>NW_028146755.1:0-600000 GCF_055883805.1 Amblyomma maculatum | reverse complement strand
CCTGTCATGTGCCCCGACTTATTTGCAGGCTGGGTGTAACTAAAATAAGCAATCACGAGAACAGCGCTACTTCAAAAATAACATATTATAGCATGAAAAAAAAAAATTCATTTCTAGATCGCTTAAATATAACTGAGCTGTTATAGAATATTTCGTTATTTTATTGGCATGTATGGTTCGTGATTAGGCGTGACATTTACTCCGAAATACATGCAGTCATAATATTGCAAACTATTTAATCGAGGTAAATTTCTTAGTTCATAAATATAATCGGCAATTCAATACACTGAATTCAAATTTACAGAATATTCGATAAAGAAGAGCACTGTGACACAGTACCTAGACTGTATAATTTAGCTCTCTAGTCTCTGACAAGACGTGACCTTTTCCAAGTAGAGAAGTTGCGAGCCGTATTCCTCTTGGGGTCATAGTTTATTAAAACAGATAAAAGATCGGCATTGTTGAAATGGCGCTCTACATGGTGAGCTCCAGCGATATTGGTAGTGCGTTTCAATTTTTGTAGTACTAAATGTGTGTTGCAGGGTTCTGTTGTCATCATCATCATGATCATCATCATCCTCAGCCTGACTACACCCACTGCAGGGCGAAAGGCCACCTATTAACCTTCAATTAACCCGTTCCTGCCTAGCTGTATCCACCTAACCCCTGCCAACTTCTTAACCTCATCCGCCAATCTAGCTTTCTGCCGCCCCGTGATACGTTTTCCTTCCCTTGGAATCCAATTTAGTATACTAAGCAACCATCGTTTATCCTCTCTCCCCAATGCATGTCCCGCGCATGTCCACGTCTTCGTTTTCACTAGACTGTCGGTAAATTGAGTAATTTTTCTGACCCACTCTGCACGCTTCCTATCTCTTAGCTGTACCCCTAATATTTGCTGTTCCATAGCCCTCTGTCTGGTTCGCAACTTAAGTAGAACGCCCTTCGTTAGTCTCCACGTTTAAGCTTCATAAGCCGTCTTCTGTATTTACATTTATAGCTTGTAACAAAATCAATTTTAAGCGTGCAAATACAGTTCCATGCTTTCCTAGTAAGTGTACTAAAGAGTGGTACTGGTGTAATCGTAAATTTTGACAGACAAGGCCTGCTAATACAAAAAATGCAATGACACAAGGCAAGTATTTAATTACAAATTGATGGGGCCGAATCCCAGAGTTGCTTAGCAACACTACGGCATGAACCAAAGCAATGCTGACTTACATTCATCAAAACAAGCCAGCCAATAAAGACCCCACGTTGTGGAGATAGAGAGAAAAAAATCTTGGGTACTACATTTAAGAAATTAGATGCATAAATTCAAGATTCATTGCGAGAATATGGCAAGCAGCTTTTTTCTGCTCTCTACAGATTGTGGAAGTAGAGCGCCGAAAAACTTGATTCCGCAAGTGGTTGTTGTCGCATGATGGAGAAGCAATTGCTATGATGCCGCAATTTTCTACATTGATTTGTCGAGGCTTTAAACCATAATATTTCCAGTTCACATATGCCGATACCGCAATTAAATATATATTACGATATTGTCCAATAGTTTCTAAAGAAGCCTTCACAGGTGGCGGTATCTGCTAAAGCAGGATGTCTTGTGCACCGGGTGACACCCAGGACACCGAGGAACGAAACTCTACATCGCCGTGTTTGGAGGAGGGAAGTTCATGGTAGTTAGTCGTCACTGAGTGTTTGGACCTTTAGGCTCTTCGGCGGAGGCAAAAACGTTTTTATCCGAAGCTCCACATAAACGTACCTCCCATACGATCCCACCAGTAAAATGAGCAGTCGCCTGTTCCCAGCCTCCTTGCCCATATTTCGCTTTCACATCCTCTTTCTTACTTCTATCTCTTCTCTCTTCTGGCTGCTATAGATATAAGAGCACCTAGGGAACACCTTGTTTGGTTAGCCGCTCTTCGCTGCTCAATATTGGGTTATAGTTAGGGCGCACAGCAGCGTTGGCAGTACTTGCTTCTAGTTTCTGCCCCGTTCCTTAGTTGGTCTCCCTGGTGAGTGGCTGCAGCACTGACCAAAATGCACACCTCTCGTTTGGTTTTATCTCAAATTTCAACTAATCGACCACTTCAAAACCAGAGCACACTGAATTCTCTGAGCACTTTTTGTGAATAGTAATGCACCTTTCTAAACTTCTCTGTGACTGATAGTGAACAATAGAGGATACATCTTACCGTATCATGTCTCAAGGCCCTCAACTGACACAATACGTCAAGGTTACAAGACGAAAGAGCAGCTAATGAACACCTTCTTTGAAAGTGTTTTACCAACACAAAAACAAAAACCTATCGCGAGTCACAGAACTGCGACATGTCCCTTTTCAATTAGCCTGAACAGATCATTAAACTCTATTTCTTGGTGTCATTTGTAATGAGGACCTAAAGTACTTAAGCGAAGAAAGTATTGACGATCTCAAAGCACAAAGTGTCATAAATGCATTCCGAGCCAACACCCGAAAGTGAAAAACAGAAGTAAGAATTGAGGACAACTCTCCTACCATTGCACTTACCCACGACGCGGCTTCAGCCGTCCGAAGTACGGTTATGACCACAGAGTCCCGAGGCAACTCATTTATGCTAAGTGTTCATCTCGTTAGATTACAGTAGAAAAGCGTTGCCCAACCGTATCCTTTTACAAAATGTGAGGACAGTCAGCCCACCTACTCAGATGACTGCCCTCTGTTGACCGAATTAACAAAGATTTCGCACTTAATTTCGAAGAAAGCATTACACATTTAGGCGCGCAGACGTCTTTCAACACAGGAACTAACCTACATTGTGGCCCAGCATAGCGCTGTACTAAAGAAGTGGACGCAGATAGGGCTA
This sequence comes from Amblyomma maculatum, assembly GCF_055883805.1. Lineage (NCBI taxonomy): Eukaryota > Metazoa > Arthropoda > Arachnida > Ixodida > Ixodidae > Amblyomma > Amblyomma maculatum. Next base: position 597,157 of record NW_028146755.1, on the reverse strand, counting down.
TTCACTATCTGCAATGTTGGCTGCCCAGCCCATCCGGTCACTTGACATAAGGCCTTTTCTCATCCGGTGCGGCCTAGTACAAATTTTCTAGCGCATGCTGAACGAACGGAAGGCGCATTAGAGAATACCATAGAAACAACAAATCACTCTAGCCTCCTACATCTATGTAACGCAGAATTGCTTAGATCGACAAAGGTGCGAAGCACCCGATCAAGGAGCCATGCAGAAACACCTAATAAACACTGCCCACATTAAATAAGATGGCATGTTTAATACGCTGAAAGTGGCAGGGACTGCTCACTAACCTAGGTTCACCTATTAATAAACAACTGTCGTGCTATGCTTACAAGATGAGAACCTAGGTCCCTACCACACAAGCATTCTAAACTAAAAAAATTTCAATTCTTTAACCGCACCCAAGGGCAGGATAGAGGGCTCTCAGGCAGTGTTGTCATCATAGGTCAGAACGTAACGTCAGGAGAGAAACTGAAGTATAAATCTGAATTAAAAGCGTCCGCACCCATCAAACATATACTAAAATTATTTACGTTGTAATGTATCTATCTAGCACAAGGAATTTTGATTACTATCCTTTATTTCGAAGAGATGTCTATACCAACTACGTGTAACAAAACTTGATTATGGAAGTTCAATGCCCACAATACTTCTTAGACTTTACGGGAAAATATACTTCAGGGCGAGTCGTTGATAATTATATATCAAGGAGCAATCCTTGTTTGCTGAAACAGTTACACCTACCTCATTCTCCAAATGCTCAAGAAAAATGAGTCTTTAGGTTTATTTCAAGTTCACACTCTATTTTCCAGATTTTAGGCGGCATGTATTAACCCTTATCGCAGCGACCACTTACCCATAGTAATCAGTTCATAATCCTCAAAAGTAGATATCCTCACTACACAATACCGTTAGACGCTGCACCTAGCCAACTGGCAGGTTTTTTTTAGAAAAGCAAGTGAGGACCACTTTTTAAAACGAAAGCTTCATAATGATAGGTGGAGCCGGCCTTCCCGTGGGCTCGAATTTGATCTTTATTTGCCATTCAAAAAGCAGTCGGACAAACGTTTGCTATGAAGTTCAGGTGTCCGCAGAAAAATGCGACTGATACTGTGCTTTTTCTAACAACCAGCACACAATATCAGCGTGGGCGAGCCATTGACCTTCAAGCAGGGCCGGATTCTCCAATGTTCAAAGGAACTGGGCCCTATGTTTTGGGGGACCTTCGAGAGCCGGAAAAGAATGGGCGATGTTTATGTTTGACCCGAAAATAGTCTGATCACCTACTTCATAATTTCCTTCGGTTAAAATTATAGCTTATGCACGGCAGGGTCGCATGCTTCAATTAAATGCTGTTCGTCGAATCGTACGTTCAATCCCGCCAGACAAAGTACAAAATATTGTGCTCGCCAAATTGATAAAAAATTCAAGGGTTTTAGCTCTTTCTAACTGACCTCCGTTGAAAACAGCTGATCCCAGCAGGCACTCAACTGTCATTAGGTGATTCTGGGATCCTACCAGTTAGACGTCAGCGGGTCCGTTAGGATCGAGTGGAATCAATAGGTTCTAGCTGGCTTTCAGATGGGAGTCAGCTTGTACCATCTGATACACCACCATACCTTTACCATTACTGCTGTTGATGTCACTTGTGCGTTTCCTTTATTTGATCGTAAACATTGGAAGCTGTGAAAAAAGAACAATGTATTTTCAGTTATAGATTATGACTGCTATAGCTGACAGACATCACAGTAATTTGCCGCTGCTGAGGGCGGAGACGCGAGATTCCCAGTATCGTTAACGTTGCAAATACTCAAAAACAGTTACAGAAATATAAATACCTCTTCACTTGAATAAAGATGTAATGGAAAAGCAGACATGTTAACAAATACAGCCGCCTTTAAGAAATTGAATGGCTGTGAAATATGTAAACTTATAACTGCTTCTTTGTGCAAACCGATAATACTTCTGCAAAACAGTTCATTTCAGTTGTTCTGTCGTGTCCGACTCTTCGTGACCCTATGGACCATGTCACGCCACGCTTTCCGGTCTCTCACTATCTTTCTAACATCACATAACTTCATCTGCAGTGCCTCGAAAATGCCATCTAACCATCGCATTCGCTGCCTACCCTTTCTCCGGCGACCCTCAACCTTTCCCAACATCAAATCTTCACATCAGATGACCAAAGTAACTGAGCTTTAACTTTAGAATTTGACCCTCCAATGAGAAGTCAGGGTTTATGGTCGACAATGTCGACTGATTTGATCTTCTGGCAGTCCAAGGAACTCTCAAGGGTCTTCGCCAGCACCACAATTCAAACGCGTCAATTCTTCGGCGGTCAGCCTTTTTCACAGTCCAACTCTCGCATGCATACATCACAACTGTAAAGACCATATTACGAGTTATACGGATCTTGGTTGGCAGTGTAATGTCTCTGCTCTTTGCTAGGCGGTCAAGGCTAGCCATGGATCGCTTTCCCAGAAGCAGGCGTATCCTAATTTTATGGCTGCAATCTCCTTCAGGAGTAATCTTGGAGCCCAAGAAGAGAAAATCTGTAAAACAGTAGCAGGGCGCTTAATCTTCGCCTTGAAGACGCTATAGTACGACATAAGTGTTCACCCTAAAGTTCTTGCTCGTCAAGGAGGATTCGCAGGGGGAGTCTGCAAATAGGAGTCAATAAAGCTCTAACCGCATGAGGCGACAATTCGCGGCGACATGCCGCGTGATGCCGTCGCGCGACGGACTGAGGGCCGCCAAAGCATTGCCGCTCGTCACTGATGCTCAGTTTCTGGGGTTTTTAAAAAGTTCGCATGTCGCCCGGAAGCAGCTCGCGAGGGAGCCAATCACAGAAGGCTTTGGGGTGCTCAACCTCCGTTCTGTTTTTTTTTTTATTTGTTTTTGCGTGTAAAGTTTGTTTTTCTAGTCCGATTTGGGCGATGAACCTGGTGCCTGCAAGCGCTCACTTCATCTGATCCGTGTATACATTAGTGCATGGAGACAAATCAGTAAAAGCTTGGAAGGGTAGCAAAAGAAAAAAAAGCTAGCACACGTAGATGCTGCTAACTTTGGAAAGGAGCAGGAGAAAGGCACTTCTTGCAATGCAAGCCGGCATCGCAGTGTAGGAGCGCACTGCTGCGCTGTGACTGGTTAAAATGCGATGCGTTACAAGAAATTTTATCAGGGCTTTAAAGCACTTCGTTTTTAGTGTTAGAAATGGATATGGCGTGAGCGCACTCCCCTTGACCGAATGACCAGGCGGCGGTAACAGAGCAACGCAGAGAAAGCGCCTCTGTGTCGCTGAGCCCCGTCGCTCCGTGCGGTATGCACCAGCGACAACGACAGGCGTTGGCGGCGGCGTCGTGTGACGGTTCGTTCGGGGCTGTCGCCTCATGCGGTTACTGCTTAGCGCGGTCCTATAATACACTTATTTATGGAGCTTAAGCATCCATGGTCTTTTTTCCGACCACCATGTACGGCGGCAACAGCTTCTCGGTTGCGCGAGCGCTGCATATGTTATCTCGTAAAATTTAATCTTGTTCTGTAAATTGAAAGCAGCAAAAGTGTCTGATACATGCAAACTTTCCTCTATAAGTTTAAAAAGAGAAACTTATGTGAAGATTGAAAATAAATTGTACGTGTAAATGGGGCCATTCTGTATAAAAGGTATATATATATATATATATATATATATATATATATATATATATATATATATATATATATATATATATATATATATATATATATATATATATATATATATATATATATATATATATATATATATATATATGTGTGTGTGTCACTGATTATTTGAGCATGGTAAACCTTTCATTTTCGGCCACTTCAGTAGCAATGCCATTTTCTACAGGCGCCACGTTTCCAAAAAGATTGATCTCCCGCGCATTATGACAACTTCTGGTGATAAACATTTCATGCTGTATTTCAAATCAGCATGTAATAATAATATCTGAGTTTTTGCAGAAACACTGTCTTATGCGAGCCTCAACTAGTCTTGCTGCCTGAATCCACAAAACTATTAGATGACTGGTAATGTATTTATGATAAGAATTTGCGAACAGTTTAAGGACAAGAGTCATCTGCATATTTTGTGTACTCAAATGCAGCGAGTCGTGCTGCGCTATCGATTTTACAAAAAGAAGAAAAAACGCTGGAGAAATTTATTGTTCACGAATGCGCGTACTCAGTTTTCAGGGAGGACGTTGTGTGTCTAGTCATCTCCTACAATTGCTCAGTATGAATGCCAGTCTGTCCGCGTGATCTGCGGGAAAGTGTAACCCAGGAGATGTTCATAAACCGCAAAGGGATTGTTCGACTAGATATTTGCTCTATTCTGCGTAGAAAAATCTAAAACCCGTTAAGTCCCAGACATGATCATCGATTGGGTGGAGAGAGATTGTAAGGGCCCACCTCATAATTTTAGAACCGGGCCCTCGCCACTGTTAATCCAGCCCTTCCTTCAAGGAGCCATAGGACAAACTGTGGCTGTAATTATGATGTGCCTTGATTTCCCCTAAACATCCAAATTTTTGAAGTGTAACCTATTCTATTCGACCCCCTTGGTATCGCACCACAATGCAACGATCTTGCCCGTGATAACATAGATCAATGGGTATAATACGAGGAACCATCGCAGCTACACTAACCGAGCCATGACCGCTAGTGGCAATGATGCTGCGATTAGCTCGTTGTACCGATACCAACACAATCGCGCTACCAAAGTTCTACCAAGCATAACCCTGCTGTGAAGCTTTCGCTGAATACCATGTTTAACGTTGATAAACTTCTGCTATTTTTTTCTCGCAGGATTCACCGGTTCCTTATTGGGCAGTGAACTAAATAGAACAATTGCAACCCACATCAGTATTGCTGCTCGTGTAGCCCTCAATGAGGAGTGGTAAAAGAAAATAAAAAATTTGGTGCACACAAGAATGTATAATAAAAAGCAAAATGCAGCCTGTGGAATTTGTTTGCAGGCACCTTACGCCAACGAATCTCATAAACGTTATAAAGGCTAGCGGCCAAGCACGGCACATTCATCTTAAAACACATTCATCCTGGCAAAGCCTGTATGACGACCGTAAACAGCTATATCCCCAATTAATCGAATATGAAATCAAGTTGGCAACATAATTTGTGGATTCTGTGAATTCATAATTCTTTACTAATAGTCATTGGTACACAAACAAGTATTGAAGTACAAGCACACAATATTAGTGCCACAATGTTCGGAAGTTTCTAGTTTATTACACTACACGCTCACTTAACGAACAAGTACACCTCTTGAAGACTTTCTAGAAATGGTATGCCGACGAGCCTTGTAATATTTTACCTGCTCTAAAAAATCTAAATGAAGCTCTGTCCACGTGTAAACAGACTACACCTGTAGCGAGATAAAGTGCATTACCATAGGCTAACACATCAATTTGATTCTACTGCAGCAGTGTTTCTAAATCTTTAAAACAAAGCACGAACCACAACAAAATTAGCGGATACTTGTATAAAGGCTAGAATGCATCATTCCTCACTTATAGTAAGCCACTAAATTCTCATTGTAGTTACACACCAAAATACTCAGAAGATGTCTAGACAAATTCTTATAAAATTTTCTGACTATTCAACTGATGTTTACTCGAATCCCATAAGCTCCTTGTTGAGCAGAGCTCTCTTCAGAACAGCCAGCCAAGAACATTCTTTCACAAACAGTAGAGTCCGGCAGTGTTTTTCGATGTAGAGCAGGCTTACACAGTACACGCAGATTCGGGGTTCCGCGAAACTTTGCGGACGTGGGTGTGCTGGGCAGAATGCTAAGAGGCGGTTTCTTGTCTGACAGCTCATTTTAGTTCGCTAGGTGCCGCCACGTTATGAAAATTCAGTGATGAAGCAGAGTATTGCAGGACTGTATTTTAACCAGCAGCCTCCTTTTAATAAACATAAATTCTTACCTAAATTATCCTAAATTTCATTATGTATTCAGATTATGTCGATGACTTGCCAGTAACCTGCACATCCTCCAGAACCAACATAAGAGTAAAATACATATAACAATAAAGGAACTTGCTAAATGGATCAGCAAAAATGGATTTAAATTATCCACACAAAAGCACTAGCTTTCCTATTTTCACTTAACAGTGGGGTTACAGATCGACCCCACTTTATCCCTAAACAAACACTTAATTCCGGTAAACGGTAAAAATGTTCTACATATATTTTTGAGAATCACATTTCCACTGCGAATATATGCTCTAATGAAAGCATCTGAAGGCCCACGTTTCCTAAAGGTACTGTTCCGGAAGCGATTGGTCGCATCTAGGATATTCCTTCGGAATTTTTGTTTATTTCTCGTACTCTCCGCTTTAACTTTTCTTTGCACAGTTTACGGTTCAGTAGGGCAATCATATTTAAAACACTAAGTTCAGTACATAAGCGTTATTCCCTTAACTGGAGAATAAAGTAAGCAGCCTCGAATAGTCGGTGTAGCGAAAATTATGAGGTGCCCCTTGCAGGCAGTAACATGCGTACATATTCATACACACTGAAAATAAGACCCCTGCCGAAACATATCTATCACACATAACAGCACCGTCCAATACTCTGCTCATCAATAAACCTGAAGGCCCAATCACATCGAAAGCACGTATTGGCGACAACTCCAGACGCATTGTCTTCGCGATTCGCCCATATATTTCAGCACACGGTCTTCCCACCGTACAGCACCACTTGCAATGCCACCCCATTCAATCTATACCATTACCTTAAGGAATGTGCACATCCCATCCTCGCTCTTCCCATTCAAAACCCCACCCCTAGGAGGCAGCCCTTCTGGTCATGCAACCCGCCGATCAGCTATCACTGGGAAAGCGGCCAAACTTGAGGTAACTGCCAGAGGGCTTCTCGACTAAGGGGACCTCCTGTGTGTGTGTGTCTAATTTCATTGAATAAAGTTTTTTCGTCTTCATCCTGCCCCGTATGAAACGAACAATCAGAGAATAAACATATGGAGCACTATTTTTATTATTCCCCAGACACCAAGCCCTCTCGCGCCATGGTTTAGGCTTCCTCATTGAGTTCGAGCTCCAGCTAAGATGCTTTGGTTAAATTCAAACTTCAACACATACTTCAAGCACTCTTAAATTTAGATGATAAATACAAAAAAACATACCTGATTGCATACACATCTTTGAAACACTGAGCAAAACGTTCGAACTGCACAAAATCATGAGAAGTAAGAGAATGTGAGAAAACAATGCGAATATCTCAGTGCCCACCTGTTTTCACTGCTGAGCCGAAGTAGAACTGCTCGGTGAACATTCGCAAGTGCACGATAAGTCCACATGATGCGACGCATTTTCAAATGTAGCCATAAGAAACTCTACAGTATTTAACGTCCAGGCGCGAAGATGAATAAAAAAAATGTTGCAACCTTGTAGAAAAAATGTAGAGAACTCTGCAAAAAAAGACGGGAAAGATTTAGTAGTACTCATATAGAGTTTAAATTTGTTTAGTTGTGGCGGGCTTTTTCTTTTGACTATACAAAATACTAATGCTACTACACAGATTTCCGTTTTAACAAACAGTCTCGCTGTCGAAGACCGTGCAAAATTCTGTTCAGACAACAAAATATGTTCCTAAAGGAGTTAACTGCTGAGCTAGTTGCTTGTCACGCAAAATTACAGGGCATGCAGCGCCAAACAAACACACACAACAGATATCCCTTTTCCTGTGTGTGTGTTGCGCAGAATTCAATGTAAAAATATGTTCAGTATGTTTTCACACTTGGAAGCCATAAAACAACAGGGCATAAAAATTCTCAAGGTGATTACGATATTCCCTAATGTGAAATTGGAGCGCCTCTCTTTAGCTTCAGCTACGTGAGCAGCCAATGGTAACACAATTGATAAAGCAGTTACTTGGTTACTAAATACTTGAGCACAAGTTCTTGTTGTTTTCGTCATTAGAATGACACATATCCATAAGCCAAATTTGCATTACAGGCGGTAATTGCAGTATATTATGAATAAAGCTGACGAAATGATATATTAGACGTTAAAGCATATCACTTCACTGACAGAGATGTTTGATGGCGGTATTGGGCTTCCTGAGCGAAGTTCAGAGTGAAGTGAAAGAATGACTCGATACCCACTCCTTCTGGGGGGATACACACTATCGTATGTACGATAACAGCGATTGCTAGGTTTTGTGATTGACAGTAATCTCTTGCTCACCTCAGATTAAAAACACCTACCAAGATAATCACTGCAATATCGCAGGTGTTTAGATTCATGGCGTGAACACGGTGGGGCAGCAACTTCGGTTGGATGGTTCTGCTTGAAAAAGCCCAAGTTTGAGGAGCGTTTAAGTTCTAATTCACCTCATCTGTCTCCTCAGGAAACGAAATGTAGGGCAAGAAGCCATAGTCAGAACTGGGCATGGTCTCACTGATTGGTTTCCGATTGAGTAAGGAGTGAGACAAGGCTGCATACTGTCGCCCTGCCTATTTAACCTATAGACCAACACCGTGTTTACAAACAAAGGGGGCGCTCGGGCCGTCGCAGCCGACTGGGGTGAAAAATAGGGTTAGCGCCCATAGGAATACATGGAACCGAAATATTTCTAAGCAGTTTTCTCATTTCACGGGGCACCGGTGATGTCGTTATTCGGTACAACGCAACTATGAACATCCTAGAACAGATCACGAAAGTATGAAATCTCATTAACGAGGCGAAGTATTTTTAAAATACCGCGAAACGTATGGGGGTGCAAGTTGGGAGGGCGACCCGTAGAAATACATGTAAACACAACTTACCGGAACATTTGTCTCATTTCACAGAGCATCAGAAGTGGTGGCCGGTCGTTAAACGTTGACCAGCGCTTTGAAGAAGTGTGTGATAAAGTAGGGTGCGTCATTACGGAGGCAGTCTACTTTTAAAACTCCCAAATAACCTGTGTTATGAATCCAGACACCGCCAAAAGGCAAGCTGGGTGTAGCGAATCGCGTTCTGATATGCTGCCGCATAGGGTAAACAAGCTTGATAATACTGTCGCTCCAGTGATACGTGCTAGACAGTATTAATTTTAAAAAGCAGTTGTCAAACGCCATACGACAATATGAACCGAACGAGATTCGCACATTGCAGCAGACGACAGCGTATCTGGCGATACCCACCGCGGCCGCCTCCAGCTCCGGAGCGTCTGCTAGCGACAGCGGGTGGTGCATGGTCGTTTGCAACTGTGCGCGGTCAGTTTATCGTGCTGTGAACTGTCCCGCAAGTCGTCAGACTTGCAGTACTTGCAAGGGAATGTAGTGTGCCATGCAACATGATGTCAGGGCGTGATACAAGACATTCACCAAAAAAATGAGAAGGGTTCAACGCTACTGAACCGAGTAAATTGTTGCGGTAAGTTGTGTTTACATGTGTTTCTATGGGTCGCCCTCCCAACTCGCACCCGCATACGTTTCGCGGTGTTTTAAAAATACTTCGCCTCGTTAATGAGATTTGACACTTTCGTAATGTGTTCTAGGATGTACATGGTTGCTCTGTACCGAATAACGACATCACAGATGACCCGTGAAATTAGAAAACTCCTTTGGAGCATTTCGCATCCATGCATTCCTATGGGTGCTAAGCCTATTTTTCACCCCCAGTCGAACCACGCTGGCGATAGAAGCGCCACCGCATCGTGTTTACGTCACAGATCAGTGTTGGTCTACATGCTGAGTGCACCATGAGGAAGGCCGGTCTGGACGAGTCTTCAGCTGGAGTAAAGATTGCTGGGGAACATATCAATATCCTTAGATATGCGGATGATACCACGTTAATAGCCGAACGTGAAGTGGAACTCGAGACTTCTGATGCGCGTACAAGTAGAGAGTGAGACGTTTGGGCTTAAACTGAACATTAAAAAGACTAAGATCATGGCGTCTTGCCCTATCAAGTCCTGGAGCATCAAGGGACAAGAAATGGAAGCTGTGGCAGATTTTCTCTTCTTGGGCTCCAAGATTACCACGGATGGAGACTGCAGCCATGAAAGTAGGAGACGCCTGCTTCTGGGAAAAAGAGCCATGGCTAGCCTTGGCCGCCAAGTAAAGAGCAGAGACATTACACTGCCAACCAAGACCCGTATAATACGTGCTATGGTCTTTCCAGTTGTGATGTATGGATGCGAGAGTTGGACTGTGAAGAAGGCTGACCGCCAAAGAATTGACGCGTTTGAATAGTGGTGCTGGCGGGGACTATTGAGAGCTCCTTGGATGGACAGATCAAATCAGTCGATATTGTCGACCATAAACCCTGACTGCTCATTAGAGGGTCAAATTCTGAAGTTAAAGCTCAGCTGCTTTGGTCATCTTATGAGAAGAGAGGAGACGCTGGAGAAAGATTTGATGTAGGAAAAGGTTGAGGGTCACCGGAGAAGGGGTAGGCAGCGAACGCGATGGTTAGATGGCATCCTCGAGTCGCTGCAGATAAAGTTATCTGGTGTATGTTATGTATAAATACCCAAGAATGTATAAATACCCAAGAAAGTAGCAGAGGGGACAGTGGCCGATGTAGCTCAGTTGGAAGAGCACTGGACGCGTTATTCGGAGGTCGTGGGTTCGGTTCCCATCATCGGCACGCTGTTTTTTTTCTACTTTGTGTTTAATTATCTTCCCTTAAACAGGTTACATTACTTATTTTGTGATTATCCAAGTAAACAATAAAAAAAAAGACATTACGTACCATCCCCAATGCTTTCCTTGGCCTCGCCGACTGTTGGCTTCTTTCCTTCATGTATTATAATGAGCACCCTCATTTCCCCTTAATTGATCTGCTTGTAGCTTACGGGGGTCTCGGTTCTGGCAGTCTTGAAGCCATAGGTAGCGTAAGAGAGTTCTAGCACAGCTTTCGCCCTCGCTCTTGATCACGTTCTACGTGACGCTGGCGGTAACAAAGGACGTTTCACGTCCGCCGCTATGGCTGAGGGTGGCGCTGGTGAACACTCTCAAGGTTCGTATACAGACAACATAAATACCCAAGAAAGTAGCAGAGGGGACAGCGGCCGATGTAGCTCAGTTGGAAGAGCACCGGACGCGTTATTCGGAGGTCGTGGGTTCGGTTCCCACCATCGGCACGTTGTTTTTTCTTCTACTTTGTGTTTAATTAACTTCCCTTAAACAGGTTACTTTACTAAATTCTGTGATTAACCAAGTAAGCATTAAAAAAAAGACATTAAGTACCATCCCCAACGCTTTCCTTGGCCTCGCCGACTGTTGGCTTCTTTCCTTCATACATATATATATATATATACCATTTGTCCTTAGATACACATTTATTGTAGTCATTATGCTGTAGTCATGATTATTAGTCCCTCGTGCTGATTCAGTTAGATCTGAGGCCGAATGGATTCCATGATTTGTGGAAGTGAATAAGTCATGGCAATCACTAGTGTCTATTCATAACACTCAAAAGTGTTGAGTCATGATCCTTTGGGAGCAACTAAACAGCAGCCAACACAAATTATTTAGTATTTCTCTGCTGCAGATCTCTGCAGTGCTCTCGAGGTTTTGTTAATTCCTTATAAATACTCCCTCTTGCTCACGACGGTCTGTTAAAGTACGCCTCCGCTCCCGAAGCAGATGACTCTTTAGGAAAGCTGTTTTTGCTGAGGCTTCAAAGGTCATATTCTTCGTTTCCTGTTTAAATGAGTACCACTTTTGGAAAATACAGATATCATTCCACGACCACGTGCCTTGCAGGCAAGTTGATCGAACATGTTGAAGGTTGCCATCTGATAGGATACATTAATTTCCACAGCTGTCATCAAGGCTGCAGTGTGCGCCGGCTTTATAGGGCCGTCCAAACTGTGCGCGAACACGTAGAAGCATGGCCACTCCCCGCAGAGTGAACCCGATGCAGCTGCGCATCGAATTTAAGCAGAACGGGCTTGGTAGAAGGACCTCATGGCAGCGAAAGTTCCGTAAACGTCTACGTGACAACTGAGCGACTCTATATTCGTGGCGCCCCCTGAGAACTGTGACGCAATACAATCATGTGATGTTGACGTCAAGAGAACGCGTAACACAACACTGTGACATACCATCGGCAAGAATTTCCATCTTTTTTGTTTGGAATTAAAAACAAGGCCAACGACGACGAAGGCGGAATGATTCTCAGAGAGGGGGCAAAATGGTCGCCGTAACAGTTCTGCCAGCTTGACATGCTTTTCAACTGTACATTTTGCTTTGAAGTAAATGCTGCGGCATCCTCAACCGCCTCATCATGGCATTGTTCTGGCTTTGTAGTTGTTGGCCATGTTCTTATTTACGCTTTGTGTAAACGCATCCTGTTGCTATTTCTACAGGCACAGCTCTAAATAAAGGGGGCTTCAAGTGACTTCTGCAAGTACAGATGCGAATCACTTATGTTGAATTATTTCACTAAGGGCATATATAAGTCAAGCGGTTATCACGCTTTATTAACTTATTGTCATGTTCATAGATGCATCACAATATAATTCTTGAACTGTGGCAAGGTTACCACCTTCATTTGCCTGTCGTAGGCTTCCTATAAGCCTTATGACAACAAAATGTGGTAAGTGTAGCGTCTGAAAACAAGAGGCGGCGAGAATATAAAAAATCCAGAAACTTGCGAGCAAGAAAAGTACTATTATTGGCAAAGAAAAACGAAAGGGATAAATCTAACGCTAGCATTAAAACCTGAGGTGAGCATCAAAACTTGAGCTGAGGTAACAATTTGAAATGGGGATTTTTACTAAGACTTTAACGCGTCTGCGCAGTGAAAATCAATTGCGATACAGCTCCCATCACTGGAAAAAAAGTCTCGCCTTGCTGAGCGCGATTCCAGTGTTTTGCTCTCGCTTTTTTGTCGCTGAAAGGAGTGAGTGTGAGGCTACAAATATATCTATGTAAAGATCCCGCTGACAAACAAGAAGTTTCCAGTGTTACCTGCTAAAACGCATTCAGCTAACTTTGGGGCTTAATGAGACGCACGTATGTCAAAGCAGGTATGAAACAGAGCATACAGAAAGCTGAGGAAAATGCGACAGTGTCTTGAGGGCAGTGAGACCATAGAGAAAGAGATTGGTAAAGAGCGGACACTCCCATAGAGCCCAGCGGCCCATTTGACTGTAGCGCACCAAGGGGCCGGCGGCAACTACTTCCGGTCTTACTGAGACGCGCGAGATTTGAATGCTAGCATGCGGTGTGCCCTTCCCTACCCTTTTGGCGCATTATTTTGGTTTTACATGGTCTTTGTTTTTATTTACAGCATGTAAACAAAATGAAAGATAGATTCCCAGTTCTCTAAACTGACCGTCAACGCAACTGCACCACAGCCTTTGCAAAACAGTATTGCAGAAAAGACGCCAAGTGCTTTGTGAAATAAACTTTTATTTTGCTGCATATAAAACACATAAGAGATGCAACTGATGTAGACGGATGCATTGACAAACGTTGGCACACATTAGGCGATGTGCACAGTGTAGAAAAATAAAAATACACGATGCGATAAACAGCACTTATAGGAAATATAGCATAACGTTGATATCTGAATTATAGCAAATGATATGTAACAAAACAGGCATTATACATAAACTATACAGTACCAGTCGCGGTTACAATAGCAAGGGTAACTTGTATTCTTCAGGGCAGAGAGGAGTACTGACGCTTGGGGGAAGGCCACACCGTTCACTTGTCGCATCTGCCATGCTTCGGCTGCAGTCCGTGGGTCCATGCAGTGCTGTTGGAAAAGGAACGAACATGATGAAGAAGGTTGCAATGAAATGTAAGGCCACTGCACCGCGCACACATCTGTGCATGTGGGTGCGTACTAAAGACTTGGTGAGCAGCAGTTATGGTCCGGAACAGAAAAGCTGTCATTCGGAAAACTGATACAAAAGCTACTCTCAATGTAGAGGTCAGAAAGTGCAGGCTAACCGAACCTGCCTGAAAATGCATTTCTACAGTGAGGGAAATAGCAGCCACTAAACTAACAATATTCTTCAAAAGCACTGAACAGCTGAAGCAATGAAGCTTGCAGCATAATAAAACATTTCTCACTTTAACGTGGTCCCGTTAAATGCAACGCGACACCACGCAAAACTAGCCGTTCGCAAAATCGCGGCCGGCGAGCACGCCATGTTGGCTTGCCCTTCATACGCGACTTCGTCAAGCGCAGACCGCCGTGCTGAGTCAAACTGCCCGAAATGCCTCGCAGTTTGACAAAAATGAAACATTTCTCAACTTGCGGTTGCCATGTTAAACGCGACACCACGCAAAACTAGCAGTTCGCATAACCACCTCACGCCATGTCACGTCACCGCGGCCAGCACACCTTGTCATGCCTGTTAGCTTGCCCTTCACGCGCGAATTTGTGAAGCGCAGTCGCCGCCGTACTGAGCTCAACTGACTGAAATACTGCGCAGTTTGACAAGAAAGTCAAGAATGCAAAATTTCTCACCTTACCGTCGCCCTATTAAACGCGGCAGGTAGGAAAACTAGCCGTTTGGCAAACCGCGTTAGGCCTGGCCGCACCGGCCGGCTAATCCGCCATGTTGGCGCAACGGCGTGCCTTGGTGCCTTCACATGCCACTTTGTCCAGAGTGCTGAGATAACCTGTTCGAAATGCAGTTCAGTTTCGCAGGAACACAACATATTAAACCTTGCCGCGGTTGGAAACTGCTGGAGGGTCACGAACTGCGCCTGAACTTCTCTATGCCTGAACATCCAGCGCGCCTGTTCACGAGCTGCGAAACTTAATTGACACCGGCCGGCGTGGTCATTGGTAAACTGCTGGAAATGTAGCGTAGTTCAGCAAAAAACGTTACTCACCATGACGTCGTTCCAAACCGCAAACCGGGTAGCAGCCCACGAGAGATAAAAATATGCGGTCTGCGCTGCACAGGCGCGGCGAGGAGGCACGATCAGAAAAGCACTCGCTCCCTTCTACAACTTCTACCGCTGCAGCGAGTGCCGTCGCGCGCGCGTCCGCGCATGTCCGCGCTGGTGCCGCCATCAATTAATCGGCGGCAGCGCAAGTCGCGCGTCATTTCCTGGGGCCAGTTTTCGCCGAGTGACCGCTCCTTACCAATCTCTTTCTCTATGGTAAAAGCTCGCTTTCATAGTTCAGTGAAGAAAAGATGAATCGAGACGCCGTGCGTGTAGACACGTATCTGCACAAGCCACAACTTCTGCGCTGTGTCAGGAGGCCGAACGTTGACGTAGCATTGTCGCATCGTCCTACAGGGAGCGTGCACAACGGCAAGTAATTTCTGAGCGATCCCGCATAGTCTCCGCCTTGCTGCAAATATCCACTACGACCAGAACAACCACATATGGACATATTGACACGGATAACTCAGTTTGCACGCTGACGCTTCTAAAAGTAAACACGCAAAGTCGAACCGGAGCCGCTGATGCACTCATCCCGCCTGAAAAAAAGAAAGATGCTTCGCTCTCTATCTCGAGCTATTACGCAGCGGATACAAAATGACTCTGCGAGGTCGCTTAAAACAAGCTGAAATATTATAACAGATGCGATACGTTTTTTCTTGGCAAAAAAACTCGGAGAGCACTGTGGAATCTACACTGAAGAAGTGCAGAATTCTAAGCGTTGCTGGTGCAAATGATGCATCACGTTCGCTCTTATTATCATTATAAACTAAAAGCACAGTCATTATCATTGCTAATGTCACCATTGTCATTATCTCTAATTTCAGCTTCACTGTCATCGGTGTTATCACTCACAAGGTAGACGAGAATAATTGTGACGTGCATTTCCCGATCCCGGCTGGGGTTCCAAGGAATGAAGGTTCCGGTACCGGTGGAGAGAGAATTTATTTATATTTAACTATCGTCCTCGCGGTAGACAAGAAAAATTATGACATGCGTTTTGGCTGACGAAGTCATTTTATTGAGAGCTACAGTCGGACCAGGCGCCGTGAGTACAAGACATTAAAGGCTTTCGCATTAAAAATCAAGGGGCAGTTTAAAGACAAACTGCGCCGACATGAAAGCCTTCAACCACCCCTGTTGCCGCCTTCTGGTCGGACACTGCTCGGTATCGTTACGTGACTCATACTGCATGACAGGTGTGGCTTGGGTTCAACATTTGCAACAATTCTATTGTGGTGCGAGAAATAATGGGATATGTTCTCCACAGCACCTGCGCTGTGCGTGCGTTTAAAATCTCAAAGGTTACTATTTATTTAATTACCATTATCATCATCATCACCACCATCAGCCTGACTATACCAACTGCAGGGCCAAGGCCTCTCCCATTCTCTCCAATTAACCCAGTTCTGTGCTAGCTGCATCCACTTGACCCCTGCGAACTTGACCTCATCCGCCCACCGAACTTTCTGCCGCCCCTTGCTACGCTTTCTTTCCCATGGAATCCAGTTTGTTACTCTAAGCGGCCATCGGTTATCCTATCTTCGCACTACATGTCCTGCCCATGTCCATTTCTTCATAATTTCCGCTACAATGTCGGTACCTTGAGTTATTTCTCTAACACACCCTGCACGCTTCCTCTCTCTTTATGTTACCCCTACCATTATTCGTTCCATAGCCTTCTGCATTGTACTCAACGTCAATAGATCCCTCTTAGTTAACCTCCACGTTTCAGCCCCATATGTGAGTGCAGGTATACTTTCCTCTTTAGCGATACCGGTAAGCTGCTAGCCATAATCTGCGAGTGCTTGCCAAATGATCTCCATCCCAATGTTATTCTTCTTGGTATTTCCTTTTCATGGTCCGGGTCTGCGGTTACTGCCTGTCCTAAGTAGACATATTTGTCTACTACTTTCATTGCTTCGCTACCTAACATAAACTGCTGTTCTTTCCTGAGGCTGTTGATCCTTGCCTTAGTCTTCTGCATATTGATTTGCAAGCCTACCTTTTTACCTTGCCTGTTTAGGACACCAGACATTCTTTGCAGTTCATCCCCCGAGTTGCTTTGCAAGGAAATGTAATCCGCAAATCGCAAATTACTGAGGTATACTCCATATACCCTTATCCCTAACTCCTCCCATTGCAAGTCTCTGAATACTTCCTCTACGCAAGCTGTGAATAGTACTGGGGAGATTGTGTCTCCTTGCGTAACACCTTTCCTTATGGGAATTTCGTTACTTTCTTAATGCAGAACTATGGTTGCTGTGCAGCCGCTATATATATCTTCCAGAACTTTCACGTACGGCTCGTGTATACCTCCTGATTTCGCAATACCTGCATCACCGCCGAGGTTTGTACTGAGTCAAATACTTTTTCGTAATCAATGAATGCTATTGTAGCGTGTGCAACAGCAGCCGCTAGGCGGCAGCTCATCGAGAGTCTCGTGCGCGGAGTGGAAGAAGTGGTCTCGTGGCGTTCGAGAAGCTGAAGTCGGCTGCTGTCTCTCAGTGCTCTCTGGACCTACTCTTCTGTGCCTTCTAGGTCAACCCCCCTATTAAAACCAACCTTCTGGTTACGGGCCTAAACGGCTACGTGACACTGGTGGAGGTGAGGCCTTGAATTACATGTCTCGGGCCTCTCGCAGCCGCTCGTCGAGTCCCAACCGGCTTCCGCTCGTGTCGACACCCGTTCATCGCTGCAGCCGTCGCCTCCGAGGTCTGGCGCCGGAATTCGCTCCTCTGCCTGAACCGACGCCAGCTGATCAGCAGTTCGAGACTTCTGTAATGGCACAGGCAAGTCAGCACCAGTTGCTGCTTCAGCAGCCTCGTACGCCCCCCAGTTTCCATGGCGCTACTGGGGAAGATGTCGACGACTGGATCGACCAGTTCGAGCGAGTGGCGCAATTCAATCAGTGGAGCCCTGCTCAGAAGCTGCACAATGTGTATTTTGGCCTTGAGGACTGCGCAAAAACATGGTATGAGAATAGGGAAGCCAGTCTTCAAAGCTGGGATTCCTTTCGCCAGCAGCTGCGGGACACTTTTTCCAGCCATGACCGCCGTGATCGCGCACGCCGCCTCCTAGAAGCTCGTTTGCAACTACCAAACGAGAGCGTGGCCATGTTCGCTGAGGACGTGACGCGTCTTTGCCGACGGGCTGATCCCGACATGACGGAATCAGCGAAGTTGCGCCACCTGATGCAGGGCGTAAAAGAACCCCTCTTCGCTGGTCTGGTTCAGAGTCCACCTCAAACCGTCGCGGACTTCATCAATGAAGCTACCCTCATTGAGCGAGCCCTGCAGCAAAGATACCGGCGCACGGAGTCTGCCTGTGGTCAGCCCTTCAGCAGTGTGGCCACATTGAACGGATCCACTGACGATCACTCTCTGCGTGAGCTGATCCGCGAGGTAGTTCGCGAGGAGCTCCTCAAGTTCAACCTTGGATGGCCTAACCCGACTGCCGTGGCTGTCACTGAAGCCGTGCGGGAAGAAATACGTCAGACATTGTCCCCGCCTGAGTCACCGTCGGAGCCACATTCTATGAACTACGCAGCGGCTCTTCGTCGGCCTGCAGTGCCTCCTGCGCAACAGCTTCGATTCGAAGCACAGCCGCCACCCACTTTGCAGCCACCGTTCTACCAACCGTCCTTCCAGCCGCCATACCAGCAGAGCCTCGTCATACAGCCGTCCGCTTCTCAGCCACTATACTACCAGCCTTCCTACCAGCCACCGCCCCAGCAGAGCCCCGTCATGCAGCCACCGGTTCGGAAGGCAGACGTCTGGCGCACTCCTCGCCAACGGCCGCTGTGCTACCACTGTGGAGAACCCGGCCACTTGTACCATCGTTGTCCATACCGTGAGCTCGGTCTTCGGGGTTTTTCTCGGGATTCCCCGCGTCCCCGGGTCGGCGAACGCCCTCCAGAAATCGAGGAATACCTCGCAACCCGTGCAACCTCTTCAAGCAACTGTACACAGTCTTCTCCCGCGCGCTACTCGTCACCTAGCCGCCGTGATTTTAATGATGCGCCGAGGCGCCGGTCGCCAAGCCCACACCGGGGAAACTGGAGGCGGCGACCTCAGGGGGGCAGGTTGCTGACGAACGGAACCGATATCCTGAAGACCCCCCCGTGACGACTCAGTCCGATGCTGTGACTAGGATGCCGCCGCCGCCACATGAATCCGAAACTCCCAATCAACCTCAAGCCGATCAAGTTGTTAGCGCCGACCTTTCCGTTCTCGTCGACGGACACCCAGTAACAGCTTTGGTAGACACCGGAGCAGACTTCTCAATAATAAGCAAAAATTTCGCAGATCGGCTCTCTAAGGTTAAAACTGAATGACTGGGGCCGCAAATTCGTACTGCTGGCGGTCACCTTATGACGCCGATCGGACGATGCACTGCCCGAGTAACCATCGCCGATTCAGCCTTTGTAGCCGTTTTTGTTATCCTGTCACACTGCTGCAAGGATCTCATACTCGGCATGGACTTTTTACGTGAGCATGGGGCGATTATTAATGTTCCTCGCCGTACTGTAACGTTTTCGACGCCTGGAACGACGACCGCTGACTCAGAAAGACGCCACGCACCTTTACGCATCGTTGACGCGGATGTATTCATGCCGCCGCGTTCGTCTGCTCTCGTCGCAGTCAGTTGCGACGATCAGTCCTGTGCTGCCGGTGTTGCCGAACAGAACATAGAGCTTCTGTTACATCATGGAGTCTGTGTTGCACGCGGTATAGTTCATCTGACTAATGGTCTAGCTCACGTACTGATTACAAACTTCGGGAACGAACGGCAATGAATCGCTAAAGGCACCACGGTAGCTTACTTTGAAGGTGTCGCAGAAGCAGCCCACGGCTGCTTTGTTATTGAGACCAACACGTCTGCCAGCCAAACGCCCAACTTCGACCCTGATGTGAATCCCGCTCTATCACCGGCAGAGAAGGATAGACTCGTTGGGCTACTCTTTCAGTTTCAAGACTGCTTCTCATCCGCCTCCGCGGTTAAACAGACGCCCTTGACCAAGCACCGCATAATAACCGACGACCGCACCCGACCAGTCAGACAGAACCCCTACCGAGTGTCACCGCGAGAACGCGAAGTCATTGCTCAACAGGTCGACGAAATGTTAAATGACGGTGTCATCCAGCCATCGAGGAGTCCCTGGGCTTCGCCTGTTGTCCTCGTTAAGAAGAAAGACGGAAGTTTAAGGTTCTGTGTGGACTACCGTAAGCTCAATCAGGTCACAAAAAAAGACGTCTACCCGCTGCCACGCATTGATGACTCATTAGACCGGTTGCGCCACGCGCGCTACTTTTCATCGCTTGATCTCAAGAGCGGTTACTGACAGATCGAAGTCGATGAACGTGATCGCGAGAAGAAAGCGTTTGTCACGCCCGATGGACTTTATGAATTCAAAGTCCTACTTTTCGGATTGTGCTCCGCTCCAGCGACATTTCAGCGAATGATGGACGCAGTTCTATCTGGTCTTAAATGGCAGATGTGTCTAGTCTACCTGGACGACGTTGTTGTGTTTTCACCAACGTTCGAGGAACACCTCCAACGTCTCTCCGCTGTGCTACGGGCTATCAGATCTGCCGGCCTCACGTTAAAACCACAAAAGTGCCACTTTGGCTATGAAGAGCTCATGTTCTTGGGCCACGTCGTCAGCCATCGAGGAGTTCGTCCCGATCCCGCTAAAACAGCTGCCGTCACCAAATTCCCTACTCCATGTAACAAGAAGACAGTTCGCCGTTTCTTGGGCCTCTGCGCCTATTACCGCAGATTTATTGAAAACTTTTCACGCATTGCCGCTCCGTTGACACGTCTCACCCGGGATGATGTCACCTTCACCTGGACGGACGAACAGCAAAAGGCATTCGACGAGTTACGGCACCGCTTGCAGACGACACCTGTACTTGCCCATTTCGATGCGAATGCCGAGACTCTGGTCCACACAGATGCCAGCAACGTGGGTCTAGGCGCTGTACTCGTCCAGTGGCAAGACGGTGCCGAGCGAGTTATCGCATACGCAAGCCGGACTTCGTCCCGTGCCGAATCAAACTATTCAACCACCGAAAAAGAATGTCTGGCCGTTGCATGGGCGGTGATGAAATTTCGACCCTATCTTTATGGCCGGCACTTTCGGGTTGTGAGTGACCACCACTCTCTGTGCTGGTTAACAAACTTGCCAGACCCCTCCGGACGCCTTGCACGATGGAGCTTACGGCTACAGGAGTTCGACATGACCATCGTGTATAAGTCTGGACGTCAGCACAACGACGCTGACTGCTTGTCCCGTTCACCTGTCGAGGCTGCGCGGGAAGACGAAGAACCAGACTTTCCCCTTATCGCAGCCGTCGACGCGCTCACTGTTTCGCAGCAGCAACGTAATGATCCGGCTCTCGCGCCACTTATTGATTTTCTAGAAGAGCGCACTACAGAAATTCCCCGTCTCTTCGCCAGAACGCATTCGTCGTTTTGCATGCGAAACAATGTTTTATACAAGCTCAACTTCGCTCCGACGGGAAGAGATTATCTCCTCGTCGTACCAGAGTCTCTTCGCGAAGAAATCTTACAGGCATGTCATGACGAGCCCACCGCGGGTCACTCTGGCCCGAATTAAGAAGAGTTATTATTGGCCAAACCTTGCGGCCGCAGTACGCCATTACGTGAGAACATGCCATGATTGCCAGCGACGAAAAACACCGCCTGTGAAACCGGCCGGTTTACTACATCCTGTTCAACTGCCAAGATACCCATTCGAACAAGTTGGCATGGATTTGTTGGGTCCTTTTCCAATTTCTGATTCCGGCAACAGGTGGATAATTGTCGCTACAGATTACCTTACGCGTTACGCTGAAACGAAGGCCCTCCAGCGTGGTACGGCAATCGAGGCAGCGAAATTTTTCATCGAATGCATAGTCCTCAGGCACGGCGCCCCGAGAGTTATAATAACGGACCGAGGCACTGCTTTCACTGCCAAGCTACTGGAATCTGTCATGCAGCTAAGCGGCACTACCCATCGCAGGTCAACAGCCTACCATCCACAAACTAATGGCTTGACAGAACGTCTGAACAAAACTCTCGCCGACATGATGTCCATGTACGTGGATGTTGAACATCGGTCTTGGGATGACGTCCTCCCGTACGTCACGTTCGCGTACAACACGGCGCAGCAGGAAACAACGCAAATGACGCCTTTCTCCTTATTGTATGGCCGTGAAGTTTCGACAATGCTCGAAGCCATGTTGCCCCACGACGGCCGTGACCTCGAAGTTGGCGCCGAGGAGTTCACTCAACGCGCAGAACTAGCGCGACAGCTGGCGAGGGCACGCATCCGGAACCAGCAAGGTCGAGACGCCCAGCGGTACGACCACCGCCACCGTGTAGTGACTTTCGAACCGGGCGACAGAGTGTGGCTCTGGACTCCGATTCGACGTCGAGGACTATCCGAAAAAACTTCTGAAACAGTACTTTGGCCCATATAAAGTGCTCCGTCAGCTGAGCGACGTGACTTACGAAGTGCTTCCGGACGGCTTTTCTTCTACTCGTCGTCAGCAGAAATCCGAGGTTGCTCATGTCGTGCGCATGAAACCGTACTTTTCGCGAGAAAATTAGCGCACCGCCTACCGCATGTTTCTTGCTTTATTATTTTTTTCTTTCTGCTTTTGAATTCATCAAACTCGCATTTATTTCTTTAGAGAGGGGGGTAATGTAGTGTGTGCAACAGCAGCCGCTAGGCGGCAGCTCATCGAGAGTCTCGTGCGCGGACTGGAAGAAGTGGTCTCGTGGCGTTCGAGAAGAAGCTGAAGTCGGCTGCTGTCTCTCAGTGCTCTCTGGACCTACTTTTCTGTGCCTTCTAGGTCAACCCCCCTATTAAAACCAACCTTCTGGTTACGGGCCTAAACAGCTACGTGACACTATGTATAAGGGCTGGTTATATTCAAAGCATTTTTCTATCACCTGATTGATGGTATGCATATGATCGATAGTAGAGTACCGTTTCCGAAAACCTGCTTGATCCTTTGCTTGATTGCAGTCAGAAGTTGTCCTGATTTTATTAGAGATAACCTTAGTAAATACCTTATACGTAACAGACAGTAAGCTTATTGGTCTGTAATTTTTAAGGTCCTTAGAGTCCCCTTTCTTATGAATGAGGATAATGTTTGCATTCTTCCATGGTTCCGGTACGTTCGATGACACCAGGCACTGCGTATACAGGGTGGCCAGTTTTTCTAGCAAGATATCCCTTCCCCTCCCCCGTCTTTCAACAAATCTATAGTTATCTGATCATTTCCAGCTGCTTTCCCCCTTTTTATAGTTTCTATTGCTTTCTTAACCTCGTACTTTGTCACCGGTGGAACGTCTGAGTATTTCTCCCGACTGCCAATTTCATTACGGTCCTGAAAATTTTAGCTACTGTAGAGATAAGTAGAGAACGCCTCGGTTACTTGCCCATCATGAATATGGACTATCTTGTCCATATTCATGATGACGTTGCCCGCTTTGTCCCTTAGCGCATACATCTGATTTTTTCCTATGCCGAATTTCTTCTTCACCACTTTAAGGCTTACCCGTTCTTTACAGCATGCTCAATTTCCTCCCTGTTATACTACCTTATATCAGCCGCTTTGCGTTTATTGACTAGCTTTGATATCTCTAAATTTTTATCTGGTATGTTTAATTGGAAGCTTTCATACTCTGGCGTTTCTTAATCAAATCTCTCGTCTTGTTAGACAGCTTACCCGTATGCTGTAACTATCCTACCACCTCTTTCTACAGCGCACTCAGTAATGATGTCTCTGAAATTATTGTTTATTGCTTCTAGGGTAATATCGCCTTCCTCGGTTAGAGCTGAATATCTATTCTGCGGCGAGATCCTGAACTTTTCTGCCCTCCCCTTCACCGCTGATTCGTTGATGGACTTGTTTCTGACTAATGTGTTGCGTTCCTTTTTTCAGATTTAGACGAATTCGGGACCTCACCATCCTGTGGTCACTGCACGGCACTTTCCCGGTTACCTCGATACATTGCATAATGGCGCGGGTTGAACACAGTATGAAATCAATATCATTTTTAGTTTCCCCGTTAATGCTTTTCCATGTCCAGTTCCGGTTCTGCCGTTTGCTGAAGAAGTAACCATGATTCGTAAGTTATAGCATTCTTCAAAATTACTGACAGCCCCTATGGTTTTAATAAAAGAATGTTAATGCCATATACAAATAACATATACTCTTGCCACATGCGCGTTTTTCGTGTCAAATGTTTATCACGTATGCCTGCAGGCTCACCGTTCGCTTATTTTTCACACAACAAACTAAGTAAAGTAATGCTGAAAGTTGGGCAAGTTGGTTAACGTTCATAATGGAAAATAACTCGAAAACGTTCACGAAGGACGGAATAGCGAAGGATAGAAATAGCGCTTGTCCGTTTCCGTGTCTTCCGTCCGTCCTTCGTGTACTTTTTCGCGCTATTTTGCATCATGAACAAAACAAGTACTCTACAGCACATTTTGAGAATGCCCTCTAACCACATAATGGCGATAATTGACGTTTTTAATGGTGCTTGCTTTTAAAAACAGCCAGAAGATTACCTCCTTTTATTGCTTTGCATTTTATTGTTTGGACAATTAGGGACACGCATTTTAGTTGCTGCATTAAAATGTATCTGTTAAATGAATGTGAACTGTCATCGGCGCTTATGAGGAGGAATACCACTTTCCGGTCCCATTCAGCACCCTGTCACTTCCAATATCCAGGTATTTTTCTTGCTCTTGAGCTGTAACGCTGCTCCCGCCTCGTAAACTCTTTCCACCTCCCTGTTCGTAGCTATTGCACAATGTCCACCTGCATTTATGTGATGGTAGGCGGAGACCACAATGCCACAAAAACTTTCGCTCGCTCTGAAAATTGCTGGAAGCGCGTGCTTCGCGGAATGCACCGCAGCGGCTCGCGTCCTTGACCATCGTTGTTTTTCATACTTGGCGCTAATATATTGTTAACATATTGCTGATATATTGTCTTCATCCCTTCTTCCTCTTCTGCCCTCACCCTTCAGGTCCTGTCCATCATGTCATGGGTGCCATCGTCATAGACAATTTTCCTCGTCCATGATTGAGCCTATCGCTCGGCGGCCCCGGGTAAGGTTACGAGCTCGCTCCGTTGGCTGTGTGTCGCCACCGCTGGCGCCGACGTCATTTCACGAAGGCGGGACCATGGATTTCGTTGACTTCATGAGACATGTCAAACCAATGAAAGCAAAAGCGTTCGGTCGCTGTGTGTGGAACTCGGCAAGTGGCGTTCGCTTCAGTCCTCCATGGGCTGAAGCAATCAAATAAATAAAGTCCAATTCGGAGGCAGTTAGGCAGCACAGACGTTATAAGAATGTACCTGAAGACTGTGAGGCTGGAAAATGGAAAAGTGGCAGTGCGTGACCGAAGCGGAAATGGAACAGAGGTGTCACTTGCCTTGCTGCATGATCCGCGGAGGATGCACTTGTATGGGGACAATAATAAGAAAGGTATTAAATAAAAATGAATAAAAGAGAATAATATAAATTTGACATTTTATGCTGCCATAGTGAACAAATTCACAGGAAACCCAGCCTTTGACGTCTTCATATGCATTTCCTCTCTAGAGGTACACGGCGCTTGCTTCAGATAGGATCAGAGTTAGCGCTCTCACCGAGGTTTACCTTGTATATTTCCCAATCATGCCGTACGAGCCCCCCTTCGCCCGCTGTTATTCGCAGTGCTCAGAGAATGTGATCGGCGGCTTCTGCGGTCGCGCGCACATGACGATCCTTTCGTCATGCCTGACGATGCCTTCCTTCTTCGTCGACGAAGAAGCAGACAATGGCATGATCAGGATTGCTCCGGCATTATTAATAGTCATCTCAAAACCACTGGCATTTTCTCTCGTCACCGCCCCAAAACAATATCTAGCAGCAGACGGCGCTTTTTTCTGCCGATTTTTTTTATCAGAATGCTAACCGGATTGAGTGTTAAAGTAACCGGACATTGCGCAGCTGCACAGGTCAAGCCTATTTCACAATTTCAACAAAATGGCTAATTGCCGAGAACATACAGCGTTCCTGTTGACTGATGGTTAGCATCGTTGGCTAAAACCAGACCGTGGCGGGAGTTGCAAGGTCAGTGACCACAACGCTACTCGGACTACCAGTACTCGGGCGGAACCCGAGACCTTTCAGCAAGTAACTAGGAGCTGTAGTTCCAAATACACCCTGTGATAACAAGATACATGCTAATATGTTTCCTTCGCAAAGTGCAGACGAATTACGGCACACTTGCGATAGCCAGGGTTGTTTGATATGCAACGATAGCCTTCGATATTGCTGCATATTCCAAACCTTCGAGCACACAAAATGTCTTCGAGTTATTTTCCTGATTTAGTTTTTGCGGCTGCAGTACATTCGCTGCAGATCTCTGGTGATCGTGGTAGTGACTTGGCATGGCGATGAATTAGCAGGCATTGTGATCAGTGTCACGCACGCTGAGATGCCGGTTTTTTCAAACAGACTGTTATCGATAGGTATCGCACTGACAGACAAATGCAGCCTGTTCGAGCGTTTTAGGCGGATGTTGGTTGGTTAGTTTATGGGGTTTAACGTTCCAAGTCAACTCAGGCCATGAGTGACGCCTTAGTGAAGCGCTCCGGCAAATTCGACCACCGGTGGTTCTTTACAGTGCACTGACTTCGCACAGCACACGGGCACTTTGCTTTTCACTTCCATCGAAAGGCGTCCTCCTACATTCTTGAACACAGCATTCGAGTGCCCTAACTATTGCACCCCTACGGCGGGTCCCTAGGCAGATGTGCTGCCGATTGTTATTCACATATATAGAAAAGCGGCAATGTATTCTATACATGTTTTCATATTTGTGCACGCGCTTCCCTTTTCCCGTAAAGAAAAAATATCGGTTAATTGAACTCTCGAAGGAGAACACCTTCGGTAATCATAATCTCTGTCAACAATATTTTATATCGGATTTCAATTCTGGGCTAGGCTTCTCAGACTTGTTCGGCTTCCGAACTGGACTCACATTGCCCTTTTAGTGCCGAAAGAGAACAGCTTTTGCTTTGAGGTTCATACCGGTCAGGTGGCACGGCTTTACCCTCCCTACCAGCCATACCACTATTAGCTTCATATCAGTCGGTATATCCGGCTTGAGCGCTATACCCTGTTTCGCACTGTGAGAATACCTGGGCCAGCCTAAGCTGCGTTACTCCTGGCACTTGGCACAAAGCGCGCCCCCGTATCATTTCCCTCGCCAGTGGGGCAGCCTTGGTTTATAATATTTAGCAAAGGATAATGATTGAGACATTCGCCTTCCTGATATCGGCGTGTTAGTATTTCGCCAGCAGTGCGATCATACATACACTGCTGATGTCTTTTCTTTATACAGAAACGAACACATAAACATCAGATAGATATCGAACCCTTGGGCGCAACAAATTCGCTTTGTCGCAAAACGATTTTTGTTATTATAGCCGGCATATGAAAGGTTTCAAGGAAAAGTATGAAAGGGGTAAAATCATAAACAAGCTTTTAAATAGACAAAATAAATGCACGTCCGTAAATCAAGCCTCAATACATGAATCGGTAATTTTATGTGGCCAGTGCACCAACATGAACACGTGGCGGAAGTGAGCAAGGACAGAGACAAACCACGTGAGGCCATCTGTTAAAAGAGCGGTAACCATCACGAAGCTCTTTCTGCAAGCGCGAGGAACTTCCTGCTTCCAACTCATAAAACTGCTTACAGCCTCATTTTTCGCTGCTACACTCAACGCCCCAGAAAATGACGAAAGCCTACTCTCTCTCTCCTATCATTTGCTTCTCATTGTTTGCCTTTTGTCAGCGTTCGTTGACTTGTAATTGTAATTGGTTTACAGGAAAGGAAAGGCGCGGTATCTTTCACACTTTATCCGACAAGGGTGCGTTTAGACGGTACACTATCGCTCGCCTCGCGTGGCAATGCCAAATGCATGGACTATCTATCACCTTATTCTTTCCCAATATTCCCCGTGTGAGCCATCATGCATGGACACTAACATGCAAGGCCGGACTGTCACGCTGGTCATGCTAGCGGTTGTGGCCCCGGTCATTAAACCGACGCTAACAATTGGTGCTTTAGTCACAGAAGAGTTCTATATGCCATTAGGAAGTAAAAAGCATCTAGGACATCATAGGGATGCAGAATCATTTTTCGTACGTGTTTGCGGCTTTTCTATTGAGTTATTGAGGGAAGAGAACTAGCGTTTTTACAGTGGTCGCTGAAATCAGGTGCTATAGCGGTAACGCTACAGGGAAATAGT
This sequence comes from Amblyomma maculatum, assembly GCF_055883805.1. Classification (NCBI taxonomy): domain Eukaryota; kingdom Metazoa; phylum Arthropoda; class Arachnida; order Ixodida; family Ixodidae; genus Amblyomma; species Amblyomma maculatum. Next base: position 568,894 of record NW_028146755.1, on the reverse strand, counting down.
AAACCGAAAGTGTAGGAAGTGTAAATGGGGACAGAGGTGTTCCTACTTGTCTGAAACCTAATCAAATAACTTTGTTTCTAATGCCAATAAGCTTGGAGTTTCAAGCAATGTCCCTGGTTTAACAGCACAAATGATACTGATAGGCAGGGTAGACCAGAGACAACACGCGCCGGTTTATTCGCGCTGTTAAACCGTGTTTCATTTGCACCCAAACCAACTAGCTCAATTTTCTGTTCTTCACGGTATTATTGATATCGAGTTCTCAGTGTTGAGTGCTGGCCGATATTTCGATAGCGAAACGCACACACACTCTTAGATGGAGCACGCAGTAGGCCGTCGGCTATGGCTTATTATATGGCTGATATCTGATAGCTTGTCAGATATTACTACTTCCACGAAGTTAGCAATATAGCTTGGCTTTTCGGAGCCACATCTCCCGAGTTTTAGGTCAGCTTTAAGCTATCCATGGTCAACAGCGGTTGGAAAAAGATTTGTGCAGATCAGCCAACCGGCATCGCTACGATCGCCGTCAGAGAGCCGTTCAGATATTCATGGGCACACGTCAGCCGGATAAATTATTAAAATTATAGAGCAGAGTTTTATTTCGCACGTGCCTTCATACACCGATAACAGCACATGCACTTTTTAAACTCACAATTTACAGAAAATTACTCACAGAGTCTGTTCAAATAATCTTGATTCTCGAGACTTTGTAATGCTTTAGTCAAGTATCATTAGCTGAGGTTACCGCTTGTAATTGCAATGTTCCCAAAACTGTGAAACTTTAGAACGGCAACTTTAATATTCACATCCAACTCAGATACACCATTGATAAAGATGTACGTGGTAAACTGGGCGTGTTGGTACATGTCTTGAATAAATATATGGCATCGCAAAGAGACAAGGACAAGACGGGACGGGCAGAACGACGCTGAATTTCCAACCGTCATTGCGAACGAACCGCGTGAAAATATGTACCCTCTGAACAATCCGACGTCATCGCCAATGCATGAGCAAATAAGCGCTTTTTCAGAGAGTGATAGAAGCGGAACTAAAAAATTCTTCTTCCCTATTGCATACTAGCTCCGGTTCCGAGATTTCTCGTGTTACACTTTGTTCTTTTTTCTAATAACAGGGTTAGCAAGATTCGGGAAACAGTCCTCAGAAGTAAGGCAGTGAGTGGCTAGAAAATCTTCAAACTTTTTTCCGTCATGGCATTTCTTACGTTGTTAGCGTGTTGTCTCAACATGTCCTTCACGCATTTTCCAGTTTGGCGGACATAGATTTGCACAGTTGAACGCAATTTCGTGCACTAAGCCTTCTGCGCATTCAAAGAACGGCCGCCGATTCTTATTGCCGCAGTTCCTTTGGTTAGATCTGAATTAGTCGCCTTGCACAGTTTTGGCAGCTGGTGACGAGCAGAGAAAACGACTTCACGTCATACTGCTGCGCTACCTTTTTCAAGTTTTGTGATAGTTTGTGACTGTAACGTATCACAGGTGCTATTTTCCTATGCTGTGCGTGGGCATCACGCTTATTCATATCAGTGCGCATCATTTTAAGAAAGCCTTCAGAAAACGAAATGAGAAGGCCGGGGCTGCAGATAATCGGCACTGATCAGTTTTTCGGCTTGATGGTTCAGTTTCTCTGTGACGAAATGCGAGGAACTTTTGCCGAGGTCGTTTTTAAAACAAGACGTGGCGATGGCTCATTTAACGACCTTTGATTGCGCGGAGGTGAAAAGCAGAAACGGTTTTTTCACGCGGTGTATAGCCCCACTAGATACCACCATCTTTAAAATACCGCCGGTCATCTAAACACATATTTTGGCCATTTACTGGGAGTTCGTGGGTTTGATCAAGAGGACTCATCACCGTTTAAAAGGTAGGCAATATATTTCTAGTAGCAGATCTAATTGCCTGCGCGTCACAATTTACTACTAAAAAGTCATCTACAAATCGAAAAGCCCTGAGTACGGTTTGGTCTTTGATGGACGCGATGAGGCTTTTTACAACGACAACTTAAGCACTTATGCCTGGATAATCCGTTTCTGGTTAACACCTCTAACTAGGTTTTAGAATGTTTTACCAATAATTTTGACCACTGCTGCGAAGCCTTCTCAAGTGACATTAAACATCTTTTTTATTTTCTACCTTACAAGCTAATCCTTGAATGCGTTGAGCATTCTATTGATAATATTGGCTGCATTGCCTTCTAGAACGCAACTGTATTTCCAGTCCGAGGTTCTTAGAAATTTGAACCTTTTATTTACAGTCAACATACGTCAAGTTTGAAGGGACAACGCACATTCAAAAGCAGCGCATATGCATCATGTCCTGCATTGCCTTAGTCCTTAGTTACCCTAGTTCTTGCTCATTTAGATCTCTTTTAATCGTGTCCAACAAAGACCAAAACTTACTCAAGGTCTTTAGGTTTTCAGCTGACTTTTTAGCTGTTGTAGATTGTGGCGTGAAGACAATTGAATGCGCTAATAGAAAGATATTATCTATCTTTGGAATAGTGATGAGCCTACTTGACCTAACCCACGAACTCCGAGTAATTGACTAAATAAGTGTTTTAGATATCCGGCTTCATTTTAAAGGAGCTGGTGTCTACTGGGCTATAGACCGCGCTCAAAACAACCGCTTCATCCTTTCAACTCCCCGCACTCAAAGCTCTAAACAAGCTATCTCCACGTCGTGCTTTAAACACGCCGTCGGAAAACGTTGCCGCAGCTCGTCACAGAAACGCTAAATCATAATGTCGAAAGGCTGAGGAGTGTCGGTTATCTGCAGCATCTTCTCATTTTGGTTGCTGAAGGCCTCCTGAAAATGATGCGCACTGGTGTGAATAAATGTGACGCCCACACACACCGTAGGCAAAAGTTAGCTGTGATACCCTACATTCAAAAACTGTCACAAATCCTGAACAAGGCAGTGCCGCGGTACGACTAGAAAGTCGATTTCTCTGCTCCTCGCAAGCTGTCAAAGCTGTGCAAGATAGAACGAAGCAAATGAACTGTGGCAGGAAACTTCGGCGGCCCTTCGTTCATTGCTCAGAAGGCGTAGTCTACGAAATTTTGTTTAACTGTGGAAAACCTAATGTCGGCCAAACTGGGAGATGCCTGAACGACAGCTTGAATACCTGTGACAGAAACAATTTTGAAGGTTTTCTGGCCACCCACTTGCTCACTTGTGAGGACTGTTCCCCGGATCTTGCTAGCACTGTTATTAGACAAAAGAACAACGCGTAACGCGAGAAATCGTAGGATCGGAGCTGATAAGGAATCGGGGAAAAGCCTGCGTCAGTTCATCCTCTATCACTCTCTCTGAAAAGGAGCTGACGTATTTTGGCGATGGTGCCGGATTGTTCAGAGTATATAGGTATATGTTCACGCGATTCATTCGCAATAAAAGTTAGAAGTTGAGCGCCGTCCTTGTCGTCTGGTCCTGTCCTTATTTCTTTGCGCTACCATATCTTTGTTCAATAATGATGTGCTACGTCGTTGTTGGTAAGATGAGGCGATAACCAAGTTTCCGTGCCAAGAATAATATCTCCATCACAGCATTGAGTAACAGCACACAGCTTATCTTGTTTCTTTAAGAGGCTCCGAATATTCGATACGATTATGGCGTTTCCTTTTGACTACATCGTTTGTACGTCATTCGGTGCCATCTGTCGCACGCCTTCCTTGTAGAATGACCTGGTCCTGTAGGTGGTCATATTTATAAAGCTTCTTTCTGAACAACCTTGTCAAATAGCAGCTTATGGTTTTCGTCAGGTTCGCGTTCTGCTCGCACAAAATCCCGGAGCTTCTTTATTGCGAAATGAATTCTCGGTAAAAAATCGTCTTCAGTCTATACCCGGGGCGTCTCTAGGTCTTAAGTTTGTGTGCGTTCCTCAGGATATTAGACTTGTCTTTTGAGTTGAAGAAATTTACAACTATTGGACGGATGCTGTCCTTCTTGTATTGTCCCACCATGTGGGCTCGTTTGATTTCACCTGGCTGGATGCAAACGTTTTCTGATATAAATTCAATGATCCCCTTTTCTGTACCTTTCCATTTCTCTGGAGGCTCTTCTTCAATACCTTTAAAAATGAGGTTCTTTCTGCGCATCCTGTTATTAAGATCGTCAGGGACTAGGTTTGCTTGTTCGGTTTGCTTTGCCTACAGGGTTTTTAGCTGAGCGTGAGATTCACTGAGTGTTGTGTTCACACTGTTAACGTCCTCACGCAGGTTGTCGACTACAATAAAACGATTCTCAAGAGTGGAGAGCCGTCGTTTCATCTCTGCGATGTTTGTGTAAATTTCTTTCAGTTTCATAGAAGTTTCTTTTTGGAAGTTTTCACTTGACAAGGCTAGTTCTTTCACAAGCTATAAGACTTGATCTAGGTTGTCCGGCCATGGGTTTGTTTTTACATCGCCAGCACAAACTAGCAAGTGCGCGGCACAAAACAAGGTTACGAGCAGACGTCCTCCTGTCTTCCACAAGTGAGACAGGCCCTGGTGACTGAAGCCATACAGTTGGCTGCGAGCGTGACCGCCTATTATGCTCTAAAAAACAGCCTATACGGGCACGATACGAACAGACGTCGATACCCATACCAAGTCAGTTATACATAAGTGGGATTTGCAGCCGATAACGGAAACACTAATGACCGCGAAAAAGCAGTGGGGCGGCACTCACATGCAAAACGCGAGTAGGACCCTTTAGCACACGAAAACATGGCTGAAAATCACAGTGGGCGCTTGTATTCGCGGCTACTTGTAGGCAGACGAGAGGCGCTGTAGATGTCGCTGACGGAGTCGCTTGCGCAGAGGGCGATGGTGGATCCTTACGCACGAGATAGCCGATACACGATGACTTGAAATCAGATGAAGCTTGTCGCATGCAGCCGCCAGGAACAGACTGATCAAAACTGTCGGTGCTCGCACGAAAAAGCAGCATGCGTGAATAACCTACAAAATGCGAGTAGGACCCGTTAGCACACAAAAACACGGCTGCAAATCCCCAGTGTGTTGCCAAACAACATTTTATATCTATTTGATAGAAAACATGCGCGCTTGTGTAACTCCCAATTAGCCGACCTTGTGGTAATGCAGATTTCACAACAGCTGTTAGCAAGGCAACGGGATGCTTGCAGTATCTAATAAAATTAAACCATTATAAAAAAACACCGTAAATCACCCGAAGAAGTGAAAGCAGGAATACTGAATCCGTGCAATGAACATGCAGATTGAATCTTAGAAAGATAGAGATTTCGAAATAAGCATACATGTCAGTTAAAAAAAAAAACATTCCTTTAGTTGGATGGCTCGTTTATTGTTATATTTCACGTCAATGTATTTTTCATTTCAATGCAAGCATTTGCATTCATTCCATGGCAGCGACTGCATTTCGAATACTTTTTACTAAGCAAGCCGCTGTGCCACAGCACATGCAATCGCTGTGGTGCTGTTGTTGTAGCAGTCGACCAGAAATCACTGAAGAGAGAACTCCCACAGACGGCGGCACCTGTCAAGGCCAAATTCTGCTCTGCATACAATAATAGTCGTCAATGAAAACATAATTGACAGTGCTCTTTTGGCATCTTACTACAACTCCTTCTTTCAGACTGTATTTGTTATGCCGCCAGACACGTATGACTGAGCAACCGCCGTTTACGGAACCACATTCAGCAATGTCTGACAAAAATAACGTACTACGCATTCAGCAGAAAAAGTGGTTCTGTCGATTTTACCGAAAAGAAATCGAATGGTCCAGATGGCATACCAAATGAATTTTTACATAGGTACGCGGAACGGATTTCTCACTACCTGCTAGTTATTTGTTGCACCTAAATCAACATAAACAAGTCCCAGATGATTGACGATTACCTAAGGTAGTGTCAACACACAAATCAGGAAGTCGACAAAACATCGCAAATTATAGGCCAATGTCTTTAACATGCGTCATTTGCAAAGCTTCTGGAGAATATCACTTCAAAATCCATCTATAAATATATGGACGTAATAAATGTCATTTTCCCACCAGCACAGTTTTAGGCAAAAGCTTTCCACTGTAACGCAACCCTTGGAAACAACGGACCATTTTGCCAGGCCATTAGACAGCAGGAGAGAGGTTGACGCAATTTGTCTAGACTTGTCCAAAGCCTTTGACAGTGTCTCACCCGGACCTTATTGCAATACTAAAATTAAGAGGAATCAATTCTAACCTGATACACTGGATAGCTGCATACTTAACAGAGCTCAGTATGCTGAGAACGGTCATAAGTCAGAATTCTTATGCATAAATTCCGGCGCCCAGCAAGAATCTGTCCTTGGGCCAGAATCTTACCGTACGTCTTTTCGCTGCTGATTACTTACTTTATCGAGAAATAAGGACCAAGGCAGATGAATTCTTGTTAGGTGATCGTCTGATCAGGAATAAAAACTGGTGTGAGCAGTGGAAAATGAAAACGAATGACAAAAACAGTCATCCTAGGAATCACTAACAAGACTAAGCAAGTGCTTGATTATATTTACATGATGGGCACTACGGAACTAAAAACGGTCACTGCCGCAAAGTATTTGGGATGAACAATTGCAAGTGGTTTGAGAAGGAATGCCCACATTAACCAGACTTGTTCATCTGCGCAAAAGAAACTGTGGTTCTTACGTCGAAAATTACAACTCAGAACACAATCCTCTAAACTGACAGCCTACTTAATCTACGTGATGCCCACGTCAGAATATGCCAGTACTCTTTGGGACCCCTTCCGAATCGACTTATTTCAATTGCTTGAGAATGTGCAACGCCGAGAAGCCAGATTCAACTTATCGCTGTGTTCACGACAGGATCACACAAATGCTGAATTTACTACAGCTACCCTCTTTAGCAGATTGCCGAAATCTTTCAAAGCGTAAACTTCTTTTTTTCTTGTTATCAAGGAACACCTACAGCATTGACACAGCCGAGTATTTATTTTTAAGAGAAACAAGGAATCTGCGTAGAAGGCATGATTATAATTACCACACCCCACAAACACACATTAATGTATACACCTATTCATTTTCCCCGCACTGTAGCTAAATGGAATTATTTACCGGGTGCTGTTTCAGAGTCACATACGCTGTCGTCGTTTGAAAATGTAATTATAATAAACCTCTGAAATGCATCTTGCCCATACACTGTGACTATTTATGTTTTTTTTGTAGTGTTTTATTTTTTACAAACATTTACTTTTTGTTATGAAAAAGTGTATTATCTTCCCCCATCCTGTAACTGCCTTCACCGGCCAACATTATTGGAAAATAATAATAATAATAATAATAATAATAATAATAATAATAATAATAATAATAATAATAATAATAATAATAATAATAATAATAATAATAATAATAATAGAGGTACACATAGAGGTGGAGGGAAATGCGGGACTTTTCTCTATATGGTATGTTGAAAGCTAGGAACGTCTAGAGAGTACGTTTTGTGGCGGGCGTGGGATAGTCGAATCGAAACTTGCAAACTCGTTTCTGGTAATTTAAGCAGTCGAGAAGCAGCACTGTGATCCTGACGGTACGTGACAATGGGAGACCAGAGCCTTTCAAATATGCAACAGGAGCTGTACAGCCGTATTGCTCTCGGCGAAATGGCCGCGCCCAAATCTCAATATTGACAAGCACAGGCGGGATATTTCAAGGCAATGTGAAGTAACTAGGAGAACTTGCCGTTATGCGCAAAGGAATCTTGAGCTGAAAATAGCCACGAATGTATTACGTTTTTTCTCGTCCTTTGTGTATATAAAAAACCTAATGTATACGCTGGAGTATGGTAGCCATGGTTACACAACACACAGTGACACCCGATACCTGATAAGCGGCGTTCTTATTAACGGTGTACCGATGAGTGCGTGAGTAATAACTTTATTGAGTGTCCAGCGGTGTTTAGAGCGACTGTCGCCCACGTGGGGACCTCGAGATCTTGTCTCGCCACCGCCTTGAGGGCTTACTGGGAGGCCCAGAATTGAGCGTTGTGGCTGGAGCTGCGCAGAGCGGCGGACCTCTTGGACGAGACAGTTTCGGCATTCACGTGCACTTCCAGAATATGTGTTTTAGTGTGGCAATGTATTTTGTAGACCTTGCACGCGTTCGTGTTATATATTTCACGGTAAATCATGTTATGCTGCAGGGGTCGAGAGCGTTTTTGTCATTGAAGCCAGACGACTTCCTGAGCTTTGTATAGTTTGTTGTTAGGCACAGAGAAGGTCCGGCCAGGTTGAATGCTTTGGTCAAGTCACTGAAGCTCAACGGTCTGCCCTCCCCTCTTCTGAACGGCTCTCGGGACATCGTGCAATGGAGTGAGCGACGTCACTTCTTTTCGTCCGGCTGTATACCTCACTGACTGAGCGACCTCCTTGTGATTAGTGAGGTGCGGAGGAGCAGCGGTAGTTACGTGCATTTGTGCTTTAACTGCTGGTTGCCAAATGTTCGCAAAATTGTTGCCAAAAGGTATTTCTCCTCTGTTCTCATTCTCATGATCTACTCAGTTGTAAAGCAAGTTGTGTCTATCTCAATTCTACTGCACACGCACAAGCAGTCCTCCCCCCCCCCCCCTACACTTCTTACAAAAATACAAATGCACTCACTGCGCACTATGGCACACGTGGCAAGGACAAAGAAAATAAACTACGCAAAAACTTTTTCGGCTTCCGCTAAACAGATGCTGCACATGCGTCGCTTTACGCACGTGGAGTAAAATAAAAGAAAACAGCCAACGAGTCACCTGCTGAAACTCATCACTAGCAACGTTGCAAAAGAAGCATGCATCTGAAAAGAGCTCATATGTTTCATGTCCAACATAGGGGATAATGGTGGCAGTGTGCGTATGACTCAGTAAATATTTACAAGAGAAATTTTCCTTTGCTGGAATAAAGTAAGGATATATTCAACAATATCTAAGCATCAAAGCACGGCTAGAATTCGTTCAAATACAGACAGCATTCGCCTCAGCAGTCACTTACAACAGTGTGAGCACATCGCAAAGCATGGCAGCTTCAGCATTTGTTATTTGCTTCAGTCTGGCGGCCTCATTAACTGTGGTCCTCTCAGCTGACCCAGGAGAAAGCGGTGAGAAAATATTTGCTGCTATCTTGTCCTTACTTGTCTACCTTTTTCTGTCATAAATGATCTAAACTGGAATGGGATAGTGAATGTACATCAGCTTGCTTGCTTTGATTGTTGTATTTTAACGTCCCAAAGAGACATACACGAAATGGCGCCCTGTAGTAGAGGTCTCTAAGTAATCTCCACTACATAGAGTTCGTTATAATCGTTATGATCTCGCAATAAACGGGCGCCTTGCGTTACAGCTACAAAAAAACACGGATGCTGAACTTAGAACAAACACCGAGTCTTCTGGTTCAGCAGGTCAGTACCTTGACTAAAACTTTGCACTGCGTCGGCAGTGACCGAAGCTTCAGATTGCTCCTCCAAGAAAAACGTTTTAGATTTACTAAACATGCATCTTGTGGTTTGCGATCAGATTACGAAAATTACACGTTTCGTTGGCGCACACTAAAAGAGGTATCCTACTCAGATATACCACTGATTCAGTTCGAGTTTAAAACAGAACATGCAGTTCGCTTCCCAAGTCAAGCCATCGTTTCGCGAAGGGCGCTTGTCTTCCTCTGAGAGAGGAAGCCCCCTTTTCACTTAGAAGCAGAGCGTGCAGATGATGCCAAATCGTTGTATTTGCTTGTGAACTGTGACGTATATATATATATATATATATATATATATATATATAAGCAGATCAATTAAAGGGAAATGAGGGTGCTCGTTATAATACATGAAGGAAAGAAATGTTTACTTGAATAATCACATAAATTAGTAATGTAATCTGTTTAGGGGAAAGATAATTAAACACAAAGTAGAAGAAAAAACAACGTGCCGATGGTGGGAACCGAACCCACGACCTCCGAATATGGCGTCCGGTGCTCTTCCAACTGAGCTGCATCGGCCGCTGTCCCCCCTGCTACTTTCTTGGGTATTTATGTTGTCTGTATACGAACCTTGAGAGTGTTCACCAGCGCCACCCTCAGCCAATAGCGGCGGACGTGGAACGTCCTTTGTTACCGCCAGTGTCACGTAGAATTCGATCAAGAGCGAGGGCGAAAGCTGTGATAGAACCCTCTTACGCTACCTATGGCTTCAAGACTGCCAGAACCGAGACCCCCGTAAGCTACAAGCAGATCAATTAAAGGGAAATGAGGGTGCTCGTTATAATACATGAAGGAAAGAAGCCAACAGTCGGCGAGGCCAAGGAAAGCTTGGGATGGTACTTTGTGTCTTTTTTCCAATGTTCACTTGGATAATCACATAAATTAGTAAGTAATCTGTTTAGGGGAAAGATAATTAAACACAAAGTAGAAAAAAATACAACGTGCCGATGGTAGGAACCGAACCCACTACCTCCGAATATCGCGTCCGGTGCTCTTCCAACTGAGCTACATCGGCCGCTGTCCCCCCCTGCTACTTGCTTGGGTATTTATGTTGTCTGTATACGAACCTTGAGAGTTGTTCACCAGCGCCACCCTCAGCCATAGCGGCGGACCCCCATTTCCCCTTCATATATATATATATATATATATATATATATATATATATATATATATATATATATATATATATATATATATATATATATATATATGAAGGGGAAATGAGGGTACTCGTTACAATACATGAAGAAAAGAAGCCAACAGTCGGCGAAGCCAAGGAAAGCATTGGGTAATTTACTTTATGCCCTTCATATTTATATATATATATATTGTAATGTGGACAAGGCCGCTGACAAAAATGATGAGTCTAGGAGTGCAGGCAAGAAGCTCTTTATTGGGCTCACTTTCGCCCGCAAAAGAACTAAACAACTCGGCGGCGGCGATAGCAACAAACCTGCTCGTCGATCGTCGAGCTAAGCATGCCTGTCGCACACATCAAAGACCGATTTAAAGGATTCTCCGAAGGATCTAGATAACGTCGCGAACTGTTGCTAGCTCAACCTGGAATATTGTAGAAACATACGCGACTGGTCGACATCTTCGAGACAGATCTCGGGGCATCTTGCGCGACAAGGAAATTGATAAAGGTGCGTCTCGCGACATCGAGCATTAACAAACGAAGAATACATAATCGATATGCGTGCCAGAATCACAATGAATAGGCCGCATGCCGGCGGCTGTTAAAAAACAACAAACACAGTTTTGAAGCTTATATGTATATATGTATATAGTACTGCTAGGCAAAGCTTTCCCGACGGCTGTTTACAAGATCAGTGATATCAACAACATTGCTGAAAACGAAGCATTTAGTACGTCATCGTTTCGGCCAGCAGCTGACCATCGTCAGAACTCCGTATCGGGATTTTAAACATTGGCTTAAACAAAGAGGCCAGCAAGAAAATGCAAGGTGGCGTGAGAAACACTAACAACAACTAGAGAAAGAAGAAAAGAAACTAAACTCGAAGCGGAGGAGCATGGAGGAGCATGGATGGGCGGGAGAGAATGGCGGCTCATCAAAGCAAGCCCTCAAGTAGGCATGACCTCATGCGATGTAGTTAAGAGGTTGTGCGAGGTTCCCTATGCGTGTGGAGGGCGAAAGGAAGCCGGAGGGGGGGGGGGAGGAGCAGCTATCATTCTTTAGGGCGTTTTTCCTTTCCCTGGGGGGTGCTAGGAAGTGCAGTTTCTACCGTTCTATGGCTCATGTTGAGGATGTGCTGGCTCAGCATGCGCTTAACACGAGGTGAAATTTCAATAGGCCTCAATCATCTGAAGTGCGAACAGAGTGCCGGGTTTCTCAGTTATACCGATCTGAAGGTTGTTATATTAATAACCAAGTATGACTCCCTTTATTCCTGCTCATGGGAGTTGTTCAAACCGCTCTGCAGAAGGGTAACCCTTAGCTTGTGTAACTGATATTTCTGGCTAACGTGTTTTGATAAAGGAAGAAGGGGAAGAAATTTTATGTGAGCTGTGGTTATTAAATCTCATTCGGAATGTATTCTCAATCTCACCAGTACATTGAATTTGACACTCACCACACTCGCGCATGTACGAAACATTACTGCTGTTACAATTTAAATATTCTCCAGTGGAATTTTTTAGATTTGTGCTTTGTGCTATCGTTGGTGTCTGCGTATGCTAACAAACTTGGCATCAATTTTTTTCACAAGGTAGGCACCCTACAGACTTTCCTTTGCCGATTGAAGAGTGAACTATGGAATTTTGCAAATGTTCGGTTGTCTGTCCGCAACCAGAGGATTATTGGAAAATTTTTGGAGAGCCGAGGACTTTTCGGACGACGTTGAAGGGCTTTTTAAAAATTTTTTTCGATATCTGGAAGGTTGTTCGTGACAGTTAAGATGAGCTTGGAGCAATGTTTATTTGTGAATGCTGACAGAGGCTCAGTAAACACTTCATTGCGTTATACGTATTTATTTATTTGGGGTCGACGTTTGTTAGGAGCCCGGTCATAAGATTGTTGTTGCGTAAGCCCGTGTTAGGCCGAAACCTCGACTCCAAATAAAAGTAATAGGGCATTTGGGTGGAGGAAACAGTGGAGTATTCTGCGCACTTGTGCGCTAGTGCACTTTCGGCATGCACCCACTCTTGCAGTGCAGTGCGTTCGGCTGCAACGAGCAAGACACGAGTGTGCGACACCGTGCCGCCACCATAGAGGTCGACATTGAGGCCTGTAGCGCATGCTAGCATACGCGCCATGCAGACAAGGTAAACGCAGTCGTAGTTCTTTCTACAGTGGGTGATAGCAAATGTCAACGAAGAGAATTAAGTGACAAAGCATATCGAGCGGGCATGCATTAAAGCGACGCTGAACACCGCAATGTGGGCTGCATTCACGCAGCCACCGGCCGATGTCCCGTGCTTACCTTAGTCTATAATGTGTGCAAAAGCATGGGGCGCATAGAAACCGGCAAGCATGATGCCGTGGTTTGGTACATCATATAAGGCAGCAAAATTGCTTCTTAGCACTCGCTGCAAGCGATTCTGTGAACCTAGTATGGCCTCCGGTAACTTTCTCTCGGAGGCTACGCAGGGCAGAAACAGGAAGATTAACGTCACTCTGCGACCTGCGAAGCAGCATGGAGGCATGATCCTCAACTAAAGACGCAATAAGTAATCTCTATGAAACGTTTCTGCGCTGATATATATACAAACACAGTGTATCTGTTCCGTCTTTATTCGCTGCTAAGTTATGGGATATTGAGTTATAGGAATACATTACCTATCTGTAAAGCTGAAGTGTGTGTAAAGCACCTCTCACAAGAAACAAATTATTTTGTTCCTTTATTTACTTTTTTTCTTCTTTGGAGTATTGAAGAATGCAGTTCAATGTCATCGTAATCTAGTGGTGCATGCCTTAAGGAAGATAAGGGTGCGTTTGTGGTTGTGGGCGGACGCATTTTGGGGGCGACATGGATAAAATGCCTGTTTATAGCCTAAGGGTTCTGCACCGATGAATATTTACGGCACGTAAACGGCTACTAAATGTCCCAAAATATGTTGCCTGAGATTCGAGTCATCAAAAACAGGCGAATTTCTACTACCATGTATAAAAAAAAAATACGCAGACGCGCAAACACTCTTGCACACTGTTGCAAGCTCTCGCGTTGCCTAAACAGGTTTATACGGAACCATAATTACCTGTCCTACATATTGACTAAACATCTGTATACTGAACTCGAAGCCGGAGTAAAGCTGACAGATCAAATTCGTTCACAGCAGAAACTGGAAGAACCTACCCGTTTAGGGCACTATCCGGACAGATCATTTGGGTTCCCAGCTTGCCCGGTATCATGATATACTCTGAGAAGACATTTGCTGTTCGGAGCTTGAACAGCATGGCCCACTTCTGTATAGAGCTCAGATCGGACCGACTATGAGATGCTTCCATTTTTATAGGGCAGCACACTCCAGTTCGGAATTCTAAAAGGGAAGGCCATGGTCTCTCCAGCCTGATAGACCAGTCTAAGTGGATAATAAATCACAGTAGCCAGTCGCGTGTCTAAATATGCACTGTGTAAGTGTCCTTGAACTCCAAGACGTGTGTTTGCAGTCAGTTTAATTTTTATTGGGAGATTAGCGCTATAATAAGAAACGTAATATATGCAGTAGGACCTTTCTGTGTCGTAGTGGCATTATTGTTGCTCTATGAATAGCTCGAAGTTATGAGGCCATCGGAGTGCACCGCAGCTACCGCTGAAGCTCATCGCATTTCTTCTTAAGAGTTGTACTTCGTACAGCGCTTCGTTGAGTATTTTGACTTTCAAAAAGCACACTCTGAAGTGAATTATTAGAATCGATGCTCTACGGGATGTACCGTCTTTGCCAAAAGTAACCAGGCTGCTGCGAAGGCTGGCGGAGCAAGTGCGCGGCCGTGTGGCGGCGTTGCGCTCGCTGTGGCTTATCGGTGCTCTTCAGCTCCGAGGGTACAACAGCTGACGTAACTTCGCACCCTCACTCTCGCTGGTTGGATGATTAAGCGCGTATGATGTGCGGGCTGCGGTTTCACGTGTGCGAAGCTTGGTTATGCCCAGCGAGGGCGCTCAGTATAGCGACGGGGCTATTCGCTCTTCTCGGCAACTTCCCTGAAGCAGATGTCGTGTTTCTCGCTACATAATTATACGTGCTTGTGTTCTGCAATCCGCCACTGAAACACACCAGCAGAATTGCGCTTTCCCGCGTGTTTGATGCGCCTGTAAATAAAGAAAGATAACGCACCTTGAAATTTCAACATGCTTACTCCGAGATGCCTTGCGTACTGCAATTTTATGGGCCGTAACTCCGGTACAAAGTTATGGGAAAGCTTGTGAACCCTTCCAAGCCACCTTATCTCTCTTTTAGGCTTGCAAAATTATGCTAGTACCTTGGGGAGGCTGTGTATAAATAAGATCAATGTTTTGATTCTAACAAATTCTTGCATATGCTTGTAGGTAAGTTTTGGTATAGGTAACAAACGATAATGAAAACTTCCTCACGCTTAGCCATTACAGGCACATGACTACTTTCTCGTTCACGGAACCCTTATTTCAGAGCAGCATTGTCTGGCAAATCTAGCACATATTCGTCCTAGAAACGAACAAGAGCTCACCGTGTCTGCTATCGCCTGCTTTTTTGTTTTCCGCAGTTGCCGAGAAGAGATAATAGCCCCGTCGCTATACTGAGCGCCCTCGATGGGCACAACCAGGCTTTGCACGCGTGGAACCGCAGCCCGCACATCATACGCGCCTAATTTTTATCATCCAACGGGCGAGAGTGAGGGTGCGAAGTTACGTCAGCTGTTGTACCCTCGGAGCTGACGAGCACCGGTAAGCCACAGCGAGCGCTACGCCGCCACACGGCCGCGCGCTTGCTCCGGCAGCATTCGGAGCAGCCTGGTTACTTTTGGCAAAGACGGTACATAAAGCTAACTGACGTAATATACATATATTATTCCGGCAGATATCTGTGTACGCAGCAGCAATTATGTGTGTTCTAAGGCGATGACAAAACAGTCAGCACTGGGGCACTAGAATATCCTGAGATGCCCGTGAAAATAACCTTCTGCGTGATAAAGATTGGTGACGTAGGGAACACTTCTTGGCAGCTAGAAAAAAACGATTCCGCAAGCTTTAAGGCTAATCAGCAAAATACGGATTGTGCCTAAACTTGAGACAAAGCGTCGAGCTGGCAAAGAGCTCAGTAACGCTATATAAGAAGCAATATTAAGCTCTATTTCAACTCTCCTTGTAGAGTAGCCGTTAGCGTGCTCGGGTCTGACACCAAAGACTGGTGGTTAAGTTCCGGCCTGGACACATTGTTTATTTTACACCTTTCACTTTTTAGTAACCCCGTAGCATATTATAGAATTGTACGTTTTCCACCCTCTTTTGGCTTTTTGAGATCGAAACTGGAATCACACCGCTCCATTAATCTTTACACAATGTAGCAGGCACCACGGTAGCATATATAACTGGAAAGCATGATCAACGTGCCGCATTTCTTTACCGTACACGCCTCGTCCGAGAAGAGCGTACCGGAAACGCCGCTATAATTCGCAGTCGTGTCCAGAAAGCGGAAGAGACCGATTAAGAAGGCCTCTGTTTTGCCACAGCAGGTCGAATGCGGGAATTATTAATCAAAATAATGTGTCCTGAATGCGCGTGTTGGCTGCAAACAGTTCGCTCGAAGGGACGTGTCTTATTATAACCGCCAATGGGTTAAGTACGACTTTTGTTTTCGAAACTCTGTTAACATACAGCAATTAAGAATTTGGCAGACACCGTTTTTGATTAGTGGAGCACCGCAAGCATTCTGAATATGAACATTTTAAATACTTCATGCGTCTCATTACTACAATGTGAATTATAAGGGGCGATGTTGAATATCAAGATTAATAATTCGCATCGGCTTTACACCTGAAGGCATTTCGCGCTAACTGGACAAATGCAATGCTTTGTAATCGGCTTGAGTTCTGACGTAGGTTTGTGACCGCAAATAATGAATGATTTTTTATCTTTCATTAGGCTTTTGTGTGAATCTCACCCTGCCTGACATTGCTGGATTGGGAGAGGTAAGGCTATCTTCGGCTTATGGACTTTTGGCGCTCTTTTTGGCAAACCCAATAATATGCACTTGTACAAAAGCGTATATTGTGTCAATTATTCACCACAGTCTCTTGAAACCAGTTTGGGTAACTTCTTATATTACATGTAACACTTCTGACTAGAAGGATATCAGTAATGTACCCAATGGCGTCACATCAGACGAGTGAATACATATAATTACAGTGAAACTGGGCACGCTAATTCAACACAAAAAAAACTGCCCACGATTACGTTACTTCCGAAACAAATTTTCGGGCAGCTCATAAGCTGTTTCAGCTTTCTGATATGTTAAAGCAAAGAATTCCAGCAAGATAAGTGGCGAACGGCGGCGGCTATGCGCCGCCATTGATCCGGCGCTCTGACTGTCGCTGCACAGGGGTTGCACTGGAGGAGATGCGAAGAGAGCACCTTAGTTATCGGGAGGTTGCGGGAGAGAGCCGCGGGCTCATAGGAAAGTTGCGCGGAGAAGAGGCAGCAGAGACTAACTGGTGTGATGAAAAAACAGCGCTACAGATGTCTCTTCTGACTGATACCACTGATGCCGCTAGCGAGTGAAGTGACCGTGAGTTTCGCCTTGGGATGGACGCACAGAGATCCTGAGATGCCAAGCCGGCGCTTCGGCAACCAGAGAACACCATCGCCGCCACGCTGGGACAAGGGGGAGGTTACACGCATTGTTGAACACTGGCAGCAGAAGTGCGTGCCGCATTCGGATATCACACGCGGTAGCCGCCACGGACGAGGAGGGTGGGCGGAGGGGGGAGGGTACACGCAGCTGCTGGGTACGGTTCACCTTAAAGCAGCGCGAAATCTCGTCTCCTGTGTTTTTTTTTTTAGTCCTGTGTTTCGCGCTGCTTTGAGATGAATCCAATCAAACTCGAGCAGTTTTCTATACTCGTGCGTATGGTGGCGGCAGGAGCGCGCACATCAATCGGAGAACACGAGGGAGGTGGGGTATATGCAGCCGCGAATGGTGTTAGAAGGAGCGCGCGCTGCCGCTGTTGCGGAGCTGGTTACGAAGGACAACGGTGGCGCCGACGGCGACGCGAAGTGCAAGAACGGGAACCATGCAGCTGCACACTAAAACGTCGCGCAGTGTCACCATGACATGGCACTGTGGAATATACCGGGCCGCAACTGCAATCTCTCCAAACCGCGTGGCTCAGTTTTCTGCAAGTTCGGAGCCCTGGTACTAAGAAATGTGCTGTAAGACTTCTTCTCCTACTGTGCGCCGTCCTTGAGTGGCTTATCCCAGGGAGGCAACTAGACTGTAGGCACAAACAGTACTATCTTCCGATGCTTTAATCCACTTTAAGCAGTTAAACGTTTGCTTCAGCACACAAAACGCAGATCCGGTAAACGAGGTTCGACAACACAAGATGCGTGAGCTGGTGCAACTCGAGGCTATCTCTCCGCACAGAACGACATGCACCTACGCCACGCGACACGCTCCCGCTGCGACCGTAGGTGCACCAAAAAGCCCTTGCACGTCTCAGACTATTGTCTTTACCCTAGCGCCATAGAGTAAGGATCTGGCAAAAAGCGGACACTTCCACTGGGTCCAGCGGCTCAAATGACTGTAGCACACCAAGTGGCCGGTGCTTGACGCACATGCGCTTTCGGTTTAAAGCACGCAGTTTTAATTCTACCTAGCTATGTCGCACTGCCGCGCCCTGTTGGCACATTATTTGTGATCTGTACTGTATGGTGCTATTTTACTATTTATTTTCAACATCAAAATATAAAATTAGATTCCAGGCGCCGTTGACTGGCCATCAACCCAGCTGCGTCAAGGCGTTTGCCAAACAACAGTATTGTAGAAAAAACGCCAGGTGCTTTGTGAAATGAACGTTTGTTTTGCTTCGTATAAAAACAAAACCGACACATGTCTGTCATAATTTGTTGCATAAAAACAACCTGAAAGACAATTGAAACGTAGGATACCTAAGCCGACGTGTACATCACAAAAAACTGCCAAAAATATTACGCATGGCAAGAAACAATACACAGGCAGACAAATGTAGCGTGACAGCCAGATATACAAATTATGGCAAAGGATACATAATAAAATAGCCATATAATACAATGCTCACTTCCCTGTATTTGATTTTACACAAATATTTCAAGTAAATACACTGGACGCAGTCTTGGCTATTATTCCACAGAAGAGACAACACTGATTTCACCTTAAATGCGCACCCCTTCCCCATACCATATGCGCTTTTGGGTACGACCATGGCAACAAAACTCCAGCAAACGGTTACGTCTTTCATCCTCAGCCCTACCTTTTTCAGAAAGTATGAAGAAGTTTATAATATAAATATGCTGTAAGCCCGAAATAAAAGGAAAAACATCCAGACTCGTGTTAAAAAGTGTGTTGCATTCATTTCGCGATAAAAATATAACTAGCACTCGTTCAGTGCATAGCCACAATGCACAACAGTTTCAATATAAAAATGGCTCCTCTATTATTCGCGTCGTTATGGCTTGTGTCTCTTTGGTACGGTTAACAAGATAAGCCGATCAAATTTAGCACGAAATACAATGAATGTCATAGTCAATTTGTTGGAATGTGAAAATGTGTACTGATACAATATCTGTCAGGAAAAATCAGGAACATTTATTTCATGCTTATTGGCACATTTTTCAGGTAGATTCACTGCTATATCGTTGCAAAATTACATGATACGCCCTAAGTTATGTTAAATTGCAAGACGAAAGTGAAAGGTCAACAAACCTATCGACTTGTGGGATGCGTAAGATGGTTTCAGAACCTCTCACACGTATGCTGCAACGTTTTCACTAGGGCCCACAGCAGAGACTTCCGCTTCCTGGCATTAGCTGGAAGGTTTACAGTGGAAGTATTTGTCATTGCGATGCACCGTTTTTACCGAAACTCTGCAAATAGGCGAAACGTGATAAAGCTGTGAAGGAATGAAATTACGAACATGGTCAATGTGATTTATTGAATCTCGCGTCCATACCAACGTAAAATAAGCTTATTAAACTACACGGCAAAGATCGTATCAGTAATTTCCAAGCGTTGCTCAATTTTCAACGCTAAGTTTTGGTTTTAAAAGCAGCACTGAAAGCCTACTACGCGTTTCATTCGATAGATATATCTCATAGAAAGGCGGTAAGAACATAGGGGCTATCAGCCAGACATTGACAAGGCGCGTTAGGAGCGCGGGTGGAAGGAGTTTTCAGAAACGAACAGGACGGAATTTATCGGTGCGCCACTTGTTTAGTATCAAGCTTTTTAGAAAGACCTCGGCGTCTTGTTTTCTAATGCCATTTCCTAAAGCGCGTTCCCTAGCTGCGCGTTTGAAAAGCGGGTTTTTCGTCGCCGATGACAGTCTCTTGCACAGGTTTCTAGTTTTCCTGCTTTTCTGTGTTATCTTTTTTTTTTTTCGGCCGTCTTAAAAATAGCGGTACCTTATGTACTACGCGAGAACCTCGTCTTTAACTTATTAGCCTACTATTTCGATGCTGCTCAAGTTTCCCTTTGCCAACAAACATTACCTCAAAGAAATTGGGCGCTGGTGGAGGACATAAAAAACACCCAACACTCACAGCTCAACGCGAAACCACGCAAAACTAACCGCTAGATAAACCAAGCAAATAGCTCTGGCCATGACTTCACTCTTATCTAACTGCGCACCAACCGCGCGTGTCAGAGTGCCGAGCTAAACAGCGTGAAATGGATAGTATTTTGCAACCAGAAAATATTTCTCATCTTGGAGTTGCTGGAAGCTGCCGGGGTGTCATGAGCTGATTGGTCCATGACCTGTGTACCGGCGCCTCTTCACGAGGTGTGCAATTTGAGGGTCCGGCCGGCGCGGTCACCCTAAACTGACTGAAATGCAGCGTTTTGCGACGAAATAGCATTCCTCCAATTGGCATTTTTACAAACTAGAGTAGTTGCGCTTCGAAGGCCACGAAAACTGTAAAAATACTCAGTGAGTCCGCACGAGCAAACCCTCAGCCCGCGTAGACGGTCCTGCTCTTCCGCAGTCTTCTTTGGTCTGTGCCGGCGGCAGCCGCACGCGTGTGACTAGTGGGTCTGGCACCACCAATTTGGTGTTGCTGAACTAACGTTACCAGTCATGCATCATTTCTTGGGGTCAGATTTTGGCGAGTGTCCGCTTTTTACGAAATTATTCCTCTGTGATTGCAACGCTTATCATCTAGCGATGTCTTTTGCCAGGTCATTCATTCTCCAGATAAGCGATATTTCCAACTCTACGAAACGAGCATATTTTCGCTCGTCCACTGTGTTTCAAAAATCAGTGAGCGTAAAACTGAATAATTTTGGATATTTAGAGCGTAAAAAAAAGAGAGCCTGTGAAACAATGAGAGTGTGCTAATGTAGAGATAACTATCTGGGCTAGAAATACTTGAACTCAATATGTGCCCAAGACGCTGAGTTGTAGAGCTGTACTGACGCGCAACTAATACACATTCCTCACCTAATAATGAGCAAATCAAGCATGCAGCGCCGTATAAATATCACTCGAAGCGGCCGGATGCAAACGTCCTGTACCGTGTCGAAAAATGTTCACAAACTTATAAAAGTGGCTTGCGTGTGCACTAACGTTAATCTCTCTTGGACGCAGTGTTTGGGAAACACGCTCGTGACATGTGGAACCTCGCAGGTAAGGTTGTCTTTATCTTTCACGCCAAAGATGCTTGCTTATCTATTGATACGTCTTGGCCAATACTGCATTTAGACTTTAAGATATTGCCGCAATGTTATCTTACTGGCGCCGCCATGTGGCGAGCTCGGGAGACTGGCACACGCTCGTCTTCTTCGCTTTCGGTGCTCGCCCGCTAGTTGGTTCCGTGCCTGATCTTGCCGGTGCTTTTACTTAGTTGTAAGTAAACCTGCTGAACCAGTTTCACTGGCTTCTGTGACATTTTTTCTGGAGGTGCTGGGTAGATCTCATGTACGAAGTGCCTCTGGCTGCCCCCTACGCCCATCTACACACCGTGGACACGACACCTGTGCACAAGGCGAGCCGTCGCTTGAGAGGCTTAGCACCCGAGTGTGGCCCTTTTGTTTCGCCACCCCGAACCACGATGACTACAGCGGCAATTCAGACCACTCAGCTTCCCGTGAGTGCCCAGCAGCTGATATGCCATACTCCACGTATGCCCACGCCGTTTCATGGCGGCAAGTTCGAAGACGTTGAGGACTGGCTGACCAGCTACGACCGGGTCGCTGTGTTCAATGCGTAGGACGAGGAGCGGAAATTGCAGAATGTTTATTTCGCACTAGAAGACGCAACCAAGATGTGGTTCGAAAACCATGAGGCTACCATTTCCACCTGGCAGGATTTCCGGCGGCAGCTGCTCGCAACATTCTCCAACGATGCAAGAAAAGACGGCCGAGCTCGCTCTACAGTCCCAAGCACAGCGGCCTAATGAAAGCGTCGCCATGTTTGTGGAAGAAATGACTCGCCTTTTCAGCCGGGCGGATCCGTCCATGTCGGAGGTAAAGAAGGTGCGCTACCTTATGCAAGGCGTCAAGGAGCAGCTGTTCGCTTGCCTTGTACGTGACTTTCCACGTACTGTTGCGGATTTTACGAAATAAGCAACAAGCATCGAGCGTGCCTCGAATCAGCGATTTTTACAATTTGATCGCTCTGCGAACATCGCTGCCGTATACTTCCGCTTGCCAATGGCTGGAAACGACAGGGAAGCCCTTCGCGAACTTATCCAAAGCATCGTGCGCGAAGAGCTGCCAAAGTTGCCCTCTCTCGAACAACATCCACGTGTTAGGGGCATCACGGATATTGTGCGCGAAGAGCTCCGCCAAGGAGTGCCATCAGTACCGTCACCCCAGCCGCCTGTGCCACAGATCATGACGTACAGCGACGTGTTGCGTACCCCTGCGCCTGAACCATTGGCACCCTGCAACCCTGCTCCTCCCGCTCGCCATCCACCCCAATATCCACTTTCGACTGGTGTGCCTGAAGCTCGACCACCCGTTCGCAAAGCACACGCGTGGCGCACGCCGAACAATCTGCCTTTGTGCTTTCACTGTGGCGAAGCCGGTCACGTTCTGCGCCACTGCCCGTACCGTCGGATGGGCTTGCGCGTATGTTCCCCGGATGCCCCTTGGCCGCGCCATGCCGAACGACCTCGGGACATCGACCAATACCTCAGCGACCACGTCCGACCTGCGTCCCTCCAGCGACGCCAGTCCAGGTCGCCACCGCCGAGGCAGTTTACAATCAGCCTCCGTTCTTCCCTCAGGCAGTCCCAAAGTCCGCACGGGGAAAACTAAAGACGGCGACCCTCGGGGGTAGGGCCGCCGTCGATGGAATCTACGACCAACATCCTCCACTCACCAATTCCATCACACAGACCGACC
The DNA here is from genome assembly GCF_055883805.1 of Amblyomma maculatum. Classification (NCBI taxonomy): domain Eukaryota; kingdom Metazoa; phylum Arthropoda; class Arachnida; order Ixodida; family Ixodidae; genus Amblyomma; species Amblyomma maculatum. The sequence goes on along the minus strand of NW_028146755.1, from coordinate 545,872 downwards.
TTCGACCATTCGCTCCGACGAACAGTCCCACCACTTTTCGACAATCGCCGAAGCTTTCCTCCGACGTCCCCAATCGACGTACCGTACGACCAACGAGTCCGACGACCTCCCACGATCAGAGAAGCTTACCTTCGACGCCGTAATTCGACGCAATGAACGACCCGTCAGCCCGACGATCCCTGACACGCCGCACTTTGACGATGGTGAGCTACATTCCGCCGAGATAGCGATCGTCGTTGATAACCATAACACGACTGCCCTTGTAGATACCGGCGCTGATTTTTGCGTTATGAGTCGTGGCCTTGCTACCATTCTGCGAAAAGTCCTGGCTTTTTGGCACGGAGCCCCGATACGGACAGCCGGAGGGCATGTGGTGACGCCGCTCTGAGTGTGCACTGCTCGCGTAGATATTCACCACGTAACTTTCTCGTGTTGCTTTGTTGTGCTAGCAGAGTGCTCCAAGGACCTGATTTTTGGCCTTGATTTTCTTAGAGAAAACGAAGCAAACATCGACCTCCGTGACTTCATGGTGACTTTTTCCACTAACCGCGCAATTTCCGACGAGTACAGACAGCACAGCGACGATACACAGACAGGCCAGTTTTCCAAGTGTGCGACGACCACGTCACTCTACCTCCACGCACCAGCTTGTTTGTTACAGTGCAGTTCGACAACCCCCCCGCCTTTCAAGGCCTCGCGGAAACGAACGTGAATTTATTGTTGAGCCTACAAGTCTGCGTCGCTCGGGTGATCTTTGCCTTGAGAAATAAACGAACTGAACTACTTTTAATGAACTTTAGTGCCGAATACCGCCATTTACCACAAGGTGTAGCTATCGCTTATTTTGACGAAGTCAGTGCGCCATCCGCCCATTGCGCCCTTTCGCTGGCCAACGAGAACCCTTCCGAGAGCACTGGACATACTGTTCAAACTGACGTGAACCCAACTTTGTCTCTTACCCAGAAACGCCGCCTTCAAGCAATTCTAGACACTTACCGTGACTGCTTTGCCGTCACTTCCAAAGTGAAACAGACGTCAGTGACCAAACATCGAATTATAGTTGATCCCACCGAGCGCCCTATCCGCCAACACCCCTACCGAGTACCGCCGAAAGAACGAGAGGCTATTCGGGCGCAAGTTCATGAAATGCTCCGCGACGATGTGATCCAGCCGTCCACAAGTCCATGGGCCTCACCAGTTGTGCTGGTCGCTAAAAAGGACGGAGCACTCAGATTCTGTGTCGACTATAGGAGGCTTAACAAAATTACGAAAAAGGACGTCTATCCATTGCCTCGAATCGATGACTCGTTCGACCGACTTCGCCACGCCCGATACTTTTCATCGCTCGATCTACGCAGTGTGCACTGGCAGATCGAAGTCGATGAAGTAGATCGAGAAAGAACCGCATTCATTACTCCTGACGGACTGTACGAATTTAGGTGCTTCCATTCAGTTTGTGTTCCGCTCCCGCAACCTTTCAAAGAATGATGGACACTGTCCTATCTGGCCTGAAATGACAGACGTGCCTCGTCTACCTTGACGACGTTGTCATTTTCTCTGCGACCTACGAAGAGGACCCCAAATGATTGACGGCCGTCCTAAATGCCATCCGCGGGGCCGGACTCTCACTAAAACCAGAAAAATGCCACTTTGCATTCCAGCAGCTCAAGTTCCTGGGTCACGTCATGAGTGCTGAGGGAATTAGCCGTGATCCAGAGAAGGCGGCTGCCGTAGCTGCTTTCCCGACCTCCACTGATAAAAGTTTCGTGCGTCGGTTTTTGGGCCTCTGTGCATATTACGGGAGATTTGTGCACGATTTCTCCCGAATAGCGGAACCATTGACTCGTCTAACAAGGGACGACCAGCCTTTCATCTGCGCCGACGAGCAGCAAAGGGCCTTCGAGGAGCTTCGCAAGCGCCTTCAAACAACGTCCATACTTGGCCACTTCGACGAGGAGGCCGACACAGAATTGCACACCGACGTCACCAACGTTGGCCTCGGTGCAGTTCTCGTTCAGCGGCTAGAAGGCGTTGAGCGGGTAATTGCTTATGCAAGCCGCACCCTGTCTCGTTTCGAAGCGAATTATTCTACTACCGAAAAGGAGTGCCTTGCAGTTTTGTGGGCGGTAACAAACTTTCGCCCGTAGTTGTATGGTGGGCCGTTTAGAGTGGTCAGCGAAAACCACTAACTCTGTTGGTTAGCCAACATTAAAGATCCTTCAGGCCGGTCAGCCCGCTGGAGTCTCTGCTTACAGGAGTTCGACGTCACTATTGTGTACTATGAAAAGGAAATAACAAGAAGAATAAGATTGGGATGGAGCGCATTTGGCAAGCACTCGCAGATTATGACTAGCAGCTTACCGGTATCGCTCAAGAGGAAAGTATACAACAGTTGCATCTTGCCTGTACTCACCTATGGGGCTGAAACGTGGAGGCTAACCAAGAGAGTTCTACTTAAGTTGAGGACAACCCAGAGGGCTATGGAACGAAAAATGGTAGGGGTAACATTAAGAGATAGAAAGCGTGCAGAGTGGGTCAGAGAAATAACGCAAGTTAACGACATTCTAGTGGAAATTAAGAAGAAGAAATGGACATGGGCAGGACATGTAGTGCGAAGAGAGGATAACCGATGGTCGCTGAGGGTAACAAACTGGATTCCAAGGGAAGGAAAGCGTAGCAGGGGGCGGCAGAAAGTTAGGTGGGCGGATGAGATTAAGAAGTTCGCAGGGGTCAAGTGGATGCAGCTAGCACAGAACCGGGTTAAGTGGAGAGATATGGGAGAGGCCTTCGCCCTGCAGTGGGTATAATCAGGCTGATGATGATGATGATGATGATGATTGTGTACAAGTCCAGTAAGAAACACAGTGACGCTGACTGCCTATCTCGAGACCCTATCCCGTGTTCTTCAAGTGAAACAGATGAGTCCGTCTTTCTCAGCGCTCTCTCGACGCCAGATCTCGCTCAACAGAAGGGAGACGACACCGAACTGCGGCCCCTCATCCATTACCTCGAAGGAACCGCCTCATCGCCGCCTTGCCTTTTTACGCGTGGCCTGTCGTCGTTCTGCTTGCGTGACGGCGTCCTCAACAAGAAAAACTACGCTTCCACAGACATTCAGTATCTGCTGATTGTCCCAACGCCGCTCCGTACCAACGTTTTGCAGGCATGCCACGACGAGCTTTCTGTGGGACATCTCGGTTTTTCGCACACCTTGGCACGAGTACGACAAAAGTACTACTGGCCCAAGCTTGCCGCTATGGTTCAGCGCTATGTTAGGTCGTGCCGTGATTGCCAACGTCGGAAGGTATCACCTGTCAAGCCGGCCCGCCTGCTGCAGCCTATTGTTCCTCCGCGAGTACCTTTTCACCAAGTCGGTATGGACTTGCTAGGCCCATTTCCTACGTCATCATTGGGCAAACGGTACATTATAGTCGCCACAGATTATCTAATCCACTATCGTGAGACGAAAGCTCTTCCCAGCGGCACGTCTACTAATATTGCGAACTTTTTCATCTTAATCTAGTAATTCGTCACGGTGCCCCTGCCATAGTTTTAACCGACAGAGGCACGGCATTTACTTCAGCTCTAACCAAGGAAGTGATGCGGCTCAGTGGCAGTTGCCATCGCAGGACAACAGCTTACCACCCTCAGACGAATGGCCTTACTGAGCGACTCAATAAGACCATCGCCGATATGCTTTCTATGTACGTCGACGAAGATCATGAGAACTGGGGCCAGATACTACCGTATGCAACATTTGCTTATAACACCGCATGCCAGGAAACGACCCGCTTTACACCGTTTCGTTTGGTGTACGGTCGCGAAGCTGTCACCATGCTGGACGCAATGCTACTGCCAGATGTTGCCCACCCATCGATTGCCGGTGCCGACCAATTCGTGCAGCATGCCAAGGCTGCTCGCCAGCTGGCTAGACTGATTGTGCGGACACAGCATTTTAATGATGCTCGACGGTATAACCTTCGTCACAGGGAGGTAATTTACCACCCTGGCGATCAGGCTTGGGTGTGGACACCTGTTCGCCAGCGGGGTCGCTCCGAGAAGCTCCTGCGCCGCTACTTCGGCCCGTACGAAGTACAACGCAAACTCAGCGACCTCACCTACGAAGTGACCCCGCAAGAAACTGTTCGCTCATCCCGACGGCAAGCACAATCGGAAGTTGTACATGTGGCCAGGATGAAGTCCTCCTACTCACGCTAGGTCAAGCTACATATGATTTTTTTCTTTGCTTCCTTTAACTACTTGATGTGAACGCGCATCCTCACTGACTACGGTTATCCTCCACCTCGCCACTCGGCATCGGGACGATGCCTTTCCCACCGGGAGGGTCAATCCGCAATGTTATCTTACTGGCGCCGCCATGTGGCGAGCTCGGGAGACTGGCACGCGCTCGTCTTCTACGCTCTCGGTGCTCGCCCGCCAGTCGGTTCCGTGCCTGATCTTGCCGGTGCTTTTAATTAGTTGTAAGTAAACCTACTGAACCAGTTTCACTGGCTTCTGTGACAATATCGTGACTAACCCTGCGGCTACGATTTCTGTCGTTAATGCCTCATCCCTCTAGTTAAGCGCAAATTCCCGCTGGGTCAAGCATTGAAAATGAGTGCAGATAGTCGCGTTTTTTACTGCTGCCCCTACGCGCAAAATGCTTTTCACCTTTTAATATTGCTCCTCTTCTACAGTCGTGTTTCACCTGACCAGGCAATATTTTTTTTATATCTTAGCAAACGGAAGCAGACCTATATTTGGGCAGTGCAGCCTTACTGGGTAGATACATTTAAGTACTCAATGTTGACAGCGCTGTGATTACTTGCTTGTAGAAATAAATCAAACCGTCTATTTGGCCGCAGACACCGATCGAAATACTACAGCCTCTCCTAACGGTGAGTCCACTTTTCTTTAATTTAGACATTTTGAAACATACAGCAATATACGAAGAAATATGTCTCCAGGTTTCCAAGCCCTTATTGTGTAGGGAGGAAGCATATATTAGTTGCCGAGAAACATATTGTCTATTAGTATAATGATTATTACAGTCGACGGTTATTGTGAATAAGGAACATAAACATGGCTCTGGTAAAACAAAAGGGCCTTCAATGTGCAGACAATTGGAAGCACCACATATTCGCAAGAAGCTAAATTTTTGTCACGCCTGTTAATTGCTCTAGAATTGCAAGATATTCCTCCGCTGCTAATTTTAAAATTCTCTGTACGCTATCAAAGTGTAATTAATATTTAGATGGCACTTTTAAGGCGTAACTTTTCAAAGAAATTAATTATGTCTTCACTGCAGCCTTATCATGCAGAATAAGATTTCTCATTCTGCAGAAAAATAGTAACACTAGGGACGCACAACATGTTTGACATATCCTAGAATTCGTCCTACTTGCCGTGTACAATACCTGTATTTTCTTCCAGGGATGGCTTCGTTGAGTTAATTCGTTGCGTTAGTATTGTTCGTTGCGTTCATTTTCCTATAAAAAAGGATTCACTTCGACAGTCTTCTGGAGAACTCAATAATTAAACATAGCTGCAATGACATTTTTGCGGAATATTAACATTACTCAGCTTAGTTAGACGCAGCGATCATTTTAGTAAACGTTGCTGCTAAATCACTTCGGTTTGCAAACACCAAGAATAAACAAAACTCCATCTTCAAACAAATGAAACACGCTTAGCATGCTTCTTCGATTAGGTAAGAACCAAAAATGACCTTTCACGCCACGTAAAAACGAGACTTGTCGGCATCCAAGACATTGCTTTATATAATCGTCATATTGCTAGAGAACCTTTATTTAAGACTAGCTCTGTTTAGATTCCATACCACGTTAAATGCGGTATTCAAATTCTCATGAAGCATAAGCAATTCAGGTAAATAAGGCAAAAGTCATTTCTAAAGCAGATCCTAAGCACCTCTATGCGGCGCAAATTTAGCGGACAGAACAAAATTATCCACATATTTGTTTACATGAATTGCTAGTTACGTAACAGCCAGAACTGCACATGGTTTGACTCTAAATTTTTTATCAACTTGATGCTGTGTTAATAAAGTTACCGGCATTTAGGCGGCTGGCTTACAGCACCGTCGCAATGATTTTCATTGAGCTTGGTATAAAAAAGTATGCTTGAAACCTTCTTCGCATTCAGAGCCCTAAATTTATTTACGTTCCCACCTCATGCAGTGCACATTACAAGTACTCGGAGAAAACGGATCCCTTTCACAAGTGTTGAAGTCCTTTGCTAACATATTTTATTTGCTTCTCAACGCTGTCAACCAAGGATGTAAGTAGAATGTGCAGATGACCAATATGACTGGCAAAGTAGCATATGCATTAGGCGAAGTGGTCACTTCTTCATTTATGTATTATTTGTTTTTTCATAATATTGCAGCTTTTCTCGCATTTTCTGACGACTACAGACAGCGGGATTTGGCAGCATCATTCAGTCTTGCAATCACACCGTTAGAGGGCGCTACCTCCCCTACTCTCGACCCAATGCAAAAAACACAGTGACAATTAATATTTCAATCTCCATTCAAATTTACCGCATGAACATTTTCCATGCTTTCTTCTTCTTCATGCCAACAATGAACAACCAGTTGGTAGTGTGCGCATCATCGATGTGAACGTCTTGTTCTAATCTCTTGCGTGTGCGTGCAGCGATGAAAAATGAAGGGCCAGAAGTCATCAGAATCATCCTACCAACTAGCCCGCACGCAAATTCTACTAATCGCTCATCACATTCCTAATACCACTCTTCTTGCCTCACTACTTCGCCAATCTCGGCCCGGTCTCTCAATGAAAAAGTTTCTTGGAATTAAAAGCCATTGTTAAAAGCTTCATCGCGTCTACTCGGGAGCATCCTGCCGACATTTTTTTTTCTTTTTCTTCACATTCAGTAACACAATATCCACACACCGTAAATGCCACAGGTTCAGGATGTTACCTGGCGTTTAACGGCACGCAGTATTGTATTTTTCGCGGCACCGAGGTAGACTAATGTTCCTCACTCCCGTCGTAACACTTTTATCTCTCCCTGTTGTTCGTCAACCAGCGCTTCGGCTGGTTTCAAGGGCGTGCGGATGATGCACTCTGCATTTTCTGTTCGCAATCTGCGGGCAGCTGTGCGATGCTGGGTCGTTGAAAAATAAGCGATGATATGCAGCGGAATCATGCAAAGCCACCTTCCGTCATGCGCTCACTAAGCCGCTGTTCCTATCTAGCTTTGTGCTGGTTGATTCGCCTGTGCAGTTGTATTTTCCAAATTTCTAACAATAGCGTAACATCATTCGCACGGGCTGCAAGTGGAGCTAGAGCTATATAGCTGAACAAAACGCATAGGCAAGTGGCACTTTCATTTCCGCCTAGCGGATATGTTTCATAAGCATCTAGGGAATCGTTCGCTCAGACTTTTCAACCGATTACGAGCAGCGCCACGTGTGCCCAGCTATGCACAGATTCACAGTCGAATATTCCATGTGGCTGGTTGACATCAAAGGGGGAAACCAGGGGTCCATGTGATTTGATTATGCAAAACAACACAGGGGTTTAATCCACGGTGCACATAAGATGGACCATACCAGCTGCACAGTAGTAAATAGGTTTTCTTAGTTGAAACCTTGCTAAATATATATGACGATGCTGTATCGTAACGTAAGAATTTTTCTAGCATTTATAATTTACGGCAATTAAGACATAGAATTAATATAATGCTACGTTACCCTATATTAACTATTCAGCTTTGTCACATCTGATGCTCTAGTATCTAATTCACTTTTCAATTACATAAATAACAGAACAAATAATACATAAAGGAAGTGAAATGACATTCTGATCGACATAAACTATCTGGAATACATATCTCTTGAATCTTTAGCGTAATGTTCAATTTTCCTTCGAAATTGTCTACTTGAGTTAAGTAATATGACCAGAGAGTCTTGTGCATTTATAGCCGACAGAGGCTATCCAAAGATATATGAATTGATGACGTTTTTCAAAAATCCTTTTCTAATAGCAATTACCTGTAATTACGAAACATAATTAGGAAAACGGTAAGTTACACAAACCGTCAAAAATGTGAACACAGTCATACGGCCATGCTTCAGATGGCCAATCCTGAAGCGAGACCTGTTGTCACGAGCTCGGTAATTACCCGAGGGCATCACCAAGATACAACCAAAGGGGGGTGGCCACGTAGTACGATTTTGTATTTTCTATGTATTTTCTGCATATGTCGAAAACAAGTCTTAATAATTTGTGGCATTTTTCTGTGAATAGATATGCTCTCCGGTGATGTAAATTTTACATTGAGTAATAATCGTCTCTTGTGGATCAAATCAAACATTGCCAACTAGTGCATTTTAGGTAATACTAATTTAACGCACGCAATAGCCTCTTTGTTCTTGTGGAAAAATACTGAAGCTCTCTATTGGCTGCTGCGGTAAAATACGCAGTGGCCACTTTTTTCCAGACGGTTGTTAAAAATCTTCCTGGCGGGGTGAAGTTAAGCGGCTGCGATGGAACAATCGTCGTCTCCATCCCGGATAGCTTAGTTGGGCAAGTAAGTAAAAATCTAGCCTCACTTTACGAAAGGCTGCTGCCGCCAAAGGCCTTTGTCAGAGAAAAGAGAACTCTTGGTTATCAACATTTCCTAAGCATGGAGAAAGCGCGTACTGCGGTGCGTTTGAAGCAATAGTTCTTATACGTTGCTCCACGCCAGCATTCTACCAGAATTAAAAAAAAGTAAAAACATTTGACAACGACACCAGAATCTTTTAGATGACTGCGGCTTCAGCATAGTAGAGGGAAGGAAGGTGCAGAACTCAACACAACCTTACTCATTTCAGAGCATCCGAGGTAACATTAGTGTATTTCTCAAATTAACGCCTTTAATATCAAGCGAGGAACATCCTTAATGGTCCATGCTTAAGAGAAATCACAAAAGGCGGATTCCATACCGGGATGTCCTGATTATTGCATGGGGAGGAAAGGTCGGCGAGTCAATGAATATTGCCGGTAAGTTGACGTTATTTGCATTTTAAAAAACTCACAACGGATAATTGTCATGGAATAAAGCTAGCAACTACAGTGTCATTAACAGTTTTGATGAAAGTAGATTGGGCGCTGGTTCCTGGATTGGGCATCTACGGCGTAATTATTGGCATAATCGGCGTAATTAGCAAACTGCCAGCGATTGCAGTTTTGAGCAGCGGGACGCGCAACCTTTCACGGTTAGTAAGTGACAGAGGGGACGCATTAAATTTGTGTGTCATAATGGGGATGGGAGGAGAGAGGTTCAAAGGCAACGGCTGGCGCACTGACTTAGGAGCTTGTGATGAGGATGGAGAAATTCGCAACTGAGGGGGGGGACTGCTAATGAAAGAACCCGGCTGGTGGCTGCAGGGGAAGGAAACATCTATGACAAAGGCTATGACAAAGGCGTACCCTGAGTCTGGCGCTAGAAGAAATGACCGATAGGGGACTACCTCGCAAAAGCAAGGTTAGGGCACGAGTGGAGGAATGCGAGGCTTGAGATTGACAGTAAGCTCGAAAAAGAAGATAGGTTTGAGGTTGTGTGGCGACAGAAAGTGTAAACTTTGACTAGTTTACGGAAATGCATGCTGTGCGGCTTGGCGGCGGAATACGGAAAACAAAATAATATGTAGGACATTGAAGGCAGGTGGCATAATGACAGCAGGCTCGACTGGTCGCGCTCAGTTTGAGCCGGCGGATGCATAATATTACCACGACAACGTTAAAGCTCCTTTTCAAGAAGAAATAACCAAGCCTCTATACGCTCTATTGGCGCTCTGAGAGAGAAATCAGTAGCATGCCTCTTTAAAATAAATTGGGTAGATAATAGATTGCATGCGTGGACACAGTGTCATGATTGGATAGAGGAGTTCTCTAGCTGCAAACTAGGGTAGCTCTTTTGAAAAAAAATTAAATTCCGCCATCTTATTCCAGAGTGATACACGCGACTCCTAAGCCACGCAAATACATTTCGGATTGCGTGCTTGAAATGGGGCTTTATATCTATATCAGGTGGACCTTCTGTGTGTTGATGATTTTAATCAGGAAATTATGCATAAGTGAGTCATGAAGTGAACATATGCACTACGTATTCAAAGCATAGACGAACAGAAATAAAACTGAAATGATAAACTCATGCGGTGCAGAGATATTGTAAGCACGATGTAAAAACCAAATATTTAAATATTCTACCAAATCATTCATAGTGAAATGAGCATTAACAAATAAGCATATATGCAAGTTCCAGACAGATAGAGGTGCCTAACATAACATAGCTAATGTGGGCCGCATGCCAAAAGCACTAATCAGCCTTACGTTTATAAAGACGGGTGCAACCCCCATGATCAACGTTTTAATGCTCGTGTCAGTTGATACCTCCAATACCTGAATTGTACCGATGCAGACTTCACCGAGCCCAGCCCGATTTGTGCTGGCCCATGTGTTGCCCTCATGTGTTGAAGTAGCATTTTCGGGGCTGCCCAAATTCCATTAACAGTAAATACGAAACACTGAGCACTATTTATTCACCTAGTAATCTAAACTCAGCAAAAAAGATAAATTTATTCCCAACAATAAAATAATATCGGTTATCCAGATTGCCCCTAAATGTTGGTGTGAAAATTTATATCGCCGTATGTGTCGTATAATAATGGCTCCGGGAAATATAACATGTAGTTCAGTATCTACTCGTAAAGAGGAACAGTTACTGCTGCCTCTTTTTCTGCTTATATACGCTTTGAACAGTTCTGTGGAACCACCAAAGGGGCAGTTAGCGGCGCGTGTAATATGAATACATAGCAAAATGGCACCTTTAAATATAGGATGTCGAATTTTCGCAGTTTTAAGGCTGCCTATTGCCAATTTGGGGCTCGCTGCGGGCTTCCATGCGCAACTGCGATTGAGCTCATCCTATATTTACCGCTAGAGTACGAATATATGTTTGCATGTGCCTCTAATACTCCATAAGAGTTCCACGCGGGCAGCGTCGGGGCATACCCGATTTTCAGTCCGGCTGCGGCCCGTGCATGACGTATTCGACTCTTGAGTGGGCGGTTCCATTTGGGCTAGCCCATCCTCTATTTGTTTTAGTCCCACAATTGCGCCACCTCTGGCCTACTGTGCCCCGCACGATATCGATGCGGGCCGCAGCAGGTATGACCAATTTCCAGCCCCACCACAGCCCATGCGAAAACTATCGAGATCTTCGGTGGGCAGCTAGCTCCATTTGGGGCAGCCCAAGAGTTTTCTGCATGAAGCCCATCGTTCAGTAGGCCATTCTCTCTAGTACCTCTTTAGGGACCCACGCAGGCAACTTGCGGGCATGCTGGTTTTTAACCCGCGCGACCTGTGAGGCCTTTGTACGGGCAGTCCCACATATGTTCATCCAAGCTTTTTCTACGTAAACATATAGTTTTCTCGGCCCTAAAGTTCGCTTTATATATATATATATATATATATATATATATATATATATATATATATATATATATATATATATAGGAAGGGGATTGAAGCTCGAATGGGTCCGGTAGGGCATAAACGTAAAGGTGATGACGCACGGTGGAAAAACAGTAAGCTTTATTCCTACGTTTCGGCCGGGGTCCGGCCTTTTTCAAGGAATGTTAGAAGCGTGGCAGATCTGTGTCGTGTGGCAGACCAAAGCTTGGTTATGGAATACGAGGTCTACCTAAAAATTACTTCAGAGCGTCTCGGCACTGGGAGGAATAGCCACGCCTCTGCTTTTGCCCAGCAGGGTTGGCTCAGAGCTTACGACGCTCGACTACTGTGCCCAAGGACGCGGGATCGAATCCCGGCATCGGCGGCTGCTTTTCGGTGGAGGCGAAGAGCAAGGCGCCTATGGGCTGTGCGATGTCGGTGCGCGTTAAACAACTAGAGGTGGTCAAAATTTCCTGAGCCCTCCACTACGGCGTCTCTCATAGCATGAGTCGCTTTGGCACGTTAAACCCATAAATTAAACCTATCCAAACTTCTGCTTTCACAATGGTCGCCATTTTGCACCTCGTGGCATAATCTTATGGTAGCGCTCTATTCATCGGTTTTCATAGCCTCCTATTTCAACGGTAGCTACCCTCCGCGCTCTTTCTAGTCAGTAGCAGGGTTACGCATGCTTCCGTCCTCGCCGTACAACAAAGCCAGTAAGCTACCGGTTGAATATGAAAGTCTCCCTATCTAATTCCCCGATTTGCCTCCTGGTGGCCGTGGAAGGTGACTCGTGGCCTGTTGCACTTCACTCTTCTTATCCGGGTTAACTTAACTAAGGAATAGATGTAAGGATCTCTTGAGGATCATAATGCTGCCATTTACCAAACTGTCCGAGAGGACTGTGTTTCGAATGATCAATCAGCGTGGCAGCAGGCCGAGCAAGTATTTCGCCCAAGGTTGGCCAAGGACCAAGTGTGGTAGGTTGCCCCTAGGATATCCATGGCTAACCACCGGTTATGCTGATAAGGATGGCGGTTGAGTCAGGAATGGGTGCCTAATTGCTACACTTCAAACACATTTTCTAAGTTTGTACTCCAGGGTTAAGGACATGGAGTTGCAAGTAACAGCAGAGATACGCTGTTGGACGGGGTACATCTAGATCTTTCCTACTTTCTTACTGCTGAGATTGTCTGTCTGTTTTTTCTTTGCCTACGCAGTGCACCACGAACCTAGGTAACCTGTGTTCGACAACAGTGGTGAGTACAAGTTGCAAAAAAGTTTTCTTTTCTTTCAAAAGTTGCAACGCGTTGCTATGAAGGCTTCAGCTACCATAAACATTTTTCATGTGGTGGAATTATATACAATGCGCTTTTAAAATACGCGAACAGCCAGAAAAATATTTCTGCATTTGTTAATTGGTATTATGTCTCTTATAAACAAACAATGGAGAATCCAGGTAATACGGAGCATAAAAATAAATATTTGCTGATTTTTTCCGATTATTTTTGATTTGGTATTGTGATTGAGAGTTTTTGTTTTTTAATAAAGTCTATAATGCAACTCACCTAATGATAAACAAGTTGCCCTGAAAAAGCAACTGTTTGAACAGTTTCACGAGTGCATACTTCTTTCGGCGGAGGTTCGTAGAAAGTTGGAAATCGTGCTAACAATTCACTTTGTTTGACGTTCGCCTCAAATATCGCTGTTATGTCGGTTCGATCAGTACGGTCGGTGGACAAGAACGACGCCGAACTTGCTTTTCCTGCGACACCTGCTCAGGGGCAAAATTCCTATTTATATAGGGTCAGTTCGGTCGGAGTAAACACTACGGATGTCGGGCCCGAGGTCAAGACGATTCGCCACGACCTTTGGCCAAAATGCCGCATACTGCTCGGTACGACCACAGCTGCGTCCCCTGTGACATCTCGAAGCTCTTAAAACTGTTTTTCTCTGGCGTTAGTAAAACCGCACCGGCATATGCTCAATAGCCACCGTACAGCCTCAGACACGTGGGAATTCACTCATAGAAGGTACGGCTCAGGCAAAATAGCCACACACAAAATTACACTCACTATCACCTAATAGTGACTAATTACTCCGTTGTTACAAATCTACTCAACCTTGAGGACTTCCCTTAATATTCGAGCAAGCATTATCCCCTGATATGTATTGCAGTTCGGTGAAGGGTGTACATTTCACAGCGTTTTTTTTTTATTGTAAGGCAGAGCGAGATCGCGGAGGCGTTTTAGCGACATGAGAGTGAGGAAGAGCTAAACGGCGGGTGATGTAGAAGAGTGAGAGCGACACGTATACTGGCCCCAAATTAGCTGCAAATGCTATAGAATGCAACATAACGCGCATACACCTGCTTTCTCCTTGATTACATACACTTATATTGGCGATTTTCCCATTGTATGCGCCGTGCTGCGATGGCGAAAACTATCAGCGATCATACCTAATTTCGTCTTATTGCGTCGTCTAAGAACTGCAGTAAAACACCCTATAATCGATCTCATCAGCATACGTCGCAAACCAGGCGCTAGCCACCATTCAAATATCTGGGTGCCCGCTAAAGAATAGCTAACGCTAAGAGATATGTCTGCCATATGCGTTCTTGAATTTACATTCTGAACAATGGCCGAGACACAGTCCCTGAACTGCCTCAAGGCCAGTTGTCTCTGACACAGTCGCCTTATGTACCAAATCACAAACCGATAATAGGGTATGAAAGAAGGTAATCTCATCCGCCTAGATCATGTTGTTTTTATTAGTAGGATTGTTTCATTCATTTCATTATATTTCAATATCAACATTCCGGATGCTCAGAGCAGTGAAAAAAACCTCCAAATTGGCTTATCAGGGTTTACAGCCCCCAAACATGGCACTGGCAATTGAGGATTCCAACACAACGGCTCAGACATGAAAGGATCTGGTACAAGATCATAATACAAGCGAGGGTAATTACAAGGTAAACAAAAAGCACTTGGTAGAATGCAGAAAAAGTAAAAAAGTACAGGTATTGTGATACGACATACTTTGCAAAAACAATACTCTGGCTTGAAGCATTTTGGTTGTTTAGAAGGCACCGGAGCACTTTGCGTAGCATCTGGCAGCCATATTTTGTGCGTGCTCGAGGTATTTCACAGAGTTCAAAACTACGGGTATTTCGTGCGTGCCCCACCACCCTAAAAAGCTCCCTACTTAAAACCTAGCGCAGCGGAAACGCAACGTGTCGATATCCCGACCAGAAGCGTATCCAAGTGAACTCGGTCACCCTATAAATACCTACGCCGAGCGCTTAATAGCCTGAGAAACTACAACACTTAACCAACTCGTGCATGTTCACCTCACCTCTCACAAAGAAAGGGTATTCCAAACAGCGACAGGCCGCTTTGTTTTTCACATCCTATGAATTAGTTATCCAGCAAAATGGCAGGAGCAAGTATTAGTGCCCACGAATCTGCGAACTCACTTAACGACTGTACCTCTTCCGAAACTTCTTCACCCAGAAGGTTATTCCTGCAGATGAGTATCAAGACCAAAGCCTTACACAGGCAATACTCCTCGAAACAAAAAGAGGCTATGTCGATGTAGCCGAACTTCTCATCCGCAATGCCTTCCAAGTTTTGGCTGTAAATTGCCTGGGTCCCCGTCACACGGCCGGCTCAGCCGTTGCTCCTAAAAGGAAATATTCACCGCGCTAGCAAAGAGACACTCACAAATACACACATAGGACAGGCGCCGACTCCAATTTCGTTTTCCAAACAACACCAAATTGCAACTTCTTCTTCAGAAACAAACGCAGCCACACAGTCAGCAACATATGTGTGCCAGTTTAGGCCTTCCCTATCTAAACAAAATTCAAAATACGGCTTTCTCCACTACATAGTGATACTGAGGTGTCACTGATGCAATCCGATCAAAGCCTTTTTATATAAGAGGCTTCGAGTAACTCACGAGCAAGAGTGTCCTTGCTCCTGCTTAGAATCCTAATTTCTGTGTTCACAGAAATTCTGACTGCTTTTCAAAGAACGCTTATGCTCCGCCGCCCAATCGCTCACACATCGGCCATTTTGGCTGATGTATACCTTGGTACAGGTTAAGGGGATTTGATAAATACCCCGGTGGCACATTTAGCGTAGGGCTTGATGTGCTTTTTAGCGTAGCCTTGTTTTCTATTGTCATCGCCCGTGACTCGTACGCGCATGCTAACCAATTGTTTGGGGCGGCGAAGGCCATCCTGACACCCTGTTTGCTAGCGACCTTCTTCAAATTATGAGCCACCTTATGCACATAAGGGGCAACAACAGGTCTGGTTGCAAGTTCCCATTTATGCTGCCTTTGCTTCAAACGATTGTGTCCCTTCATATTCTGTATCAGGGACTTCATCAAGGCCACCGCTAGGTGTTCGCGATAGCCCGCTGATCGAAGCCTCTTCAGCTGGTTATCGAAGCTCTCCATCATGGGGCAGCAGGATCTCTGCAAAGCACACTTGAGCGCTCGCATCGCGAGTGCTTGCTTAATTTTATTAGGGTACGCCGATTCGTAAGGAGGTAAATCCTCACAAACTCTGGGACGTAGCACCAGCAGTAACCTTATTGTGTGAACTTAATATTTAGGTCTAAAAACTGCAAGCGATAATGCTTCGCTATTTCTGATGTGAACTTTAAGCCCTACCCGCAATCCTGAAAAACATCTAGGATTTGTTCCTCGGTTTTCTTATAAAACCTGTCGTTCTGTCTCTTCAAAATGCCTACAAAGTCGTCATCGTATCTAAAAACATTGAGAACTCTCCCAGTTTCAAAGGTTACAAACAGGAACTGGCCAATAGACGGAAGAAAAATACTATTCACCAGGAGGAAGCTGAAGAGGCGGCGATATCTCTCGTGATAAACTCACATATTATCATCAACTAGATTATTCCTACGTCAGGGCGAACGTCTCTTCCGTACTCCTCTAAATAATCCCGCCCTGTGCTAGCTACATCCACGTGACCCCGGCAAAACCCTTGACCTCCACCGCCCACCTTGCTTTCATGTGCCCCCTGCTATACTTTCCTTCTAATGGAATCCACTTTATTACCCTTAGAGGCATTCGGTCATCTTTTTTTGCACTACCTGTCCTTCACATATCCAATTTGTCTTCTTCCTTTCCACTACAATATCCTTAACTCAATTTCTCTAACTTGCGTTAGAAAATTTATAAATATTCTAACGCAAGTGAGAGAACTTGATAGCTTGATAAGTCGTGATATATCACGACTTATCATTTCACGACACGTATTCACCACGCTACTGAAAACTGGCGCAGAGCGATGCCTTTTCTGCAGCACAAGCTCAAAGGCTATCGCGTAAAAAGCGGCTACGTTTCGATACATCTGCATCTCCTTATTGGCGCCTGCAATATCGACTAAACATGAGAGCAGGAAGGTTTAGAGCACAATGACCGGGCGGATGATATTGGGCAAAAAAGCTGATTCCTTAGCAGTTGAATTGCCCAGGCTATACTAACTTCGCCTCCTCGCATTGGCGCGCACAATGTGCCGAATGCTTTCAACGTGGCAATATTACCATACGGAATGCCTAATTGGTGATCCGGTGTTTCGCTATTTACCACGAACGGGCTTCCCAACAGTGACATAAATCTAAGGGAAATTATTTTATTTTGCGTTTAGTTAGTCATATTCCCGTATCGTCGCTGGCGCCAAAACGAGGAGGAATGGTCAAGAGTGCATAGCATAACATCAAAATGCCAAGATGACGCGAGTACTCATCAAGTCCTTGGGAACAAACAAGGGTCGCAGCTCTGGATAATCGATTAGAAATGCTTGAGATCAAGCTTCAGACAATAAAAAGCACTCGTTACACTACGTCAGACCTGTGGTATCGAAAGGACGTCGAAAACGTGAAAATTACGCGGACGAGCAAATTTCACCTTAACACACGCTAGCGCCTAAAATTTGTCATAGAGCGTCATCGTTGTTGTATTAAATAACTGCTTTATTTTTATTACCATGTTCTCTGCGTGTTTATTTTATCTTATTGTGCATTATTTATTTTGATCGTTTAAGATTCACACAATCCTGAAAGGGGATAACAGTCTTTCAAAATAAATAAATATTCTTTGCACCTTCTTATTACATTAATTTTTGTTATCATGATTTTGTTTGTTCGTGTGGAAACGAAGGCGAACTATCTGACACATTTCTCAGTGAAAATTTAGACTCACAACTAAAAGCAAAAATTCGAAGTACATTATCCCCAATTCGAATGCCTATGACAAACAAGTGGAATATGGCTTCTTATTGGAAAGAGGAATGGTAACATTGTACCTTGAACTCTGCATAAAGAACTTTGCACAACGGGTTTGATGCGATATCTCGCCGGTCCTTTTGACTTTTTTTCCGACTTGTTCTGTGGGGAGTGTGCTCCCTGAGCGCCTAGGAACACGTGGCCGCAACCGTTTGTATTGCTTGTTAGAGACCCTCCTGTGCGATCACAGCGAGAGTGAACGGAGGGCAATCATGCCACTGACCCCTTGCAAAGAGTGCGTTTCGGAGAATTACTCTCATGAAGCCTGCCTTACCATTCTTCCCGTGTCAATTGTCTCGCGTATCGCTTGCACCACTTCCCGGTGACGTATTGGTTTTGATGCTAGGCGGCGCACGGGAAGCGTACGGAGAGACAGCAATCGAATCAGGCAGCTGCAGGTGCGTAGGCTTTTACGCGCGTCCCCATTTCTTGTAAGTTGCCTTAGAGACAGCGAGCTGTCAATGCACGCACATTGTATGCTTGCTCGAGTTCATGCCCGAAAGGAGTCCAGCGGTCACCTGTGTGGCGCCGATGCTTCTAATTTGGGACGGCCTTAGTGGGCACGGTTCTCCGCCACTATACCGGTCCGTGCCGGCAGCGACGCGCGTTGAATTATCGACCTGCGACCTGTGTCGCAGAGATGTACTCTCCGCGTTCCTCATCCTCCGTCATGATATGTCGCGCTAGCTTTAATACTTTGACTAGCTGAGCGGCTTGCGAGCGCCCTTCGCTCCCTTGGCCTTCGTTCTGGCCCGAATCCTCTTTTGTGGGGGAGGTGCAACAGATTATACGCATTCCAAAAGTAACACCCCTGTTATTACGCTGTAATTGAATTTTGGGGTGTAGGACGAGCCCGGCTTTCAACCGAAGCAGCCCAATACTTTATCGCGTAAAATATAGATAACCCAGTCCTCTGCCGCTATTCATGACATTCTACCTGTGTCCGCAATTACAAATCTAAATAAACATTTATTAAGTTAGTATCTAATAGGTTTTCATGGGAGAGACTGGAGAAACCACAAAGTGAGATCCGGCCACATTAAAAGCTAAACTTCAACCATTAGGACCCACCAACACCTAGGTTCCATTTGGCATATGCACCATTGCAATCACTGTAAGATGCTAACTGATGGCACAAAAAAATGCGCCACGCTGTTGTCTAGTCTTTTGCACTTTGTGCAAGAAGCTTCATGGTATGTGTATACTCTTTTTAAGTTCCCTAAAAAGATCGGGGCGACGTTCTGTACCTGTACTGGCATGCCGGCGTTTATAAATGCCCTTAAAGTATGAGCTGCTCTTGGTCTTTTGCTGTCACCCCAACTTCGCTTGTCAGAGTACAGAAGAAACGCACAGGCTACCTAGAGCAGACGTTGCGCTTTGTGTCCGGCATGAACCATTAACAGCAGCACGCGAGCGTATTCACTTGTGGTTTATAAATGCACACGTGACAAGCACGCCTCATGAAGGTGCACTGAAACTCCCGCCAAGACACTGGCGCATTTCAAACCTGGTAAACCGAAAGCGCCACGGCCGTTAGAACCATAACCAGAAATCTAGAAGAAATAGTCACGAATCCAGCCTGGTGGCAGGTTTACTTTTGGCTCCAGAGCATCGAAAAAAATGCAACAGCTATTAGTACTGTGGACAACATGGATATACTAATGGAGTTTTCAGACTACGGCTAAATCTTTGTTTAGCTTTGAGTGCCCCATTCGAAACTATGACAGTTTTTTTTAGGTGATCAATGGTTGAATTTTGTTTGTATAAGCTTTTTCTTGTATTAATTGACTGCTACGTCTAAACGTTTAATGGGTTTTACTGCATCCTAGTTATAGTGCGTTAGGCATTGCAAAAAGGTAGCAACTTCAGAGAAAAAACGCACATCCGATTTTTCAATATGTCGCAGGACGGATAGTTACATTCTAATAATATTTTCTTACCGATTACACCGTCGGTTAAGACGCCATCGCCACGTCAAAAATAAACAAAAATTCTATTTTTGCAGCTTTCAGACCATTTAATGACGCGTGCGAGAGGAACCGGTGAGGAAGCGTTTGAAATGGGCGTTTGCATCCATCTTTACCTTAGATTATCGGTTGAGAAGCAAGAAATTGAACATTATGGGCCGAACATGAACGTGTTCAAGTGGTTCAAGCTTAACCTGTTCAAACCTATATTGGACGGAGATATGTTTATGTCTTATTTATAGTGCCGCGTCTGCAACAGCAGCCACAAACCGGCTGCTCTTCTCGAGCCTCGTGCGCTCGGTGAAAGACGCTGAACATCTTCGGACCGCTCTCAGCGCATTTGCCTCTTGTCCCGGTGCCGTCCAGGACTACCTCCTAAAAATACTTGCGTCTTGTGCCAAAAGGACTACGTGACAATATGTGCCTTTTCCCGCACAAACATGTACGGCCCTAGATGCCTGCCAGACGGGCGCTTTTTCTATCCGTGTACACTTAACTTTGTGAAAGACGCCTCTTAAAGAATTCAACAGACCTGCATTCTCTTATAAAGCATGTTTAAAAACCTGTATATAATATTGAATTGAGTTAGATTTTGAATAGTGGTTGAAAAATACTTGACCGGGGGAAGTTTACCACTCGGTAATTCCAGAGTAGGCTGGAAAGTAAACAGCCCTGACAGATATTCTCCCCCAGACAAACAAAAATTGGCGTGTGCTGCCACACCGACACGAAGACAGAATGATCGACACTTATGGAAGTTGAATAGATTATAATTAAAGGTTAGCCGTAAAGACAAGGTGCAAAATTCCGGTAGTCGGACGACATTGGGAGGTTTGTGAAGTATGGTGATCAGGAATCGGCAAGGTAGAGTGAAATGGAAATAAATTTTAGAACCATTTGACCCAAGGCAGGGGGCAGAAGAACAGGGCTAATTGGAGAAATATGGATATACTAATGTAGTGGTCATATTCAGGCTTATACTGATGATGATGAGGATTTAGGAAGGTAATAACAATATTGGTGAGTCACTCAGTCATGCTGCATTCAGAAGTTACTTATGCTGGCCTTAAAGGCAGTATGTTAGCTTGATATAACATTCTGCCTAACATATAACACGACTGCTCTGCTACATGAGGAACACAAATGTATTTTGTGTAAAAATGACTCCGTGTAAAAAGTGGTCGCAGCCAGTTTAGCTACAGCCTAATTAATAGTGCGGTTTTAGCAAAGCATTGCCCTCGTAAGGAAATACTTTTCCAGACATTTATATTCAGTAAAAAGTCGGATTAAAGAATTGCTTCATCTTCTACAATGGTTTTGGAGAAGAAGATATCTGAAATGTATCTTATGCAACAATGCCATAATACTAATAGTGTTCCTACTCTTTTCTTCAGGGCAACCTTGTTCCGGGGCTTGTAGACGCCCTTTCGGTAAGTACCAATTCAAAAAATAGTTACATTCATATTTTAGAGTGCGTTTTAAGCTAATTATTTACCAAAGGAGGGAGCTGAATATT
Source organism: Amblyomma maculatum (assembly GCF_055883805.1). Classification (NCBI taxonomy): domain Eukaryota; kingdom Metazoa; phylum Arthropoda; class Arachnida; order Ixodida; family Ixodidae; genus Amblyomma; species Amblyomma maculatum. The sequence goes on along the minus strand of NW_028146755.1, from coordinate 524,589 downwards.
GACGCCTCCAATCAATGTATAGTGAAACGCCCATGTTATTGTTTACTGCAGCTGCAGAACAAAGTATCAGTGAAGAGCCTATCAAAGTAAATCATGTATAATTCCAGGGCTTTGTGTGACAAAAAGTCCATAACTGCTTTTGGTTTGCTTTGCTTTTAGTGTACGTGCTTCTAACATACAAAGCGATTAAGGCTGTGAAAAGCGCCATATTAACGGCTGCGAAAGTTTCGACCTCCTGAGGTCTTTTAACATGCATTAACGGCGCACAACACACGGGCAACTTGTTTTCCGCCGCCATCGAAAGAGCTGCCGCCGCAGCTGGGAATCTTTCTTCTAGCCATGTGTATCTATAAGTAAATTTTTGTGAGTTATTACAGCGCATTCTTTCCACTCCTTCTGCCAGCCTCAAATAAACCTAAAAAACAGACTAACAGCGCATTGATATTTTATCAGGGTGCATAAAGGCCATTTTTCTGACTGCGTAGAAAAAATTTGCCTATCTAACCAATCTTCTCCCAAACGTTGGCCTGCATACCTCGGAAGTATATATGCTAGAGGAACATTATTAGTATTTGATGGCTTAGAAAGAGTCCTTACAGCAACCATTTTGAGGCAGCATGAAGCTAATTGTTTTCCTAATTAGCAAGAAAATATGACTCAGTAACACAGACAAAAACAGGCACTAATTGCAAAGAGTTGTTTAAAGCTAAGTAACAAAGCAGCGTTGACACAATTATGCGCACGCATGCTGTATGGAGTGCTATTTGACAGTTATCAGTTTCCACTGTGTCTAAACATTAAACCTTTTTTATAAATAAACGCCTATACGACTTGTTTTATACAAATATATTCGTCGTATTAGTAATAATATTATTAGGTTTTATATGAACCACGGCTTCGCGTGTCCATGCCATTGCAGCACCTAAAGTCTGAATGGTCCATGCAAAACAAATGACTCAAAGCAGCTCCACCAAGATATTAGTGTACAATATACTGAGAAGTAATAAATCTTGCTGCCATCATTCGTGTCCTAAACATCTTGCTTTTCAAATCTTCTCAACTTTTTTTTCTGTTGCTCCTATCTCTGTGCTTAATCTGTCATACCTGCACATTGTTATTGCATACATTAGCTTCTTACATTATGAATATATGTCTCATTGCATGGCAATGTGAATACAACATTTTGTATAAACAGTGTAATATTGAATATTAATTTGCAGCCATCTCAATTCAGAATTTAGGACATACTTCGATATGTAAATGAACCAGTGAGAAAACATATTTCCTAAATGGTACAATCCTCAAACAGCGTTTTAGAGCATTGAGACATGGCTGCGCATCAGCTGTCAAATTAGTTCATAATTTTCCGTCAAAACACTTGTTTTTAAACTAAAATAATGTAGTTATGTCTAGAACATTCAATATGAAAGGAATGGTACTGATAATCGCGATTTTATACTAGTAACGTCAGTTGTAAGACTATGTTTACCTTGGTATAACGGCTTTTTTCTCACGAAAACATGCTGATGCCATGCAGAAAGGGGATTTAGATGCATGGATTAATTTTTTGTTGCTCACAGTAATAATAAATTATCTATGCTTATCTGAAAAAAAAAATGGTAAATAGGACGACATAAAACTAGACACTGTTGTTAGTAGGTAACTTGTGAGCTTTCTTACTGCCCCCGAAAAACTCAATGTCTTGATTGAAAGCTATACTAAAATTGTGGTAACCAAAGAAGGGATCTTACTAGCTTTTTTTAGCAGTGAAGCTGTGAAATTTTATACCAAGCTGTAAATGCATGCCTCCAGAAGCACCTTTCAGTTCGGTGCTGTGTCCGCTATTATTCAATTTTATATAGCGGTGGTATTCCGTCGACTGTAACAGCACCAATTACACTATTTCCTGATGTCTGCGTCATTATAGACAACTGGTTCACTTTATTACTTTAATTGATTACCTCGAAAATTTAACACTTACAATTGTTACTTCACTTAAAACATGAAAACATAAAAACATCTTGAAAATAATTTCGTGTGACTTGGTTTTGCCGAACCCGGCGATAGGCTGATTGCATTAGTAAGGTAAGCAGCCAACACTCAGAATGCGCATGTGTCATTTCGAATCCTAATCCCTTCCTGTAGGTGGTGTAAGATATATGCACCAGTGATCCTTTCAGCACAGCGGAAAACATAGCCCCATTGAACCTTTCTTAAGGTCGCAATCACTATCTTTGCGCAAAAAGCAAGAAAATCAGTGTCACGAGTTTTTGTTTTGTTTTTTACATTTACAATCCCACTTCAGCGTCTGCGTTCTCACACTCTCATCCTAGCTGAAGTTTACAATGCTATTTTATTGCATTAAAAATACGACAGCCATCTGTACCTGTTCTTGTAAAAGATAAAAAGGCTCGCCTACATTTAGTTTTGCATTTATTCCTACCTACCATTTTCATGAGACCCTCTTGACTGAGCGTCAATACGATGACTACTAGTTACATGGTCTTTCCTTGTTGTCTAGGCCGTTACTTATTTACAAAGTTGCAATTTTATTAAGGTGGTTATCTGCTTTCTAACGTTCTCGCCCAAGAAAGGCTTCGTCCTATTTTTGCAGTTTTAATGCCAGCTGGCATTTGTGTAAACTACGATTGCTCTACGGGGATTGTATTTTATACGCTATAGTTTTATTTGAAATTGATGCACGTGGCACATAGCAAACATCCGTCTTATTGTTAGTGCCTGAAGGTCCACTCAGTATTTCTAAACCTTCAAGCATGGTCCGCGTATGCTGGACAGACAACAAACCACAGTGTGTCATGTTATAGGTTGTAAGCTGTGCGCACATTTTGTGTATAATTTGCTAAGTGACCGACATATGATCGGCCCTTATGATTTGTTTAACATTTAAAGCTGCTAGAACCCTTAGTTCTTTTGTATTTAAGGACACTTTGCATTTGAGTTAAAGAGGCGGTGTATAAAATATATGTAGCTCGTTCAGGAAGTTTTTTATAATTTGTATATGCATATGCAAGAAAGTGTTTTATGTACAGCTGCAAATATAGACCATATTCTGCGAGATCATTTCTTAACAGAGGAAAAACCCTGAAGGAACACGGCTATGTCGATCTGATAAATTTGTAGCGATTTTAATTTATATTTGCTAGCATACGTTTATCGCGAAGAAGGAGAAGTTTCACTTTTATCATATTTGCACCCATCGTTTTATTTACTTTTGCTTTCAGAGTTGTTTACTCTCACAGGTTCGGAAAAAGAGAGCCTTAAGAAACATTTCTCAGCATGTCTTGTTTTATCATTACTTTGAAATCAATCACTTCCACAGAATGCCGTGAGGCTGAATATAATCTATTTTAGTCTATGTCGAATCCAGCACCATGATGCCTTACTTCTACGATTTTGTGTTTTAAAGAAAAACCAATTTCCTGTTTTGTGTTCTGCATATCAAAATTTCCAAAACAATTCATTCAAGACTCTACTGATGCAACTTTGAAGCTGCTATTGCTGTAATGTTCTCTTGGATGTAAAATGAGTTGTGCGTTTTTTGTAAAGAACGTGGCTTGTATCATCTGTTCGCGATAACGTAGTGTGAGGCAGTTCGGCTACTAAACTTGAAGCATGTTTTACATTGCTAAAACCAGGTTATCCGTGGCAAATATTTTCTTCCTTCAGGATGCTTCGAAATGCTATGCGATTATATGTTTCTATAACATTTACAATAATAAATGTTAGGGCATGATGCCAAATGTATTACATGCAAGATTCCATAAATATATTTCTTAATGTAAGAACCATGTACCTATGCCTGCATTGCTTGGTCTTTTATGTGGTGCTGCCCCTTCATGCATCACTGCCTTGTCGTGGCGGAGGGGCTTGCGAACCTCGATGAAGTCGTGAGCTCTGCTGTGTAGGGCCACCCAAGATAGACAGGTCACGGCAGAGAGTTCTGACAAAATGTGATTCACTGGAGAAGGTAATGGCAACCCTCTCAAGTATTTCCTGCCAAGAAAACCCTATGGACAGTCACAATACCATTAATGATATGGCGCCGGAAGATGAGCCCCCCAGGTTGGAAGGCGTCCAACATGTTAATGGGGATGAACAAAGGGGGATGCCTAGTAGCTCCAGGACGAATGAAGCGGCTGGGCTAAAGCCAAAAAGACGCTTAGTTGTGGATGTGTCGGGAAGCGACCAGAAAGTCCGTTGTTGCAAGGAGATATATCACATAGCAACATGAAATGTATGATCCATGACGCAAGGTAAACTGGATGTCATCAAGCGAGAAATGGACAGATTGAACATTGATATCTTGGGTATCAGCGAGCTCAAGTGGACTGGAATGGGAGAATTTAATTCCGATGACCATTAAGTATTTTATTGTGGGCACGAGTCCAGGAGAAGGAATGGGGTCGCTCTCTAGTATGTAGAAGGGACAAAGCAGTGCTAGGGTACAACCCCAAAAACGACCGAATGATTTCACTTCGGATCCAAGGTCACCCTTTCAACATAACAGTTATTCAAGTCTATGCACCAACCACTACTGCTGAAGAAGCTGACGTTGAGAGATTTTGTGCTGACCTGCAATGCCTTTTAGACCACACTCTATCATCAAACGTCCTTTTTCTCACAGGAGACTAGAATGCTAAGGTGGGGAGTGAAGAAATATCCGGAATTACAGACAAGTTCTGTCTTGGTGAGCCAAATGAAGCTGGGCAGAGGCTCGTAGAGTTTTGTCAAGAAAATAACCTGACCATAGCGAATACTCATTTTCAACGGTTCAAGAGGTGCCTCTGCACATGGACTTCACCGGACGATCTGTACACGAATCAGATTGATTATATTCTCTACCGGCAGAGATGGAGAAGCGCTACACAAGCAGTAAAAACAAGGCTTGGGACCGATTGTGGCACCGATCATCAGCTTCTTGTTGCCAAATTTAAGCTTCGATTGAGGAAAACGCAGAAAACTAGAAGGCCTTTCAGGTATGATCTGGATCGGATTCCATTAGAATATGCTGTGGAAGTGAGGAATCGATTTCAAGAATTAGGTCTAAAAGACAGAGAGCCTGAACAGATATGGACTGATGCTGGTGATATAAGACAAAAAATTGCTGTTAAGGTAGTTCCAAAGCAAAAGAAATGTAAGAAAGCAAACTGGTTTTCTGAAGAGGCTTTGAAAATAGCTGAGGAAAGAAGGGTGGCAAAAGTTATGGGGGAAAGGGAAAGATACAAGGTTCTCAATGCGGATTTTCAGAAAATAGCTAGAGATAAGAATGCCTTCCTGAACATACAGTGCCACGCAGTTGAGGACAACAGCCAAATGAGGAACACAAGAGCTCTGTATAAGACAATCAAAGATATCAAAGGAAGCTTCTGTGCTAAGCTGGGCGTGATAAAGGACAAACGAGACAGAGACCTCACTGCAGCCTCAGAGATAAAGAAGAGGTGGCAGGAATGCACAAAACTGTACAAGAAGGACACGGATGTGCAAACTAACATAAGACGATTGGGATTACTGATTTCGAGCCGGGCATCCTGAAGAGGGAAGTTGAATGGGCCTCTGCCAGCTTTGCTAAGAACAAAGCTAGCGGAACTGATGGCACTCCAGCTGAGGTGCTTCAAAACCTCAACTATGACGACGCTGTTACCTTTCTGTATACATTATGTCAGCAAATGTGGACAACCCTGCAGAGGCCACAGGATTGAAGGAGGTCAGTTTACATCCCCATTCGAAAGAAAAGCAGTGCCAAAGATTGTTCCAACTACAGCACGATCGCGCTTATTTCACATGCTAGCAAGGTGATGTTGAAAAGCCTCCAAGGTAGGCTGCAGCAGTATGTGGATCGGGAGTTTCCGGACATGCAAGCTGGGTTTCGCAAGGGCAGGGGAACTAGCGACCAGATTGCCAACCTTCGTTGGATCATGAAAAAAGCAAGAGAGTTCCAGAAACCCATCTATTTCTGCTTTATTGATTATGCGAAAGCGTTTGACTGCGTAGATCACAACATATTGTGGCAAGCTCTCCAATAGATGGGTGTTCCAATTCACCTTATCTGTCTACTGAGGAACCTGTATAAAGGGCAAGATGCCACAGTCAGAACTAGGCATGGTCTTACTGATTGGCTTCCGTCTGAGGAAGGAGTGAGACAAGGCTGCATACTGTCGCCCTGCCTATTTAACATATATGCTGACGGCATCATGAGTAAGGCCGGTCTGGACGAGTCTTCAGCTGGATCGAAGATTGCTCGAAAACGGATCAAAAACCTTAGTAAACCTTAGATATGCGAATGACACCACGTTAACGGCGAAAAGTGAAGTGGAACTCAAGAGACTTCTGATGCGCGTACAAGAAGAGAGTGAGAAGTTAGGGCTTGAACAGAAGATTAAAAAGACAAAAATCATGGTGTATTTCTCTATCAAGTCCTGGAGCATCTCATCGCGGGACAAGTGGAAGCTGTCACAGATTTTCTCTTCTTGAACTCCAAGATTTCCTCGGAAGGAAATTGCAGCCATGAAATTAGGAGACGCTTGCTTCTGGGAAAGAGAGCCATGGCTAGCCTTGACCGCCTAATAAAAAGCAGACATTGCACTGCCAACCAAGATCCGTATAACTCGTGCTATGGTCTTTCCAGTTGTGATGTATGGATGCGAGAGTTGGACTGTGAAGAAGGCTGACCGCTGAACAATTGACGCTTTTGAATTGTGGTGCTGGCAGAGACTCTTGAGAGTTCCTTTGACGGCCAGTTGATGAAATCAGTCGATATTGTCGACCATAAACCCTGACTGCTCATTGGAGGGTCAAATTTTAAAGTTAAAGCTCAGCTAGTTTGGTCATCTGATGAGAAGAGAGGAGTCTCTGGAGAAAGATTTGATGCTGGGAAAGGTTGAGGGTCACCGGAGAAGGTGTAGGCTGTGAACGCGATGGTTAGATGGCATCCTCGAGGCGCTGCAGATGAAGTTATGTGATGCTAGGAGGATATTAATATACCGGTAAGTGTGGCATGATATGGTGCATGTAGGGTCACGAAGAGTCGGGCACGACTGAGCTACTGAACTGAACTGACCCACAATAGGACGCGAGACATCAAATCGAGAAGAATACGAGCATTGGTGCGGAGCGAAATTGATATGATTGATTTTTGTGCACGACAAATTTGTTCCAGGTACAGTCTTCTACGGCCTAAATCTGTTTGAAATAAGTTTGAAGTAGAAAATTGTTTTATTAACTGTGTCTTGCCTCACCATGCGTCGGCACAAGTGAAAAGCATAAAAGCTGCGTGTTCTATGGCGTCCCATTAGAGTGTGATGGCATAGCAATTGAGCAATAGGTTATGGCATATACGATCAGTAATGTGAGCACATTAATGCCCGTATATAATGCTGATCGTTTATACATCTAAAGTGCGTTTGCAGAAGATACATAGACGGGGTTCTTATCTACGTCTTGTCATTCCCGAGTGGAGCTGCATACTCCCAGCTTAGCAATACTAAACTATTTTATGCCGTATCGTACCGTACCGCATCATACCATAGGATGTACTATTATTACGCATTTGAACCGCTATCTGTCATACTTTTCCTTAAAATACGCTACCTTATCATCCATACCTTATATTGTATCATATCATACGATACTACACCCGACTATACCCACAACAATATGCCAATATACAATACTTCGTGTGCACGCGTTTCAAACTCACTTGTCAAATGCTTTTTCAGTGCCTACTGAAGAATGCGCTTAATAGCAGCCCTGGGACCACTCTTTCGGAACTCTTCTGTGACCTCTTAAACGTTCTAGATGTCGCCGGCGGTGTGCCCAACACTTTTCTTGACACCTTCATTGACGGTATAAAGAAGGACATCAGTGAGTACTGGACCCTTTCACATCGATGACTACGCGATCATCGAGTACTGTTAATCACTGCAAGGAGCATACACTACTAATAGCTAAAAGGACTGATCAGGCAAGCTAACTGTCACGAAAGTGACAAAGCTTAGATCTTGTTAATGTGTGATATGAAGATGTGAACGTATGAGTGAAGCGCTCCTGCCTTGTGCATAGTGTTGCATTTCAAAACAGTTTATGAGGCGCAATAGTACTATGTAGGCAAATGGGTTTCAACTCAGTATATGAATAAGTGTTTATTGTCGCTGTAATCAGGGACACGATATGTGCGTAGCATTCAGGAAAGAGATGCCAAACTGCAGGCAGCTGAATCTCAGATGGCTCTAAATTAAGCACAGTGCGCGCGCGCCCTACGAGACAGACATGGTTTTAGTGGGTAGTTCTTAACGTTTTCAATTGTGTTCTATTTGGTCCCATTTCATCAAGGCATATCTATTCAAATACCAGGTGTCAGTGCAGGAAGGAGTTCAACCAAAAGGAGGAGGTGCAAGAAAAAAGCGCCGTATAGTCATGCTTTTTGCTTTTTTATGCGTCTCGCCCTTTGAGCAATAGCTGTGCAATGTTGTTTAAAGCTGTGCTGGACGTACATCGTCATATTTTCTATCAAACAATGGCCTAGCGAAAATCTGTGTGAACTATTCTTCTAGGCTACACAAGAAAATGCGTTAACAAGCCGCTCTAGCGTTGCTTCTCCGTGTTCAACTGATATCGACATCCTTTTGCGCGTTGGCATTGGAAAAGCGCGGTGGATATATCTGTGCCACAAAAAAAAGGTGGCATGCTTGGTCATGTGTAATAATTTCTTTATGTCGTTAGAACCACCTCGCTTTCACTTGAAGATCCATAGATCAAGTCATATGACTGGGCAGAAAGCCAACAGTCTTTTCGAAGAAGTTTCCTACTAAAAAAATTGTATGAGGCAATAACCTCATATTTTCTCACGCAATCTCAATCAGTTCACATACGTAATCACGTACAAGTCGCATATAATTGCATAAGGTCTCATAGTTTCTTATACATTATAATAAATTATGCACAATATTTTAAAATAATGATGTGCACCGTATGGGAGTGTATGCGATTAGATGTGATTTTATGAGGTTATTGGCCCGTAGAACTTTTGTTTTTTCAGTAGGGTTGCGTACGATGCACTGCACATCCTTGCAACAGGGTTCAGACTTGCAACAAGTTACTATTTTTTCAAGCTTGAAATTATAGCCCGACAAGACAAAGTCAGGCCTACTGTCATTGCAGCTAGCTCTCGTGTTGTCATGCAAAAGCCACGCGTGCACTTAACAGATTCTAGCTATGCTTTCTGCATTAATGAAACCTCCTAGCGTTGTTTAGGGGAATTACGATCTTGCTGTATCTCTGGAGTCGTTCGGTACAAATCATTGTGATATTCTTGGCGCCATGAAACCTTTGCAAAATGCAACAGTCAATTTCCCTCATATACAATTTGTGTGCTCTTACCTTTCATTGAAGTCCGCAAAATGTTTTTCTCTAAGTTTAACAGACGGCGCAAGAGCTTTCAATATAGCCGAAGTCCATTAACCTGATACACAGAGGCGTCTACCCTGCAAACGAAAATCAACTGCACTGACGTTTAATCTACCACGTAAAATCTTCGTAAAGTCTTCACGTTACCATATAAGAAGTGTGCACTCCTGCTGTGACTGCAACTTTCTAGTGGGGCATTTATTTTGTTCTGGCATCCTATCGTAACAAACGACGAGCGGAGCCACGGAGGCACAATAATGACGTTGCACAATGTGTTTATTGTCGCTCAACCTCTGCATTTACTTGAAGGGAACTCATTCCCTGGGTGATAATTAGGATTACAGTCAAGCCTTTTGCGAAGGCGCTATTTGGTCGGCAAGTATGGAACCCGATGTTTGATTTCCGCATTCCACAGATGGGGGGGGGGGGGGGTAGGGGGCGTTTTTACGTGCCCATGATAATGGGCACTCCACACGCTTCCGTGTTATGAAAGTTTCCTTCTGGTCAACCTTATTGAGCTTCGCGCGAACATGCCTCCCTCGTAGGTAACAAAAACCCCGTTGGTAACATTTTGCTCCGCCATCTTGAATGTTTTCTAATCTCGATGTCTTGCAGAAAAGACAGGAACTCAGTTGTCGTGAATATGGTATGTAATGTAACGAAGGACGCAAAATAAATAGTAAAGTTTTTGGTTCGGATGTTGATGGGTGACTGGATGGTGGAGCAAGCCAGTAAGTTGGTGGAGCAACTTGTTAAACAACCGGAGAACTTTATACAAAAGAATAAGAGGTACAAGAGTTATATTAACAAAGGAAAACTAGCCGTGGTCGGCCGCGCCGACCGCTAAACAGAGCGACAAGGGACTCCGCGTCCCCGCAGTCGAGCTGGCGCCTCTTGCCCCAGCTCCAATGCAACCACTAGCTACTCCCAGCGCTCGCCAGCGGGAGCGTCCTAACGCAAGGAGTAGCTCCAGCAAAAAGACACTCGGGGCCCGTCCCGCGCTCCAGAGGTCAGCCGAGAGCGCGCCCCTTTCCACACGTAAAAACATAAGAACACAGTAACTGTAGCTCTTTCCCGCGTATGTGGGCCACTCGTCGCAGGCTGTCCGACCGTTTCGCTTACTGACAGTCGTGCACTAACAAGCTACACGTTATGCAGCGGGACGAAAGCCAGACCCCTCTCGCGGGATTTATGGCCCACGGCCGTTCTCGCTTGGGTGACGGGACCGCGGGGGGCCGCGTTAATGAGGTCCGGCTCGAGGGAAGCGGAGGGTCTCTCTCGTCTCCCGTAACAAAGGGACACGTGTGGCGGGGGTCCGAACGAGGAGCCTGCGCTCTTGAACTAATGGTCTCCTTCTAGGAAGTTAGTGTTTGAAAACGGACCAGACGCGCAGTTCGCACCACGGCACCCCGCCGAGACATTCCTTCCCAGTCAAGGGTGCCAAAAATACAAACGGCAACGCGCCGTATATTTGCTAGAAAATGGGAAGCTTGGTTACAGATGACATACTTGGGCAAGCAAAAACAGCTCGACCAAAACAAGGACTTCGTCTTCTTCGCGTTGCAAGCAACGTAGTATAGTGCCTAGAAGGTTTTCTTCCGTCTATGCACTATAACCATAGTTCCGCGCACAAGAGCGCCACTTTGTCCTCCTCCTTCACTACCCATGACAATCTCCTAGGACAAAAGTACCGTCTAGAGAAATAAAGGAGGAAGCGGTTGGGGGATGCATAGTTTTGGCTGAACCACGCGAAGGACGTTAGTTGCAGGGTGAGTAATGTCGACAATACTTCGATCACCAGACGAAGTAGGCAATAAGCGGCGCTGTGTGGCTACAGCAGCTTCTCACGGGGTACAACGCCGCGTGGAAGAATGCAGAGGAGGCCGAAGGACGCCGGGCAGAATTTGACGTCCTGATGTCGGCGAACGTAAAAACACTTCTGGCGGACTCGGGCAGAAGCGATATGTGGTCGGGCTACTTTGTGCGGCATGTCGGATGGTGCGATGGCAATGTGGCCGTAATTTGCAGCCGAAACGGCGCGTCCGATAATAGAGTGACCAAGGAAATGTAGTGGTGCCGGGTAGACGAGGCATAAAAAGCGGAAAATGTAGCGCTTTCGTCACGAAAATTTTAGGCGAATGCAAATGAATAACTACTTTGTACGAGTACTATTCCCGAGCAGTTGACCGCACTAGAGGTAATCACAGGGCCGAGGGAAGCCTTAGAGAGTCAGTGAATACAAGAAGGTGCCTGCAATCTATCGCCTCGAGCTGTACCATCCTAGAACAGCTTTCACACCATATACGACCTTACAGTGACACAGTCCCCCCAAAAAGAGAAATACCATACACAATAAACAATACAAGGTTTTCTTGCGTTAGATGACATATATAAAGATCACTACTTTTATACAGATGGTTTCAAAACAGCTTCATATGTAGAGAGCGGCGTAGTAGAAGAGAAATGCAAAAAAATTGCTAGGTTATGTCAGCCTGCAACAGTCTTTAGAGCCGAATGGTATGCCATCCTCTTAGCTGTAGAAACACTAGCTAAGAGCAGCTTTGAAAAGAGTTTAATCTACAACCAATCCGTCAGGGTAATCAGAGCACTAAACTCTAAAAGTGCAACAGATACCTTAGTAGTAAATATAACTCATTCTGTCAAAACAGCGGAGACACAAGGACACGAAATTAAATTGTGCTGAGCACCTAACCATGTCGGAAATAGCGGTAACGAGATAGCCGATGCATGCGCTGCAGCTGCCCGCAGTGCTAAAATAGGAAAAGTAAACATATTGGACAAATATATAAAAATTTGTAAAAAGAAAACGGAGCGAAATGGCAACATTTTTGGGACAATAAAATAAACACCTTGGAAAACCACTCATCAAAGGATTGAAATCGTGCAGTCACCAAAAACGCTTCTTTGAAGTAATTTAATGTCGCATTCGATCATACACACATATCTGAAGCGAAGTTTTTTCGTAGATAAACTAATGGGCTAAGAATGTGGACATGAAGGCTTGTAAGACTGAAGAAAAATATTTTAGAATATTTTGCATCCAATATGTACCATTCCATCCGAAACTGCTCCTATGGGAGGACACATTTGTCAGTATGTCATCTGTTCTCAGCTCTTTAGAAGAGTCAATGCTTCTAAGCAAGCTGCGATAACCTATGATTTTCTTAACCTTCTAACAATAAAAAAACAGTACACCTCGTACTTGGAGCATGATAGTCTTAGTTCCTTATGCGCCACGAAACACAACACAAAGCACCTGGAGTCAAAACTCTCGTCCTGAATGAGAGTCGGATGCTCTAACAGAAAACCACTGCTAGGTTGCAATCACAATGTTTCCCAAAGACATACGGAAAAACCCATTTCTCGGTTCTTTTAGGCTATTAGTGTAAAAGTTATAAGCAGGACTGAATTCTGCAGTGTAAAAAGTAACTTAAAAGCTATTGATGACTGGTGACAGAAACTAGTAGCCACTATCGGCAAGAACTTGTCGAGGGATGCCGCGTTTAAGGATGATGTCATTAGGAGAAAGTCGTTAACATCAGTAGTATAACTAGTCGGCAACAGACGCGTGGCTGCGTATTTTCTCAATAGCATGTGGCCAGAGGAATCAAACTATTACTTAAACTTAGTATTGCAATAGGGCACGACAGTCGAGGCCTACGTGTTTAAAAGGTCATACAAAATTTTAGGCCGTCGAAGGTGATTAGCCTGGAACAATAGTACCTTTTCTCGTCGTTTACGCAGAGGGTCACGAGCTGCCGCATATTGCTGCACAGAACTTGAAAGTTCTGGCAGAAATAAGCGGTGGCACACAAGAATATACGTACGAGACACACGAAGATGTCCGGCGGTTGGTTGGTTGTGGAGCTTATCAAAGACGTTCACGTGGAGCCGCTGGGAGAATGTGAGGCTCATCCATTCGTGAATTTCGGCAGAATAAAACATGCACTAGAGGAGTATACAAGAATGAAACATCGTGGCTGGGAGAGGCCGGGCATTCAATAAGTAGCAGCAATTCAATATGGCGGCAATGCTTCTCACCTAAGTGTAGCTAACCTGAAAAGGCCAAAATGGAAGGTCCCGCATCGCGGTCTCTTGTTTTAGGCATATCCACTTGGTTGCGTGATAAGCTGTCAGCGTCTTGGTACAGACGACCGGATTTGTAGGCGATGTTGACAGAACATTTTTGCAGGCACAACACCCCAAAACGGCCCGCTGGGTTCTTGAGGGAATAGAACTGCACAGCTCATGCTGGTGTGTCACGGCGGCGAATGGCCAGCCGAGCAAGTAAGGATGAAATTTAGCAACCGCCCAGACCAGAGATAGGTGCACGTGCTCATTGGCGGGATAATTGCCTGTTCGGCGCCGAAAGGATGCGGCTGGAGTGTGCTATATCCCGGTCATGTCAGCTCTGAATTTGATCTAGATAGCTTCAGTTCCATGGCTGCAGGCACCGCAACGAGCTTCAGTAGGAGCGGACGTGTCAGAGTGAGCTAAAAAAAAAGTGATTTGTTCTGATGGGCTATTTGCTACGAAAATGCTTTCACATTGGTAGGCACCGATGAAAAATAAACGTGTTTCAGTAAGTGAACGAAAGAGGATGTTGAAAGTGAATGAAAGGGAGAAAGCAGCAACATAATTCCGTAAAACTGTGCACAACCTTATGGACTGCGGAACAGGGAATGATCTGACGGCGTGGATTTTGATTGGGTGTGGAAAGGCTATAGCGCTCATCCTGTCTTCTCCTATGTCTGTGTCCTCAATACATGCGCGTCTATTTATATAATCAAGATACACAAACTACCCAGCTTTCTGCCTTGATTGTTTTCAGCTTTATAGAGACGTCGATGCGATGGCCGAGGATTATTAACTGGCGTTCACCAAGTTGACACTTCGTTGTCAAGATGAACAGGAGATCAGCTATGCGGAATATGCGAATGAGAGCTTTCAGTCTACTCGGATGTGTATCCAAAGTGGAGGAGAAAGCCACGACCCCGTCTTTAGAATAGACAAGTTGCTAACTTGAATGCACTGAGCGGGAAGGACATAAGTCGCTCGTAAGCTGCGGGTGAATAACAGACATTTGAAGTCATAAATTTTCAAAGGTGTCAACGGTTTTGAAGGCAAACTTTTCGCGGTGCCTGTGATCGACAGATACCGCAGTTGACCTGAATGCAGATCAGTAGATAAATAAATTACCTGGGTTCCAAATAATTGAAACCGAGTTAGGTGCGCAAAAGCACGGTCTAATTCGGTTTAGCTGGTGATCAGTATTTGTTTGGTTTTTGATATAAGTTTTGATTTGCTTGCGCTCTATGATGTACACACATTAGACAACGTTTTCACGTTTACCGCATATTCTCTATCTTTCCCACTCAGCCCGCCGGACAAGGCGCGCGTCTTCGGCCGGGAGAGTAAAAGAACCCAGTTACTCGTCATCCCTGCGTGGTCTGACGTGCCGTAGCAATTGCGCTGTGCACCTACGCAGGCACCATGCGCGCAGCATGATGTCAGTTGCATCGAATCGGGGCTGGGTCACTGTCGACGCCACACGAGCGAGACAATCCGCTTGTCCGCCAAATCCGATAGATAATGACCCCTGTCGCGAGGCGTGACCGAGAGGAACTTTGTCAGCGTCCGTCGACACACCGGATGTGCTGCCCCCTCCCCATCTTCCTGTGTGCAGCCTCTTTTGGGCTCGCGATGACCCCTCATGTGGCAATTGACTACGGGTGAGCTGTTGCTGTTGATTTAGCAAGCTCACACTCAAGATCAAGGCGGACAACAAGCCCTGGTTAGACCTTTTGAAACAGTGCATTCGCACTGATATATCATCCTCCATATAGATGTTCTAGAGCATCTTCTGTGAGGGGAAGGCGGAACATGTCGCTTTAGTCTTGTTCAGGCAACATTAACTGGTGAAAACATTTCATGCACCGTGTTGTTTTTAAACGAAATCAGCGGTAATGTGCAGTGCATAGATGATGGCTCCACGATGCCCAACGTAAGAATATTGGCCATTCATGTCGAACTATGGTCATTTTTATTATGAAGAAACACTCTAATACCTCCCGTAGAGGTGGCATCGTCACTGTTTTAAGGCCGGTAATAAAGGTCGAAGATGCCTAAAAAAAAAAGGGCGCAATACTACTGACATTATAAACCTGTTCTGGTAGCGGGTCCGGAGATATAGATTTCCAGTAATCGTTTCAGAAGGACGCTATAGGAAAAGACGGAAAACAAAAAGACGACCCATCGCGTGATGCGAGGGAGGAGATGTTTGCACACGTAAGGAAAATTCTTACGAACAATATTCCTTGAAGTAGCGGCTACATACAATTCATGAATTTCAGAACATGAACGGCCGTCCCGTTTCTGAAATACGCACGACTGTAAGCAGCAGATGACGATTTGAGCCAGAAGAATGTCAACAATTGTGGAAACAGCCTATACACTGCCGAGAACCTGCTGAAGACATTTCTAATATCTTTAATTGGGTTTCTAACGGTCAAATTCTACGGAAAATGATCTGTGGGGAACTAGTCGATCCTAGTGCGCCCGTTGGAAGAGATAAGGCCAGATGAAAGACAGTTCTGGCAGGATCGACTAGCGGGGACGTATCGGAAAGTCATCATCGAGGATGAGCTGACGAGGGCTGTGAGGAGAACAGAGGTAATGTGCCTGGCGATTTCTACAGGCACGGTGCACATGCCAACGTTGAGAGTTGTACCGCCATCAGCAACGCTATGCTGAGATGGCAGGAGCGAGCATTTTCAAAGTGAATGGTTAGTTCCCGCGTTAATCAAAGCGACGAAGGACATCCTGTCGGCGTGGACTCAAGCCATGTTCCTTTGGGGATGGACAGGTAGACGAGAAATTTTAGGTCGGAACATGAGAGCAGCATTCTCTCCGGACACTACAGCTGTCGGCTCTCCAAACGGGAGTGTTCTTGGGTGTCGGTGACGAAAGGCATCAGTTTTGGGGCGACGAAGATCGATGGCACTCAGGGGACGGCGAAGTCTTGATTAGATGGGTCTGAGCGTCTGGGCGCGGGGAGTGTGATTGAGAAGGGAACGAAGCGTGGAGGGAATTTTGAAACTCGGCGTAGTAGCGGGAGGTCTGTGGCGTTGTTTCTGCAATGCTGAAAGATTTACCATACTAATGACCAGTTAATGCGGATTGGTCTGCGGTCGAGGGCTTTCCAGTCGGCCTGTTACAGATGAGCAATCATGGTACTGATGTCCAGAGACGAGCACAGGGTCCATGCGGCGAGCATCTGGAGAGCTCATGGAGAAAATGGCTGGATATCATTGTTAGCAATTTACTGGCGGACAACAGCTTAGAATAGGGACACTGAAGCAGTTCGTTCGAACGCTGGCGGTTGAAAAGTATCGGGGTGATTGCCTCCAGCTTCCGACGCAAAAGTCTCGCCAGACTATCACAGGTTTTTCGGTATTGCTGTCTTTGCTTCAGAACTGGTATATTCTGCGTTTTATTTCAGGTTATAGAATCACATGTTATACTTGGAGTCGCATTTACCAGCACTTTAAGCTGGGACTTGATGGTGTTAATGTATTGTAGCGGATGAAATGGCTGTAATACCTTTGAAGGCTTAGTGAATGAAAGCCGGGCGCAAGTCGCCTAAAGCCCATGTTAGTTCGCGCGCGTCTCACTATTCTTCCTCCAACTACGAAGTATGCTACTACGCGGCGTAAACATTTCTCCGGGGGCAGACATTTCTCATCCTCGAGAAAATTAGGCAGATCAACCATGGCAGCGTTTCAGGCGAGCCACATGAAGGACTTGTGCCTTGCGGGAATAACCTCTCGTAACTTTGGCGACGACGTAATTCACGTAATTCAGTCGGTCCAACCGGACGATGGGACCATCGTACTTATCTAAACACTTCTCATAGTCTTCGCTTGCGGATAGGCGTCCAAGCCAGACGAAGTCTTCAGCAAAGTAGGTCTCTGCCTGATGACGCAGGTCATAGTACTCTTTCGCGTAGCTCTGAGAGGTCAATGTGTATAAGCGGGCCGTACAACGGGCCTCTTCGGCACGGCATAGTATCTGGGCACCAGAGGCGTTGTCGTTGGGGGGAAATGGGAAGATGGTATCGACGAAAACGTGGGGAGTTCTGGCATATAGTAAATAGAACGAATAATAGCCGGCAACTGCATGATTTCCAGTGTTATAAGCGTACATCACATACGATAGCACTGCGTCCAAGTTGCGATTGTCAGACGAGACGTACATGGACAGCATGATCGTCAGGGTGAGGTTGGTGTGCTCGGTGAGACCGTTGGTATTCGGGTGATACAATGTGGAGTGTCGGTAGTCTGATCCAGCAGCTCAACATGGAACCCGTTAAAGTAAGCGGTCAGGTATCTAGGCTGAAATTCGTTGAAATGCGGTACATTAACAATATCTCGTTGCTCACGTGGCACCCTACTTTCCTCTCAAAACAGGTTAGTGGAACTGTTGGACTCCATTTATTGTTGAATGCTGTAATGACAATATATTTGCTGAAGTGGCTTTACAACAAATTTAAACCAATTCCGGCCTTTGCAGCGCTCCCGCCGGCAGTGTTTGTAAATATATATATATATAAATAAAAATGACGCCTCTTTCTGCCGTTGCGGAGATCACGGCATGCCGAGAGGAAGGCCATGTAAGAATGCTGCTGTATGCAAAGTATCGGTGGCTACTCAAGCTGGGAAAGTGCAGCCAAAGCAATGAAGCGGGAAGAGGAACGGAGATGGCTTCAAACTTGAGGGCTACCCAATTTGTGCCTGTAAATTCTGGGGCTTCTAACGGGCACGGGCTCTCACAGAAGAAATCCACGCCACTAGCTTCGGCAACGAACGTGGCCGTAAAGAAGGGCAAAGCAGGTAACAGCAACCGGAATAAGCTGTTTATTGGGGATTCCCATTGTTCATTCTCGATCGTAGCAGCCTATCCGCACGCTCCGAAGTCGCGGCGTCGTCTCCCTCTCCACTGCCTAGGCTGTCCGTAGAGACGAAACGGCAGGGTGAAGGAGCAGCCGCCCGCCCTCCTAGTAGCAGTTTCGAGAGTTTCAGCAGTTTCGAGAGCAGTTTCGAGTAGCAGTTTCGAGAGAAAGAGGTCAGGAGGGGAAGGGTGATAGCTACCCTCGAATGACAGGGAGAGAGGGTTTGCCGCGTCGTGCGGGCGACAATAATGCCGAATCTCCACAAACTGAACTAAGTGTTCCCACGATATTTCGCACCATTATATTTTACGGTTCGCGTTCATTTCACAGTGAACGCAAAACTTGCCCAGTTTGTGCAAAACCTTTCCTGCAAAGACGGGCGAAGCATTCTTCATTAGGGGCTGCACAAATGTGTTCATTTTATTCGCTTTGAATGCGTTATAAATATTACCTATGAGGCGAAAATAGGAGCAGCCAGATGGATTCATATATTTCGGTCTCATCTAGTGCTGGAGGAGAGGTAACGATCTTAAGGGGCAAGTCGTCAGATACAAATATTCAAGTTCATAAAATTGACACTAAAATGGAAACTGTTTGGTTGTGTGGAGAAAATATTAGCAATATCAGCAACATGGAATGAAAGATTATAAGCTGTGTTATCTATTCATACCATATTTATAGTTCAAATATCGTGCAATGTAAGCCAGGAGAGTTTGACTTTGACAGCGTATATCAGTGAGCACATATGGAGGCCTTGTACAACAACGTAACTCTTACCCTCAAATGCCAGTTATTCCACCGATTCACATATGATGGCAGCCGCTTGCAGGGGCGCTTTGGGGGCTGGGAGAAAACCGCCTCAGTTTAGTGTTAATCCCTACGTATTTTCAGAAACCGCTGTTGATCAAACGTTCACAAATTAAAGGTCTGAAACAAAGCTAGGGAGACGTTCTTACGCTGCGCTAGTAAAATTCACTAAGGCAGTTATTTAATGTACCAGTTAAGGAATAGAGATTTTGAATGCAGAGCCACTAAGCAGATGCCAAGCACCATGTCTGTTTAGTTTTTGTGTGTTATTTTCCTGCCGGCTTCGTATTTGTTTTGCTCCATGCATAATGGCAAATAAGAAGGGCTCTAGAGGGGGACAGAAACATAACTAGCATGAGAAAACTATTCGTCTAAGTTAAAAGCAATTTATAAGCACCACGAGTAGGAAAAGCGAAATGCTAGTTTCTCCATGACTCAGCTGTGTTTGCAAGTAAACTACTTACATGAACTCCAGTATATTATTCGCGGGTCCTTGAGGACATGGTAGTTCGCCTTTCATTTATGTACAGTGACAAATAGTCTTTTTTCGTTCGGACATCGCAACCTTCAATTCATATTAGGCCAAGATTTATTTCCCTGTTCTCAACATCAAAGGAATCTTTTAACGCAATCTATGTTTTAATACAGTTAAAGACAGTAAAATATATAATTGCTCAGGAGGAGAATGACTCTATGATGTTAACATCAAAATCTATATGAGCTCACACTACTGTATATATGTAAGGAAACGGGGAGCGCTACTGATCCCTTAATTTTTGTTTCCATTCCAGAATGCTGAAAACACCAATCTCCGAGCAAGACAAGGAGGAATCTTTCCTTTCCACTTGGCGTCAAGGCGTTTCGCGCTCAAGATTTCAACCTGTTTTTGAGGACATTATGAATGTCAAAAATAAAATTCATATCTTTCTTTTATGTAATCAGATCCTTTATCGTAGTTGTCTTACTTTTACTTTTAGTTCTAAAAAGGTTGAATACCGGTAGCTGCAAAATATTTGCCTTGAAACGATGCTGAATATTTTGTTAGGTGCTCTGTATGACCGATCTAATGCGTCCTTAACGAGCGTCAGAATTTTCACAGGCATCTCAGAATGTTGTAATATCACTAAATCCGCTGTTCTATCATTGCCTCTGATCGCATGCAGGTAATTGTCACAGAGAGCTATATACTACGTGAGTTTGCAGTATAACGCGTAATTTATTTCTCACTTGTTATTTGCGGAAACAACGCTAATAAATAACTTCCAGGCAGCCATTCATGCTCAGAAACACGCAAGGAAGCGTTCAACAATTGGCAGCCAGCTTCGTTCATAATAAGAACAACAAAGAAACAAACGAAATAAATTTCATTATGCAATCAATCATCCTTTTATTTTCTCTAAATTAGAGGAGACAGGACTAAAAGCTCGGAACCTTGACAGAGGTCCTGCCCCATTTTTTCACATTGGCATTGCATGAGACAGGCGGCAATAAATTCTGCTCTATACATTATAGCACAAAGTAAGATTACACGCCGTGGAAAAAGAACCAAAAATACCAACACAAAAATATATGCAGCCTCATCACATAAACTTGTTCACAAAAAAATTCTTAACAATATTTTAATGCTAGAAAAGGTCATACATTTCTATGTTTTAGTTATTTAATAGCACTGGCAGGGTATAAGGTATATATTGTTCTGAGGTATATGCTCTAGGTGTCGGAACTAACCACATTTCTTTATTTCTGGTTTGCGGAATATGGGTGTTTTCTGCAAGTTCTGCCAAATTACCAACATAATTTTCATAGCACCGCAAAGCACTTTTGAAGCTCTTTATTAGTCTGTAATCCTGTGAAGTGAAGACTGACAGGATTTCGTATTTTAAAAAGAGGTTGCTCGTTGGGAAACAATAAGGGATACCAGCAATGCATCACACTGCTATTTTTTGAGGAGATGCAACCTGGTCAAATTCGTGATACCGGTGATAGCCCAAACAATGATACAGTATTGTAAGAGGGATTAAACTTTTGAGTTATACACCATAGCCCAGTTTTAACAGGACGAATGGTGCGCAGGCGCGATATAACTCCGACCGCTGATGATATTTTAGGTTTGTGATAATCAACCTGAACATTCCACATCAAGCGCTTTTAAAATTGACACCAAAATTTTTGACAGAATCCACTATCTTATCCACAGAATCCACTAATCCAATGTTTAAACATACATTGAGTAGCCTAAACATTACCTTCACTTTCGGCATGTACAACACTATTTTAGTCTCTTCAGGATTAATCTTCAGACATTTTGCTTTTGCCCATGTATTTAACGCATCAATTGTTCTACTTGCTTTTTCTTGGATATCATCCTGTGATTTCCTGGATATGAAAACTGAAGAATCATCGGCTAGGATACAAATGTACTAACAGCTTCGCAATGCAGCATACCATAAATATTACAAATAAAAGCGGACGCAATACATTTCTCTGGGGGACTCCTGTGTAAATATTCTGTATTGAAGACAAGGGACTTCTAAAATCTGCATAATCTGTTCTATGGGAGAAGTATGATTCCATTAAGTCTAGCGCTTTTACGTGGATACCGTAGGTTTTCATTTTGTGCAAGAGAATTTTGTGACTTAATAAATCAAACGCTTTTGTATAATCTATGTATACAGTCCAGCCACTTATAACGAACTTGATCGTCACGCGGCATTTGTTCGTTGTATCCAAAGTTAGTAGTAAGTGGACCACCTATAATACGGGCAAAAAGAGCAAGCCAGACGAAAGTGAACTTTATTTTTGAAAAAAGTCCGTGATGCATGTCTACTTCCTCAAAACTGATCGCATCACTGCCGCTTCTAATTATTCCAGCGCGGTAATATGTTCATCGCCAAGGCCTCTGCTGCACACGAGTTCCTTAAGCGACGCGTTGTAACCGATCGCGGTTGAAGCGTTCACAGCAACCGGCGGTAGAACAGCATCCTCGTCGTCGTCCTCGTCGGTCTCTGGGCAGTCAGGAAGGGCTCGCACTTCACGCACAATAGCTTCGTCAGTGCATGGCTCCACAATTTCGGCGTCGTCAGCAGAAACGAAATCGTCCCAGGCAACGTCAGGTCCGGCCAGCTGCGTGTCAACAACGCGTTGCCACAAGTCCTCGTGCGACCGGCCTTCCGGTGGATGATCTATGGCGTCCTCGGTGCCTGGGCCCATAAAGCCCGCCTTGCGGAAGCAATTTGATATGCACTCTGCCGTGAGTTCCATCCACGCCGCTTTCAACACCTCCACGGCGGCAAGCAATCTGATGCGAACTGGCATGGCAGCATCCATCGCGATCAACAAGCGTTGGATGACGCGCCGCCGGTAGCACACCTCGAACGCATGAATGATGCCCATATCCAGCGGCTGAATTTGGCAGGTTGCATTGGGAAGCAAGAAGAGCACTGTCACCGCACTAGAAAGGCTGCACATGGTGCGCCGCACAATCATCCAGCACGAGAAGGACCTTCCTGTTTTTTCGTGCCATGTCGCGGTCGAAGTCGACTACCCAGGGAGCGCCAAGGGGGACTACCTAGGGAGCGCCAGCGGCGACGGACGCAGTCCACTTGGGCTCCGCAATTTTCTTATCGTAACCCCGGACAGTGCGACTCCAGCGTACTATCATCAATGCTACTGGATTCCTAACGTCGTCAGGATCCTACGGATACCATTGCGAAGTACGTACAACAATTTTTGACCATTTACGGTCGATTTGTTCCGCGACCACGTCGTATGCTCTGCTAGGCCTACCGCACCTCGCCGCGGCTGCGCCGCCAGGTGCATCGGGCGCCGAGCGGGCCCACGCGCCGCCTGCCGCCATGAAGGTGACTGTGGAGGGCGTAGAACTAACGCCCGAAGAATTTCCAGCTAGTGAATGGCTGACTAAAGTGAACAAGCTCCAGGAAGCTAGAACAGTGAAGGGGACACCCGCACCCGAAGTTCCCGGCTCTCAGGATGAAACACCAGCGTTCCAAACGCCCCCGATGCTCCGGCCGATTGTGAAAAGATGCTAACGCTTCGCCAACGTGGGTGCCAACTCGCTAGACGCTCGGTAGCTTCCAACATCCCCGCCTGCCTAGCAACACGCTCAAGCTCATCGTCCGCCCCAGAGGAGGATTACTACTCTCCAAGACAACTACATTTCAACTGCTCGAAGCGGTCTGCACGGGAGCAAACTTCAACCGCGATTCCATCTGGCATGACAACCTTATACAAGCCAACTACCTACAAAACGCTTTTGCCTACTGCACACCAAATGTCGAACGCGCTGAGCGCCTCATACATCTTAAACAGTTCGTCATCGACCAACGATCGTACGGAGTATCAGTGTACTGTGCACCAGACGACTGTTCAGGAAGAGGAGTGATCAGAGGGGTTGATCTCCGTCTCGATCATGCAACTATTCAAGCAGAACTCCAGGACAACCGAAACCCTCCTATCGAAAGCTTCAGAGGACTCGGCAACACCACTGCCGTGCTGATCACCTTCGCCCAACCTAAGGTCCCTGCATGGATCTACTTTTGTAACAGCATACACCGCTGTACCATGTTCAAAAAGAAATATGAGGTATGCTACCGCTGCGCCGAGCCCGGCCATCGATCCGACGTATGCGTGAGCACAGTTACCAAATGCCGAGGCTGTGGGCTTCCCAAAACCGGCCAGCGACCACTCCTGTACGCCGACCTGCCGTCTCTGCGGGAAAGAACACATCACGGGCGACAGCCGATGCAAAGAAATATTTCGCGCTCCCTACGCCGTCAAGCGCCGTCAGTGGGAAAATCGCAGCCAGGCTGAAGCCGCTAAGCAACTAGAACAAGCCTCCTCACTCCGCGTAATTTTACAACACGCCAGCCGCTGGGACCGCCACCATTCCGGCAGCAATCAACGCAGTCTCAGGGACCGCTCGGAACCCTTCCCACCCCTCGGGCCAAATGCCTCAAGGCTATCATCTCGGACGCCGTCCAGAACGCGGCCAGGTACGCCTGCAGTCGTCCAGCAGCAGCAGCAGCAGCAGCAGCAGCAGCAGCAGCAGCAGCAGCAGCAGCAGCAGCAGCAGCAGCAGCAGCAGCAGCAGCAGCAGCAGCAGCAGCAGCAGCAGCAGCAGCAGCAGCAGCAGCAGCAGCAGCAGCAGCAGCAGCAGCAGCAGCAGCAGCAGCAGCAGCAGCAGCAGCAGCAGCAGCAGCAGCAGCAGCAGCAGCAGCAGCAGCAGCAGCAGCAGCAGCAGCAGCAGCAGCAGCAGCAGCAGCAGCAGCAGCAGCAGCAGCAGCAGCAGCAGCAGCAGCAGCAGCAGCAGCAGCAGCAGCAGCAGCAGCAGCAGCAGCAGCAGCAGCAGCAGCAGCAGCAGCAGCAGCAGCAGCAGCAGCAGCAGCAGCAGCAGCAGCAGCAGCAGCAGCAGCAGCAGCAGCAGCAGCAGCAGCAGCAGCAGCAGCAGCAGCAGCAGCAGCAGCAGCAGCAGCAGCAGCAGCAGCAGCAGCAGCAGCAGCAGCAGCAGCAGCAGCAGCAGCAGCAGCAGCAGCAGCAGCAGCAGCAGCAGCAGCAGCAGCAGCAGCAGCAGCAGCAGCAGCAGCAGCAGCAGCAGCAGCAGCAGCAGCAGCAGCAGCAGCAGCAGCAGCAGCAGCAGCAGCAGCAGCAGCAGCAGCAGCAGCAGCAGCAGCAGCAGCAGCAGCAGCAGCAGCAGCAGCAGCAGCAGCAGCAGCAGCAGCAGCAGCAGCAGCAGCAGCAGCAGCAGCAGCAGCAGCAGCAGCAGCAGCAGCAGCAGCAGCAGCAGCAGCAGCAGCAGCAGCAGCAGCAGCAGCAGCAGCAGCAGCAGCAGCAGCAGCAGCAGCAGCAGCAGCAGCAGCAGCAGCAGCAGCAGCAGCAGCAGCAGCAGCAGCAGCAGCAGCAGCAGCAGCAGCAGCAGCAGCAGCAGCAGCAGCAGCAGCAGCAGCAGCAGCAGCAGCAGCAGCAGCAGCAGCAGCAGCAGCAGCAGCAGCAGCAGCAGCAGCAGCAGCAGCAGCAGCAGCAGCAGCAGCAGCAGCAGCAGCAGCAGCAGCAGCAGCAGCAGCAGCAGCAGCAGCAGCAGCAGCAGCAGCAGCAGCAGCAGCAGCAGCAGCAGCAGCAGCAGCAGCAGCAGCAGCAGCAGCAGCAGCAGCAGCAGCAGCAGCAGCAGCAGCAGCAGCAGCAGCAGCAGCAGCAGCAGCAGCAGCAGCAGCAGCAGCAGCAGCAGCAGCAGCAGCAGCAGCAGCAGCAGCAGCAGCAGCAGCAGCAGCAGCAGCAGCAGCAGCAGCAGCAGCAGCAGCAGCAGCAGCAGCAGCAGCAGCAGCAGCAGCAGCAGCAGCAGCAGCAGCAGCAGCAGCAGCAGCAGCAGCAGCAGCAGCAGCAGCAGCAGCAGCAGCAGCAGCAGCAGCAGCAGCAGCAGCAGCAGCAGCAGCAGCAGCAGCAGCAGCAGCAGCAGCAGCAGCAGCAGCAGCAGCAGCAGCAGCAGCAGCAGCAGCAGCAGCAGCAGCAGCAGCAGCAGCAGCAGCAGCAGCAGCAGCAGCAGCAACCTGCTCCACCGGGGCAGCTCCAGGGCCCGGCTCCGCCAAGACCGCCACCGGCTCCACCTCAAGCGGTGAGTGCGCTAGGAGGGACTTCCACTTCTCACGCACTCGAACAAGCCATTACACACCTCACGGCCGTCGTAACACAACTGGTTCATAGAGTCGAAACTATCGAGAAACGCTTAGACGCCCCTCCTCCTACTTCCCCTGCATCAGCTCGCACTGCCGCAAGCGATACGCAAACGGAAGACATACACGCACAGATACCGCGCCTGAAGCACAGGGCGTTTTCTTTCAAGGCCGTATCCAATCGCTGGAGGAACATATTGAAAACTTCTTTCGCACACTCAGCTCTCAGTTTGCTCTACAGCTAGAATATCTTGGCAAGGCAATCGGCTCCATCGGAAAACATGAAGGCATGACCCCGCTCCCGGTTCAGACGCCAAATCACCCAACGACCTCCACTCCGAACTTCTCCCAACCTTATCATGGCGGCTCGCTCGGGTAACACTACCATCTAGCAATGTAACTGCAGGGGGTTCGCGCGCAAGAGCGCAGTCCTTCAGCAGTTCCTTACCGCGAGCGACCCGCCCCCAGAAATCTTTGCCCTTCAAGAAACAGGGAAACATGCGAAATTGGCTGGATATCGAACATACACATCGGGAAGAGCAAACTGCCAGGTGGCTACTCTAGTAGGCGACACCTTACGGTTATCTTACATGAGCTAGACTCCACTTTCCCAGACCATGTCCTTCTCGATATTCTCCCTCGGATCATTCGTGCGACCACGCAATGCCTTTTCGTGCTCAACGTCTATAGCCCACCCCGATCACGCAAGACCGCCTTCGGGCCACTTTTCCTCCGAGTGCAGCAGCTAGCGCGAGGGCAACCTCTAATTATTCTCGCTGATTTCAACGCTGCGCATCAAGCATGGGGTTACCACTACGACAAGGTTAAAGGCCGATTGCTTTGGGACGATTGGCACACACTCCATCTGAACCTCTTAACGGATATCACTCAACCCACTCGGAGAGTAACGGGTCCCTTTACGGGGCCGGGGATTGCAGCTACTTGGTGCAATTCTCGGGAAACATTCGGAAGCGACCACTACGTTCTGGAGATTGTCATTCAGGAGCCTACTCGACAACGTACGCGAACAGCTAAAGTGGTCAGCTGGGACAGCTTTCGCGCCAAGCGAAAAGAGCAAGGCTCTTCCCAACCTATCACAGACATCACCGCTTGGTCAGCCGACATCCTTAAATAAGTTACAGATTTCACTGCTGAAGTAGCGGTGGAAGGCTCCGCACCAAACTGCGACAGATTTTATGCCCAACTATGGGACCGCAAGTTCAAGCTGGAGGCCCTGATGCAAACTCGCAAGTGGGATTAGAATCTTCGACGACGGCTCGCCCGAGTCCATATAAACATCGAGAACTCAGCCGTAGAGCTTACACGCCAAAACTGGCACAATATATGTGACCAGGTGGATAAGGCTCCTAACACCAGAAGCACATGGAAAATACTCCGTCACTTCCTCGACCCTGAAGGAAGCAAGTTCCAAGCTCGCCAGCAGCTCCAGCGTATCTTCCACCAATTTCCCAGCACCTCAGACGCCCTCAAACAGGAGCTAGTAGACACCTACATCCACCCAGGACCGGTGAAATCTCTCCATCCTTATCAGGGGAAGGAAAACATCCGTTTAGATGCTCCCATCACTTTACCGGAAGTACAAGCCAAGCTCAAACGTCTCAAGACAAACTCAGCTGCAGGCCACGACCGAATATCTAACCGTATGCTTCGGAACCTCGACGACGCCTTGATTCATGCTCTCACAGACTTTCTGCAAAAATGCTGGGAGCGGGTAGCCATCCCGCATGAGTGGAAATGCGCCAACCTAGGGCTCCTCCCCAAGTCGGGCAAACCACCTACTCTCTCGAACCTCCGCCCCATTTGTCTCACGTCCTGCGGGGGAAAACTATTAGAGCATGTAATTCAGACCCGTCTTCTTCGTTATTTAGAAGAACATCACCTACTGCCAGACACGATGTTTGGTTTTAGACCACAGCTTGGGGCCCCAGACATCATGCTCTTGCTCAAGCATCAAGTGCTGACACATAGCACTTTGCACACCAAAGTTATATTTGGTCTAGATGTGGCGAAGGCCTTTGACAATATCCGGCATGAAGCCATTCTGCAGAACCTCCAGACGCTAGGGGTGGGACAACGATCGTATGCATATATACGCGATTTTCTCACGAACCGCACAGTGCAACTTTACACCGGCTCAGGAGATCCTTCCATCATCTCTCCTGGAAGCCGGGGTACACCCCAAGGCTCAGTGCTTTCCCCACTCCTGTTCAATATTGCGCTTCTTGGCCTACCCAATCTTTTGGCAGATATCCCCCGCTTGCACCACAGCCTATACGCCGACTACCTCACTCTGTAGATTACACACGACAGTGATGGCCAGATCGAGGAGACTCTGCAGACAGCCATCGATCGCGTTGGTACCTACCTGGCCACAGTCGGCCTATCCTGCTCGGCCACCAAGTCTGAAACAATCATTGTCCCAACCCACTGCCCAGATCACCTCCTGCATCCATCAATCAGCAAGTACAGGACCCATACCCCGTACTGACCGAATCCGTATCCTGGGCCTTCATCTACAAGATAATGGAGGAAACGCCACTACTCTTCAGCGAATAGATCAAACTGTCATCCAGATCAGCCGCCTGCTCAAGAGAGTTGCCAACAAGCTTAAGGGCATGCGCGAATCAAACCTTTTGCGCCTCGTACAAGCCTTCCTTTGTACGCGCATTGCCTACGCTGCCCCTTACTTTCGCCTAACGCGAACAGATCGGGAGCGACTGGATGCATCACTGCGCAAGGCATACAAGACAGCATTGGGTCTACCCATGTCCGCTTCCACCACCAAACTGATGACCCTCGGAACCTCCAACGCAGTCGACGAGCTTATTTAAGCGACTCTAACTTCCCAATAAGAGCGCCTCTCGCTGACACATGCGGGCCGTGCAGTACTGAGCCAGGTAGGAATCACTCCTTTGAGGGCGACTTCTACGTATATGGACCTCACGCCTGAGCAGATACTCAGTCTCCGTATACCTCCGCTTCCCAAACGTATGCATGCAGAGTATCATGCAGAGCGCAGAGCCGCCAAGCCCGGCAACTCCACCAACGTTTAACCGGCCATCCCGACGTTACATACACAGATGTCTCCCACCACCCCCGTCGCCCCGCTATTGCTGCGGTTGCATTGGCACGCACCGAAACTAGCACAACGCCTGCAGCGTCCTCAACGCCGCAACTGTTACCACCGCGGAAGAGGTCGCCATCGCGTTAGCTCTGACCGACCCCTTCACCAAAGTAGTCGTTAGCAATTCCCAACAGGCAATTCGTAACTTCGATGCAAGTCGTATATCCCGACAGGCGCACACTATTCTCCGATCTCTCCCCTTACCGTCTA
Source organism: Amblyomma maculatum (assembly GCF_055883805.1). NCBI lineage: Eukaryota > Metazoa > Arthropoda > Arachnida > Ixodida > Ixodidae > Amblyomma > Amblyomma maculatum. Next base: position 495,350 of record NW_028146755.1, on the reverse strand, counting down.
CACCTCGTCTTCGCATATGGGCCCCACCTCATGAGGCTCTCAGCGGGAACGCACAGGCGCATGCTCTAGCCCGAGAACTCAGCTACCGGGCAGAGCACTCTCCGCAGCCTGCCGCTTCCCCAAGGCACTCATTCATTCCTTGTTACATACACGGACATCCTCCAGCATTATCGTCTCGAACGGTGTCTATACCCCCCTGCACGGGGAACTATCCCGGCGCGAGGCCGTCCATTGGGGCAAAACACACAGGAACCTTTCCAAACCCTTGGTTATATAGCAAAATTTTCCCAAATCTTATTGCACCTAGTTGCAAACACTGCTCACAACCGGCCACATTCATTCACATGGTGTGGACATGTATATGACAAAACGCAGACACTACAGCTACAGTAGATGCGTGGGAGTCCCTCCTGCGTACCACCGAGCTCGCCCAACAGCGCCAGCTCATTTTGCGCGCATTGGAGGCCGCAGAGTCCCAAGGGATCCCTGCTGTCCTTCTCTAAGCAGTGCAACCAGTCTTTCGGCTGGTTCGCCTTTTTTGAGAGTAAAGTAATAAAGAGTTTATCATCATCATCATCATCATCGACAAGCCACTCGGCAAATAAGTCACGGCTCATCCAGGCTTTTGTATTGTTCCTGTAGCGTGCAGGCACGTAGCTTCCAAAGCATCGCGGATTACGTGACTTGCCAATGACAAAAGGCAGCCGCCGGTCACTGCCGTCCATATTGACACACAGAAGAACGGTTATGAGCAACTTGCTGTTCTTCCCTCCTGCGCACTTGTCGCCTTTCAAGGCATGCGTTTTAGATGGCAACATCTGATAAAACAATGCAGTCTCATCGGCATTGTAAACATTTCGTGGGCATAGCTCTTGATTGTTGGGAGGTTGTCGGGAAGCCATGCATCGACGTCCTCATTGTTCACAGACGCGGCCTCGCCGACGACCGCCTTGAAAACAATTCCGTGGCGAGGGAAAGTCCAAAAGGAGGGCGAAGTCTTTAGCCTTGGAGAGCATCAGCGGTCCATTGATCGGAACGTTGCGAGACCGGGAGTCAGCGAACCACTATAGCAGTGCGTCCTCAACGTCTCCGCAGGTCGCCTTCGGAAGGCGATTTCTAGTCGTCGCGAGTCGGCATTCACGGTATCACCATGAATCTTTTCCCTGCCCTTAGCAATGATTGAAATGGTCGATTTCGACACTCCGTACTTCTTGACCAGGTCGCAGTTTTTTGCACCTTGAGCAAGTTAATTAACAATGGCCATCTTCGTTGCGATGTCGACAGCTTACATTTTAGCACCGGATGAGGTCGGCGTACAGTCCTCCATCGCACAAGGCGCAAGTCAAGCCCTTGGGCTCTCGCGTTGAGGCAGCCTTCAACTCCCAGATCTGGGAAAGGCACGGATTCGGCAACGATGTCTACGCAGTGCCATCGCAGAGAAAGAATCGAAGGCGCAATGCCCTCAGCGCGGGGTGGCAACGGAGCAACAAATGGAGAACCGGTTTGAGCCGGTAGAGCAGGCGCCTGACTTTCTGGATTGGCCGACGCAGATCACGTGGATGCATCACAGCGACGCGGGGGCGCCACTTTCTTTTTCGTCACCGCGCGTGCGCGCTTTTTTGTTTTAATTTTTTACTTTATTTTAACCCCAAAGGAGCGCCGGGAGACGCTTTGTGCGCTCTGTGTTCGCGTCATGTCAGGGGAACAAAAAGTGCGCGAAATTCGCCTGCCGTGGGTTCGCAGTCGAGCGAAACCGCACCAAACACCGCCGGCTTCGTCAACTACGGGGACCCGACAGCTTCGCGTTCGCTCTAACCGAGTGTTGAGGCCACAACAGTTCGTTCTATGTACGGTAGCACCGTCCTCGTTCGTACTAAGCGAGCGTTCGTTATATCTGCGGCTATTATAAGTGGGCTGGACTGTATTCCTAAAACTAGCTCCTTATTTTGAAATTTATCTAATATTTATTTTTGTGTAAGTAAGGCTGTTTCTGTAGATCGATTTCTTCGAAAACCGTGCTAAAAATCAAGGAGAAGATCATGCTTGTCAAAAAAATGTCAGGAGTCTACCATGCAGTAACTTCTATTTGCCTTTAGAGAATACCGGTAATATAGAAATAAGGCGGCAGTTTGGATCAAAGATATGTCGCTACTTTTAAAACCCAGTTTCACCCGAGCAGTTTGGAGTTCTTTGGAAATACAGCTGTACATAATAAAAGATTGTAAATGTGCGTAATGGCAGTGCCTACAAGGTGACGAACATGTTTAATGGGTGCTGTTTCGAGGCCGCTTGGGTCCATTGACTTGCTATTTTTATATATGCTGATCATTATCATCATTCTCAGCTTGACTATACCCACAACAGGGCGAAGGCCTCTCCCATATTCCTCCGACTAACCCGGTCCTGTGCGAGCTGCATCCACTTGCCCATTGCGAACTTCTTGACCTCATCCGCCCACTTAATTTTCTGTCACCCCCTGGGACGCTTTCCATCTCTTGGAATCCAGTTTGTTACCATAAGCCAACATTGGCTATCCTTCCTTCGCGCTACATGTCCTGCCCATGCCCATTTCTTCTTCTTGATTTCCATTAGATTGTCAGTGACTTGAGTTATTTCTCTGAACCGCTCTACACGTTTTCTATTCTCTTAACGTTATCCTATACCATTTTTCTTTCCATAGCCCTTTGCGTTGTCCTGAACTTAAGTAGAACCCTCTTTGTTAGCTTCCACTTTTCAGCATCATAGGTAAGTACAGGTAGGATGCAACAGTTGTATACGTTCCTCTTGAGCGATACCGGTAAGCTGCTAGTAATAATCTGGGAGTGCTTGAAAAATGCGCTCCATCGCAGTCTTATTCTCCTTGTTATTTCCCTTTCATGGTCCGGATCTGCGGTTACTACCTGCCCTAAATAGATATATTGTCACGTAGTGGTGACATTTAACGTCGTTGACACCAAAAGGAGACACGGGCTTGATGGTAATGAAACTAACTCTGTATTGGGCTAAATTGCGCCCGCAGAAGTACTAAGCAACTCGGCGGCGGCGATAGCAAAAAACATGCTCGTCGATCGTCGAACAAAGAACGCCCGTCGCATTCGTCAACGCTCAATTAAAAGGTTGCTCAGAACAATATACATAACGTCGCCAACTGCTACCAGCGCAAGCTGGAACAATGTAACTGGAACAACGCGCGAGTCGCCCGAATCTTCGAGACAGATCTCGGTGCACCTTGCGCTGCAACGAAACTGATAAAGATGCGACTCGCGACATCGAGCATTAACAAACAAAGAATGCAGAACTGATACGCGATCCAGAATCAGAGGTATAAGACCGTATGCCGGCGGCTGTTAAAAAACAACACAGTTTTGACGGTTTCGCGGCATTAATCCTCCCTTAAAGAAAAGCATCGCCTCGTAGCTCCAAAATAAAGCAACTTACACATAAATACTACAAAGTTTAAACACCGTTCCCCTGTCCGTGTCGAAAAAAAAATTGTTCAACAAAACATTTGGCGACTTCTGCCGCTGTACCATTGGGCAGTGCTTTTGCTTCGCGGCATTACTCCCCCCTTAAAAAAAAACATCGCCTCGATGTTCTACAACAAAGCAACTTAAACATAAACGCTACAAAGTTTAAACACCACAGATTCCTTAACGCGCGTAATATGGCTTCAGTCGTCAGTTCAGTTCAGTCGTTCAGTCGTGTCCGACTCTTCGTGACCCTATTGACCATGTCACGCCACGCTTTCCGGTCTCTCACTATCTTCCTAAAATCACATAACTTCATCTGCAGCGCCTCGAGGATGCCATCTAACCATCGCGTTCGCTGCCTACCCCTTCTCCGGCGACCCTCAACCTTTCCCAACATCAAATCTTTCTCCAGCGACTCCTCTCTTCTCATCAGATGACCAAAGTAGCTGAGCTTTAACTTTAGAATTTGACCCTCTAATGAGCAGTCAGGGTTTATGGTCGACAATATTGACTTATTTGATCCTCTGGCAGTCCAAGGAACTCTTAAGAGTCTTCGCCAGCACCACAATTCAAACGCGTCAATTCTTCAGTCGTACATGTATAATTTCAGGGCGTGCGCGTCGCCGTTGTGATGCTGACGTTCCGTCGGGAATTACTTCATAGTCCAGTGGTCCGACGCGGCGAATGATTTTGTACGGCCCAAAATATCGACGCAACAACTTTTCACTTAGTCCGCGACGACGAATTAGTGTCCAAACCCACACTTGATCGCCTGGATTGTACTCTGCGTGGCGTAGTCGTAAGTTGTGTCGTCGGCGGTCGGTGCGCTGTTGGTCTTTCATCAGCAGCCATGCGAGTCGTCGGGCTTCCTCTGCACGCTGCAGGTAGGCGGCGACGTAAAGGTTGCCTCGTTGGTTACGTGCGGCAGCACTGCGTAGAGCGTAGCCGTGGGCTCCCTGCCTTACACAAGCTTGAACGGCGTCGCTCTGGTCGTCTCCTGGACTGCCGTGTTATACGCGATGATCACGTACGGCAAGATGGCGTCCCAGGTCTTGTGTTCGGCGTCGGCGTAGATGGCGATCATGTCCGCGATAGTTTTGTTCAGGCGCTCCGTAAGGCCATTGGTCTGGGGATGGTACGCAGTTGTTCGTCGATGGCTTGTGAGACTATTCCAAATGGCTTGCGTCAACTCTGCCGTAAACGCCGTTCCCTTGTCCGTGATGAGCACTTCTGGGGCGCCGTGCCGCAAGAGCATTTGTTCGACAAAAAATTTGGCAACTTCTGCCGCGGTACCATTGGGCAGTGCTTTTGCTTCGGCGTAACGGATGAGGTAGTCAGTGGCCACGATGATCCACTTGTTACCCATATACGAAGCTGGAAAGGGGCCGAGGAGATCCATCCCAATTTGTTGAAAGGGCAGGTCTGGGGGCGGAATCGGGTTTAGTAGTCCTGCTGGCCTGATAGGCGGCGTCTTGCGTCGTAGGTACTCACGACATGTCTTCACGTAGTGGGCAACTTCGGCAGCCAGTCACGGCCAGTAGTACTTCTCCTGGATTCGACGCAACGTGCGTGCAAATCCGAGATGGCCTGCTGTGGGCTCATCATGCAATGCCTGCAGAATTTCCTGCCGGAGGTTTTTAGGGCACTTCAAGAAGTTACGTGGTCCTGTTGCGTGTGAAGTTCTTCGCGAGGAGGCCATTCCTCAACGCGAACGATGATAAATGTCGCCTGAACACACCAGGAGGGGAAGCGGTCTTTCCTTCTAAGTAATCGGCTAGCGCTTTCAGCTCAGGGTCTGATCGCTGTTGTTCTGCGCAACTGCTGGCGCTTACCGGTCCCAAAAAGGCGTCCTCGTCATCGTCCTTTGGGGGAGCGTCGACGGGAGCGCGTGATAAGCAGTCTGCGTCGGAATGCTTCTGGCCCGAATTATAGACTACAGTCATGTCAAATTCTTGAAGTCGTAGGCTCCATCTGGCAAGGCGGCCGGAGGGATCTTTCAAATTAGCCAACCAGCAGAGCTCGTTATGGTCGTTTACCACCTTGAATGGTCGGCCGTATAGGTTTGGACGAAGCTTGGAAGTGGTCCAGATGATCGCAAGGCACTCTTTCTCCGTCGCCGAGTAATTGACTTTGGCTTTTGTGAGGGACCTGCTAGCATAGGCGATTAATTTCTGCTGTACGGCACTCTTCTGGACGAGAACGGCTCCTATAGGCTCACACTGCTCGCGTCGGTGTCAATTTCGGTCTCGGCGTTTTAATCAAAGTGCTCAAGTACAGGAGGGCACTGCAGGCGGCGCTTAAGTTCGTCAAATGCTTCTCCTTGCGGCGCTTCCAATTTAAAAGGTACGTCAGCCTTTGTAGGCTGCGTCAACGGTTCGGCGATCGGCGAAACGTTTCTGGCGTTGATAATAAGCGCACAGCCCTAGGAATCGGCGCACACTCTTCTGTTCGGCAGACGATGCGAATTTTAGGATTGCAGCTGTTTTCCCCGGGTCTAGGCGAATACCATCCTTGCTAACGATGTGACCTAGGAACCGCAGTTCTTCTTAGGCGAAGTGACACTTCTCTGCATTTAGCGTTAGTCCCGATGACTTGATGGCTTGCAGCCCTGTCTGCAGTCGTTTTAGGTGGTCTTCTAATTTTACGAGAAGACAACAACGTCGTCCAAATATACCAAACAAATTTGCCACTTCAAGCCTGCCAGGACTGTGTCCATTACTCGTTGAAACGTGGCTGCTGCGGAGCAGAGGCCAAATGGCATCACCTTGAACTCATAAAGGCCTTCCGGTGGGAAGAATGCGGTCTTCACGCGATCTCTTTCGTCGACCTCAATTTGCCGATATCCGCTCTTCAGGTCCATCGATGAGATGTACCTTGCATCGCAGAGCCGGTCGAGAGTGTCGTCGATGCGGGGAAGCGGATCGACATCCTTCTTCGTTATACTATTCAAGCGGCGGTAATCAACGCAGAAGCGAAGTGTGCCGTCTTTCTTCTTCACCAAAACGATTGTCGCCTCCCAGGGGCTGTTCGGTGGCTGGATTACGTCATCACGCAGCATTTCCTCAACTTATCGCGAATGGACTGCCGTTCTCGCGGCGACACACCATAAGGGCTTTGGCGCAGAGGTCGGGCGTTCTCTTCCGTCATAATGTGGTGCTTGGCCAGTAGTGTTTGTCGTACCTTCGATGATGACGAGAAGCACTCCCTGTAGCTTCGAAGAAGACTGCGAATGTGGGTTTTCCTGCTGTGGGTCAATGCTTGGTTGATGTCAAATGTGGGCTGACGGAATTGGTGCGGTGCGTCTTGCAGTGGTTAGTCGTGGAGGGCGAATACGTATTTGAGGTCCTCTAATTCGCCGAGAAAAGCGATCGTCGTGTCCTTGTTGAGATGCCGTTATTCTTCAGTGAAGTTTGTTACCAGCACCTGAACATGTCCTGTCCGGAATTTCGCAATGCCTCTTGCGATGCCGACACCTCTTTCCGAGAGCAATTGGATATTCCTTCGATGATGGCTTCAGCTGTTTCGATGTCTGCGCTACCTACACTGACTGCGACGCTTGACCGGGGCGGCACGGTCAGTTCTCCGTCGAGAACGTTTAGAGTGAAGTGTTGCATCGAGGACATCGTAGCAGGTATAGCTTTGTCTGCAGAGAGCTTGATGAGCTTGGATCGGAGGTCGATGATAGCCATATGTTCATTTAGGAAGTCCATGCCTAAAATCACGTCTCGGGAGCATTGCTGCAAGACCACAAAGTTGGTGGGGTAAGTACGCCAATGTACGGTTATTCTTGCATTGCATCGTCCCGATGAAGTAATCAGGTTGCCACCTGCGGTGCGAATTAGCGGGTCATCCCAAGCGGTGGTAACTTTCCTGAGCTGAGAGGCTAACGGTACTCTGATGACTGATTAGTCAGCTCCGGTATCTACTAGGGCAGTGATCTTCGACTGTCGATATCAACTTCAAGGTCACTTGTTCGCGTCCTCGCATTGCACGTGGGCCTTGGTGTCCGATCTCGGCTCTGTCGTTTCTTCAAGTCATGGCCGGCGCATACCGTTGTTAATTCGCTGGGCGGCTGTGTCGGCTTGCACTCTGGTCGTGTTGTCGTCAATGTCGCCGTGTGGAGCAGCGGTGAAATGGCTGCATCGTCGTTAGTGGTCATCGGCGGCGGAGTATGTTTGTCTTTTCGCCGTTGAGCAACCTCACCTCCAATGGTTGCTGCCTTTAGTTTCCCCTACGGGGGCTAGAGACCGTCCTTGCACGTAACCGCGGCCCGGCAACGCAAATCGGGCATTGTACGGTGATGGGGAAGGTGACAGACGCCTTGGCGACGAGTGCTCTCCGCTGCGCAGGAAGTCATTGATTTCCAGTGGTTGCTCGCCAGGACGGGGTCGTGGAGCGTCGACCGCGAAACCACGGAGGCCGATCCGCCTGTACGGGCAGTGACAGAGGATGTTTCCTGCCTCACCACAATGGAAACAGAGCGGTCGGTTGTTAGATTTCCTCCATGCGTCACACTTCCTGGGGCTTGGAGATCGTTGGTAGACTTGGCAGGCGGGGACCAAGGGGCGACTTTCGGGAGAAGGATGGTATAGCGACGAGGGCTTGGGAGGTCGCGTCGGGGTGCAGGACGACATAATGCAGCTGCATAGTTCATCGCTGCTGATTCATGCACTGGAGCCGTCGGAGTCGTCGCTTGAGGAACGCCCAGTGCCTGCTGGACTTCTTGACATACGACGTCCGCGAGCGTCGCCACCTGGGGTTGTTGTGATGATGGCAGCAATCGGCGGAGCTCCTCTCTCACGATCTCCCGGATGAGGTCCCGAAGATTCTCTCCGCTTGCAGATGCGCTGGGTAGTGGCTTGAGTAGTCCGGTTGAAGTGGTCGCTCGTAGTGGCGCATCCGGGAGTCCAACGTCTTCTCGATGGTAGACGCTTCCGTTTCAAATTCCGCCACGGTTTTTGGCGGATTTCGGACAAGTCTTGCAAAAAGCGATTCTTTAACGCCTCGCATTAAAATTTTACTCTCTCGCCTTCGGTCATGTTAGGGTCGGCGCGGCGAAAGTGGCGCTTCATCTCCACAACGTACGCCAGGACAGGCTCGTTAGGGAGTTGAAGTCTTGACTGAAGGAGGGCCTGCGCTCTTTCCTTTGGGACGACGATTGAAAAGGCAGTCAAAGACGCTTCCTTGAAAATCTCCCAATCCTTCACAGCTGCCTCATGAGTTTCGAACCAAACTCGGGCATGTCCTTGAAGAGCAAAGTAGACTTGACGGAGTTTCGCGGTGTTGTTCCAGCCGTTGAATTCTGCCACACGGTTGAAAAGGTCCATCCAATCATCTGCATATTCGTCCGGTCGCCCTTGGAAGCAGGGGGGCGCACGGGGTTGCACGAAAACAACAGGTGCTGTAGGCTGGGTCATTGTCAGGGTCGATACCTTCCGAGATCAAATGGGGACCGGCAGCAGACCGTGATCAGGGTGGAGCCCTTGAAGCCGGCGACTGGTTCGGTGGCCTGTTGGCTATTGCTCCAGGGTAACAGGAACAAGGCTGGGGTCTTCAAAGACAGCACCTCCACCAGATATCAAGTAGTGGTGACAAGGCCGTTGACACCAAAAGAAGACACAGGCTTGATGGCACTGAAATTAACTCTTTATTGGGCTGACTTGCGCCCGCAAAAGAGCTACTCAACTCGGCGGCGGCGATAACAACAAACGTGCTCGTCGATCGTCGAACAAAGAATGCCGTCGCACTCATCAACACTCAATTTAAAGGCTGCTCACAACAATCTAGATGATTTCGCAACTGCTACAAGCACAATCTGGAACATTGAAGATATGCACACGAGTGGCCGGAATCTTCGAGACAGATCTCGGTGCATCTTGTTCTAAAACGAAACTGATAAAAGTGCGACTCGCGACATCGAGCAATAACAAAGAATACAAAATTGATACGCGATCCAGATCAGAGTGATAAGGCCGCATGCCGGCGGCTGTTAAAAAACAACTAACACAGTTTTGAAGGTTTCGCGGCAATATTGTATCTTTAAGCAGAAGTGCGAGGCCTTCTATTTTATCTTTTCGGTTTTGATAAAAACACTGATATCCAGGATGGTGATACACATTCGATGCTGGAGTGTACGGTGTTTCAGTTCGCATTATTGCTGTGAGTGGAACTCTGAGAGTATCATGTAGAAAAATATATTCATCTTCTTTGTTTATTAAGGATCGAATGTGTAAGTGGAAAAAAAGACAACAGTTTTCTGAAGTTTAATCAAATGCTTAACTTCATGTAGCTCATAACCTAAGTCACAGAACCTGTACTTAGTCTGGATGCCAGCATGTATAATGTACACAATTAAGGCGAAGGTCATCGTGGTTGGTAGTCGCAATGACATTTGGGCTGTCTGTTCTGCTCACATATATTTTTCCATTTCGAGTACCAATAGTATTTCCACTTCAGTTCTTTCTTTTTCGCGTTTGCTGCACCGAAAAGTTTTTTCATTGAAGGTCTCAAGTGCTTATTGATAAAGATTTGTGTCTTCAGTTCAAGTGCCATGTCCTTTGACATTATCCTCGGCTTTCGAGCTTTCTCAAGGAAGACATCACTTATGGATCTGCGGACAAATTGCACCTCTATGCTTGGAGCCTCTGCATTTCCCGCAGTTCAAACGTAATGGCAAACTTCAATGTCGCCAATTTCAAATAGAATCTCAATGGCTCTAGCTATCTTATCTAAAATATCTGTGATATCTTTATTTTGCTTCATTGGTACACTCTTAAATTCAACGTTGCGACATTGCGTATGTAGCACGTTTTGTAAAAGGCTTACTTCATGCTCTTTACGCTCCGCTCGCAAAGCGTCACTGTCACAAGCTGTCTCACTTATTATACACCGGAAGTTGCTGGAGCTTCTGCCTCGGATATAGAGCCAAACGCACGGGACCCCGCCGCTCCTCTGGCCAAGATTCAACACGCCGATGGAGCAGCGACCGCTCGTCCTTGCCGCGGGCGCTGCGTAGACAGCCGAGAGCACAAAAACGCATACAGCAGCACGCCCGCGCCAGTGCGCTCTGGGAAGATTCAGACTTCCGGGTCCCTCTCGCGGCTGCTCCGGGAAAGCGTATTGTGTTTCATCGGGCTCGCGATCGACGCATCGTTCGCCTCACTTGTACGGCCGCCGCTACCGAGCAATCCAGCCTTCGACGCCTCAACTAGCAAGAAAGCCGGCCGTGAGAATTTCATTACCTGACTTAGCAATATTTTACGCTGTGTTTTCTATGTGACTTTTGACCATACTTATACCTAGAATACTTCTTTTGTTATCTGTATAGTCTTCTTTTTATCGCAGTGTTTTCCATTGTCGGTTTTTTTTTTCTCTTGTCATTTAACTAGTCGTTTGTCAATATCTTGTCGTTGCGTTTTATTTATTTTTTTCATTGTGCTCTATTAATATGCAGTGTAATTCGGACTACTATTTATGAACATTCAATAGTTTGTAAAAGAAAGTTACCTTTTTTTAACTTATTCCTCAGTCACACACCGACACACGTACTTCACCGGGTTGACCGGCCTAACTTTTAAATGTGTTCTCAAACCTCATAGAGGAACGACGGGCAACCGTTAAGGGGATCCCGCGCCTCTTTTGACCGTAAAGGCGGGGTTTTGTGGCATAATTGGCGTCCGCGAACAGGACTGGTCAACCAAGTGTAGGTGAGAAAGAGAGGCGTAGGCGGAATTTTTTTTTAGTGTTGTGTCCTAGCACTGCATAACGCTTCATCCCTTAGATGGCTGATGCATAAATATAACGACTTGTTGAGTATGGCTGAAGTTTTGGCTTTGAGGCTCAAGAGCTGCTCAAATGGGTAGACCAAGAGCGAGCTCGTCACAGAGAGGAACGCGATGAGGAGGGTGCTCGGCTGAAAGAGGAGGCAGAACTAGAGTCTGAGAAGGCCCAACTCTGGATGGCGGAACTGGAGAAGGAGGAGGAAATAGAGTCGCAGAAGGCCCAACTCCGGATGGCGGAGATGGAAAGAGAAAAGGAGTTACTGATGCTCCGACGAGACTTACTGAATAATCCGGCCACTGACGCTAGTAGCACCGGAGAGACAAGGTCAGAAACGGGGGAGGGTCAAGTTGCTCGGCCCGAACGCATACGCCCGCACAAGCTGATAACGGTTATTTAATGAGGGCAGGGACAACCTTGACGCTTACCTCATGCGTTTCGAGCGTGTCGCTGAGCGTCAGAATTGGCCTCGCGATCAGTGGGTCTATGTCTATGTTTAAGAGTCAGTCTATGCTTAAGCGGCGAAGCGCTCGGCGTTTTTAGTCGCATGTCTGCGTCCGAGTTCTTGGACTACAATAACCTCCGGCAAACACTCAAGATTCGCTTCCGTATGAAAGAAAGGTTCAGAGAAAAATTCAAGTCTGCAGGTCCCCAGAACGAGGAAACTTGCTCACAGTTTGTGACGCGTCTGCAGAACTTCCTAGACAGATGGATAGAGCTGTCGGACATAAAGAAAGAGTACGCAGATCTATTTGACCTGATTCTAAAGGAACAGCCTCTTTCTAACTGCGCCACTCCGCTACAAATATTTTTGAAAGAAAAGAACGACACATCCGTTTCGGAAACAGTAGCAAGGGCAGAAAAGTATGTGGAGGCCCGTGGCTCGTCAAACTTCGGAAAGCGAAGCACCCCCAAGAATATGGCAGAAAACTCCGTCTCCAAGACTACCGAGAGAAAGGAAACTTTGCTTCAATCATCAATCATCGTATGCGAAGAGCAGCGATTAAAAGAGATGTTTTATTTGTTCACGCACTGGATACCGCCCCGAAAATTTCCGAGCCGCCACCTCCGACAGATCGGTACCGCCCAAGAAATGTCACAAATGCGGCAAACCAGGTCATCCAAGCTGAAGATGTGGACAAATGGGGCACCAAAACAGAGAGAAGAAAATCGGGAGTCCGCTGCAGTATGCGTCGAGAACTGATACTTCGAACTTAAGGACGGCGGGAAGATCCCAGTCTTCAACGCTTTTTTCCCCAGTAAAGAATGCGCACTCAGGAATGCTCACCTGTTGTAGCCGGCATGAATGGGGGCCGACAGTCCGAGTTCTGAGAGATAGCCCAGTCGGAAAAAAACTACAGGAAAGGTTCTGTTGTTACGACAGAATTTCTGTGCGGTTTTTGACGGGAAACCTGTAGTGACAACAGAATGCTCTGTAGTAACATCAGAAATTTCTGGATTTACAACAAAAAAGTGCTACAGAACTACAGACAACAGAAATATACTACAGAAAAACTAAAGAACTACAGAACATTTTGACGTTTACGACAGAACTACACAATATTCTGTCGTATTTTTGACACGGTTCTGTAGTTTTTTTCGACTGGGAGAGGCTGCAACACGGTGGTGGTAAGGAAGGACTTAGTACAAAAGGAAGATATCACCAATATAAGTCTCCAGTTTGCCTGTTTGACCGCTCAGTCCTAATGCTCCCAGAAGCTTGGGTCGACGACGACACCCAGTACTTTAAGGGACGACTTCTCGCTAAGTGTATGTAGAATCCCTTGTGCGATTTGATGGCTTACCAGGTTTAAGGACGGGTATTACGCGCGCAGTCTTCCAGCTCTCTACAAGGCTGCCAGCTATCCAAGAGTTGTTATAGATGGTAATCCACCATCAATTGATATAAACGCTTATCATTCTATTGCACTGCTAAGCTGTGTTAGGAAATTGATGGAAAAAATGGTTCATTCACGCCTTACCTGGGATTTGGCGAATAGGGGAATTTACCCTCCATCAATGTCTGGCTTTCGAAAAGGCCGAAGCAGTATTTATAATGTTATTGCTCTTGCCAACTGTGTCAGGCGCTGCAAAGCTGAGCGGTCTTTAATTATTGCCGTTTTCCTTGACGTTAAAGGAGCATTTGATAATGTCAGGCACGAGGCGATTCATTCAGCCTTGCGTTTAATTGGCATTGCTGGACGAATGTATAACTGGCTTTCTGATTATCTTCGTGATAGGACCATTTACATGTCAACAGATCAAGGTGACACGTCCTTATATCATGTGTCTCGTGGCGTTCCTCAGGGAGGGATTTTAAGTCCAACCCTCTTCAATATATCTCTTCTTGGTTTGGACAAGTCCTTGCCAACTACTGTTGAAATCTCCCTCTACGCAGATGACATCTGCATATGGTGCTCCGGAAGAAACAGACGCATTGTGCATGCTCGGCTACAAAACGCAATAGTTGGCATTGCATTATTTTTAAACAAGCGAGGTCTTGTTATATCTCCAGAAAAGTGCGCAGCAATTTCATTTTCACTTGTGATCTCTCCCGTTATGTACTGAAAGTTGCTGGCACTCCTATACCGTATGTCAACCATCAAAAATTTCTAGGTGTGACCTTTGATAGGTCTCTTTCATGGGCACCACACGTTCAACAACTTAAGACCAAACTCTCCTCATACGTATCTATATTCCGTATGCTCTCAACGACCAGAAGAGGCTGCTCTACCGATTCCTTATAACGGCTTCGTGGAGCACTTTCTGAAGGTCTCCTGCGTTATAGCCTCCCTGTTCTTCAAGGCCTCTCGCAGTCAAGCATTAAACTACTTGAAGCCATGGAGGCCAAAGCTTTGAGAGTGTGCCTAGGTCTTCTAAAGAACACTTTCACAGTGGGCACTCTGGCGGAGAGCAGACGTCTATCTGTAACCGTGCTGATACCGCAGGAGCTGCTTCGCGCCCAGCTGCGCTTTGCACGTGAACCTACCCACCCGTTTTCAGAGGAAAATATGACGTCACTCTCCCATCTACTGCCTGCGCAATATCAACGCGCAGTACCGTCATCTTTCCCACGATGGAGGTTTGCTTCATGAAAAATTTCGACAACTATACCTGGCATCAAAAGAAAATCCCACACCTCAGGATCCGCACTTAAATACTTCGCCCTTGAGCACATCTGTGCACGCTACAGTCATCATTGCCACATCTATACTGATGGCTCTGTCACAGCTATTTCTTCATCCATCGGCGTGTGGATACCATCAATGCACACCACAATCTCGGCAACACTCAGTCATCGCACTTCAGCTGTGGCTACAGAGTTAACAGCTCTGAGAGAAGCAATTATATATATTCTACAACAGCACCCTGCAGCATGGGTTATCTTCAGCGATTGTCGCGCTGCACTACAATTGCTTAAATCATCAATAATTCAGGAAGAGCTCGTCATTGACATAAATAAGCTACACACAGAGGCCTATGACCTGAGTCACAGCATTGTGCTACAGTGGTTACCTGCTCACTGCGGCATCGCGGGCAACGACTTCGCCGACGCCGCTGCAAAAGAACTAAAAGATTCCACAAGGACAATTTCAGTACCATTCTCACGAAGAGATGCAGCAAGACTTGTAGCAACTGAATCATGGCGATTGCAACGCTCTCTGTGGTGTGACCCTAACCATCAATATCGACCTCTACACCGAATAGATCCCACTTGCGTCTTTCGAATTCCTCACAATTTGAACAGGTGGCATCGAAACTGTCTACACTGAGTCCGCTTAAATGTGTCATACACAAACTACTTCCTACATAAAATAGGTATAGCGAGCAGTCCTCTGTGCTCTACTTGTGATGTGTGAGAAAATTTTGAACATTTGGTAACCTCCTGTCAACGGTTTACTGCACATCGCAGGATACTGCGCAATAATTTAAGCTTACCTAAAAACACAACCTTGCGCCTTGAACATGTCCTGGGTCCTTGGTGCGACGGATCGTCTGCTGCGCGAGCTACCAAGGCCTTACTAACTTTTTTGAAGGACACAGGGTTGATTAATACCCTTCAATACTCATCTCATCTGTGTATGATTATGTGATTATGTGCGTGTGAAAGTTAACTTTTCTTAAGGACACAGGGTTGATCAATACCCTTTAAAACTCGTCTGTGTGTTATTATGTGCGTGTGAAAGTGTGCGACACTGATTCCCTTTTTTCTCATTTATTTCCCCTTCCCCTCCCACACTCTGTCACCCTCATTCCTCAATCCTCATCAGGAGTAGTATGCTAGGCTTACCACCAGGCAGACATCTCCTGTTGCCATTAAAATATCTCTCTCTCTCTTGTGCGATTTGGTGCTGGGAAATGTGAAAGGTGCCAGGCCAGCAGACGACCCCGATCCAAACTGGCACAAAACAACAAAAAGCGAGGCTATGAAGTCCACTGAAGTCAAAGTTGAAGAGTTAGCGCCTGACACCGAGAGCACCGCACCTATTTCGGATGCCTCTGAAGCTTGCCCGGTAGTGACAAGTGCAGGCATGCAGGGATAAAACGCTGAAAAATCTTAAAGTCCTGCAAGGCCTTCCTAGTGTATGCCATGAAGAGTTGGTTCAAGAGTAAGAGAATGACGCGACCCTAAGCTCGTGCTTCGATCGCGTGCCCCCCCCCCCCCCCCCCCCTTCCAAGCGAAGAAGGGAAAGAGTAGCCACCAGTTTTACATTGCTAACGGCGTTCTTCAGAGTAAATACGTCGCCGAATTCGGCGGGGAGTACACTCAATTTGTTGTGCCCCAAAAGTACACAGCAGCTGTTCTCCAGCTGGTACATGATGGGTTGATGGTAGGCCGCCAAGGCGCGAAGAAGACCCTACTGAAGCTTCATGGAGAATTCCTCTGGCACGCAATGCAGGCTGACGCTACGCGGTTCGTTGATACTTGCGATCTATGTCAACGCACAACTCCGAAGGGTCACACCACTCGAGCGCCTTTGGTCGAAGTAGCCATCATTGAGACCCCGTGTCAAAGGGTGGCGACTGACATTTTTGACCCACTCAACCCGAAGTCCGCTCAAGGCAATCGGTACATCCTGACCATGGTGGACTATGCTACTCGGTACACTGATGCAATCGCACTTCTAGCATCGGGACTGAAAGGGTTCCCGAAGCTCTTGTCGAAATGTTTTCCCGTGTAGGAGTGTTCAGAGAGGTCCTCAGTGACAGGGCACTAATTTTACGTCCGAAGTAATGAAGGAGGTTAGCCGTCTGTTGTCAGTAAAACAGCTGCATACCTCTCCCTACCACCCGATAGCAAACGGCCTAGTCTAACGGTTTAACGGGATGCATAAACAAATATTGAAGCGTTTGTGTCAAGAGAGACCGACCGATTGGGATCGCTACCTGGTTCCACTCCTGTTCGCATATAGGGAAATACCCCAGGAAAGCCTCCGCTTTCCCCATTCGAAGTCTTATATGGGCGAAATGTGCGTGGACCTCTGGCTGTACTTAGAAAGATTTGGACTAATGCTACCATCCCTGACGAGTTGAGAACTACGTATGAGTATGTGCTTGCTCTACGGGACAGACTGGAGAATACCTGTAAACTTACCCACAAAAAGCTAGAGCACGCAGGAGAGCGTTGCAGCCGCTAGTACGCCATCAAGAGCCGCAACCGCTCGCTCAAACCGGGAGAGAAGGTTCTTACTCTTCTTCCCACAGAGCACAGTAAGCTGCTCATGCAATGAAAGGGTCCTTTTTCGGGCACCAGACTCAGGGGCGATGTCGACTATGAATTGGATTTGGGCCATGCCGCAAAAATATTCTACATCAAAAGGCTAAGAAATACCAGCAAAGGAAAAAAATACACAATCGTGGCAGCTCTCGGTGTAGTACTTTCGTCACAAAAAGACACAGACGCTGGAGAGATAGAGCTTCCTAAGCCCTCTCAGACGCAGTCTATCAGGGATGTACACATTTCAGAGGGACGGACCAACGGAGAGCAGAACGAAGCCAAGAAATTTCTGCAATAGTGCGAAGGTATGTTTTCGGACTTTCTGGGAAAGGCCACGCTGATCGAGTGTCAACTGAAGTTACAGAGCGACAGGCCGATAAATGGAAAACAATATCTGCTACCCTACGCTTTCAGACAGGCAATTGCATCAGAAAATGACGACTTGCTCCGATTAGACATCACTGAGCCATCGAAGTCACCATACAACTCCCCTGTAATCGCAGTACGCAAACCTGACGGGACGCATCGGCCACGCATTGACTTTGGGAAGCTAAACGAAGTCATCGCAGACGACGCTGAGCTCTTGCCACGTGCCGACGACCTTATCGCCTCGGTAGGCTGCAAGAAATTCCTTTCCAAGCGGGACTCATTTAAGGGACATTGTCAAGTACCGTTGTCACCCGATTCAAAGGCAATGACTGCTTTCATCGTTGGCACGGGGCGCTTTCAATTTTCATATATGCCCTTCCGTATTAGGACGGCGCCAGCCATTTTTACGAAGCTAATGCGGAGCATCTTGGCCGAAATTCCCGACGTGGCGTACTACTTTGACTATGTACTCATTGCAAGTGCGACATGGGAACAGTATCGCCAAACATTGTACGAGGTTGTTGCTCGAATTGAAGCGACTGGTCTCACCATCAAACCGTTCAAATGCGAAAACGGAATGAAACCCGCCGCATTCCTCGGCCACCACATTGCGTCCGGAAAGTTTTCACTCCTCACTAAGACCCTACAAAAGATAAAAGAATTTTCACGACCGACAACAAAGCAGCAACTTCGATCCTTCTTGGAATTCACGGGTTACCACCGTGATTTCATTGCGAACTGTGATGACCTGACCTGTCCTCTTCAGATCTAACACGAAAAGGTCAACCCTTCGGTCGTGAGCTGTATCCCCGAGCAAGAACGGGATTTGAAGAACTTGCGGGAAAAACTGACCGAGGCACCGATTTTGAAACTTCCAGATTTTGACAGTGAATTCATCCTACGAACGGATGCTTCTGATGAGGTGTTGGGGCCGTTCTGCTTCAATCGCATGACGAAATCCTGCACCCAGTTGCTATGCGAGTCGCAAGTTGCTTCCTCGAGAGGTAACCTATTCAACCACTGAGGAAGAGGCTTTAGCACTCGTTTGCGTCTTCCTTTACGGGAGAATGTTTCTCGTCCAAACGGACTACCAGCCTTTGAAGTTCATAAAAGAAACAAAATCTACGAACAGCCGCGTTCTTCGCCTGAGTATTAAGCTTCAGGAATACAACTTCCGTGTCGAGTATGTTAAAGGCAGCGAGAATGTGGCGAGAACGTACATGAGCCGGCTGAAATAGTGGTTCCGCTTGCACTACTACCTAGCTGAATTGTGTAGATTGTGTAATGAAAATCGTACATGATATGCCTGTCTATTTGTGCTCGATTGTTACCAGTGTGCTCAGGACATGGTTGGTTAAAGTTGGTTTATGGGGTTTAACGTCCCAAAGCGACTCAGGC
This sequence comes from Amblyomma maculatum, assembly GCF_055883805.1. Classification (NCBI taxonomy): domain Eukaryota; kingdom Metazoa; phylum Arthropoda; class Arachnida; order Ixodida; family Ixodidae; genus Amblyomma; species Amblyomma maculatum. Next base: position 476,615 of record NW_028146755.1, on the reverse strand, counting down.
TATGAGAGACGCCGAAGTGGAGGACTCCGGAAATTTAGACCACCTGGGGTTCTTTAAAGTGCACTGACATCGCACAGCACACGGGCGCCTTGCTTTTTGCCTCCGGTGAAAAGCGGCCGCCGAGGCCGTGATTCGATCCCGCATCTTTGGGAACAGTAGTCGAACGCCGTAACCACTGCACCACCCCGGCGCGGTTGTGATAAGGACATGACTGACGAACTACAGTGTTGTGCTGCTGTGCTTGTTCTGATCAGTGCGTATATAGTGCGCGTCATGAATCGTAGTGAGTGACGAACGCTCTTCAGTGCATGGAACGGACCTAACCTACTGCACCCCTCTGCGGGGCGCAATAATGCCGTTCTCTTCGCTTGTAGATGTCTAGAATATTTCGAGGCAATATTCTTCAGTGTGGGGCAGTGTCACAAGCTGTCTCACCTATGATACAGTGGAAATGTGGGAACTTCTGCCTGAAATATAGAGCAAAACTCACTTGACCCTGCCGCTCCTCTGAGCAAGATTCAACACGCCGATGGGGCTGCGACCGCACGTCCTTGAGGCGGGCGCTGCGTAGACAGCCGAGAGCATAAAAACGCATAGAGAAGCACGCCCGCGCCAGTGCGCTCTGGGAAGATTCAGACTTCCGGGACCCTCTCGCGGCTGCTCCGGGAAAGTGTATCGTGTTTCATCGGGCCCGCGATTCACGCATCGTTCTCCTCACCGGTACGGCCGCCGCTATCGAGCAACCCAGCCATCGAAGCCTAAACTAGCAAGAAAGCCGTGAGAATTCCATTTCGCCATAGACTGTTGTTCAATAGAAGATTATTTTTGATTTTGTTAACCTTTACACGACAGCAATATTTTACGCTGTGTTTTCTATGTGACTTTTGACCATACCTTTACCTAAAATACTTGCTTTGTTATTTTATATTCTTCTTTTTACCACAGCGTTTCGTTCATTGTCGGGTTTTTTCCTCTCGTCATTTAACTAGTCGTTTGTCAATATCTAGTCGTTGCGTTTTATTTTCTTTCATTGTAATCTTATTATGCAGTGTAATTCGGACTACTATTTATAAAAATTCAATTGTTTGTAAAAGAAAGTGACCTTTTTTTGAACTTATGCTTCAATCACACACCGCCGCACGTACTTCACGGGTTGACCGGCCTAACTTTTAAATGTGTTCTCAAACCTCATAGCGGGACGATGGGTAACCGTAAAGGCGATCCCGCGCCTCTTTTGACCGTAAAGGTGGGGGTTTGTGACAGTCGCGCTCCTCCTGTAGTTATTTTATGGATGCTTTCAGCTCCTCAATCTCTGTTCAAATACGGTTCACAGGCGTTTTCATTTCTTCGAAGTTCCCATTAATAAACGTTAGGCTAGATTTTATCTCTCTGTTGTGACCGTGCATGGTCCGCGCTTGCGCGCACTATTGTGCGCCTGTAGGCATGGTATTGATATGTGCTGTTTGTGCAAAGGCTCTAAGTGAGCGTGTTCACAGGAATCTTTTAGTGTGAGCATGCTTTGCTTTGTCGTAACCCTACAACTGCCAAGTTGGCCCTGTCAAGAGAACGTCAAGAAAGATACGAAGAAACGTCGCCCTGTGAGAAATAGCCGTAAGTGCTTTTGTTCAACTGTTCACCCTCCCCGTCGAGAGGCGCTATTGTCAAGTGAGGAAAGCCTATTGTCCAAAGGAGACGATCGGAGTGACACGTCCGCTGAGGTACAGGAAAAGAAAGGAGCATGAGGATTACGGCCATCAGAGGATGTCCCGTGAATGCAGGAAATAGTTGCAATTGCCGGAAAGGGACAATGCTGGGAGCAGTATTCGTGGCGCGCACGTACACTTGGGTTTCTGAGAAGGAAATCCAATTGCCGGAACCAACATAGCGGATCTTTGCAGAAGAATCGGAATTTAAATCCTCGCCGTTCCCAAGCTCTACCCGACAACAAGTGACCACGCTCAAAGAAACAATACTGGGCCAGTCAAGGCATCAGACCATCAGTGCAGTGATGTGTTCGATTGGTTGCCGATATCTGAAGGGTGTGCCCTGGAACTGATTGGTCAGCATCTTCAGAGAGGGGCTGCACATAGGGGATTTAAGGACGTTGCAGAGCACGAAATGAGGCTCTGAGCCCTAGGTAAACGGCTCATCCACACGCTTCTCGCTATCAACTCTTAACGCTTGCCATTTTGCTGCTATACCCTTTTTTTCATGTAGATAAGTTTTCTCAAAGTGCCATTAAACCTGCTTGTATATATTTTACCAACTTCGAAGATTCAGTCCTTCATCAACCCGGAGTCTCTGCACGCTACCAAGTGAGGCCAGGTCGACTTAGTCCCAGCGTCACGACAACTGGTGACCAGCTTTGGGATTTGAGTCTGCAAGCCACAACATCTGGTGATTGGAGGTGGATCCGAATCTAGAAGCCACAACATATGGTTATCAGAGGTGGCAACTGAAGCTACAAGCCACAACATCTGGTGATCGGAGGTGGCATCTCAAGCAACAAGCAGGAGCAACAATCGTCCAACAAGAGAGCAGCTCGGAACATCGATCGCATGTGTGGGTGGGTGCTTGGCATTTCTTCTGATGTGGACCAGGTTCTAGAACAAGGTTAGATTTTAGAACTGGTAAAGAGTGTTGAAACGCCTTTAGGTTTGGTAGTTTGCACAGTTGTTTTGGAAGTAGCCGACACTCGGAGCAATCATAGACCTACAAAAGCTGCAGAAACCGGAACTGTTGCTATTGTGTGAGGAATTGGGAATTGATACAAGTGGTTTGGCACGAAAACCCTTGATTTTAAAGGCAATCACTGATTTGGGAACCGATTATGAGGAGCTCGGTGAAGCATGGAACCTCATCGGACAAAAAAAGCAGGAGCAGCTCAGACACAAGAAAGAGCGGGAAAAAGAGGAAAAGAGGCGTGAGCGTGAAATTGAGAGAGAAGAAAAAAGGCTGGAGCAAGCAATTAACTCCGGAAATTAGAAGTAGAGTTAAGCAAGAGGTCGGGCGATTGTCCCCAGCTAGCGGTACCTCTTCTCATCACGGAGGCAGATTTCAAGATGTCAAAGTACATGCAGCCATATGGGATATCGGTCTGTATTTGGCTAGCTTTGAGCGAACCTGCGAAAAATTGTCCTTCCAGCGGGACGCTTGGTCTCAGAGATTATTGACGGTTCTGCCCCGCGAGGCAGCTGAGGTTATCGCGCGGCAAAGCAAGGAGTACACGGACAACTACGAGAAGGTCAAGGCTTGCCTTCTGAGAAACTATAGGCTTAGCCCCGAGGCGTTCAGACGTTTTCGGAACGCTACTAAGTCCAGGGACGAGAGTCACCCTGAATTCCTGTACAATGTTAGAGTCAATTTGGGCAAGAGGCTAAAGAGCACTGATTCCTACAGTGATAGGGGCGCTGTAGTCGAGCGAAGTCATTTGGAGCAGTTTTATAACTGCCTCCCAGAAAAATAAACTGGTTACAGAACAGACCTAGTAGTCAACGGGAAGCCTTGCAAGGTACTGCGCAATTCGGCCGTAACGATGGATGTTGTCCATCCGGCATATGTGTCACCTTCCGACTATACAGGACAGTGTGCATGGATCCGCCAGGTAGTGGAGGAACAGAGTGTGTGCTTGCCAATCGCGAACGTGGGCATCGAGGGCCTTTTCGGCGAGTTAACAACCGAGGCTGCCGTTTCAGGAAAGCTTCCTAAGTGCTATCCGTATTTGTTTTCCAACAAATCGGACATGCTGCTGCCAAAGAGGTGCATCCTTTTCGGAGACAGAGTTGTGCAAGCCTTAACACGTTCAAAGGCGCGAGATCTAGCTACACTGCTCATTCCAGAAAATTCCACAGCGGAGGAAACGGCAAATAAACAGTGGTCGATACGGAAGATAGCGGATCAGAAAACTTTGAGAGCGAGGCATCTGAGATAAGTCAACTTGAAAGTGAGCATGATGAGACGCGGAATGAGGACGTTCTTGAGAGTAACCTCTTGCCACCAGTGTCTAGTAATCTCGCGAGACTTCTAAGTGGAACCCGAGAGGACTTAGCTATGGAGAAAGCCGATGATCCCAAGATACAGGAGATAAGGGGGCGCCACCGCGCCACTAAGACAGCAAAGAATATATCTTTCGAGATGAGAAGGAGAGTGCTGTATCGCTTATTCAAAGATAAGCGCGGAGTAGAGCGGGACCAATTAGTCGTTCCCCAAAAGTACCACGAAGACGTATTGCGACTTTCCCATGGCAGCTTGTGATCATGCCACCTTGTAATAAGGAAAACAAAGCAGAGGCTGTTGCAAAAATACTATTGGCCTGGATGTTTTAAGGACACGGAAAATTTTGTACGGTCATGCGACACGTGCCAGTGGGTTGGAAAGGCGCAAGTGGAAAGCTCCGATGGTGTTAATACCAATCATTACCGAGCCGTTTCACCGGTTAGTAATAGATGTAGTTGGGCCACTTCCTGTAACAGAGTCAGGGTACCGTTATATCCTCACTATGTTATGCCCAGCCACAAAGTTTCCAGAGGCTGTTCCCCTGCGCGAGTTGACGTCCGAGAGAGTAGTGGATTCGCTGCTGTCAGTGTTTGCACGAGTTGGATTCTCTTCCGAGGTCCAGAGTGATCAGGGTAGCGTTTTCACAAGCGTCCTCACCATCTCATTTCTCGAGCGATGCGGCATTAACGTAGTGCACAGCTCGATCCACAATCCACAGAGCAACAGCGTAGAAAGATGGCATTCTGTTCTGAAACGCGTCCTGAGGGGACTGTGCTATGAAAACAAGCGCGAATGGGATACCAGCCTGCCTGCAGCACTTTTCGCTTTGCGGTCAGTGCCGCACGAATCCACTGGATTTATAGCCCAGTCGAGCTGATGTACGGAAGGTCACTGCACTCACCTTTACGAATGGTGCGCGAGGCCTGGGGGAGGGGGGGGGCGCGGACAAGACCCAATAGTAGTAGAATCCATTCTTAACCTCCTGAATCTCTTACATAACACTAAGGAACTCGTTGAGGCCAGCATAAAGTCAGCCCAGGCTCGTTCCAAAGTGTACTATGATAAGTCAGCCCGTCAAAGTACGTTTCGTATCGGGGACCAGGTGATGTTGCTGAGAGGTTCAAGGCAGAATAAGCTCGAAGTATAGTGGGAAGGAACTGCTGAAGTCGTTGCAAAGCTTTCTAACACTAACTATGTAGTGAAAATCCCCGGTAGGCGTAAAGAAGTGTGCATTTATCATTGCAATCTTGTGAAGTCTTATGTGCAGAGGGAAGCCGTGGTAATTCTAATGTTAAACCTTCCCGAGGAGATGGGTGACAACTTGATTTGCCTCAGCGGAGAAGAAAGCAACGCTCAGGAGCTTCTAAAAAAGACGGAGAAGAGAGGAGAACTAAAGAAATTTCAGCTGTCCGATCTGGGCCAGCTAATAACAGAGTTTGAGGCCTGCTTCGTGGACAGGCCAGGCAGGACTGATTTGACTGAGCACGATATTGAGCTGACTTCAGACGTGCCAGTGCGAACATGGTGCTACCGATTCTCTCCAAGGAAACGAGAAATTATAGGGAAGTAACTCGCATGCTAGAATTGGGAGTAATAAAACCCTCGGAAAGCGATCATGCTTCGCCTATGATTTTGGTAGAAGCTCCAGGTAAAGACCCTAGGCCTGTGGTAGACTACCGAAAGCTAAATTTTCTCACCAGGGATTAAGTGTATCCTATTCCCAATATCAAGGAGAGAGTAGAACAGGTCAGTCGAGCGGCCTATGGGACTACGCTGGACCTTACTCGAGGATACTGGCAAGTACCGCTCACTGAGGGCGCCAGCAGATACGCGGCTTTCGTCACCCCGACGGGCAACTACTAGCCAACAATGATGCGTTTCGGGCTCAAAAATGCTCCATTTTGTTTTTCCCGACTAATGGATAGGGTTTTAAAGGGGTGTGAAACATTTGCGGTGCTCTATTTAGATGACATTGTGGTTTTTTCCGACTCATAGGCGGACCATATGGTACATCTAAGAGTTGTACTGAGCCTTTGCGCCAAGCTGGGCTAACCGTAAAGACCGAGAAATGTTGCCTGGCAAGGGCGACCGTGGACAACTTGGGTCACAATGTAGGTCAAGGTTTCAGGAAACCCAGGGAGATTAAGATTTCTGCGGTAGCAGACTGCCCGCGGCCGACCACGAAGACGGAAATTCGGGAACGCTTAGGGCTGACGGGATACTACAATCACTACATTCCTAACTATTCAGCTTTGGCTAGCCCCCTGACCGACGCTCTCCGCAGGACAGAACCGACAAATGTAGTCTGGGACGAACAAAAGGAAGCCTGCTCCGTATTGCGAGCTCCAGACTACGAGGGATGATTCTCTGCCAGAGGGATGACGACGGTAATGAGCACCCCGTGCTCTACCTGAGCAGAAAACTGAGCTCTAGAGAGAGGGCTTATTGCGCGTCAGAGAAAGAGTGCGCTTGCATTATATGGGCCATTCAAACATTGCAGTCCTATCTTGGAGGGGCCAAATTCACCGTAGAGACGGACAATTGTACCCTGGCTTGGCTGCAAACTGCGACATCGAAGAACAGTCGCCTTCTGTGGTGGAGCTTGATTTTACAGCAGTACATTTTGAAATAAGATACAAAAAGGGGAAGTTAAATGGGAATGCAGACGCGCTTAGCCGCTGTTTCTAAGCGGTCCGAGGTGTTCCTCACCATGTATCCAAATTGATACTCAGGTTATTTTTTTTTCGTGCGCTTGTATGTATGTGACTATGTAATGCAGCACGTTTGGTTTTCTAGGCATACGTGGGTCCTGAGCGCCTTGAGTGTGGGCTTTTCTCGGACAACGATGGCAGTTTTCTTTTGACCTGATCTCTTCAGACGGGAGCCGAGTGCTTGCTTAGACATGTGGTTGAGTTTCGGAGACAGATAAACTAATTTGGCCTACGACAATCAAGACAACGCGACAAGCGGCAGCGAGCTTCAAGCGTTTGTGTGCAGGCCATTATGTCGTCTCTTCATGCAGCAGCTGCGACTGCTGCCCTCCGTGACTCTCCTGGCAGGGGAGGAGGCTGTTGTGACCGTGCATGGTCCGCGCTTGCGCGCACTATTGTGCGCCTGTGGGCATGGTATTCATATGTGCTGTTTGTGCAAGGGCTCTAAGTGAGCGTGTTCACATTAATCTTTTTGTGTGAGCATGCTTTGCTTTGTCGTGACCCTACAACTTCCAAGTTGGCCCTGTCAAGGGAACGTCAAGAAAAATACAAAGAAACGTCGCCCTGTGAGAAATAGCCAGAAGTGCTTTTGTTCAACTGTTCACCCTTCCCGTAGAGAGGCGCTATATTGTCAAGTGAGGAATGCCTATTGTCCAAAGGAGACGAGCGGAGTGGCACGTCCGCTGACGTACAGGAGAATAAAGGAGCGTGAGGACTACGGCCATTAGATGTCCCGCGAATGTAGCGTGCGTCAAGGGCCAGCGGAATGTGCACGGACGATGGTATGAAGATCTGCGCGAAGAAGACGCAAGCGCTGCCTGTAGTATGGCTTAGGCATATTTGCGTGATTTGCTGCCACGCGAGTAGCAATATTTCTTGTGCCGCCGTTTGCGCTTTGGCTCTGTTGCTCTATTTGCTCCTCAATGGGTTTTGTCTCGCCGCGGTAAAACCCTGACCCTCGTTCTGCTTTATCTTTGGTGTTCTATTATCGCGCGCATCGACAGCATGTTTCCAGCGCAGTACATCCCGATGTTCTTTCCTTTTATTGAATGCTTTTTATTTTATCTGGAATACACAGTTGTTTTTAAAAGAGACTGAATTTATCACTCGTCGGGCGAGACCATGGCTTCCGGCCCCGTTTTCTGAAGGGGAATTTTTCCTCTGGCGGCCAACGTGATTTTTGCTCGAGCTTTGGTTTGCCCCGCGAGTGTCGGAACTTTAGTGACAATAGTCCACACTTTTGTGCGTAGCTATGACAGATTGTCTCAGCGTACCTGGCACAAGCGCCCAGCTTACAGCTGCATTTGCGCCTCCCGCCCATGCCGCCCATGCGGATACTGTGCATGAGCAATTAGAAGACCAGAAAAGCGAACCATCGGATTTCGATATTAGCGGAATGATTGGCCTACTGCCCCAGCTACTTGAATCAGAAGCACATTTTATGGTGGGAAGCGAGCCAGTTTCGTTAGCACCCACTCGCTTGTATCGCGATAACCAGCTGCAGCTGAATTTGCTCTGGCCGATGTTTGAAGGATACGCCGACAACAAATCTGTACAAGGTTTTTTCATGAATTCGATGAATATTAGATGGCAATGGCAATTTCGGACAGTGCTTTAACAATGCGTGTGATTTATGTAGCTTTAGTAATTTCAGCAGTACCCAGGAGGCGTAAACAGCTGTTATTCACAACAAAGCAGGATTTTATAGAGCACTTTCGAAAGGAATGTTTCCCACCTGATTACGTCATCCGAATGAAAGACGAACTTTGCGCCAAGATGCAAGGCAAAACGAGAGTTTCCTCAAATTTTTGTGTAGTTTTCAAGAGCTGCATAGGCGGGCGGATCCTGGAGATCCTCGAACCAGAGAAGGTGTCTCATGCCATACATCGGTGCCACGGCCATCCAAGGTAACAGTCGTACCTCCGGCGCTCGCACCCACTAAGTGATACAGCAAAACGATTTTCCGCCTCTCTCGCTGCTTAGTGGACTGGCCCTTTCTTGGTAATAAAGCGCCTATCTCAGCTCGAGCAAGACTCGAGGCTTTTTTGTCCAGCGGGAGAAATCAGCGTGGGTCGGCCAGCGTGCAAGGGCTATCGGAGTGTGCATGAACGACGGTACGAAGCTTTGAGAGATGAAGACTGAATCAGTGAATGCAGGAATGGCTTAGGCGTATTTTCGTGAGTTTCTTCCAGTAGAGCAGCAAGGCCATGGTAGAATTAGTATGGTAGCGTCATAGAAGCCTGTGTGTCAACTCTGAGCGAGGCTTTAGTTTCCCAGCTCCCCCTGCGAACTGTGAGGCAAAACAAACACGTGACGTTGCTTGTAACGTCACAATGACGTATTTTTTGCGGGGAATGTGATTGTCTTTTTAGTTATGAACGAAAAATAAGGCCAACAACGAGGGAGGCAGAACGATGCTCGGATAAGGCAGAAAAATGGACACCGTAACTGTTCAGCCAACTTTACTTGACATGGATTTCTACTGTCAAGTTTTATGTTAACTGAAATGTTACGGCATTTTTAACCACCTTATCATAGCATCGTTCTGCCTCCGTCGTCGTTAGCCTAGTTTTTCGTCGCGCGTAATGTAAACGTATTCTGGGGCTTATTTCTCCGGGCACGTTTGTGAACAAAGGCCTTCAAGTGAACTCGGCAAGCACATGGATAGAATACCATGGCTTGAGGGCTTTCACTATGGGCATAAATGAGTGAAGCTATGCTGCATAAAAAGCCAGGCTTTATTAATTCACGATTACTTACATGGACGCTTCGCGACAATGCAAATCTTTAAGTGTAGGAAAGCGACCACCACTCATTCGTCACGGCCTTCATGAAATCCTCGTGATAACAAAATGAGCTGAGCATAGGTCTCCAAACGAGACGCGGTGAGATCATAAAAGGGTAAAAGATCCTGCTAACAAACAAAGTACATATCAGTGTCAAAGAACAAAAAGAAACGAACGGAATAACTAACGCTAGCGCTAGAACACCAACCTGTAAGAGCTTAGGTAAGCAATTCAAATTGGGATTGCTAGTATTTAGAAGTTAATGCGCCTGAGAAGTGAAAATATCTACGATATAGCTTCGCTCCAATAAATCTCGCCCTGTTCACGGTTCCATTATTTTACTCGCGCTTCATTTGCCACTGAGAGGAGTCTATGTGAGACACTACAAACTTACAACTTTAGCATTTAACATGTTCATGAAAAAGATGCCACTGACAATAGGAACATCCCTGTGATAACAGCTAAATCACATTCAGCGAACGTTGGTGCGGTAATACGTCATAGTAAGCAAAACACGCAGCAAAGGGAGCGGAACGGAAGGCTTTGCGCAATGCGACACGCGTCTTGGGGGCAATAAAATCTCACCTTCACCGTTCAATTAAAACATGCAGCGATACGCCGCTCATGCAGATGTGTATCTGTAAAACAAACCACCACTTTTGCAACGTGCCTGAGAGGCCGAGCTGAGCCGCCCAGCTGTGACGCAGCATTGTCCCGTCGTCCGGAAGTGCGCGCACACAGTAGCAATCAGTTTCTCATCGAGCAAGCAGTCTTCGCCTTGCTGTAAAGCTCTACCACAACCAGCAGAATGAAATACTGGCTGTTTGGTACAGATGAACGCACGCAATGATGAACGTTGAACCGGGGTCGATGACGCACCCATTCCGCGGATGAAAAAAGCTTTGGTCTGAGCCATATCTGAGCTTCGGACAACTACACAGCGGATTCTAAATGGCCGAGAGAGGCCGTTAGAAACAAGTAACTATTATTATAAATTTGACACGTTTTGTTTTTATGCAAGAAACAAAAACTGCATTCATTCCTGAGCGCGAATATTATGTTTACTTTCTAGTTCTTTGGAGCTCTGCCAGATCTTTTCTGTGCTTTAGTAATTTACCTCACTGTTCGCAAGAGCCCTCATCATCGAGTTGGTGCGGCTGGCAATAGGCAGCTGCACGCGTTTTCTTCTAAGCTGCGCGACCATTTCAATTCACCTTGGCAAGGCTTCTGGGCCGCCGTTAGCACTTCGGCCATATTGCTCGCCCCTATTCCCTCCGCAGTGTGTTTTGTCTCGCCGCGGAAAAGCCCTGACCCTCGTTCTGCTTTATCTTTGGCGTGCTATTATCGCGCGCATTGACCGCATATTTCCAGCGCAGTAGTGCCAGATGGTTTGTTTTTTAGTTTTAGTGAAGGCTTTTTTTTTTTTTTTTATCCGGAATAAACCGGTGTTTTTAAAACTGGATTTGTCACTCGTCGGGCGAGGTCATGGCTCGCGGACCCGTTTTCAGAAGGCGAGTCCTTCAAGGTGACGGTCGTCGTTTCCAGCGTCGATCGTTTCACGCCGCTCGTTTATATGTGCTGCCTAACCTGCGGAAGTATACGAAATCGCTCAGAAAAACTGTGCGGTCACTGTGACTACTGTTAACAAGTGACTGCTGCTACCAAGATAGGAACACAAAATTTTCTTGTCTTCTGGTTAACCGATGCCTTTACAATATTGCCTTCAAATATATTTTAGCGAGGTAGTTGAATATATTATTACGCCGCGTAGCGGCGCACTGAGAAGCAGCAGAAGAAGAAGAATCAGGGGGAAACAAGGCGCGCGCAGACTGATCCGAGTTTTCTGAGCCGTGTTTTCTGAGCCTGACTAAAGTTGCTTTGCATCGCCCTGAAAATTTTCCAAGAGGGACCCTCGATGGCCGGATTTGGGAATATATACTCCGCTAGCCCTTGGCATGCCTACATCATCATCGTCGTCAGCCGGACTATACCCGCTGCAGGGCGAAGGCCAATCCCATTTCTTCCAATTAACCGCTGTCTAGTGCTAGCTGCATCCACTTGACCCAGTGTATTTCTTTATCTCCTCCACACGGCTATTTTTCTGCCGCCCCCCTGCTACGCTCACATTCCCTTGGAATCCAATTGGTTAATCTTAGAGACCCTCAGTTATTCTCTCTTCGAAGTACATGTCCTTCCCATGCACATTTCTTCTTAATTTCGGCTAGAAAAAAAATGGACATGGAAAAGTCCTAACGGAGAGACTAAAAATGAAATCGCCTTCATAATGTGTTCAACCCCCGCCATTGTGCAGGATGTAGAGGTAATCGGGAAAGTGCGATGCAGTGACGACAGGATGGTGAGGTCCCGAATTAGCCTAAATCTGAAGAAGGAACGCAATAGATTAGTAAGAAAGAAACCCATCAACGAATTAGGGTGAGGGGGAGGGCAGAAGAGTTCAGGATCTCGCTACAGAATAGGTATTCAGCTCTAACTGAGGATGGCGACATTACCCTAGAGGCAAGGAACAATAATTTCAGAAATATAATTACTGAGTGCGCTGTAGAGGTAGGCGGTAGGATAGTTAGAGAGAATACCGGTAAGCTGTCTAAGGAGACGAAAGATTTGATTAAGAAACGCCAGAATATGAAAGCTTCCAATCCAACAGACCAGATCGAATTGGCCGAGATATCGAAGCTAATCAATAAGCGCAAGGTGGCCGATATAAGGAAGTATAACATGGAGAAAATTGAGCATGCTGTAAAGAACGGGGGAAGCCTTAAAGCGGTAAAGAAGAAATTGGGCATAGGCAAAAACCAGATGTATGCGATAAGGGACAAGGCGGGCAACGTCATCACTAATATGGAAAAGATAGTCAAAGTATCCGAGGAGTTCTATACAGATCTCTACAGTAGCCAAAGTAGTCAGGATCGTAATGAGATTGGCGGTAGGGAAAAACAGTCAGACGTTCCACCAGTGACGAAGGACGAGGTCAAGAAAGCACTAGAAACTATGAAAAGGGGGAAATCAGCTGGAGAGGATCAGATAACTACAGATTTGCTGAAGGACAGCGGGGATATCGTGCTAGAAAAACTGGCCACCCTGTATACGCAGTGCCTGGTGTCATCGACAGTACCGGAACCATGGAAGAATGCAAACATTATCCTCATTCACAAGAAAGGGGACTCTAAGGACCTTAAAAATTACAGACCAATCAGCTTACTGTCTGTTACGTATAAGGTATTTACTAAGGTAATCGCTAATAGAATCAGGACAACCTTAGACTGCAATCAAGCAAAGGATCAAGCAGGGTTTCGGAAACGGTACTCTATTATCGATCATATCCATACCATCAATCAGGTGATAGAAAAGTGCTCGGAATATAACCAGCCCTTATACATAGCATTCATTGATTACGAAAAAGCATTTGACTCAGTTGAAACCTCGGCGGTGATGCAGGCATTGCGAAATCAGGGGGTAGACGAGCCGTACGTGAAAGTGCTGGAAGATATATACAGTGGCTGCACAGCAACCATAGTTCTGAATAAAGAAAGTAACAAAATTCCCATAAAGAAAGGTGTTAGGCAAGGAGACACAATCTCCCCAGTACTATTCACAGCTTGCTTAGAGGAAGTATTCAGAGACTTGGAATGGGAGCAGTTAGGGATAAGGGTAGATGGAGAATACCTCAGTAATCTGCGATTTGCTGATGACATTGCCTTGCTAAGCAACTCGGGAGATGAACTACAAATAATGATTGATGACCTAGACAAGAAAAGTAGAAAGGTAGGCTTGAAAATCAATATGCAGAAGACTAAGGTAAAGTTCAACAGCCTCGGGAAGGAACAGCAGTTTACACTAGGTAGCGAAGTACTGGAAGTAGTAGGCGAATATGTCTACTTAGGACAGGTAGTAACCGCAGATCCGGACCATGAAAAGGAAATAACAAGAAGGATAAGATTGGGATGGAGCGCATTTGGCAAGCACTCGCAGATTATGTCTAGTAGCTTACCGGTGTCGCTAAAGAGGAAAGTATATACCAGTTGCATCTTACCTGTACTCGCCTATGGCGCTGAAACGTGGAGGCTAACCAAGAGAGTTCTACTTAAGTTGAGGACAACCCAGAGGGCTATGGAACGAAAAATGGTAGGGGTAACATTAAGAGATAGAAAGCGTGCAGAGTGGGTCAGAGAAATAACTCAAGCTACCGACATTTTAGTAGAAATTAAGAAGAAGAAATGGACATGGGCAGGGCATGTAGTGCGAAGAGAGGATAACCGATGGTCGCTGAGAGTAACAAACTGGATTCCAAGGGAAGGAAAGCGTAGCAGGAGGCGGCAGAAAGTTAGGTGGGCGGATGAGATTAAGAAGTTCGCAGGGGTCAAATGGATGCAGCTAGCACAGAGCCGGGTTAAGTGGAGAAATATGGGAGAGGCCTTCGCCCTGCAGTGGGTATAATCGGGCTGATGATGATGATTAGTACTTATATAAATTCTAACCTGTGTACAGATCAGGTAAGAAAAACTTTATTTTTAACCTATTGTCGTATAACGCTAACCGCAGTGATACGCAATATTATTTAACACGTCTTGTACTCTACTCTTCTTCAATGCAATCTTATGGCTCCGAAATTGATTTCCCTTGAAAGACAAGTTGCATTTTTTCTTCATCACATGCTCACTAATATTGATTATATTCCTCAGAGTGACAGTGTTTCTTTAAATTGCGCTAAAGCCCATGGTAAAGTTTTTCGCCAGCAATTGCTACTGAAACTTTCGCTGCTACATTTATGCCCCAAAGTTTTAAGATGGCTACAAAAGGGTTTTCTTATTATAGTCAATCTGCAGGTATCAACAGTCAAATGCCAAGCCTCTTAACCGCAACATGGGGTGTCTCGCTATTGTCAACCCGTGTTCCAATTTCTTTGCCAATGTGAATTGGGGGGGGGGGGGGGAGTGACCTATCCTTGCATGCCTCTTCCTCCATCTGCTTGTTTTCTGTGATGACTGAGTCATTATATTGTGCAGTCATTAACATGTTTTTCAACATGGTCTTCAAACTCACAAAAACACATTGCAATATTTTATTTATTTACTTATTGATACTGCGATCTTTTACAAGAGCTTCGCAAGGGTGGGCACACAATATGGAAGTACATCAGTGCTGGAAACAACACAATGATCTTAAATATGAACAACACAATTGCAAAAGTACAGGGTTTTGAATATTTGGGGGCTGGGATTTAAAACATTCCTATGCAAAATCTACTACCCCATTCCAGCTGAAATAACGTTCACAAAGTATCAAAATATCGTCTACGTTATCTGGTAAGTGATTCAACATCGTTACTTGCCTAGATTTTCCGAAATAGAGGAAAAACTGCTCTCGGTGGCGTGCACAATTTTCGCAGAAGAGAGTCGAAACGCTGCTTTGACATGGTGCGTCATCTGTCGGGCAGCGAGGCAAGCGCGCCAACGGCCGGGATGGAGCTTGCCTCGCTGACCGACAGATGACGCACCATGTCAAAATAACTTTTCGACTCTCTTCTGCGAAAATTGTGCACGCCACCGAGAGCAGTTTTTCCTAGATTTCGGAAAATGTAGGCAAGTAACGATGTTGAATCACTTATCAGATAACGTAGACGATATTTTGATACTTTGTGAACGTTATTTCAGCTCGAATGGGGTAGTAGATTTTGCATAGGAATTTTTTAAATCCCAGCCCCCAAATATTCAAGTCCCTGTACAAACAAAAAACAGGAATGTAGCGCTACAACAATATAAAAAAGTTAAAGGTGGTTTTGAAACCCTTTTAGTGAAGTTTGCGTTACTGCATCATTAGTTAGATTATTCCAGTCTGTAATGGTTCTGGGGAAAAAAGAACACTTAAAGGTATTAACTCGTGCGTGTTATGGTGTGGCTGTAAAATCATGCCGTTGTCTAGTGTTGTACCCCGAGGAGAACGATATAATGTTGGATGTTTCAATATTGTACTGGCCTTTGATTAACTGAAAAAAGAACTTCAGGCGACATATGCGGTTTCTGTAAGAGACTGGAAGCAAACCACTTTGATTCAGAAAAGCAGTGATAGATGTGCGGTTATATAAATTGTAAATAAACCGTACTGCTTTCTTTCGGACGCTGTCTAATTTAGCAATGTTAGATTTAGTGAAAGGATCCCATATTATGACGGCATATTCTAGCATAGGGCGAATAATAGTGTTATATGAATGTAAACGTACACTGGGGGGGGGGGGGGGGGTGAGCTTCAGAGCACGTCGGAGGAAAAATAGTTTGCGTAGGGCATTTGCTGCAACGTTGTCAACATGCTCTGTCCAGGAGAGGTTATGGCAGATCCGCAGGCCAAGGTACTTGTATGTATACACTTGAGAGAGAACATTGTTTTTAGCAGTATAGTTAAACAAGAGAGGTTTCTTTTTCTGAGTTAAACGCATGAACACTGTTTTATCATAATTAACACACATTTGCCATTGGTCACACCACGCTATTACTTTAGTGAAATTGTTATTTAACCGGACTTGGTCCTCAGCAGTAGAAATCTTTTCATATAACACACAATCATCAGCATACAATCTAACAGAAACTGAGATGGTATCGACAATATCATTAATAAAAATCAAGAAGAGGAGTGGCCCAAGAACAGATCCTTTGGAACGCCGGAATCTACAGGAACTGGAGAGGAAGAGGAATTATTTACTATTACAAACTGACGACGGTTTCTTAAGTAGGCTGCAATCCAAGCGAGTAATTTGTCATTTTTTAGTACATTGCCTAATTTGTGAAGAAGCTTGTTATGCGAAACTTTATCAAATGCTTTTTAAAGTCCATAAATATAGCGTCAGTCTGCTTTTCTTCATTTATTGCCTGCGGAAAATCATGTATAGTTTGTACTAGCTGAGTGCGGAAAATCATGTATAGTTTGTACTAGCTGAGTGGCAGTGGAAAATCCTCGTCTGAAGCCGTGCTGTGCATTAGTTAGAAAATCGTTTTGTTCAAGAAAATCTGCTATATGTTTACGAATGATGTGTTCTAAAACCTTGCATGCTGTAGATGTTAATGATATCGGACGGTAATTCTGAATAGATGTTTTGTCTCCAGTTTTATGGATTGGTTTAATTCTTGCCGTTCTCCAGTCATCCGGTAATGAACCTACATTTAATGATTTGTTAAATAAGATGCATAAATACTTGGCACACCATTCTGCATAACGCTTCAGGAATGCGTTGGGAATGTCATCTGGTCCGGGAGATTTTTCGAAATCAAGCTTCAATAATACATTGAGAACACCTGCCTCGGAAATCACAACATCAGGAATTGAAGGCAAAAATCACGGAATAGCAAGGAAGAGAGCCGTCATCCTGCGTAAACACCGATATAAAGTAATCATGTCAACAGTTGTTAATGACTGTTTACCTACCAAAAATGTAAGCACAAGTCAGTCATCTAAACACAACTCTTTTTCTCATTTTAAAATGGGCTATATGCCAGCAAAAAGCGTGTAGTCCTTCACAGACGTTAGCATCAAATTTAGAAAAAATCTCACCTAAAGTGTCAATGTAACCAACACACATTCATAAGATTTAAAGCTACAATTCCTAGGCGCCACCGTTAAAACGCGCAAAAATACTTGAAATCACAAGAATATAACATACCCATAAGACCTAAACTGAATATTCCCCACCCGTCAGTAATCCAATTCACGAACATCTGACGACTAATCTCGGGCGGTTTCTTCATCGCGTTGAAAGGTTCATTTACTCAGCATAATAGTGGTTCGTGAATGTGCCATGCTTGAAATCAGAATGCAAATTGTCACTTATCTCCCATCGCCACGTCATTGGTAAGTGGCATTGACAAGTTTGTCAATAGTGTATCGTATCTTGCATCACACGTCGTGCAGCGCATGCGCATATCACGAAGCAGCGGCCTACCGCTGCAAAGTTTCCGTTCACGCTACCATGCCAATACGTTCTGTGGTTCATTTTTTTTCCCGACCAGCAACAGACTCGAACTGCCTTCCTCACAGAGTCGCAAACATAGGTTACCCATCGACGTTGCGGGAGAAGATAAAAGCTAAAACCCGCAACATTGATGAGATAACTTATGTTTGCGACTCTGTGAGAAAGCAAAAGCCAGTTCGAGTCTGATGGTGGTCTGGAAAAAGAATGAATTATCTGCTCCCACATCCCCTACTTTGGGCCCTACTTACGTCTCACTCATGCCGAAAGCGAGCGGCTAGAGGTGTCAGATCGAAAAAAGTACAAGACGGTCCTAGGTTTTCCCATGTCCACAGCTACCAATAAGCACTTGGCTCTCGGAATCTCCAATACCGTGAGCGAACTGATCAAAGCAACCCTCACCGCCCAGTATGAGCGGCTCTCACTCACACACGCTGGCCGAGCGGTAATGCAGCAAGTTGAGATCTCCCCGCCGAGAGCGGCCCCAAGTTATGCTGAACTTACACCGGAATATCGCCTAAATCTCCGCATAATTCCCATTTCCAAACGGACGCACCCGCAGCACCAGGCCGAGAGACGGGCCGACCGGGCTCGTCAATTCGAGAAACGCTTCAGCTGACGTCCGGACGTCATGTATACGGACATCTCTTACCATCTATCGAGACCAGCGATGGTGGAGGTAGCTCTCGCCCCTCACCACAGCTGGTACACAGCCTGCAGCACTCACAATGCAGAAACAGTCACCGCAGCTGCAGAGGTTACCATTGCGCTAGTATTAGCCGACTCTAATACCAAAGTCGTCATCAGTGATTCTCAACAGGCTGTCCGCAACGATGCTGGCCCAGCACCATCTCCCACATCTCGCTTACTTGTTTGGGCTCCAGCCCACGAGTCACTCAGCGGAAACGCCCAGGCGCAAACTCTCACTCGAGATCTCAGCTGCCGAGCCGAGAGCATCATCAGCCACTCTGCTCCCGACACTAATATATCACGGGCTTCTCTACTCACCACTTACACGGACATACTTGCCGACTCCAAAGATGCACATATCCTCCCGCACTCCGCGACCTAGCAAGGTGCGAGGCCGTCCAATGGCGCAAACTACAAACTGGCAGCTTCCCACACCCCCTCTTATACAGCAGGATCTTTCCGGAAAAAATAGCCCCCAAGTGTAAACACTGCTCAACTGCGGCCACTCTCATACACATGGCGTGGACTAGTACACACTACACCACAGGCAACTCAAACGCCCCAGAGACGTGGGAGTCTCTCCTGCGTACTTCCGAGCCAGCATACCAACGCTTGCTTATCCAGCGCGCCGTAGAGGCCACGACATCGCAAGGGATCCCCGCCGACCTTCTCTAATCCAGCGCAACCGGTCCTTTGACTGGTCCCCTGTTTTAGCGCGCAATAAAATAGTTCACCACCACCATCGATGCTGCTTTTGTGAGAAAACGGAACTATTTTAGAATAAGCCATGCATTATATCTGTACCCAATTACTCCGCTGGGATGGCGGAGTGGTTACAGCACTCGACTACTGTGCCCAAGGATGCGAGATCGAATCCCGGCATCGGCGGCCGCTTTTCAATGGAGGTGAAAAGCAAGGCGCCTGTGTGCTGTGCGATGTCAGGTGACGTTAAAGAACCCCAGGTGGTCGAACTTTCCGGAGTCCTCCACTACGGCGTCTCTCATAGCCTGAGTCGCTTTGGGACTTTAAACCCCACAAACCATAACCAACCAAACCAATCCCTTATGTCATCATCATAATCCGGACTATGCGCACTGCAGGGCTGCGGCCTCTCCCATTTGCCTCCATTAACCTGGTAATATGCTAGCTACATCCCCTTGCCCCTTGATCCACCGAACTAATTATCTACCGCCCCCTCCCTAAAGTCCCTTCCGTATTGCCAGGATTAGGGTCTTTAAAGAAAATAACTTCAACTGAACTGTATGGACCGCATTTGGCATAATTGGCTTGTTTGTAAAAAAGTATATGCCTTCATTTTCCATAGAGTAGCTTCAGAGAAAGCTTTATCGAGTATCGCTCGGATTTTCATCTATTAATAGTTTCATCGCTCTCCCTAGGCAGTGTTATACATAAGGTGAGCCCAAATGGGTGAATTCAGTCAGATCTTTAATCTTAGGCATAATGATGTCTAACAATTTTGACACATTTTACGCTGTCCGAAAGGCAATAGGTGTTTGATGTCATAACATTTGCTGCTTACATGCACGTTGTATTATTGAGGAAGCGGCTTATCTAACCTATAAGCAAGCACTATTGAAATGAGTAGAGTGTTCTGCGAAATGCTCAGAAGAGCATTCCTTGAGCTACTCTGCTCTAGTGGTACAAAATTAGGCACAGTTTGTGCAGGCTTATTAACGGGGCTTTCTTTTATGCTAAGACGGCGAAAGTAATTTGTAAAGGGACACCTTTTCTCGCCGTGCAACAACTGCAGGTTTATTTCTTTTCGCCACAATAAGCTACTTACGCGAGAAAAACAATTTAGAAGAAACAGCCACCGAATTAATTGTAAGGCGAAAATACTCAACAATTATAGATATTTATTTCTACAAGATACGAATAACGCGTGCGTTCCTGTAGGGAGGTCTAAAAATCAGCGAAATCCGCGTAGACCGGGCAACGCAACCCCTCGTCTCGGCCAGCGACAGAAAAATCAAGGAACAAGACTTCATCATGAGACTCCGGCCCGGATCGAACATCATGATTGCTAACACGCCCGACCTGGACATCGCCGACGTGCTCAGGAAGATCGAAAAGCTCACTATCAATGGCCAAACCTACGAAACCAACACCTATCCAGCCCTACCGGACGACCTCAAGCGTGCCGTCATCCACGGCGTTATGCTGGGACAATCACCGGCACTATTAAAATCGAGACTGCGGCTTCGATCCCAAGGAATGGAGATCCGCGAGGCGAGAATGCTGGGCAGGTCGGAAACGGCGCTCATCACATTCGACGGCCCGTATATCCCGCAGTGGGTCATTTACTCTTCTGGAGAATTCAAGACCTACACATATCGTCCTACGAGGCAGGTCTGCTACGTATGCGGAAAGCAAAGCCACCGTTCGGACGTCTATCCAACGCTGAACACCAAGCTCTGCATGACTTACGGCACACACGACCCACCAGAAGGGCACCAGTGCAAGGCCAAATGCATGGTGCGCCAAGGCGACCATGTCACCAGACAGTGCCGTCGACGCCTCAAAACTACTGACGAGCTCCGGGGCAGCACGAGCGGGGTCCGGCAGTCCAGGCAGCGGCAGCAGCAGCTGCAGCGGGAGCGCCAGCAGCAATTGCAACAATTTCAGCAGCAGCAGCGGAACCGGAACCTGAGTCAAGAGCGCCGAACCAGGTAGCTGAGCTCGGAGCGTTACCATGGCCGCTCCTCGAGCCAAGGCCGTAGCATAGTGCAAGGTCGCAGCCAGAGCCGATCCAGGGATCACTCTTTCCCGCCGCTAAACCGGTCAGCGGCCAAGATGAAGCAGCAACAGCAGCCGTCGCAAAAGCAACAACAGAAGAAGGGCGGCGTTAAGTTAGGCTGGGGAGCGGGCCCTCTAAACTCACTGTTTACGCACTCGAATCAAACGAATATTACGCGTAACTCGGAAGAGATTAAAGCGCTAAGAGAGGACATAGCATATCTCCGTAAAAAAGTCGATGCCCTAATTGAAGAGATGCAGGCTCAGAGAACAGGGCAGGTACCGTGGCCCCCGATCCCGCCGGTCGAAGTGCAACTACCCCCATCCCCCTTAGACGTGAACCCCGAGAAAGTAAGACCTTTCATGCAGCACGTGGAGGATTTCACGGTTCGCATCAAAGAACCGTTTCACCAAACTCATGCAAGATTAGATGCTATGTATGTCAACACCAACCTATTAGAACAGAAAGTCACGTTAATAGAACAAAAAGTTGCGTGGCAGGACCACGTTAGAAGCCAACATACGCGACGAATAACAAACGAGGCCCGGGACAGGCTCATACAAGAGCGCCGTTTCGGCACTGAAGGCTCCAATCTGAATAATGCCCAAAGCCATGGCTAAACAAACACCACTAGATATCTGGCAATGGAACTGCAGGGTGTACCGCCAAAAACAGGGACTCCTAATGCTGTTTCTACACACGCAAGACTCCACACCCGATATAATAGCTTTACAGGAAACTAAGACGACACCGACACTCAGGGGATATACGTGCTACGATACCGGACGCACGGCAACCCTGGTGAACAAAAAGTTGGTAACCATAGCCCATGACCCAATTCCCAACCCAGAAAATGAGCACTTAGTGACGCAAATTATTCTCAAAAAGAAGCATAAGGAAAAGAGTGTCTTTCTCGTAAACCTCTATAGCCCGCCTAGCCAACGGGACGCGAAATTTCATAAACTCTTTATAGGGGCCAGCAAACTTGCTAAAGGCAACACGCTGCTCATTGTAGCGCGACTTTAATGCTCGCGGACGGCAATGGGAATACCCCACAAATAATCAGAAAGGTATCGAGGTCAAGGATGCGGCGGAAGCTATCCAATGTACCCTCTAAACACACGAAACTCAACCCACGCGCCTTGGCAATTCTATGTGCCAGGATACGAGTCCGGACTTAAATTTTGCCAGGGGAGCGAAACAGGCAGTCTGGGAGAATCTGCTGGACAATCTAGGCAGTGACCATTATATTTTGAATATCACGATAACAGCCACCAACATCAAGCGCTTGCTCGGCACGGCCGAGATCACCAAATGGCCGGCCTTCCGCAAGGCATGCACAGACCTGGAAGGGGGGATTACTTCCATAGATGATTGGTGTCAACGACTAAAAGGCATCTAGAGCAGTACACTCAAGAAGTGGATCGCATCGAGCAAACACCAGAGGTGGACCTTCGGCTCCTCAGGCTATGGGAGGCACGCCGAGGGCTCACAAAGCGCTGGAAGAAGCAGCGCTTTAACAGTAAACTCAGGCTGAAGATTGCAGAAGTCACCAAGATAGTGGAGGAGTACGCAGCTCGACCGGACAGGCAGAGCTGGCAGCAGTTCAGTAGCTCGCTGGACGGCACCCTCAGCACGGCCAAAACGGGGCGTATACTCAAGACCCTCCTCGACCCTATCCAAACCAGAGCCGAAAGCGGGAAAGTTATCCGCAGACTTGTCCACACGTTCGAGGGTACGGAGGAGAAACTGCTAGATAAAGTAAAAGAGAAATGCTGCGGCAAGACCTTGCTTGCAGCATACGCGAAACCATACCTGTGGAGACCGAACACCCACCTGGACAGGCCCATCACCAGGGAAGAAGTGTTCGCTGCCATAAAGGTATGCACGTGCAACACTGCGGTGGGTGCAAACAAGATCCAGAATGCACTCACACGCAACCTCAGCGACGAGGCGGTCGACCAATTAGCTCAGTTGGAAGAGCACCGGACGCGATATTCGGAGGTCGTGGGTTCGGTTCCCAACATCGGCACGTTGTTTTTTCTTCTACTTTGGGTTTAACTATCTTTCCCCTAAGCAGATTACATTACTAATCTCTGTAATTATCCAAGTAAACATTAAAAGACAAAAGTACCATCCCCAACGCTTTCCTTGGCCTCGATGACTGTTGGCTTCTTTCCTTCATGTATTATAACAAGCACCCTCATTTCCCCTTAATTGATCTGCTTGTAGCTTACGGAGGTCTCGGTTCTGGCAGTCTTGAAGCCATAGGTAGCGTAAGAGGGTTCTAGCACAGCTTTCGCCCTCGCTCTTGATCGCGTTCTACGTGACGCTGGCGGTAACAAAGGACGTTCTACGTCCGCCGCTATGGCTGAGGGTGGCGCTGGTGAACACTCTCAAGGTTCGTGTACAGACAACATAAATACCCAAGCAAGTAGCAGGGGAGACAGCGGCCGATGTAGCTCAGTTGGAAGAGCTGCGGACGCGATATTCTGAGGTCGTGGGTTCGGTTCCCACCATCGGCACGTTGTCTTTTCTTATACTTTATGTTTAACTATCTTTTAACTTACGACAGCGGTAAGTTTTTGATGCTGTTTTCTATGGTTTCAAATTTTTGCGCTTATCGTCGCTCAGGGCCCGAGTCTAGGCGAAGTTAAGGAAAATGGAAAAACATTTTGGTTTAGGCGGTGGCGTAGCGGTAGAACATCCGCCTCGCATGCAAGAGGACCGGGGTTCAAATCCCGGTGCCGCGCAATTCTCCACCGGATAAAAAAAAATCCGAGTGTCGATGGAATTGCATAAACAGGTTTGGAGTGCGACCTGATGTCGGTGAACACCTCCGGCAACGCACTCCCTCACCAGAACAGGAGTTGGCCACCCTGGTGCAGTAATTGGCCACAACCTCCTATGATAAGCTCCATAAAACCCCGGCCCTCAGTCACCAGCGGCTGCGGAACAACTGACCACGGCGGCGGTCAGACCTGTGACGCAGCAGGGGGTGCTAAGAAAGCCTGGCTCCGCTGGACAGGCCGCCATTGGAAGCTGGCCCTGGCAACGTTTAATGCTAGAACCCTAGCTAGTGAAGCTAGTTTAGCAGTGCTGTTAGAGGAACTAGAGGGCATGAAATGGGATGTCATAGGGCTTAGTGAGGTTAGGAGGCCGAATGAGGCATATACTGTACTGAAGGATGGGCATGTACTGTGTTATCGAGGTTTACCAGAGAGGCGACAACTAGGGGTAGGTTTCCTTGTCAATAAGTATATGGCGGGTAATATAGATGAATTCTATAGTATTAATGAGAGGGTTGCAGGCATCGTAATTAGGCTTAATAAGCGGTATAAACTGAAGGTTGTACAGGCCTATGCACCTACAAGTAGTTATGATGACCAGGCAGTTGAAAGCTTCTATGAAGATGTAGAATCGGCAATGCGAAAACTAAAGACGCAGTATACTGTACTAATGGGCGACTTCAATGCCAAGGTAGGGAAAAAACAGGCAGGAGACAAGGCAGTAGGTGACTATGGCGTTGGTTCTAGGAATAGCAGGGGGGAGTTACTAGTTGAGTTTGCAGAGCGCAGTAACTTACGAATCATGAATACCTTCTTCAGCAAACGGAAGAACCGGAAATGGACATGTAAAAGTACTAACGGAGAGACTAAAAATGAAATCGACTTCATAATGTGTTCAACCCCCGCCATTGTGCAGGATGTAGAGGTAATCGGGAAAGTGCGATGCAGTGACCACAGGATGGTGAGGTCCCGAATTAGCCTAAATCTGAAGAAGGAACACAACAGATTAGTAAGAAAGAAACCCATCAACGAATTAGCGGTGAGGGGGAGGGCAGAAGAGTTCAGGATCTCGCTACAGAATAGGTATTCAGCTCTAACTGAGGATGGCGACATTACCCTAGAGGCAAGGAACAATAATTTCAGAGATATCATTACTGAGTGCGCGGTAGAAGTAGGCGGTAGGATAGTTAGAGAGGATACCGGTAAGCTGTCTAAGGAGACGAAAGATTTGATTAAGAAACGCCAGAGTATGAAAGCTTCCAATCCAACAGACCAGATCGAATTGGCCGAGATATCAAAGCTAATCAATAAGCGCAAGGTGGCCGATATAAGGAAGTATAACATGGAGAAAATTGAGCATGCTGTAAAGAACGGGGGAAGCCTTAAAGCGGTAAAGAAGAAATTGGGCATAGGCAAAAACCAGATGTATGCGATAAGGGACAAGGCGGGCAACGTCATCACTAATATGGACAAGATAGTCAAAGTAGCCGAGGAGTTCTATACAGATCTCTACAGCAGCCAAAGTAGTCAGGACCGTAATGAGATTGGCGGTAGGGAAAAACAGTCAGACGCTCCACCAGTGACGAAAGACGAGGTCAAGAAAGCATTAGAAACTATGAAAAGGGGGAAATCAGCTGGAGAGGATCAGATAACTACAGATTTGCTGAAGGACGGGGGGGATATCGTGCTAGAAAAACTGGCCACCCTGTATACGCAGTGCCTGGTGTCATCGACGGTACCGGAACCATGGAAGAATGCAAACATTATCCTCATTCACAAGAAAGGGGACTCTAAGGACCTTAAAAATTACAGACCAATCAGCTTACTGTCTGTTACGTATAAGGTATTTACTAAGGTAATCGCTAATAGAATCAGAACAACCTTAGACTGCAATCAATCAAAGGATCAAGCAGGGTTTCGGAAACGGTACTCTACTATCGATCATATCCATACCATCAACCAGGTGATAGAAAAATGCTCGGAATATAACCAGCCCTTATACATAGCATTCATTGATTACGAAAAAGCATTTGACTCAGTTGAAACCTCGGCGGTGATGCAGGCATTGCGAAATCAGGGGGTAGACGAGCCGTACGTGAAAGTGCTGGAAGATATATATAGTGGCTGCACGGCAACCATAGTTCTGCATAAAGAAAGTAACAAAATTCCCATAAAGAAAGGTGTTAGGCAAGGAGACACAATCTCCCCAGTACTATTCACAGCTTGTTTAGAGGAAGTATTCAGACTTGGAATGGGAGCAGTTAGGGATAAGGGTAGATGGAGAATACCTCAGTAATCTGCGATTTGCTGATGACATTGCCTTGCTAAGCAACTCGGGGGATGAACTGCAAATAATGATTGATGACCTAGACAGAAAAAGTAGAAAGGTAGGCTTGAAAATCAATATGCAGAAGACTAAGGTAATGTTCAACAGCCTCGGGAAGGAACAGCAGTTTACATTAGGTAGCGAAATACTGGAAGTAGTAGGCGAATATGTCTACCTAGGACAGGTAGTAACCGCAGATCCGGACCATGAAAAGGAAATAACAAGAAGAATAAGATTGGGATGGTGCGCATTTGGCAAGCACTCGCAGATTATGACTAGCAGCTTACCGGTATCGCTCAAGAGGAAAGTATACAACAGTTGCATCTTGCCTGTACTCACCTATGGGGCTGAAACGTGGAGGTTAACCAAGAGAGTTCTACTTAAGTTGAGGACAACCCAGAGGGCTATGGAACGAAAAATGGTAGGGGTAACATTAAGAGATAGAAAGCGTGCAGAGTGGGTCAGAGAAATAACTCAAGTTACCGACATTCTAGTGGAAATTAAGAAGAAGAAATGGACATGGGCAGGACATGTAGGGCGAAGAGAGGATAACCGATGGTCGCTGAGGGTAACAAACTGGATTCCAAGGGAAGGAAAGCGTAGCAGGGGGCGGCAGAAAGTTAGGTGGGCGGATGAGATTAAGAAGTTCGCAGAGGTCAAGTGGATGCAGCTAGCACAGAACCGGGTTAAGTGGAGAAATATGGGAGAGGCCTTCGCCCTGCAGTGGGTATAATCAGGCTGATGATGATGATGATGATGATGATCTTTCCCCTACGCAGATTACATTACTAATCTCTGTATTTATCCAAGTAAACATTAAAAAAAGGACATAAAAGTACCATCCCCAACGCTTTCCTTGGCCTCACCGACTGTTGGCGTCTTTCCTTCATGTATTATAACGAGCACCCTCATTTCCTCTTAATTGATCTGGTTGTAGCTTACGGAGGTCACGGTTCTGGCAGTCTTGAAGCCATAGGTAGCGTAAGAGGGTTCTAGCACAGCTTTCGCCCTCGCTCTTGATCGCGTTCTACGTGACGCTGGCGGTAACAAAGGACGTTCTACGTCCGCCGCTATGGCTGAGGGTGGCGCTGGTGAACACTCTCAAGGTTCGTATACAGACAACATAAATACCCAAGCAAGTAGCAGGGGAGACAGCGGCCGATGTAGCTCAGTTGGAAGAGCACCGGACACGATATTCGGAGGTCGTGGGTTCGGTTCCCTCCACCGGCACGTTGTTTTTTCTTCTACTTTGTGTTGAACTATCTTTTCCCTAAGCACATTACATTACTAATCTCTGTAATTATCCACGCTTTCCTTGGCCTCGCCGACTGTTGGCTTCTTTCCTTCATATATATATATATATATATATATATATATATATATATATATATATATATACATATACATATGTATATATATATATATATATATATATATATATATATATATATATATATATATATATATATATATATATATATATATATATATATATATATATTGTAGTGTGGTAATTTTCGTGTTCTTAGCCACTGCCATGCATCGCGTGCTGGCACGCTCGAGGACAAAAAAGTTGGTCGCTGCCTTGCTGGTGCGCCACGCCTGACGCTCCGCTGCGAGTTTCTCCTGAGCGGCTGTATCCATCTGAATAAACACACCGCTACAATTGGTGCAGGTGCTGCTGGGTACGTTCCCATCCACCCTGGAACTTAGAAGCCGCACGTTGACCACTGCTTCCACCATGCCAGACGAGACCACCTCGACATCGGCGCCCTACCAACCACGGTACTGTGTTCTGGCGTTCTACGGCAGCGTGATCCATGCCTCTTCAGTGGCACGGCTGACCAAGACGTCGACGACTGGTTGTCGGCGTATGAACGTGTCAGCAGTTATAACAGATGGGACGACACTATTAAGCTAAGTAACGTAATCTTTTACCTGACCGACGTAGCGAACCTCTGGTTTCGCAACCATGAGGCAGACCAGCCATCTTGGTCTGCATTTAAGAATTTTTCGGAAGTGTTTGGCCGTCCTGCAGTTCGCAAACTCCGAGCAAAACAATGCTTGCGTGAGCGCACACAGCATGCCGAAGAGTCATTCACAAGTTATATAGAGGACATCGTTGACCTGTGCAAACGTGTCGACCCAGTAATGTCCGAAGCGGCTAAGATCGGACACATCATGAAAGGTATCTCCGAGGACACGTGTCAGATGCTCTGGCTGAAAAATCCTGCCTCCGTCAGTGATGTGATCAAACTTTGCCAGAGCTACGACGAGCTTCGAAAGCAGCGCGCTTCTACCCGGCGCTCCGGTGTTAGAGACGACACCATTTGTACACTAGCACTGGGTGGTTCTACTTCATCCGAGGACAGCCCCTTGATTCAACAGATAAAAGCCTTCGTTCGCGAAGAGGTCGCCCGCCAGCTATCCCTGGTCCCTCAATTACAAGACACTGGTCGCCTTGTTCCTGACATGGCTCCGTCCTTGGCCCCTACCATACGGCGTGCCGTGCAAGACCACATCGCTGATGTCCTTTCGCCCAGTTCCGTGCTCCCGCCCAGCCCAGTGCTGCCGAACAGCCCCGTGCCAGCGCAAGTAACGGCACCACTAACGTACGCCCAAGTTGCGGCCAGGCCGCTAATGCCAATCGCACCTGTTTCCTACCAGGCCGCCCCTTCCAACCATCCTTCGCCATCGCCTGGGTCGGCGTTCCATGTCCCTATTCCAAGGGTGCGCCAACGCCCTACGAACCCTTGGCGCACCGCAGACAACCGGCCAATTTGCTACTCTTGTGGGCTGCCGGGCCATGTAGCCCGTCTTTGCTGCCAACGCCTTCCACCTTCTCGCCCTGACCCCTGGAACTACTCGTACGACGCCGACCAGCCCTCGCCGAGAACTCAACCCGGTTCCGAGTTCGTTCCTCGTGACAATCAAACGTATACCTTTCGCCGATCATCTTCCCCTCGTCGCCGTTCACCATCACCACTTCCCCGACGTTCTACCGGCGCTGTTGAGGGAAACTGATAGTCGCAGTTCCCGGGGCAAGAACTGCGCTTGGTTCGAACTCTTCAAGTCCTCCGTCTTCTCCCGCAAACGTAATACAAGTGTTCGTCGACGGTGTCGCAATACTCGCTCTTGTTGACACGGGCGCTGCCGTATCCGTCATCAGTGAATCTCTTTGCCGTCATCTTCGCAAGGTGACCACCGCACTACCCGACTTTTCGCTTCGCACCGCTTCATCCCAGCGCATTCATCCCTCAGCAGCGTGCACGGCCCGTATTCTCATCGAAGACGTCTTATGCACCATCGAGTTTATTGTACTGGCTCACTGCTCACAGGACATCATCCTGGGCTACGATTTCATTTCCACTCATCGTGCCGATATTGACTGCGCCCGCGCGGAAGTTGACTTTTTTCCTGTGTGTGATACTGTCTTGTGCGACGTTCCTACCTGGTCTGTAAAACTCCTTGTCGCCAATGACACAGACATTCCTCCATTTTCTGCTGCCCTCGTTCCACTCTCCTGTGAAAGTGTTACTACTTCGACTGTCTTCTTCACACCGTCCGAGGCCGCTTCACGCCATCTGTGCCTCCTGCTTCCATTTGCTGTCCTTAAGTTCGAAGAAGGTCTTAGTGCAATGTATGTATCGAATCCATTTTCGTGCCCATCCGTCCTGCTACGCGGCGAGTGTCTCGGTCATATTGAAGAACTTGATCCTGCGCGTGTAAATACCTTTCCTGCCACGCCTACTTCATTAGACGTTAATGTTCTCAGCTCTTGCGATATAGCGACCGCTTCGACACTACCCGATGTTCTTCAACAGGCTATTGAAGCAGATCTTCCACCCGCGCAACGCGATCAACTTTCTGCCCTTCTACAGAGCTTCACTTCTGCCTTCGACCTTCCTCACACTGCTCTGGGTCGCACGTGTGTCGTTACGCACACAATCGATACTGGTACAAACGCACCTTTTCTACAGCGTCCTTATCGCGTGTCGGCCTCTGAGCGCCAAGTCATTGCTGATAATGTGGACGATATGCTTCGCCGGGGCGTCATACAGCCATCTAAGTGACCATGGGCTTCTCCGGTTGTTTTGGTCACCAAGAAAGATGGTTCCATCCGGTTTTGGCGTCGATTACCGTAGGCTAAACAACATCATGCTCAAAGACGTCTATCCTCTACCACGAATCGACGACGTCTTGGACTGTTTACAGGGAGCCGAGTATTTCTCCTCTTTGGATTTGCGCTCTGGCTACTGGCAGGTACCGATGGCTGACAATGACCGCTCGAAAACTGTCTTTATAACACCTGATGGCTTATACGAGTTCAACGTTATGCCCTTTGGCCTTTGCAATGCCCCGGCTGCTTTCGAGCGCCTAATGGACACTGTTCTTCGTGGACTCAAGTGGCAGACCTGTCTTTGTTATCTGGATGACATCGTAGTTTTTTCTACCGATTTTTCTTCTCACCTTCTCCGCCTAAAGGATGTCCTCACGTGCCTCGCCGGCGCTGGGCTTCAGTTGAATTTGAAGAAGTGCCACTTTGCCCCTCGAGAACTCACAATTTTAGGCCACGTAGTTTCTAAGGACGGCATTCTTCCCGACCCCACCAAACTTCGCGCAGTTGCAGAGTTTCCGAAGCCAACCTCCCTGAAGCAGCTCCGGAGCTTTATCGGCCTCTGCTCCTACTTTCGACGTTTCATCTTGAACTTCGCCTCTATCATCGCTCCTCTGACCCAGCTCCTTGCCGGCCGCTCCGACCTTTACTCCTGGACTCCGGCCTGCGATAAAGCCTTCGACACTTTACGCCGCCTTTTGGTTTCGCCTCCCATTCTACGCCACTTTGATCCCACTGCACCTACGGAGATTCACACTGACGCCAGCGGTATTGGGCTTGGAGCCGTCCTTACCCAACGTAAGCCTGGTTACAGCGAGTATGTTGTGGCATACGCCAGCCGAACATTGACGGAAGTAGAGTCCAGTTATTCAGTCACAGAAAGGGAATGTTTGGCCATTATTTGGGCCATCGGAAAATTTCGTCCCTATGTGTATGGCCGACCGTTTTATGTTGTGACCGATCACCACGCTTTGTGCTGGCTGGCCTCTCTGAAAGACCCATCCGGTCGCCTTGCTCGCTGGGCTCTCCGTCTCCAGGAGTATGACATCCATGTCATTTATCAAAGAGGTCTGAAGCATACGGACGCGGATGCTGTTTCCCGCTCGCCATTGCCTAGTGATACCCCGTCTGAGCGTGTCTGTGCTTACGATTTGTCGACTCTTTCCACTGTCGACATGGTTACCGAGCAGCGAAATGACCCGTGGATCAGAGCACTTTTGCATTTTCTTTCAAGTCCTACTTCCGGTCATTCATCCAAGGCGCTCGTCCGGCAAGCCCACCACTTTTCCATACGTGACGGTCTTCTCTATCCCCGCAATTATTTGCTTGATGGACGAAAGTGGCTTCTAGTCATCCCGCGTCATCTCCGAGCCGACATATGTGCTGCATACCATGGTGACCCACAGTGTGCCCACGGTGGCGTATTGAAAACCTACACGCGCCTACGTCTGCGATTTTATTGGCGTGGAATGTGCCGCTTTGTACGACGTTTTGTGCGCGCTTGCGAATCTTGCCAACGCCGACAAACTCCACAGAAGTATCCTGTTTCGTTGCAGCCGTTACCCTGCCCTGCTCGTCTGTTTGACCGTGTTGGCATAGATCTCTATGGCCCTCTTCCTACTACTTCCACTGGAAACCGGTGGATTATCGTGGAAGTAGACCATCTTACTCGCTACACTGAAACATCACCATTACCCTCTGCCTCCGCAAGAGACGTTGCTTTGTTCCTTCTCAACAACTTGATTCTTCGCCACGGGACTCCGAAGGAACTGCTTAGTGACCGCGGACGCGTTTTCTTGTCCGAAGCTCTTGAGGCACTGCTGAAAGAATGCCGCATCATTCACCGCACCGCAACTTTTTACCACCCTCAGACGAATGGTCTGACCGAGCGCTTCAATCGTACTCTCAGTGACATGCTGGCCATGTACGTCAACGATGCTCATTCCAACTGGGACCAAGTTCTTCCCTTCGTAACCTACGCGTACAATACTGCGATACAGACCACCACTGGATTCTCTCCCTTCTTTCTTCTTTACGGACGCGAGCCAACCTGTACAATGGACGCGCTCTTTCCCTACCGCCCTGATGTCTCTGAATCGACGCCACTCTTGGACGCCGCCCAATACGCAGAAGAATGCCGTCAGCTCGCCCGTTCGCTTACAACAAAAAACCAGTGGCAACAAAAACACCACCGCGACACCGGCGAGCCTTCTACACATGCACCTAACTGCCTGGTATGGCTCTGGGTCCCTGCCACAACCACCGGCCTTTCAAAGAAGCTTCTTGCTCGATATCATGGTCCATACCGAGTCCTCCAACAAACATCTCCTGTCAACTACGTAGTTGAGCCTGTTACGCCCTCTGCGGACCTGCGCCGCCGTGGACGCGAAACAGTTCATGTCAACCGAATCAAGCCATACTACGATCCGTCTCTTCTGTCGGCTCCATAAGTCGCCAGGATGGCTCCTTCTCTACCCGGGGGGAAAATGTAGTGTGGTAATTTTCGTCTTCTTAGACACTGCCATGCATCGCGTGCTGGCGCGCTCGAGGACGAAGTTTGTCGCTGCCTTAGTGGTTCGCCATGCCTGACCCTCCGCTGCGAGTTCCTCCTGAGCGGCTATATCCATCTGAATAAACACACCGCTACAATATATTTATATATATATATATATATATATGTATATATATATATATATATATATATATATATATATATATATATATATATATATATATATATATATGGCAGTCGTATTACTGCAACGCTTACTGATGGCGCGCGGCTAATAAGACGAAGCAGGAAGGACTTTTTGTTGAGCTAGTTGGTGCAGCATTTTTCAAAAATGGAGCTGTCAGTGAGCGCTTGTCCATGCCTTCTTTCATGTGAATGTGTTGTTCGCGTTTCGTCCATTTTTGAAAAAAGACGAAGCAGCTCACACAGATAGGTGAGGTGACCAAAGTGCCCTTTTTATGTCACAATTCTTGAAGATTTGTGTCTGGCGTTGTTTACAGAGTTGCATGTTTCAATGTGGCCCAGGCGATGAGCCACTCTAAGGAAGGCCTGAGATGTCACAGAGCAGTTCTGAGCTTAAGAAATATACTGGGAAAACATAGGCATTGCTTTAAGAATATGCAGTGACAGATACATGTGGTAGCTTCTAAAACTCACACACACTAATTACCAAGAAGTGATAACGCTTAACATAAAATACCATAATACATAATTAAAAACTTTTTGTTCGCTCCCGGCCACTTTTATTGCAGGAAAGAAGGTGCGACCAGCTGTCCCGTAGTGAATTATAGGGATATATTGGTAAGCGCGCGCGCTCAGCCTAGTGAAATAACGCATCCCTCGCGAAGGACCGGCACGAGGCTTGTGAACCTGTGATTACTGTGTACGTCAGACCGGTGTGGTGTTCGTCTGGTGTCCATATTGTGTATGAAACCGAGGGCTACCACTATTGCGGTTTCCTCACCCATCAAGCTTGAGCTCTAATTCGGAACAGAGTCCGTACTCATTGAGCCATTGGCGCCTGTAAATCCCATTCTCATGGCGTCTCCGTCGAATGAATATTTACCCTTGTTGGCATACAGGACGATTAATTTAGGCGGCTTTGGCGTAAGAGTTCCTTGACTGGCTGTCCTTCGGCCAGCATAGAGCAAACACGTATACTGAAATCTATGAAACTAACTTGTTCTTCCCGACCCGCAACCAAGAGAAATGCTCCAGCTGCCAACGAAACCGACCGACACTACATCATTCCACCATAACTCTCCCCACTCCCTCCACTTGGGAAAATGCACTGTCCGGAAATGCGCTAAATAGCGCCTCAGTTGTTTTTATGTGATTTTAAGTAGCAAATTAAAATTATAAAGCCTCTTTTCTTTGATATTGTAGTGCTTGATCTGTACTATATGAGGCAAGGTCTTTTCATCTCCACCATAATCTCATATTTTGGCCATGGTTATGTCCCTTTAACGGCTGATTGAAAGGTTTACGCGAACTAGCAGGTGGGAATGCAGGCGACCGAAAATAAATAACCTCAAGGTATAAAAGAAAAAAGGAAAAACAGCACCTGATTTCAGCCGTCCAATTGCTTTGTGACACGATGTGCTTTCTCGCTGGTGATGTGCGCTCCTATTTATTGTGACCGTCAACATCAGGAAGGCTGAATAGCGTTCTAAACATTTATCAAACTTGGCGGGTAGCCTTGTGAGAGGAAGGGTGAAGATTGTCATCACTTGGTAACATTGGCGCAAGCCAGGGGTGCGCAATAATATGGCCGCATTGCGGTCTCATTGCATTGAGCAATAATTCTCTACTTTTCTGGCTCTTGGTATAGTTTCACCAATACGCTGTCATGAATTAGCTTAGGAACAGCTCTTCTGCACATGATAAAGCTAAGACAATTGAATTATCCATAAAACGACTGATGATTTTCAAAGTGTTCTCAAATACAAGGTACATTTTACAGGAATGCATTTGTTACTTGTAGCACTCGCGTCGCTTGGGTCCCCCCCCCCCCCCTCCACCGCGTTTTCAGCATCGAATCACAACCTCCTTTCTACCTCCTATGTCCTCACGGTTTGCATTGAAGTCAAGTTCGCTCTGCACCCAACAATGCAGAGGGAGTGAAGAGTCATTTTCTTAACCATTAGACGCAGCGATCGTGCCCCACGAGAGATCATTCAGCGAAACATCGCATCAAAAGCACATATTTCCAGAACGTGCAGATATACTAACACATGTCAGTTGCAAGGACATTTACTGAGCAAGCTGCTTAGGTTATTAAGACAGGTTATTGGCCAGTATGAGAACTATGAGAAGTGAAATTTCACCTCCAAAAGGTGCAAACGGATTCCTGCATTCAGACTGCCAAGTTACAAATACCAATGAGCATTAATGTCATACCAGAAAAAGATATCAAGCGCGAAATGGACTTTCGCAGCTGGGAGACAGTGCGCGTCTCCAGGCTCATAAAGGTGCCCTCCTTCTCTATACTAATGTTTTTTTTTTCCTAGTCAGCGAGTAGTGATCAGACTTTCCATTCCACTAAGCATTCCGTGCTTTTCGGTGTTTTGAAAGTGTAAGGCGGATGTGTGAATGGGTCCACAAGCAAGAACTGCATAAGACACAAATGAACAAGACAACTGCCGGAGAGATACAGACGGTGCCCGCTTGGGAAAGGAGAGTGAACTGCACATACACAGAAAAAGCAATGCGGTGGCGCTAATGCCGACGGGAGAGTCTAACATGCTCTCACGCAGGCGTTTGCGATGGTCATCGGGTCAAGGCTGGTATTCCCAGGGTAGACGCACGTACAGTGGCCTGGTCCAATGTTAAATTGCCATTGTCTCTTGCATAAACTAACCATATGTTCTCAAGCACTGAAAAGAGAATTATTCGTTCTATGAGAAGGTCACGCTGGCCAGTCAGTGTCTAAGCGGCACGAATGCGCACCTTTTTCGCGTCCAATGCGGCGGCGCGGCGGCGCGGCGGCGCGGCTGCCGACGGATGTCGTCTAACACGCTCTCACACAGGCGTTTCCCACGGGTACCGGGTTAACGCTGGTGTTTCCAGGGTACAAGCACGTACACAGGTCCAGTCCAATGGTAAATTGTTATGGTATCTGGCATATACTAAGGCATGTGTTCTCAAGCACTCGAAAGAAAATAATTCGTTCTGCGAGAAGGTTACACTGGCCAGTGTTATGCCCGGGGCCCTATATCGTCATGGGTGGTCCGCGCATATTGAGAGCGCCGCTGGAAGGCCGGTTGTGGTTTTTCCTTGCGACAGCGGGCTGAGGCGTGTTGATGGGGGCGTCAGTACAAAGGAGTACGGATTCTTATCTTCCCGACAGGCTAATTGAAGTCAAGCGCTTTTGTCGGCAACCGGAACTGGCGTCTTTTGATCATCGGCACCCCTCCTCTCAACAATGGATCACGGCCCGGAGAGAACCAGGATCCGCGGCACGCCGTCGTGTTGTGACCCAGCAGTGGAAGATGGCTACTGTTGACTCAAAGGAGCTGCTGCACGTGCCGCTCGATGGCCATTAAGACCCACATTATGCTGCTGAGGATGTGTGCACCATTGCCTGACCAGCACCCTTGAAGGTGGCTGAAACCAGATGGGACATCGCCACTTCAGAGAGAACAACGGGGACGGCCTGGTTGTTGTACAGTGGTATACCGTACTCCCTGTACAAGTGCGAGGAGGTATGTGTATGTGAGCGCGTTTGTGCGTGAGGTGCTGGTGGAACAGTTGGGCGAAGCCAAAGAAGAAATGGCCGGAGCCAAAAGAAGCGGCTCAGCGCCTATTGGACGTTTGGGAAACTGCGGGTTCCACAGGGGGACTGAAAGGTGATTTAAGCAGCCTACGAGGGCTGCTTCGGTGTGACTCGCCTGTGCTCTGATTTGATTAAGAGCTACCTCGCTCCTTTCACGTGCTTGCACGTTTATAATTTGTAAATATGTAAAATGAATCTTCCGTTCGCTCTTCACCTAACAACTCCTGCCGTCTTCTGCTTTCCTCAACGCCTGGCGGTGAAGACATATAGCTCACAGAAATAGCGGCGGAGGTGAATCAGCGAAACAGAGACATTGTCGCCGCAGCGGTACAGACAGGGGCGGAAGAGCACGGTGGGTACGATCAGGATAGGGCCACCGACGAAACCGAACCTGACAGAGTGGCACCCAACGCCAGGTCTCGAGATGCGCAGGCAGAAACTGTGTTGACCCTTGTACCGCCGCGCGAACTCTTTGCTAGGCCTCGCGAAAGTAGTCCGCATAAATACTGCGGCAGAGCATAAGGGCATTGTCGCAGCAGCGGAGCGTACAAGGGCGGAAGAGTACAGTGGGTACGATCAGAATCAGGACACCAGCGAAACTGAACCTGACAGAGTGGCACCCAGCGCCAGTCCGCGAGATGCGCCGCGGGAACTGTGTTGACCCTTGTGCCGCCGCGCACGAATCCTTTGCTAGACCTCGCGAGGAAAACTGCAGAACTACTGCAGCAGAGCAGAGCTACACTGCTGCTGTAGCGGAGCAGATGGGGCGGAAGACCACAGTGGGTACGATCAGCCATCGGCGAAACTGAACCTGACAGAGTGGCACCCAGCGTCAGGTCGCGAGAGGCGCCGGCGCCAACTGTGTTGACCCTTGTACAGCCGCGCACGAATCCTTTGCTAGACCTCGCGAGGGAAAACTGCAGAAGTACTGCAGCAGAGCAGAGCTACACTGCTGCTGTAGCGGAGCAGATGGGGCGGAAGACCAGAGTGGGTACGATTAGGCCATCGGCGAAAATGAACCTGACAGAGTGGCACCCAGCGTCAGGTTGCGAGAGGCACCGGCGCGAACTGTGTTAACCCTTGTACAGCCGCGCGCGAATTCTTTGCTAGACCTTGCGAGGGAAAACTGCAGAACTACTGCAGCAGAGCAGAGCTACACTGCTGCTGTAGTGGAGCAGATGGGGCGGAAGAGCACAGTGGGTAGGATCAGGCCATCGGCGAAACTGAACCTGACAGAGTGGCACCCAGCGTTAGGTCGCGAGAGGCGCCTGCACCGACTGTTCTGACCCTTGTACCACCGAGCGCGAATTCTTTGCTTGACCTCGCGAAGGTAGACCGCATAAATAATGCGGCAGAGCATAGGGGCGTTGTCGCAGCAGCGGAGCAGACGGGGGCTGAAGAACACAGTGGGTACGATCAGGATCCGGCCACCAGCGATGAAGAACACAGTGGGTACGATCAGGATCCGGCCACCAGCGAAACTGAACCTGACAGGGTGGCACCCAGCGCCAGACCGCGAAATGCGCCGGCAGAAACTGTGTTGACGCTTGTGCCGCCGCACGCGAATTCTTTGCTAGACCTCGCGAAGGTAGACCGCGTAAATAATGGGGCAGAGCATAGGGGCTTTGTCGCAGCAGTGGAGCAGACGGGGGCTGAAGAACACAGTGGGTACGATCAGGATCAGGCCAGCAGCGAAACTGGACCTGACAGGGTGGCACCCAGCGCCAGGCCGCGAAATGCGCTGGCAGAAACTGTGTTGAACCTTGTGCCGCCACGGCGAATCCTTTGCTAGACCTCGCGAGGGAAAACCGCAGAACTACTGCAGCAGAGCAGAGCTACACTGCTGCTGTAGCGGAGCAGATGGGGAGGAAGACCACACTGGGTACGATCAGCCATCGGCGAAACTGAACCTGACAGAGTGGCACCCAGCATCAGGTCGCGAGAGGCGCCGGCGCCAACTGTGTTGACCCTTGTACAGCCGCGCACGAATCCTTTGCTAGACCTCGCGAGGGAAAACTGCAGAACTACTGCAGCAGAGCAGCGCTACACTGCTGCTGTAGTGGAGCAGATCGGGCGGAAGAGCACAGTGGGTACGATCAGGCCATCGGCGAAACTGAACCTGACAAAGTGGCACCCAGCGTCAGGTTGCGAGAGGCGCCGGCGCAAACTGTGTTGACCCTTGTACAGCCGCGCACGAATTCTTTGCTAGACCTCGCGAGGGAAAACTGCAGAACTACTGCAGCAGAGCAGAGCTACACTGCTGCTGTAGCGGAGCAAATGGGGCGGAAGACAAGAGTGGGTACGATCAGGCCATCGGCGAAACTGAACCTGACAGAGTGGCACCCAGCGTCAGGTTGCGAGAGGCGCCGGCGCGAACTGTGTTAACCCTTGTACAGCCGCGCACGAATTCTTTGCTAGACCTTGCGAGGGAAAGCTGCAGAACTACTGCAGCAGAGCAGAGCTACACTGCTGCTGTAGCGGAGCAGATGGGGAGTAAGACCACAGTGGGTACGATCAGCCATCGGCGAAACTGAACCTGACAGAGTGGCACCCAGCGTCAGGTCGTGAGAGGCGCCAGCGCCAACTATGTTGACCCTTGTACAGCCGCGCACGAATCCTTTGCTAGACCTCGCGAGGGAAAACTACAGAACTACTGCAGCAGAGCAGAGCTACACTTCTGCTGTAGTGGAGCAGATGGGGCGGAAGAGCACAGTGGGTAGGATCAGGCCATCGGCGAAACTGAACCTGACAGAGTGGCACCCAGCGTCAGGTCGCGAGAGGCGCCGACGCAAACTGTGTTGACCCT
Source organism: Amblyomma maculatum (assembly GCF_055883805.1). Classification (NCBI taxonomy): domain Eukaryota; kingdom Metazoa; phylum Arthropoda; class Arachnida; order Ixodida; family Ixodidae; genus Amblyomma; species Amblyomma maculatum. Next base: position 437,374 of record NW_028146755.1, on the reverse strand, counting down.
GGACCAGCGCGCGCGAATTCTTTGCTTGACCTCGCGAAGGTAGACCGCGTAAATAATGCGGCAGAGCATAGGGGCGTTGTCGCAGCAGCGGAGCAGACGGGGGCTGAAGAACACAGTGGGTACGATCAGGATCCGGCCACCAGCGAAACTGAACCTGACAGGGTGGCACCCAGCGCCAGGCCGCGAAATGCGCCGGCAGAAACTGTGTTGATTCTTGTGCCGCCGCGCGCGAATTCTTTGCTAGACCTCGCGAAGGTAGACCGCGTAAATAATGCGGCAGAGCATAGGGGCTTTGTCGCAGCAGCGGAGCAGACGGGGGCTGAAAAACACAGTGGGTACGATCAGGATCAGGCCAGCAGCAAAACTGAACCTGACAGGGTGGCACCCAGCGCCAGGCCGCGAAATGCGCCGGCAGAAACTGTGTTGACCCCTGTGCCGCCGCGCGCGAATCCTTTGCTAGACCTCGCGAGGGAAAACTGCAGAACTACTGCAGCAGAGCAGAGCTACACTGCTGCTGTAGCGGAGCAGATGGGGAGGAAGACCACAGTGGGTACGATCAGGCCTTCGGCGAAACTGAACCTGACAGAGTGGCACCCAGCGTCAGGTCGCGAGAGGCGCCGGCGCCAACTGTGTTGACCCTTGTACAGCCGCGCACGAATCGCTTGCTAGACCTCGCGAGGGAAAACTGCAGAACTACTGCAGCAGAGCAGCGCTACACTGCTGCTGTAGTGGAGCAGATGGGGCGGAAGAGCGCGGTGGGTACGATCAGGCCATCGGCGAAACTGAACCTGACAGAGTGGCACCCAGCGTCAGGTTGCGAGAGGCGCCGGCGCAAACTGTGTTGACCCTTGTACAGCCGCGCACGAATTCTTTGCTAGACCTCGCGAGGGAAAACTGCAGAACTACTGCAGCAGAGCAGAGCTACACTGCTGCTGTAGCGGAGCAGATGGGGCGGAAGACCAGAGTGGGTACGATCAGGCCATCGGCGAAACTGAACCTGACAGAGTGGCACCCAGCGTCAGGTTGCGAGAGGCGCCGGCGCGAACTGTGTTAACCCTTGTACAGCCGCGCACGAATTCTTTGCTAGACCTTGCGAGGGAAAACTGCAGAACTACTGCAGCAGAGCAGAGCTACACTGCTGCTGTAGTCGAGCAGATGGGGCGGAAGAGCACAGTGGGTAGGATCAGGCCATCGGCGAAACTGAACCTGACAGAGTGGCACCCAGCGTCAGGTCGCGAGAGGCGCCGGCGCCGACTGTGTTGACCCTTGTACAGCCGCGCACGAATTCTTTGCTAGACCTCGCGAGGGAAAACTGCAGAACTACTGCAGCAGAGCAGAGCTACACTGCTGCTGTAGCGGAGCAGATCGGGCGGAAGAGAACAGTGGGTACGATCAGGCCATCGGCGAAACTGAACCTGACAGAGTGGCACCCAGCGTCAGGTCGCGAGAGGCGCCGGCGCAAACTCTGTTGACCCTTGTACCGCCGCGCACGAATCCTTTGCTAGACCTCGCGAGGGAGAACTGCAGAACTACTGCAGCAGAGCAGAGCTACACTGCTGCTGTAGCGGAGCAGATGGGGCGGAAGAGCACAGTGGGTACGATCAGGCCATCGGCGAAACTGAACCTGACAGAGTGGCACCCAGCGTCAGGTCTCGAGAGGCGCCGGCGCAAACTGTGTTGACCCTGGACCGCCGCGCGCGAATTCTTTGCTAGACCTCGCGAAGGTAGACCGCGTAAATAATGCTGCAGAGCATAGGGTCGTTGTCGCAGCAGCGGAGCAGACGGGGGCTGAAGAACACAGTGGGTACGATCAGGATCAGGTCACCGGCGAAACTGAACCTGACAGAGTGGCACCCAACGCCAGGCTGCGAGATGCGCCGGCGGAAACTGTGTTGACCCTTGTACCGTCGTTCGCGAATCCTTTGCTAGACCTCGCGAAGGAAAACCGCAGAACTATTGCAGCAAAGCAGAGTTTGATTGCCGCTGTAGCGGAGCAGACGGGGGCGGAAGAGCACAGTAGGTGCGGCCAGGACCGGGCCACCGGCGAAATTGAACCTGACAGGGAGGCACCCAGAGCCAGGCTGCGAGAGGCACGGCAGAACTGTGATGACCCTTGTGCCGCAGAGCGCGAATTCTGTGCAAGATCCCGCGAGGGTAATTCGAGTAACTATCACAGCAGAGAAAACAACGACCGACACGGTACGATTGGTGCGTTCGGAGAGAAGAGAGCACATCGCGTACTATGTCGAGGAAAGCCCGAGAGCGAGAGAGGGATACCGCGGAATGGAAAGATCGAGTGTCGGCAATGATGCCGTAGTTGAAACAGGGGAGGCAGTGGTCAACAGGTTAGCAGACCACGCTGCTGACCTGAATGGAAGTGTCGACATGGCGATAACCTGTGAGGCGACGGGCAGCCTAGCGCCAGGTGCTAGCCTGCCCGTCGCTAACCACCGCTAACTTTCAAGTTGGGGCCGCGCTGAGTGACGACCTTTGCGACAAAGAATGCGTAGGTGCAGGCATGACTGGGGTATTCACCATAACGGCTCAGGCAGGCGGCGCGGGCGCCGAAGGAGTTAGCAGCTTACATAATGAAAGTGCGACGGAATGTGAAGAGGCCCAGAATGAGTAATGTGTCAGTGCTCAATTAGGGAACTCGGAAGTACAGGTTAGAGAAGGCGCACATGGCGTAAACAGCGAAGGCATACCGCTGTGCGAGGATGACGAGCTAGGGGGCAGAATGCGTGTACAGTTCGCACCGGCGGAGAAGCGTAGTGCAGACGTGCTGGGACTTGAGGATGGCTTCGGGCGCGTGAATCGCTTTAAAGAGGAGCATTTCCGAGAGAGTAAATTTTCTTTGTATTCTTCCGAAGTGCCTACGGAGAATAAACGCTATCGGCGAAAGCGAAAGGACCGACAGGTAGACAGCAGCTCGAGAACGAAGGGTGGAGCGCAAGTCAGGCTGATCAGTAGGCCGAACAAATCTGTTGAGGCAATCGGCACGGACTGCGTTGAACCGACTGGCCGCCCTCCATCGATAGGGGTCGTAGGCACACCAGCGCCTAAGTTGACGAAATGCCGGAGGTTTGAGCGGAAATCGGCTCTGCTAGGGAAGTGGAAAAGCGAATGGTTTGGTGCAGAGGTTGTTTAGTTGTTTTGTTTTGTGACTGGATTAAGCTGCATTGTTTCCTCTCTTGAGTAAACTGTAAGCGGTTTTCTTCTGGGAAATGAAAGCCAAAGAGCTAAAAAAAATTACGAAGAGCGCAATGTGAAAATTCAAATTCAGAGTGCAAATCAGGTTCGCCGTGCCACTTATCCGCCCATGTGCTTTCGTAGCGACGACTGGGTAGCCTTTTTCAATTCTCTATTTTTTGCTTTGTTTTGTAATTGTGTGTGCAGCGATTTTGCTAAGACTTAGCGCCTGATATATCTCAGAGGCTGGCTGTGTGCTGCCTAGCTGGGGGGGGGGGGAGCTGGGTGCAGATTTTAGCAATAACTCTCCAAGTTAAGGGCCATGACAAGCTATTCAGAGTACCCTGGCTGACGACTGCCCCTTAGACTCGGATAGCGACGCACATTCGTTGTGCACCCATCAGATGCAATCACTTCGTAGCGTCTCCTCGGCGGCGGTCGAGCTCTTATGCCCAGGGCCCTAAATCGTCGCGGAGGGTCCGCGCATATGGAGAGCACCGCTGGAAGGCCGGATATGGTTTTTTCTTGCGACAGCGGGCCGAGGCGTGTTGATGGTTGACGTCAGTACAAAGGAGCACGGATCCTTATCTTCCCGACAGGCTAATTGTAGTCAAGCGCTTTTGTCGGCAACCAGAACGGGCGTCTTTTGATCTTCAGCACCCCTCCTCTCAACAATGGACCACGGCCCGGGGCGAACCAGGATCCGCGGCACGCCATCGTGTTGTGACCCAGCAGTGCGAGATGGCTACTGTTGACTCAAAGGAGCTGCTGGACGTGCCGCTCGATGGTCATTAGGACCTAGATTGTGCTGCTGAGGATGTTTGCACCATCGCCTGACCGGCACTCTTGAAGATGGCTGAAACCAGATGAGACATCACCGCTTCAGAGAGAACAACGGGGATGGCCTGGCTGTTGTGCAGTGGTATACCGTATTCCCTGTACCGGTGTGACTCGCCTGCGCTCTCAGTTGATTAAGTGCTACCTCGCTCCATTCACGTGCTTGGACGTTTTTAATTTGTAAATATGTAAAATAGATCTTGAGTTTGCTCTTCTCCTAAAACTCCTGCCGTCTTCTGCCTTCCTCAGCGCCTTGCGGTGAAGTTCTATAGCTCCCGGTCTTCCCATCATATCACCAATTAGTGTTTCAGCGGCGCCAAAGTGCACCTTTTCACGTCTTGACACAATAATTTATTTCGCCCCCCACCACTTCCTCTCACTACCAACTGCACCCTCCTGAGCGCTGCACCTGGTGCGTACGGCACCCTACCACCCCGTTCACGACCAGACTGTATTTTGGCATATCGTAATTGATGGCATGACAGATCTTGAATATTTCCCTCAAAATTGTTCTATTCATGCTAACTGTTCTCCACCAAAATTTTCATTTTCCTGCAGCAAAAGGAAGCATTTTTTGTGCTGGAATGTTGTGCTGCTGTTGCCAATTTAAAAATCCTTTTCATGGGTAGAACGTCTGTGTGAAAGGCACTGACTGTTGTTTTTATTCCAATAACAGTGAACCACGCGAGTGCCAGGCTTCTTTGGGCGATGCTGTGCCCTCACAACAGGCCGGAAAGAAGTTAAAAGGTGTGTTGTTTCTGCTCATTGTACTGCAAAACAAATTTTTGAAGATCATTTATGGTATTTTTGAAGGGTGTTCAATGCTTTTTCACCAGTGCTTATTCAAGTGCAAACTAAGCTTAAGTTTTGAGTGCTACTTATTGAGTTTGAGCCTTTAGTACAAATGCAGTCTTCGTGATTTATTGAGCCTTGGCAGCCCTGCTAAAAAGCAGTGGGATGGTGCTGCGGGCAACCATTCGAGCCCCACATTCTTTCTTCAAGGCTGGCTCTCTGGGCAGTTAGTGTAGGTCTCTACTGCATTGTACAGCTGACTCATAGATATTTGTTTTATTAATTTCTTGATTTTTGGCCCTGTTGTCTCGCACATATGCATGAGAATGCTGTATTAAGCTACTGCATTGTGTGAAAGCACGAGACACAGATGTAAAGCACATTTTAAACAAGCCCTACGAATCTGCTCTGCTTAGGGGCGGCTGCTCTGACGCAGCTGTGATCCAAGGGTCAATTTCAGCGGTTGATTCCGATCTCGCTCTCCCTTTCCAAATAAGATACTCAAAAAAGTCGCAGAAGTGCTTGGCTGCTATAATGTATTCATCACATGTAGAAGTTCATGATTTTCATTATTTTTGCAATAATTTTTGCCTTTTTCAATAATTTCTGATATTTCTCAAGTAATAAACCAGCAACAGTTATATTAGCAACTGCAATGCAGTGAGCAAAGTATGTTCTAGTGGGCGCGACAATCTCCAAACGTCTCTCGTCGACCTTTGGCACCGCTGAGTTCCCGAGCATCGCACTGGTAAAAAACTTGGTTGCAAATTCCCAAGGCTGTCTGTATTTACTGTTGTGGAAGTAAATGTGTCGATTGGACGCCACTGATTTATACACACCTTTTGCTAGACGCGTGCAGAATCCAAGTTGACTGAATTTCTGAGTTAACATGCTCGGAATAAATTAGAGTTCACTCAGTTCAGTTCAGTCGTTCAGTCGTGTCCGACTCTTCGTGACCCTATGGATCATATCACGCCACGCTTTACGGTCTATCACTATCTTCCTAACATCACACAACTGCATCTGCAGCGCCTCGAGGATGCCACCTAACCATCGCGTTCACTGCCTACCCTTTCTCCGGTAACCCTCAGCCTTTCCCAACATCAAAGCTTTCTCCAGCGACTCCTCTCTTCTCATCAGATGACCGATGTAGCTAAGCTTTAACATTAGAATTTGACCCTCTAATGAGCGGTCAGGGTTTATTTATGGTCAACAACATCGACTGATTTGATCTTATGGCAGTCCAAGGAACTCTCAAGAGTCTCCGCCAGCACCACCATTCAAACGCGTCAATTCTTCGGCTGTCAGCCTTTTTCGCAGTCCAACTCTCGCATCCATATATCACAACTGGAACGACCATAGCACGAGTTGCATCCATACATCACAACTGGAACCACCATAGCACGAGTTATACGAGTTCACTCATAGAGTTCACTACCTGACCTCAAGTCAGTGAAATGCAATGAAGGCAAACACGATGAAAGAAACACAACACAGGCGCACATTACCAACTTTATTGCAAAACAGAGCCCAAACTATCTATTTCATACCCAAGCACAACTTCTTCTTCTACTCCCAACTACTTCACATTCGTAAACCTCTTCTTTTCTAAGCAGATATGTCTAGCCAACAGTAAATATTAGCAACCCTCAGATCTAAGGTAGCGTCCAAGCAAGGAATACAACTCCAAGTCCACCGCTCACATCATCCAAACAAGGCAGTAATAACTTCCGCCACTTGAACACAAACTAAGAAACCACCACACATCTGTAGCTGCCACGCATAACGTTCACTCACAATACGTCTAAAAGACGAGTCCAGTTTGTGAGTTTTAACGGGAAAAAATTGCCTCAGGGCAACCCTTCTTAGAATCACTCATCGCTTTGGCCAATCTGATTAGCTGCAGTCTATTACATAACGCGATGACTTTTCTCTACTAGCTGTTCCTTATTGCCTGGGTGCCCTCCTCTAAGTATAGGCCAGCTGGAACCATTACGAAGCCCCCTTATGAGTTGCAGCGAAGGGTGTGTGGTGTATGAGAGGTCAACATTTAATGGCCTGGATGTTATCCCGATAACTTCTTGGAAGATGTACCCACTGATGCAGGAGCATACCCTACAAGGTGTGATATTTTTTAGAGGAATAACCTTCTCCTTCTTCAAACGAACAAATGAACCTCCACAGTGGTTCCGGTTGGCATATACGAAGCGACGGCCACCCTCCAGAATTTAGGAGGAATTAGTAATTTTGTGCTTGTGCAGAAGAAATCTAGTAGAGCAAATATCATCCCACTCTGTAATGAACTGCAGCTGAGCAGATTGGCTAATGTGATCAGCGACTGCAAGAAGGATTGCCTGCACATCTCTTTAAAGGAGAGTCAAGTTCGTGGGTCTGAACGTGAAAAAGCATGGTTTTCCCATTAAGACCCACGACTTTGACTCTCCTTTCTGATGTATTGTGAGTGAACGTAATTCGTGGCAGCTTCAGATGTGTGGTGGTTTTTTTAGTTTTAATTTTTAATTTCTAAAACTTGCCATAAGGCATACTGTAGAAGATCATGTAAAGGATTATTTTCTGTAATATGCACTATGGCAACTTTGTGAAATAAAGTCGACACCTCTACATGGAAGGGAAGGGTACTAACATTTATTGTTGGCCAGACACATATGCTTCGGAAAGAAGAGTTTTCTAGCTATGATGTGTGTTGGGTGCAGAGAAAGAAGATGATAACAAGTTCATACCATGGAGTCACATAATGTACAGCCTGCTTCAGAAATTGATTTTATCTGGCATGTGTATCTGCTGTAAAAGAGCGAGAACGTAACAGAGGCCTCTTCCACTAGCCTGCAATAGACCACATTCTTTGCCTCCTGCTGCCATCCTTTGTCTGGAAATTTCTTAATCTAATCTTGTTGCCTAATTACTATCCCGATATGATCACATACTCTTGCAATCCACTCAGGTTTTGCTGTGGCGTATTGGACTTGCCTGCTCTGCTATTTTGCTGCCTGTTAAAGGGGTATAGTCGTAAAATTTCCAAAGCTAACAATCATATTTATTTCATGGGCATAAGGAGATTGATTCTAGCAAGTTTCAGTTGCAGGCGCTAAGTGTATCATGGGCTTGCAATAAACACGAGTGAATGTGTTGCCGGAAATCAAGAGAAATGGGCATGGCCACAACATGCAATCCTAGGATAAGCTTCTGGTCCGTTTGAGTAGCACAGCAGTTTTGGAGAAGAGGAAGTTGTAGGCTGTTGATAGAAAAGAATTGGGTAGGGAGATAAGGAGAAACTACTGCCCAGCTTGCAGCTGAGTAGATGGCTTCAGGTAGAGCAAAACAGTGATAATTGAAAATCAGCGGGGCGGTAGTTTGTGCTACAGTGGCAGTAGCCAGCCTTATGATGTCGATAATGGATGCAAACTTACCTTGCAACACTCATTGAACTAGTTTCTGTAGTATAGTCCAAACAGTGTCACAATTTCTGATTGCATGAAACTTTTTGTCCTCCATGGTAATAATTCCCCATCCTATTAAAATATTTGTGCAAATAGTCGATTTGTATCGGTCACTGATGCTGTGTGCATTGCTCGTCTTGCATTCATTTTGTACCTATATTGCTTTGCAGGTTGTATCTTCACTGTAGTGTTATGTGTGAGTGTTTATAGCTTTGCACGAAGTCCCATAGGCCTCAAATTATAATATTGATATTAAACCACACTGATATCACTTATTACGTAACTTTGCTGACTCCTTCTAGCACTATTTCAAGGCGAAGGCCTTCCCTGCCTATGAGCTTCAGAAGCGCCACAAAAAGGTGGCAAGGTACCTGGCATAGAAGTGCTGTGACCAGCAGCGGTAAATATCTTTTCTTGGTCATGCGTGATTCACTGTTCAACATAGGCGAAATTAAGTCTTGCTGCTATAATTTGTTCAGCGTCATGCTAGCAGTTAATGATTGTCATCATCGATGCAATGATTGTTGTCATTGTCGAGCTCTTCGAATATGTCGTCAGTGAAAGGCAAGCAAGAGGAACATCGCCTGTTGCAACGCAGTCAGCAAACTACAAGCCAGTAGGCAGACAAAAAACTACGAACGGCTCTCATCCATCTCTTGCACCACTGATCTGGCGAGCATTGACTAGCTCAAAGCAAGGATTTGCGAATGCCTGAATTTTGTATTATTTGGTGCACAGATAAGTACTTCCGACCAACAAGCATTCGACACTATTGAACTATGCACACTTTTGCTAGGCCCGTACAGAGAGTCTAAGTTGGCCCTGTGTTAAGTTGATGGCTGTTGTGGAGGAGGGGAACACTCCAAAACAGCCGGCTCGCTTCTTCTGTTTGTCTTTTCTTTCTGGTTGTTAACTTTGTTGTCAGGGGTTTTTTATGAGTCCGCGTCCGGGCGTCCGTTGAACTTGAAATACGCGAGGAAAGGTTATTTGACCGGGAGTTCGGGGCTGAGACCTTGGGAGGTTTTGGTCGGACCGTGAGACAGAATAGGCATCTCGGCGCCAGACGCGAGAATTATGACTGCCGAGGAAAACAACCTGCGCCGCATCTGCCGCTCGTACCACTTAAAGGGCCTGCAAATGTGCACGCTGCAGTGACCTTTGGCCTGTGCGACCGGAAGAGTGTGCTGGTTGCTGTTGCAGCCGCGTGGGAAACCCAGGATCGTCTCACGGGTAGCACACGTTGTTTCAGTTTCAAGGACAGATCCATACAAGTCAGGCGTGCCGGCGACGCGGAGACTGCGGAGAGCGAACCGCGTCGTCGTTTAACCTGTCAGCTCAGACCAATAACGGGCGAAGGTTTATGACTTCCCTGCTCAGCGCATCACCGATGGGACGGCACCGACGCAACCGTAAGCGGTCAAAACACAACGCGAAAACGGACGGTCGCTCGGGAAGCGCGCCGTTTACACACAAGCGGTCTCGTGTTTCTGGCTGCGCGGCGCGAGCCGGGGGTGCCGTTTCTAATGCGATGCCTTCGTAGAATTCGAGCGGAAAGGCGCGCACCGCGCCGCTGAACTGTCAACTCTCGCGTGAACATAAATATCCCCGCGGCGCTCTCGCCCAGCCGGCCAAGACGCGGGAGAACAGGAGGGCACATCCGGTGCTGTCGGTTGACGGAACAACGCCGCAGCAAACGGCGCCCGTGTTGATGAGGTGGTAGCAATAAATTCTCTTCTTTTTCACCGCTCTTCTTACGGCCAGCGGGGTCCGGACACTACCCTCGTATTTCTTGCTGCCCTGTGTGCCCTTGCACGTGTATGCATGGCTGGTGAAAGTGAAAGTGGCGTTCACGTGTTTTTGCTAATTTGTTTTGCCTCGCCCCTGATTTTGAGAATCAGTGTGTCGTCTCCACAAGGGGAAAGGGCGAAGCCCTGTGTGCCCTCCCACGTGTATGCATTGCTGGTGAAAGTGGCGTTCACGTGTCTTTGCTAATTTGTTTGGTCCCGCCCCTGATTTTGAGAGTATCTGTGCGTCGTCTCCACAAGGGGAAAGGGCGAAGCCATGTGTGCCCTCTCACGTGTATGCATTGCTGGCGAAAGTGAAAGGGTGTTCATGTGTCTTTGCTAATGTGTTTTGTCTCGCCCCTGATTTTGAGAGAGTATCTGTGCGTCGTCTCCACAGGGGGAAAGGGCGAACGATTGGTGGGAGGCACGCGGGGCTCGCGAAGGACCAATCTCGGAGATGCCGATGTTGCATTGGCTATTTGAAATGTGGCTTTGTCATTCTGATTGGCTCGAAGAAGCTCTTTTCCTCCGATTGGCCACGAAGTCGGTAACCAGGATGTTGAAAATGTATATTTAATACGGGTGTTTGGGGAGAAAAAGACAGACAGACGGAGAGAGACGGGTAGACAGACTGACTGCCGACTTACGACTGGTGGCAGAAGGTCGCTAACTGTGTTCGCAAAAGCAAAATGTGTTTTTGACCCGTTCAATAAAGTGCCCGTAGCGTCCGCAAAAGCTGTCCTGTCCGTTTCCTGCAACGTGTCCCCGGATCAACGGACCACCTGGAACACCACATCATCTATACATATATAAGTGAAAGTTAACTGGCGCAGTCGAGCAGGACGATCCGGCGGCTTTCTGCGGAGCGGACAAGGACATCGTCGCTACGGGGCACGAGCTGAGGAGGAGGACACCCTGAAGAGAGGTCCTGCAGTCACGGTTCGGACGGCGGCGACATCCTGGTGAGCGGCCTCACAGCTACAGCTGAAAACCACAACGCCTGGGCGTTTGCTGTAAACAAGAAACGTCTTCGAGAAGGCCTCCGTAGCTCGAGGAAGCGAAGAGGTGGAGCTTGGAAGGAGACCACCAGACCGTGGCGGAGCAACGATGAGCAGTATCCCCGGGTGAAGATACGACGACGAACAGCTATCGCATCGGCGGCTCCGGCGGGGAAGGACTCCGTCGCTCAAGCGGCCACTAGAGACGAAGGGGAGAACGAACTCGGGGTTGCGTGGACATCGCCTAACAAGAGCACCTAGCGACGCCTGAGCCAGTTCGAGCCGACGCGATGTGCAGGCCATCTGCGGCATCATTTTTCGGGACCGACGCGGGACAACGTCAGTAAACTCAGGTGGGTCCTTTCCTGTTTGCTCAGAGTGCAGTCATGTCGGTCACCACACGATCTCAGTCTCAACGCGCAGAGGAATCTGGGAGTGTGGGAACAGATGCTGTTAATCCCCAGAATGTGTCTAACTCGGAAGGGCAGAACGCTCCGGAGGGGGAGCAGAGCACGGCAGCCGCGAGCAGCGATGATGCTGTCATGCGGCTCAGAGGAAAGGAGCTCGAGATACAGAGGCGAAATTGACAATCGAGTTGAAGAAACTCGAAATGGAGGTTGGAACCTTCGAAGGTGGAGGTCGCGCTGATAGGACGAGATTGGGAGTGTACGCGGATGAGCTTAGAGCGATCCTTGCGCCAATGCCCGAGTCAGACGAACTTGCGCCTGCATTGTTTAAGACAGCAGAAAGCATGCTCCGAAACTGTTCAATCCCTGATTCGGTTTCTGGCCAAATCATACTGCCTTTTCTAAATGAAAGGAGCCGCACGCTGGTAGGCAAGAAGTCCAACGAGGGGGTACTCACATATAGAGAAATCCGAGAGCTAGTGTTAACTGAGTTGAAACTCACACCAAAAGAGTATAAGCGCAGACTTTATGTATGCCGTAAGGGCAGCGAAAGCTGGGGTCAGTTCGTGACCAAAGTGGAAATTTTGTTTGATTATTATCTCCGTAGTAGAAGCATCACTACGTTAGATGACTTGCGTCAATTGGTGGTCGCGGACCGGGCGAAACAGATGATGTCGGACGAGCTACGCGCATATGTCTTGCAGCATGAAACCGAAGAGTGGTTTAAGCCTGCAAAGATAGCCCAACTTGCTGAGAAGTTTGAGGAGAGCAAGCTTGTACACCGCCAGGGAACAGTTGAGGCACCTAAGAAAATCGGTGGCCATCCGCGAGAGGCAGGCAGCCGATCAGCCGATAACGAGCACAGAAATGAACGTCGACCGGCCCCAAGATGCTTTGGCTGTGGAGGCCTCGGGCATATGCAGCGAAACTGTCCGCAAACTAAACCAAAGGGGGCAGCAGGTCAGGATTCAGGCAGGAATCGCCAGGTTTCTAGACTGGCAGCGAGAGCAGCGTGTGAGCTGGAGGCCAGTAGAGAGATAGAAACAAGCGGGGCAGCACAGGAGTCCAGGCTGACATGGGTGGAGCTTATCTCTGGGAAACATCTGTTCCAAGCTTGCCTTGATTCAGGGGCAGATATAACGGTACTGAGAAAAAGCGTTGTCCCGGTTGACGCGAGAGAGCAGGGCTCAGGGAAGGTGCGACTGCGTGGAGCGTTTGGCCACACTGTGCCGGCCGATCTTATGTACGTCCCTCTCGGTTTGGTCACGGAGGACGGTAGCGCGGACACACAAACATTAATACTTTGTGCCGTGACTGACGATCTGGCCGAAGGAGTGGACGCTCTACTGACCCCGATGTATTTCAGGGACTGAGAAAAGTAAGGGAAGAGGGAGTTGAATTGGCTAATAGAATAATAAGGGCAGAGAGTGAAACCGAGCAGCATGATGTTGACGAGAGGAGCGCGTCTGCACTAGATTTCGAAATTGAATAGGTCGCCGTGCGAACCCCTGCAGACATTCAAGCGATGCAAATTGAAGTCACTTCTCCGGTGGAAACGGCCCCAGCGGAGCGCGGATTTGCCGAGGAACAAAGAGCGGACTCATCTCTAGCGGGTGCATGGGAGCAAGCGCGCAGTGGCACCCATGGCATGCTGATAGAGGAGGGGATGCTTTTACACCGGGAGGTAGTCGACGGTAGGCCGTGTAAGCAGCTGGTCCTCCCGCAAAATCGTCGTAAGGAGGTGCTTGTATTGGCGCACGATATGCCATGTGGGGGGCACTTTTCTGAAAAGAGGACCAAGCAGCGCATACGTAGTGCATTCTTCTGGCCGACGCTTGCTGCCGACGTTAAGACGCACTGCCAGACGTGCCACACTTGTCAAACATTCGCAAACAGGCGTTCCACGGACAGGGTGCCTATCACGCCATTGACGCGTCCACAAGAACCATTGGAAGTAGTATATATGGACTGCATTGGCCCCATTGAACCCGCTTCAGCGCGAGGACACAGGTACGCTGTCTGTGTAATAGACCTGTGTACGAGATGGCCCGAGGTTATACCACTGCCATCTCTGACCGCCCGAGCAACATGCCAGGCGCTGGTGGACATATTTTCGCGGCTTGGGGTTCCACAGCTCATTTGCTGCGATCAGGGGACTAACTTCACCTCAAATCTAACTAGAGAGCTGATGGAGCGCCTTGGCATACAAATGAGGTTCTCAACGCCCGACCACCCCCAGAGTAACGGGATAGTGAAGCGCTGGAACGGGACATTCAAGGCGATGCTCAGACACGTGATACATGAACACGCGCGTGAATGGGACCGATTTATCCCTTGCATGCTCTGGGCGTATCGAGAGGTGCCGCACGAGATAACAGGGGCATCCCCGTTCGAGATGATGTACGGACGAGTTCCGCAAGGCCCACTAACTATTCTACAAAAAACTTGGACCGGTATGTGAACACCCCCGGTGGGTCTGAATAAGGCGGCAGCTGCTTACCTGGTCGAGCTCCGACAGCGGATGACTGAGGCAGCAGAAAAAGCAGACGAGCGGATCAGCCAGTTGCAAAGGGCGTACGCGGAAAAGTACAACCTTCGGGCCCGTGCTAATGAGTTCAACATTGGAGAAGAAGTACTAATCCTTGAGACAGACCAGCAAAGCAAAATGCAGCTGAAATGGATAGGCCCGGCTAAAGTCAAAGAACAAAAGCGACCGGATAGCTATATCATTCAGTTTAAGGACGGGCCAGAGCGATGGGTGCATGCAAACCGCATGAGGAAATACTATGCTCGCGCAAACAATGTCGGAGTGATATTTGAGTCTGACACGGAGTTCGGCAGTGTAGAAACGTTCCCAGACACCCGCAGGCACGCGAGCGGCATGCCTGATATATTACAGGAGGAGGAAAGTCTCAATGCAGACCAAGTGACTCAGCTCAGGGAGGTTATAGCGCGGCACGCCGGTGCCTTCTCAGATAGGCCAGGACAATGCAAGCTGGGCGAGCACAAGATCAACCTCGTGCCGGGCGCGAAACCAGCGAAGGCTTAGCCGTACAGAGTGCCCGTCGCACTCAGAGCCGAGGTCGAACGGCAGGTAGAAGAATTAATAGAATGGGGCCTAGTGTACCCAGTAGAGAGCAGCTTTGCACACCCGATAGTCTGTGTGGCGAAAAAGGACGGAACGGTGCGACTATGCATCGATTACCGCCAGCTGAATGCCGTGTCGGAGGCAGATAGTTTTCCTATGGGTAACGTTACGGAGCTGCTCTACGAGGTAGCCGGCGCTAAATATATCACTATCCTGGACATGACGCGAGGCTACTGGCAGATCGCCGTAGAGCCGGCCTCTCGTAAGTGCACGGCGTTCGCTACGCCGAAGGGACAATTTGCGTGGCGGGTAATGCCATACGGGCTGCGCAACTCAGCGGCCACGTTTCAGCGAGTTATGAATGAAGCCCTCCAAGGGCACGGTGGATATGCCTGCGCTTACATTGACGACGTGGCAGTGTACTCGCAGACGTGGGAGTCACACCTGCTACATTTGGATAAGGTGTTGAGGACAAT
Source organism: Amblyomma maculatum (assembly GCF_055883805.1). Lineage (NCBI taxonomy): Eukaryota > Metazoa > Arthropoda > Arachnida > Ixodida > Ixodidae > Amblyomma > Amblyomma maculatum. Next base: position 422,345 of record NW_028146755.1, on the reverse strand, counting down.
TTCAGAGGTCGGCCTGACGATCAACCCGGCCAAGTGTAAGTTCGCACAGCCCAGCGTGAGGTACCTGGGGCATGTGGTGGGATCCGGGATCCATTCGCCCGACCCAGAAAGGGTGGATGCCATTCTGAGGCTGAAATCGCCAGTGACGAAAAGGGATCTGCGCAGCGCGCTAGGGCTGTTCAACTATTACAGGGATTACGTTCCAGCCTACTCTGAGTTGGTGCGCCCCTTAACAGATCTCACTAACAGGAGAGTGCCGAACACGATTCCCTGGAGCCAGGATGCAGAGCGCGCTTTTAACGCTGTAAAAGCCGAATTGGCTAAACTGCCCAGATTAACCGTGCCTAATCTGAAGGAGTATGTTTTGACTACCGATGCCTCGGAGAGAGCAGTCGGAGCATGTTTGGCGCAGGAGCATGAAGGAAAAGAAAGGCCAATAGCGTTCTTGAGCAAAAAGCTCACGCCGCAGCAGGCAAAATGGTCTGCGATCGAGAGAGAGGCCTTCGCTATCGTGTGGGCTCTGGGGCGTCTGGACACGTGGCTGTTTGGTGCAAGGATCAATGTAGTCACTGATCATAACCCTTTGACGTACCTGACGCGATCAACGTCATCAAGCGCCCGCCTCACGCGATGGAGTCTGGCGCTTCAAAAGTACGACCTGAAATTCTCACATATAAAAGCCTCCCTACACAAATGCGCTGATGCCCTTTCGAGACTGGACACGCAATAATGACGAAAAAAAAGAATAGGTGTATATAGACATATGCCTCTTGTTTATGGCATGTTAACCTGTGTGTGGTACAGACTGATATGGCGCGCTTGGTGCTTGCAGGACGGGGTCTTGCCTGATGCGTGCGTGCGTGACACATGTTTGTGAACGGTAATTTTGTGTTCACAAGTTACTGAAATGCACTGTATTGTGTGTGCGTCGCGGTGACCAGTGTCAGATATTGTTGAGGTTCGGCCTTGTTTGTTGTTACTGTTCTTTCATTAGAGCTGTGATGGTGAATTGTGCTGTACCACTGTAAGCGACGATGTAATGTGTCAGCCGGTACAGTGAGGCGCGGAGTTGTGTGGCGCTTCAGTGGCAAAGTTCCTAGATTTTCTAGATTTGTAAATCAGACCCCATGGTCACGTCGATGGGCGCAGCTTTGTTTACGCTTTTGCTCTGTATGCCCAAAATGTTCCCCACGTAGCGGAGGACCAGTGTTGTGCGGACAGCAAGTGTACGCACAACATTCTTAGTGGGAAGGTGTTAAGTTGCTGGGCTGTTGTGGAGGAGGGGAACACTCCAAAACAGCCGGCTCGCTTCTTCTGTTTGTCTTTTCTTTCTGGTTGTTAACTTCGTTGTCAGGGGTTTTTTATGAGTCCGCGTCCGGGCGTCCATTGAACTTGAAATACGCGAGGAAAGGTTATTTGACCGGGAGTTCGGGGCTGAGACCTTGGGAGGTTTTGGCCGGACCGTGAGACAGAATAGGCATCTCGGCGCCAGACGCGAGAATTATGACTGTCGAGGAAAACAACCTGCGCCGCATCTGCCGCTCGTACCCCTTAAGGGGCCTGCAAATGTGCACGCTGCAGTGACCTTTGGCCTGTGCGACCGGAAGAGTGTGCTGGTTGCTGTTGCAGCCGCGTGGGAAACCCAGGGTCGTCTTACGGGTAGCACACGTTGTTTCAGTTTCAAAGACAGATCCGTACAAGTCAGGCGTGCCGGCGACGCGGAGACTGCATAGAGCGAACCGCGTCGTCGTTTAACCTGTCAACTCAGACCAATAACGGGCGAAGGTTTATGACTTCCCTGCTCATCGCATTACCGATGGGACGGCACCGACGCAACCGTAAGCGGTCAAAACACAACGCGAAAACGGACGGTCGCTCGGGAAGCGCGCCGTTTACACACAAGCGGTCTCGTGTTTCTGGCTGCGCGGCGCGAGCCGGGGGTGCCGTTTCTAATGCGATGCCTTCGTAGAATTCGAGCGGAAAGGCGCGCACCGCGCCGTCGAACTGTCAACTCTCGCGTGAACATAAATATCCCCGCGGCGCTCTCGCCCAGTCGGCCAAGACGCGGGAGAACAGGAGGGCACATCCGGTGCTGTCGGTTGACGGAACAACGCCGCAGCAAACGGCGCCCGTGTTGATGAGGTGGTAGCAATAAATTCTCTTCTTTTTCACCGCTCTTCTTACGGCCAGCGGGGTCCGGACACTACCCTCGTATTTCTTGCTGCCCTGTGTGCCCTTGCATGGCTGGTGAAAGTGAAAGTGGCGTTCACGTGTTTTTGCTAATAGGGAGTTTTAGAATAGGGGGACCCAAGGCTTGGGGCCCCCAAGGAAATAGCGTGCGGCGGCGCAACGTGCCAGTCGAGCGGCGAGTTTTAGAATAGGGGTTTTCCCGACGCAGCGGAGCCGGGCTTGCGTTCGTCGATTGCAGCGCCACGACGGTAAACCAAGAAAAAGCATTTAAATATATAAGAGCCAACAATGCTATTTTGTTCATCAGAAAGTGCTACTATTGCACAAAACTATATTGAAACTACCAGTTATATAAACTGTTTTTGTCATACAAGACGAAATCGGCCAATTGTCAATCCAGGCCGAGGCCGGGAAAACTCATTTGAACCTTCCGCGCTTTCCGCCGTCTGGTCCCCATGGCAACCAAACGAGGCGAACTCGCTAGGCCTAGCAGCTCGGTAAATCCGGAAGCAGTCAGAAAATATAGGGCGTTTTATCGCTAAAATTTGGTTGTGCGGGCATCATGAGACATAGCATAAGCTTCGTTGGCCTTTCGTTCGCCATGAACGCGTGACACCATTGAGCGGTGACGACGAATGTGTGCCGAAGCGAGCGGCCGCCGCTTGGCCGAGCGCCGCCATGTTGCCGTAACCCAAGCGACCCAACGGCGGCTTGGGGCGAACGCTATTTTGGAAAAATAGGGGCCGCCCCAAGCGTTAACCCAAGACCCCAAGCGCGCCTTACGTTCTGCGCATGCGCATTTCGACGCCCCAAGCTCCTTGGGGGCCCCAAAGCTTGGGGCCCCCTATTCTAAAACTCTCTAATTTGTTTTGCCTCGTCCCTGATTTTGAGAATCAGTGTGTCGTCTCCACAGGGGGAAAGGGCGAAGCCCTGTGTGCCCTCCCGCGTATTTGGGTTTCCTCGGTACGGTGGCCCCGCAAGGGACAAAGCAACAGAAGAGACGAAGAAAACGGGCTGTTACGACTAGCATCTACCGCCCCAGGAGCCGAGCAGCCCAGCGATTAGCGGCTCATGCTTTTTCAAAGGGCGTCACGTTGGACGCGGCACTAGCTTGAGAGAGCCTATAATACTACTACTACTACTACTACTACTACTACTACCACTACTACTACTACTACTACTATTACTACTACTATTACTAAATAATAATAATAATAATAATAATAATAATAATAATACACAGTAATATTTCTCTGCTAATGATTATTATTAATATTATTATTATGATTATTATCATTAGTAGTAGTAGTAGTAGTATAGAGGAGGACGCGTTTCACGAAGTTGGCACTGAATTGTCTAGTTAACGGCCGAATTAACTGGTTAAATACTATCTTCACAGTTTTAATCCCGGATCAACGGACCACCTGGAACACCACATCATCTATACATATATAAGTGAAAGTTAAATCCCTGTTACCGAGTTAACAAAATCAGGATAAATGAGAGTTCACTCTGTTATCAAGGAAGCGTATTGTGCTTATAAAAATGGTGCAGTTCTCTCCACAATTTCTGAGCCATATATTTAATGTGAAATGTGTTCCCTCTCGCAGTCAGCAGATGTCTCCCAAATTCGGCAATGGTCTTCACAGCTAGGTGACATTTTGTTGACACGTTGCATACTAATTGAGTTGTGTAAAGTTTACGTGTATTTGTTATTTGCATCTACTCTCACACTCATTGTCTTTTTCGTCTGCTAGGGGATGCTGAACACCTGCGCAAGCAAATGCAATGGACACAGTCATCAGCCGGGAGTATGGAGTATGGGCTAAATAATTTTAATGCGAAAGCATATTACTTCGACATGTTCACACATTTCGCGCCGCAGACCGCGTCCGCAGACCGCGTCAACTAAATTGTGTCCACAGCAGTTGCGAGTAATTGAGCAGTGCTAGAGGTTAATTAGTGGTGTCAATCGATACAGGGTGACATGATGTGTTCGAAAAAATAACTAGGCCGATAAGTTATTAAGCTTAGTGCCCTGCTAGACTTCATGTCGGAGTCTACCACCCTCAACATCACCTAGCCCACCCCCTTCCCCTTTGGTCTCAGGTCATCCTCATGAATAACGGTTTATGAATGAATGAATAGGTAATTAAGTAGAGGCAAAAAATGTCAAAGTAAATGCGTAAATGCTCTCATTAGCAAATAGCTTGGTACCCCATTTGACTGTATCAAATACTAAAATAGTTAATTTAATCAGTAAATCAAGGTGACATCAAGGGTGTGACGTAACGCAACATGAAGTCGAGCCAAAAAAAGGCATAGGAAGAGATTGGCGCGCAATTTGAAAGTATACCGAAGAATAAAATAGTTAAGTCAGTCGATTTAGGGTGACATCAAGGATGTGTCGTCACGCAACCGGAAGTAGAGCCGAAAAAAGGCTTTGGAAGGAATTGGCGCACAATTTTAAAGTACTAAAGACTAAAATGGATAAACAAGAAGCGAATTAAGCAACTAGAAGCAAATGACAGCAGCATCTATGCTTCCACATTAATACAACGCAGATTCTGCAGTGCTATTCTATTTTTTGCCCCAAGTAAGGTGTTTTTGTGCATGGCCTTACTTAGGAATGCATGGAATGCAAAGAGCTGGACTGCTGCTGCCGCAGCTACATGTTAATTGTGTGGGCGATTCCTCTGCCACAGGCATGCGCACGACAAAACACACAGTGGGCCGTGTAACAAACATTCTTTATCTCACGTTACGCGCGGGGGTCGTCGAGGCCGTCCGGGGTCGTCGTCCGGGTGGCTGCGGGTCGTGCTCGTGGAGAGAGCCAGGGGAGAAGCGGGAGTGACGAGCCAGGAACCAAGAAGGCCAGACGGCGGCACGAGCCTTCCTTTATAGACCCCTCGCGCGGGACCGGTTATCCCCGAACGAGCGGGGAGAGGGAAACCGGCAGCGCGCAAGGAGCCTTGGGAAGGTGGTGCGGCCGTTGGAAGCGCGGCGCGCCACGGGCGCTAGAGATATGTAGCGTGGGCCCCCACAATTGGTGAATAGCGACTACTTGGCAAGGCAGACTACAGAAATGCGCCACACTACACAAATGCTACACAGCAGGAGACACTACCGAAGGATAATACTGCAAAAGAAAGACCACAGACATGCGTCACACTACGCAAGTCAGACTACAGAAATGCTACACACTACAAACTTTAGGCTAGAGAAATACTGCACTACAGACAACACAATGTTTACATGTCGAAATTATGACTGCCTACAGACTACATGTTTTTTTAGTATTTCTGTAGTACGTTTTGACTGGGGAGTTTTCTACGATGATCGGTAAAAGAAATCGAGCAAAAGGTGTCTATGTCTATGTCAGTCTATGTCACCAAATAGTATTGCCACATTAGTAAAAACTTATTGTGAAGAGTTTTGTGCGAAAATCTCCACAGAATGGGGCTGCATTCTGAAACCGAACCACTCAGGCAAACAATGATGCCAGTTGACAATGTGTAAACTGGTGCCTTACTCGATCCATGCCAGGAGCTGTTGCCGAGTCAGTCGTTTGACGACTTCCGCCCTCTATTCCTGTGATGGGTGATGTAGGCTCAGTTCACGAGGAGTTTAGCCAGTACTTGCTGGAAGCGAGCCCCACAGATAAAAGTTTTGAAGTTATGGACTGTTGAAATGACGCAACTGTGCGCTACCACAGGCTGGTCAATGCAACACAGACATTGTTGTGTGTAGCTAAAGGCAGCTGTGACGTTGAGCGAACGTTCTCTCAGCAACCATACCTCCAGTGACTAGACAGGTATCAGATGGAAACCGAAATGTTGAGCATATGTAGATGATTATGTATGTTAATAAGGGCGTGTAAAACATCGATGACCAGCTCACATGAATAAAATGTTGTTGTCCAAAAACTGACCATTGCGCATCACTGAGAGCAATAATTACGACAGAAACGCCGCTTTATGAAATACTTTCATGAAACCAACCCAAAGCATTGCCCTAATCGTTACACACGGATTAAAAGAAATCGAATAATTTATTAGTTTGCGAATATAACCCCCAAAAAACAATTTTTGGTGTGCTTTCACGAAAAACCGGATTTATTGCCGGTTATAAAGTGGATAGTTAACGCCCGTTTTTTACCCCCCCCCCCCTCTGAATTTGGAAAAATATAGAGCACGAAATCGTAGCATGAAATCAGTGTTATTATGAAGTCATCGATTGTGACATCATCATGACTTCACATCCGTCCATGTCTAATAAACGGAAGCAACGTCGTTGTGGTGTCAGGACTAGTGGCGACGTCAGCAGGCGGTTCACGCTTATAGACCAACACCGTATTTAGAAACAAAAGGGGGCCGCAGCTGACGGGGTGAAAAGTAAGGTTAGCGCCCATAGGAATACATGCAACCGAAAGATTTCAAAACACTTATATGATTTCACGGCGCACCTATGATGTCGTTAGTCGACACAGACTGACCATGAAAACTTTAGAAGAGATCATGAAAGTATATGAAACTTCATTACCAAGGCTAGGTTTTTTAAAACACCTCGAAACATATGGGGATGCGAGTTGGGAGGGCGACCCACAGACACGCATGTAAATACAGCTTACCGCAACATTTTTCACATTTCGCAGAGCACTAGAAGTGGTGTCCGGTCGTTAAACGTTGGTCAACGCATTGAAGAAGTGTGGTGACAACGTATTCTGCGTCATATTGCGGGGGCAGTCTACTTTTAAAACCCCCCGAATAATGTATGTTGTGAATCCGGACACCCCCTAAAGGCTCATGCAGCGAATCGAGCAGTTTGTTTACAGTCTGATATGCTGCCGCATGGGGTAAATTAGCTTCATAATACTGTCACTCAAGTGATAAAGCTTAGACAGAATTACGTTTAAAAAGCAGTTGTCAAACGCCATACGACAATATGGACCGAACGAGAATCGCGCATTGCAGTAGACGACGGCGCATCTGACGATACCCACCCCGGCCGCCTCCAGTTCCGGGGCGTCTGCTAGCGACGGCGCCGGGGGTGCATGGTCGTCTGCAACTGTGAGCGGTCAGTTTATAGGGCTTCGAACAGTCCCGCAAGTCGTCAGACCTGCAGTACTTGCAACAATGTATTGTGCGCTGCAGCAATGTCAGACTATACGTGAAAAGCTTGTCGGGATCGGATAAACAGCGCTACAATGAAAAGCTGTGCGTTGACGGCGTTGTGCTGTCAGGCCCGTTTGCTACGCCTGAAACACATTGGGAAGTCCTCCGGACTGATGCGGACGCTCTGCCACCATTGGGTATGGCATTGTAGTGCGTTTGATTTTTTCTTCGAGTCGCTTCACTGCAGAGACCGTCCACGTTTACAAGCCCCTGGACGCACACAATTGTTTTGAATCAGGTGGGTGCGCGCAAGGTCATCAACGGGCATATATGCTAGTTAACTATTTTGTTTTCGTTTGTTTTCGTTTTCCCGTGGTATCGCTGGGGCGCTCATATATCGTTCTGCGCTTTCTGTGCGGTGTTTTCGTCTTTCATTTTTTTTCTGTATGGTGCAGACCATGCAGCGCGTGCACGGAAGTCGGAATATAAAGGCTTTCAAAATGTTTGCTTACGACTTGCTCACCACATGCATGTATCGCGACGCAACTATATGCATTCTTTTTAATACTTGCCGCTTCTACTTAGCCATGATCGATGTTTTCAGAAGGGAATGACATTGTTCCCGCTATTCTACCTTTTAATCACCTAAATTTACAAAATGAACTGTGTCTCTATGGCATCATTACTGCCTTACGCAGCTCATGCGCGTCGCCAGAATTTGGAATGTTTTATTTTTTTTTTTTACTTTGGAACATGATGTCGGGCCTTGCTAAAAGAGGTTCACCAAACAAAAGCCGCTTGGTGTACTTACCTCCTCGGCATGGGAGTTTGTCTGGAAACACGCCGCACATATTTAGAGATAAATATGATTTACAGAGATGTCAGACGCGAAATATTGTTGCATACATATATTCATGGTCTTGAAAGAATGCAGCAGCCCTTAACAAATATTTCGTAGGCGCGAAGTCAGTTTCTTTGCGAACCGTTCTTTACATATATGCTGTATTGGCCGCACCACCGCAAAGCATTTCTAACTCGGATTCTAGACAACCTGCGTTTTTAACAGTAGATTGCCTCCACAGTGACACAGCGTACTTTGTACCGCACTTCTGGAAAGCGCTGGCCAAAGTTTCACAACGGCCTACCACTTCTGGTGCTCAGCGAAACGAGAAAAATGTAGCGGTGCTTGTTTACATGTATTTCTTTTGGTCGCCCTCCCAACTAGCGCTCCGATAGGTTTCGCGGTGTTTCAAAAATACTTCACCTCGGTAATGAGAGCTCATACTTTCACGATCTGCTCTAAAATGTTAATGGTTGTTCTGTGGCGAATAACGGCATCATAGGTGTCCCGTGAAATGAGAAAACTGCTTTGAAATCTTTCGGTTCCATGTATTGCCATGGGCACTAACCCTACTTTTCACCCCCAGTTGGCCAGCCTGGCGACAGAAGAGCCACCGCATCGCGCTTGTGCCACAAATAAGTGTTGGTCTATACGAAGCTGACCCCACCGGGCGTTCGATCCAGGAGTCCCTGCAGCGCCCTTTATTTGGTGCTTCCTCTAACGCCGCACCACAGAAGCAGACAGTATGGTCCTCAAGCATCAGCAGCGTTTAATAACAATAATTGCTTCGTAGGAAAGGTGCAGTATCTGTCACACTTTTTATGTGGACACTTGAACCGCGCCTCAATGGAAGGGGGATGGTGGGAGAAAAGCTGAAAGACAGAAAGGTCCGGGTGCCGTAGTGGAGGGCTCCGGGGTAAATTCGACCACTTAGGCATCAACGTGCGAATTTTGTTTATCATTTGTAGACCACCGGTGGACCCACCACCGCTAAGGTGATGAAAGACGGCTGTTGCAGCGCGCGTCTTTCTCTATCTCTTGTTTTTCTTTCTTCTCTACTTTTCCTCCGTTGTCGGCACGAGGCAGCGGAGGTAACTCAGCTACAGAGCCAAGGGAGAGGTGATGAAGGGTGGCAGTTCCTGGCCCTATGGGACTGGGACGATAGGTCAACGCCGCTTGAGGCGGGGGCTAGCCAGCCACCGAATTTTATCTGTTGTATGCCGTCGTTACACCCGCACTGCTTCGGTGGTGGACGACGGCTGTTGTTGCGGCGCGCGTCGTTCTCTCCCTCTTCTTTTTCCTTCTCTATTTTCTCTTCTGCCCGCACGAGGCAGCGGAGGTGGTGGTAGAAACATTTTATTGCCATTGAACAAACAGTGGGGGCGAAGCCCCTGCATGCGGGCTCCCTTACTATGCGGGAGACACCCTTATAAAGCAAAAGAAAGTCCTTGAAGAGCAATCCTCCTCATAGCACTGGAGATAATCTTCCGTTGTTCTTGACTTGAAGTGCTCTTCATGAGAGACTCCTAGTAGGACCCTGCGACGTTCGGTGAAGGGGGATGAGGAAATGTGGGGCATGTAAGAAGGATGTGTATGAAGTGTCCTGGTTTGCCGCAGTCTGCATGATGAGGAAAACTGGCCTGGGTATCGGGAATGTAGAAGTGTAGGGTATGGAGCCATCCGAGTCTGCAAGCTTCGCCAGTGTACGGCCTGCGCTATGGAGAGAGAGGGGGCTGGGGGTGTATATTCCCTTCGTTTGTCCCGGTAGTACAAGAGAATATCACGGAAAGAGAGAAGGCGCTCACCGACCTGTAGAGAGGGCTCCGTTTCACTAGCCCGGAATGTAAGACCTCGAGCTAGGGAATTAACCTCTTCGTTGCCAGGGAGGCCGGCATGTGCTGGCGTCCAAATGAGGCTTATGGTGTGCCGGGGCTGCCGGAAGCGTAATATGCGAGCAGCGGTGCGGAATATATAGCCGTTGGCATAATTTAAAATCGCAGATTTGGAGTAAGAAATAATTTTTGTGGCAGTTGTAGAGATGAGAGCAAGCGCGATGGCTGCCTCCTCTGCCTCTGTGGTAAAATTGGTGATTATAGACCTGGAAGTAAGCAGCTTTGCTTGATTGTTGGCTACAATCAGGGCCATACGGGAGCCTGAATTAAATTCTGCTGCGTCCACGTAGACCACCTCTTGGTCATCGCTATATTGTCTGTGAAGGGCATGAGCCCTGGTTATTTTGTGGCCCTGGTCTCGCTCAGGGTGCATGTTTTAGCGATCGGAGGTACGATGAGATCAGAGCGGAAGTTAGGAGAAAGGGTACACCGTCAATGGGGTGTGTAACTGGGCTTCGGTTTAAGTGGGATAACAAAGTGCGGCCAGGCGCCGAGTTGGATAGGCGGGCTATTTGTGCCGTTAATGTAGCCTCTCTAAGTTTCTCGAAAGTGTTGTGTACACCGAGTTTAAGGAGTCAGGCATTAGATGTGCTGGGGGGACGTCGTACAGCCGTTTTCGTGCAACTTCGTAGGAGCGCGTTCACCCGGTCTCTCTCCTTTTGTTTGAGGGGGATGTATTGGAGGGGATATGTGGCGCGGCTTATAATGTAAGCCCGGGTGAGGCGAAGTGTGTTTCGCTCCCGTAAACCAGCCCGACGGTTGGCTATGCGGCGAATCAGTCGGGTGGTTTGTTGACTTTGTGTATGGAGAGTCTTTAGGACTTCTCCGTGCGCACCAAGAGAGTCAAGAACTAGACCCAGCACACGGATTGTGGTACTAGTGGGATCAAATGCCTTCCTAGCTTGAGGGAAGGTGGCTCAGCTACAGAGCCAACAGCAGGCCCGTGCATTTTCTTTTCCTTCTTCCTACAGCCACAACAACAATCAGCTACAGAGCCAGTAGCAGGCCCATGCATTTCCTTTCCTTCTTCCTACAGCCACAACAACAACAACACTGACATCGCACAGCACAGGGATGCCACTTCGTTTCGCCTCCATCGAGACGCAGCCGCGGGTGGTCGGGATCGAACCCGCATACGGACAGCTCAGCTCGCCGACCAGAAAGTGCTGGTGGATCGGGCTCCATGTGAAGCACAAGCCCATGGACTCCTGCACTAGTAGGGGAGCACCCTGGAAGACTTATGTTTATATATATTAAAGTTGATTCCATTCATCCATCCGGCACTGTAGTCGAGCATCTCACAACTGCACCACCGCGGCAGGGCACATCACCGATGTTTCGAACTGGTTTAGAGAAACGAAGAGGCGCGATCTGTCACAATTCTCTGCGGACCCCTTAACCGAGCTGTAAGAAAAAAGAGGAAGATGGGTGTGAAAAAAAGAGAGGAAGAGGTGTGTATTGGAAAGCTTCGGACCACTGCGCGGCAGATGCTTTCGTCTCATAGCACTTTAGTGGCCCAAAATGCCCCCCAAATTTTTCGTTTGGTTGGAGGTATGCTTCTTTATATTTCTACCCACTTTCTGGATTATAATTCGACTCGGGGCAGTATGAATAATGTTTTAACTGATATCCATCTGAATTTACGCGATAGTTGAGTAATGCAATATTTGCTATACGCACTCGAGTGAGCGCGGCATAAATGGCCTTCAAAGGCATGCAAGAGAAGAACATTAGCCTCCTCAGCTGCCAGCATGCGCAAGTTGTCCGAAGCTATTGAAATAGAAAAGAAATGCGGACACCGTGGAGAGCCTACGAGTTTCGCTTTTCGAATAACACGCTAACCATGTACGCTATAATACGGGCGACACTAGTCGTTTTTTGCTGCGACCCAGATATGAACATTACGACAAGGTATTCAAACAGCAATGCACGTAGGCCAGCCAAAGTTGTACATTTTTCTTTTTTTATCACATAGTAAAACATTTTGGCACACTTTCAAGCTAGGATGCTAGAATGGATTGTTTTACTCAAATATTGCATATGTAATCAGAGAAAGAAAGCTTTGTAGTCCGTAGTTCTTTTTACTTTTATGTTTACAAGAAAAGACGTACGTGTGAGGCTCATAAGCAGGTAGCTGATAGTGTGTATGGCAACCAGCACCATTCTACTTGAATGCTTAAATAAAACCTAAAGTCCCTAAGTGGTCGGAAAACAACCATAAGGAACATCGCACGTCGTTGTTCTCGATCGGTAGACACACGTACACACTGCGACCAGCTTGGGCCATATCACGTATCGGCGAGCACACTCCATTGGCTCAAAGTTACTCCGCACCTGTTTGGTTTTCCGTTATCGACCACCTGTGGACATATGAAGCCTCGAACCAACCGTGCTACATATGTCGTCAATGGATTGCTCGGTACCCAGCTAGCTGTTTGTAAAAGCTGTTTTTTTTTTCCAGCAACCACAATAGCGGATAATGGCTTACGCAAGATTTCTCAAATTGCGCGACATTTTTTGGGGCGAAAGCCTTTGCACTCATATCCACGGTGAGCGTCCATTCGTTACATCACCGAAGCGCATGCGCAGCTGCGCATATTAACAGTGACGTCCCCTGCAACGGCAGTTGGAGCGAGTACGTGCTGCGACGGCGCTCCTTCGCAAGGCGTATTGTTGCAGTCGAGTGAGGGAGCCGGATGGCTCCCAAGCGGTCCAGTGATTCCTAGTAGTGTAGATAAGCGCAGGAAGGAGGATTCCCTCAACACGAAACGGCGGAAGATCAATGAACGAATGCGTCAAAGGCGGCTTCAGGCTTCTCCTGGGCATAGGCCGAAATTTGCGAAGTGAAAGCGTTCCGGAGGCTTTCACCAAGAGCATTTTAGGCTGCTAGAAAGCCCAATAGTTTTTCTCTTCTCTTTGTCTGCTCAACTGTCGCAACCTCACTACAACCTAGAAATTAAGGGAATGCACTGTGGTATTTACTTTATGCTCAGCGCATGGAAATGCAACGCGATTTGTCGATTATAAGGGAAGCATGAAGATTACAGCATATTTTCCGTACACTGCTTCTACCCTCTCCAGCATTAGAAAACTAAGGGAATGCACTGTGGTATTTACTTTATGCTCAGCGCATGGAAATGCAACGCGATTTGTCGATTATAAGGGAAGCATGAAGATTACAGCATATTTTCCGTACACTGCTTCTACCCTCTCCAGCATTAGAAAACTATGAGCAGCCGGTTCGAGCACCTGTCCTTCTCTCTTGAGGGGTATAAGAGCACCTTTCCGGTAGCTAATTGCATAAATGGTAGATATCGGGTTAGAGCACATGCGTCTCTGCAGTCGCAACCTAAAGACTGTGCGAAATGCTCTCGCACATCGTTGTACACACGTCAGCTGACCTGTCCGTCACCCGTGAGACATTGCTATCAGCGGTAGGACTGCACGGCGCTGCTCTTCTTTGTTTTTGGCCACACGAAGCACCAATCCGTCAGAAGCGTGCTCCGAGGTGGCGAAGGCAGGGCGAGCAGACCACGCATCTCTCTTCTCCCTCGAAAATTGAGTCATGTGATCAGTAAGCGATAAGAATATTTCTGCTTCTTAGAAATTGACATGCCAATAGCGAAAACGAAAATGCACTGAGGTTATGGTTTTGTAGTGCTAATTGAAGCGGAAAATTATCAGCCCGTGTGCCGCTACTCCATAGGCACGCCAGCAAAATAGGCGGAGAGGACGGCCCCCTGAACATACTGCCGCTAGCGGCGGCCCTCTCTTTAGGTCACACAAAGCGGCCGCTCTCTCGCTTTAGCGCGGACCCGCCGTCGGAGCACATTTCTTCCTTCCACCGTGGTCTTGACATTGCATGACATCTGGATGGCAGAAGCTGAGAACCGAACTGCCCCCGTGAGAAGGGAATCGAGCGCTGGAGCCTACAATCCAAAGCCACTCTAACCCACGCAGGCACGTTCGTACTGTTTGGATAAAGAGGGGTTTTATATGTCTACCGGGAGGCCATGGACATAAGTAACATTTCGACGCCATTGTGAAAAAAGCAACAAAGACAAGCTGAAAACAACGAAGTGCTCCCTCTCGCACTCGTACCGGACTTGCGGGACAACGCCGACATCGCCCTCTGCGTTACCGGCTCTTCGCAAGCCTTTTCACTAAAGCTGATGGAATCGCTGGATATACCTTTTTATATCCCGGATGCCCCCTTCAATCCTCAACTCCAGCCAAAGACTAACTCCCAGGGTAGACACACCTTTTCGCCAGAGAAGCCGGCGTCTACGTGGCCTAGCTGTTTCCCGAATTCGCCCACTTTCTGACCTTGTGGGGATTCACAATCCCCTGCGTCCATTACAATGGCCGCGCGTATAATAACGCGCGTGGTTACGCGCGCTGGAAGAGAACTTGGTGGAGTAGAAGGCACGCTGTTACCCCCGTACGCGGCGTTCGCTCGCTGCACGGTGGTTGTTTTTTATTGATATTCCCTTGCCGTGCACTCGAGCACAATAAAGTCTATTCGAGTAGGTAACTCGGTGTTTGTCCCCTCTGGCCCGAACCCGTCGCAGTGGCGACTTCTCGCGCCGCCAGTTGGGTGTCACAGCTCTCTCTGCTAGGGCTGGCACGTCGGGGCTAGAAGGCGACTGTAGCGTCTAGCCTCCCCGTGGCGCATTCTTGCGAGGATTGACCCCCATAACCTACGGTTGACAAACACACGCTGCGAATCTCCTACTTCACCAGAGAGAACCGCCTTCTTTTCAAGGTCTCTCCCATGACAACCCCAAGAACAAGCTCGACCAATTCGACCACGAGGCCACCATCAATGCCTGAAACGCTATCACGAAAATGTGCCCTGTCTATTTTGCACTGATGGACTCGGCGACGATCTGGTATGGGAACTACGAATCTTGCCCGTAAATATGAAACATACTTAAAGCAGAAGTTCTGCAGGAATTCCGTACAACATTTCGCAAACAAAAGGCCGATCTTCTGCAGAATCGCATCCAGACCCCGACGAGAGTGTGATGGTGTACGCGGAGAAGACGACGCTCCTGTTCCGCCGCACAGAACCAACATATCGGGAGCTCAGATGTACAGTTAGTGATGAAAGATGTGAAGGAACAGCTATTCGCCGGCCTCGTTCGCAATCAGCCAGCTACCGTGGATGCTTTCATCAAGGAAGCGACTTCCATCGAGAGAGCTTTAGACCTACAGACCCGGCAGTACGAGCGCACGACTGTGTCGATGCTGTCCACCTGTACTGAGGGAACTACCATATTATCCGGAGCCTCATTGTGTACCTTGAGGGTGTCAAACAACAGAAGCAAAAGTTAAGTGCTTAGTGAGAACGTGATTACGACACGGAAGTACGCGAATGAGGATCCGCAAGGGTCGACGGAACTGGAAGTCTATACTCTTTCATGGCATATGCTTAAAACATAGCTTAAGGTTTTCCGGAGCGTTTTGAGGGTCAATACTAGAAAGTGCCTTATATTGAAAGTCAAGATTATAACCCTTCGCGCCAGGGCGTAAGCCGCCAACAGGAATGCTGCACGAATTAGAGAAACAATAAACAGCACGGCCAGTAGATAGGGGTCCTTTCTTTTATCTGTCGTAATACTGAGCTTGGCACATTTTCCCCCTTTAACTAAACTCCATTCAACTAAACTTCAAGTAAACTTTATTTGCGTCGTTGGACAGCTTTACGGACCGGTGGCCACGTTTGTTAGCATAAAAAGTACATCCTGTTGATTATTTTGCCGCATGATAAACACCAGCGTAAGGGGGCATTTTGTTTAATTCCCGTGGTAAGGTGCAGAGGATGCAGGTACTGTTCCATCATGATAAATATACTGTTTCAAAATGTTTCTGTATCAGCCGACATCAACAATAAACCTTAATATTCACACATTTAGCACAAAAATGTTCTTTAATTATTGCATCATATTGAACACCATTTTACATTCTTATGGAGCTACTTGTCATTTCTACCTATGACCGTCTCTAACAGATTCTAAAACAGGAAAACGTTTCCGTTCCCGCACGTTTTGCACATTATCGCACATGACACGGACACATCGAATCAAAGGCGCCTCACCTGCAGTTAAAGATACCTTGTGCTTACGATTCATGCCCTTACTATCATTCCGACTGCTCAATGTCTTGAAGAAATAACAGCTGTCGTCTTTGCCACTTGAGGCCTCATAATAATGAGCTCATATAAAATCTCGCAGCTGCAAAATGCTCATTGTTCAACAGGAATCACATAAACCGTCTCGCAGGTTTAAAGCGAGCTATAACAGCTTCGTCGATAAGCCTTCTTTACATTCTATGTTGTCTCATCGCCACACCGAAGAAGTAGAGTTTGGAAAGTTGTCGAAGTTTCATGCCAAACTTCAGAAGAGACACGCCTTAAAAGATCCGTAAAAAAGGTAAAGATCTCGCAGACTTCCTCGATGTGGCTGAAAACAGCAAACTTAAGGAAGTATTTTCGTAGTTCGTTTAGTAAGAAGCCTTACCTGTAAATCCATGCCTGAAGTTTCTTTTTCTGCGTTCTACCATGCGAACAGTTTATTGTCGTATCCTAATTGAGGTTTAGTATTCGACATATTTTTGATGGTCTAAACTATGAATAGTTAATTAACTATTTGGTATAAATTTACACCAAAATGTAGATAGAACGCTGCAACCAATCTCTCATTCCTGCGAGAGTGTAAGTTGTTGTTTTTAGGCTGCTACTTCCGATTTCTTCTTCCTGCTTCCTGAATTTGACCCAAATAAGTGTAGGTGTACAGTGCAGAGCGAGAAAAAAACAGCGCCTTTCTTGCGCAAGAACAGACTTAAATATTTTGTATAAATTATATGGAATGAAAAGGGGGTGTGACATTGACCGGATGCCTTGCCCTAGTTCGTCGGTGTGCACCCAAACCAGATGTATATTGCGCCATCCTTTCTCCAAACACCAACTTAAAGAAACGTAATAAATATCCCGGTATTAAAATGCGATGGTAAGGAGGTCATCACGACTAATCTTATGGCAACGATTGAGTGGCCCCAATATAAACCGCCAAAGCGTGAGTGCTTTGCTAAACCGTGGAAAATACACCTAGAAGAGTTTCCCTTACAAATAGGTGTAGGGGATGCTTAATTTGTCTCCATGCTTTGAAACTGGCCAGGAATATAAGGTGACCACGCTTATGCAGTCAAGCTTGCTGCCGTGTTTACCTGCGTACGTCCATCACCGTAATTAGTGTATCTAACTTGTGATGCGCCGTTATAAGCAGCTTACTTCACTGCGGCCAATAACATTAATTGCTCGTCCGGTTACCCACGCTAAGCTATTCGAGCGTTTTTATAAAGCTAAACCAGAGTGTCTATCCGGAATTTTTTCGGATTTGGTTCGGGCACATCTTTCAGATTTATGTTCGCTTTCGGAGACACATTGCGTTCCGGTTCGAGCCGGCTCAAAAGGTTTCAAAGGGGTTAAAAAAATACATAGGGTGAATTTTATCACTCAACTTTATCAACACTGAGTTTTCTTTGATGTTTCAGTATGCAATAAAAGCTGAAAATTTATATAGTGATCCATCTATTGTTTTTGTCGTCAGATGCTACTGGATCCACTTGATTGTACAGACCTCAACATAATGGTCATAATGAGTGACCGAAGATTAGAGCAGGATGGGGGAAAACAATGATTGTTTTTATTACAACGGAGCAACCAAAGCTATTACGCTTCGAATGAAACTTTAAAAAAAATAAGGAGCATTGCAGAATCTGCACTGGAGTAATGAGAAAGCACGGATGCGGCCGAATTGGTTGCTTCTGGTTGCTTCTAGTTACTTCTGTTGGCTCAATTCATGTCTTGTTTACCCATTTTAGTCTTTGGTACTTTCAAATCGCGCGACAATTCCTTCCTATGCCCTTTTTCGGCTCTACTTCCGGTTGCGTGATGTCACATTCTCTACACCACATTAATTCACTTCTTATGTATTCGTTTTAGTCTTGTATTTTCAAATTGCGCGCCAGTTCCTTCCTATGCCTTTTTTGGCTCTTCTGCCGGTTGCGTGACGTCACATCCTCTACGTCACAATAATTCACTTGTTTATTCATTTTAGTCTTTGGTACTTTCAAATTGCGCGAATCTTTTCCTATGCCCTTTTTCGGGTCTACTTCCGCTTGCGTGATGTCACCCTAATTGACTGCCTTAATTACCTACATTAGTCATTGGTACTTTCAAATTGCGCGCCAATCCCTTCCTATGCCCTTTTTTGGCTCGCCTTCAGGTTGCGTGACTTCACATCCTTAACGTCACCATAATTGATTGCTTTAATTAACTATTTTAGCATTTGACACACTCAAATGTGGCGCCAAGCCATTCGCTAATGAGGTCGTTTTCGCTTTTACAGTTTTATTTTGCCTCTAATTAATTGCCTAATTAACTTATTGGCCTATTTATTTTTCCCACACATTACGTCACCCTCTATTGATTGACCGTACTCAATAACCTCTATGACTTCTCAATTACAACTGCTGCAGACACGATTTTGCGTGTTGTACCTCTAATTAATTACATTACTGGCCTAATTATTATTTCGGACACATCACATCAATCTCTATTGATTGACACCCCTCATTAACCTCTACCACTTCTCGATCGCTCACAACTGCTACGACACATTTTACATTGTTTGCCTGTAATTAATTGCCTAATTAACTTATTTGCTTAATTAGTTTCTCGGCAGCAACATTACGTCAGCCTCTATCAATTGACATCCCCCTCTACCACTTCTCAATTACTCGCAACTGCTGCGGACACGATGTGCTGACGCGATCTGCGGACATGGTCTGCGGGCAGAAATCTGTGAACATAGTGAAGTAATGATTTCGCGTTAATAACATTGTCTGCGGCACTTTTCAAGCACAAAAATCTGAGGTGAATTTTATTTTAGAGCAAAATCTTTACTACTACGTGTGAAACAATGTTTCGTCCGTCTCCAACTCAAGGACTTTGAAATGACACCAAGGTCACAACAAGCACACACCTCGAGACTAGCAATGTGTATACCATATGTGGGACAATATCATCATCATCATCATCATCAGCCTGCTATACCCAATGCAGAGCGAAGGCCTCTCCCATATTTCTCCAATTAACCCGGCTCTGTGCTAGCTGCATACACTTGACCCCTGCGAACTTCTTAACCCCATCCGCCCACCTAATTTCCTGCCTTATCTTGCTACGCTTTCCTTCCCTTGGAATCCAGTTTGTTACCTTAAGCAACCATCGGTTATCCTCTCTTCGTACTACATGTCCTGCCCATGCCCATTTCTTCTTAATTTCACTAGATTGTCAGTAACTTGAGTTATTTCTCTGACCCACTCTGCACGCTTCCTATCTCCTAATGTTACCCCTACCACTTTTCGTTCCATAGCCCTCTGCGTTGTCCTCAACTTAAGTAGAACCCTCTTGGTTAACCTTCATGTTTCAGCCCCATAGGGGAGTACAGGTAAGATGTAACTGTTGTATACTTTCCTCTTTAGCGATACCGGTAAGCTGCTAGTCATAAGCTGCGAGTGCTTGCCAATTGCGCTCCATCCTAATCTTATTCTTTTTGTTATTTCCTTTTCATGATCCGAATCTGCGGTTACTACTTGTCCCAAGTAAACATATTCGCCTACCATTTCCAGTGCTTCGCTACCTAACGTAAACTGCTGTTCCTTCCCGAGGCTGTTGAACATTACCTCAGTTTTCTGCATAATGATTTTCAAGCCTGCCTTTCTACTTTTCCTGTCTAGGTCACCAATCATTCTTTGCAGTTCATCTCCTGAGTTACTTAGCAAGGCAATGTTATTAGCAAATCGCAGATTACTGAGTTATGCTCCATCTACCCTTATCCGTAACTGCTCCCATTCCACGTCTCTGAATACTTCCTCTAAGCAAGCTGTGAATAGTACTGGGAGATCGTGTCTCCTTGCCTAACACCTTTCTTTATGGAAATTTTGTTCCTTTTTTTACGCAGAACTATGGTTGCAGTGCAGCCAATATATATCTTCCAAACTTTCACGTACGGCTCATCTACCCCCTTATTTCGCAATGCCTGCATCAACGCTGAAGTTCCTACTGAGTCAAATGCTTTTTCGTAATTAATAAATGCTATTTATAAGGGCTGGTTAATTCCGAGCATCTTTCTAATTCAATACAATATACAATATATCGCACAACATCAGACAATATATCGCACAGCAAGTGAGCGCCTTTGCATTTCGTGTTTCTATGAAGGTGAAACACAAAAGCACACGGGTATTGTGGCCCGAAAGCCGCTGTCAGAAGCTTCCACCGCCACTTATTGGGGTTGGAGTCATTATCGTATTTGCCGGAGAAACTAATAATTGTCTCGCTCCTCTGGTCACGACGCGATGCAGCCAGCGTCTTGATGCGCGCCATGGTTGCCTGCATAGGCGTACTACATACCTTCTTCTAGAATCACTTTGGGACTATAGACTGGTATGTTTAGTCGCATTATTTAAAACAAGCATGAAGGTGAGACTTTTGAACGACAGAAGGAAAAATGATTTCGCCAATTTCGATGTTTGTCAAATCACTATTGAGCCCAAACAGTGTTTTACCCATAATGTTGGACCGGAACCGAACCGAAAACCGGAACCTAACCCGAATTCCTTCTCGGAGCTGGAACCGAACAGAAACCGGATTTTTCCGCCAACATGGAGCTTGACCTGAACAGGAATAAATCGGAGCAACCGTTTTCAGCCAGTTCGCGGTAGGTTTCGAGTATTTCATCGAAACCGAATGACTTCAACAAATCTTGACAATGTCCTCTCCCTTCGGTCTTTGCGTTTCCAATTAAAAACGTTGGCAGAATTTACTGAGCATATAATAAAATATTTGCGAGCAGCCATGATGCTGCTGCAATAAAGTCTTCTGAAACCTCTTTTCTAGCCATAGAAAACACCCTTCAAAATGTAAATGCGGCCAGTAAGCTAAGTGCAGCTTCCAAAACCATGTTTACTCGGGATTACCACTAGTGATGACGAAAAACTCATTAGTACTGATAGACGAAACCTGCTGTATGCATTACCTCTAACACCCCATTTAATGTAATTGAAAACGGGAGCCGATCTAGAAGCTAAATCTGAAACACTCATTTTCTCGTTCTATGATAAAGTAGGACTGCTTGTCTGTGTTTAAACAGAAAATCTTCTTTCACAGAAAAAAATCCTTTCTACTTTAAGCTGGCGTGCCACGTTTCTCACTTCGGCAAAAACGAGAGTGTGCGCCAAAACCTTCACCAACCGGACAGGACGCTGTTAACTAATTTAAAACGTCTTCTACATCAGGAACTGTGTGAAACTTCATGTTTGGCTTAAAATACCCGAAACCTGCTGTAATCATTTTAAATGTGATTAAAGTGAATGTCACCTCTCAAAACTAAGTTGTAGGCTAATCTGCATGCAAAAGCATGCTATTTTTTGTAAAGATAGCAACGCCACCTGAGACGCTGCTTGCTTGCTCTCCGTCGTGGCGGAAAACTTTTTAATTCGTAATAAATTTATGTTTTACAATAATCACGTGTTCCTAAAGGCAGAGCAACGTGAGCGCCAGAGCCAAAGAATTATGTATAACATTCAGTACGAAACAAATGTTATTCCAAGTCGATATTGTACTGAGATGTCGAACAGGATACTGTAATTTCGCTACCTTTATTCATCGGAGGCAGGACCTTAACAGCCACGCATGCTTTTCACGGGCGACAAGAGGCATACTTAAAGCCTTATGAAGAAAAATGGGAGGGAGGTACGATGTGTCGGATAGAGTGCTCGGGAAAATAAATGAGCGTGGACTGCAACACTAACCAGCGATGGAGGGGGTAGAACCCTTTAGCGAAACAGCACTGAAGGACGAAGCCAAGAGCACAAAAAAATACTAGATAAATATTTCGGAAGAAAACCAATGACCGGCCACACAGCGATTTCTCGTGTCTATTAACAATTTTTACGTTGGCGTCACTCTGCGGCTCCGCCATAAACATGTCTAAGGATCGGCAGCAAGCGGGCCGTGTTGCACTTTCTATACAGGCACTCCTACCCCGCATGAAGACGTTGTTGTCATATGTATCTGCAACACATTATATAGGATATAGAAGGTATATAGGTTATAGGATATAGAAAAGGGTGAATACGGGCTGATTGGTTCAGCCGCCCACAAACTCAACACGATTGACGGAACGCGTGGCCAGGACTACCGTCAGCGCCGCGAAGCGATAGCCAACTGTGCGAGATAATTATCTCGGTATGTTTACGGTGGCTGACAATAGCTGGTGCGTAGCTAGCTTTCACTGTTTTTTTCTTTCTTCTTGATCGCAGCGTGGACAGCGCGCTCTTCAAGGGGGCGTTTTTACGTTTTTTGCTCACCGATGTGGCACCTATGGCCCCGGCAATGCTCTTTGCAGTTTTCGTATCGCGGAAACCAAACATTGCGCACTAAGCTGCTGCAGCTTGCTCCCCTTGCCAGTTTGATTCAAATGCTGCCGACGTAACAAAATATTTTCGGCACTGTGCTGCGCTTCCAAGTAAAGCCCTTATATGCCGAACCTGCCCCCAATAGTAAAAATGAGACATATGCACAAAGCGTTTGCTGCGCTACGAAACTCGGATTCATCTCTTTTTTTAGGAAATAGGTTTCCTGACATCATGTTTTGAGCCTTTCTCTGTGAGTTATTTACCCGTTTACACGCACGCAATCTCTCTCCCTCTCTCAAATAGAAAATTGTCCATCTTCTGAGCACGGGAAGGAAAAGAGAAGGAACTTTTGCGACTGGCGCAGTGAAGAACACTACAATGAAAGTAACGAGCAATTCATAATCCTGAATATAGAGGCGAGCGCCTCCACCCCGATCACTCTTCCCTGCCTTCGTCAGCTCTGGCAGTGATTGATAAAGCGCGTCCACCAGCTTTATGTCCTGAACGGGAACCCGGAGCAGGTCCGAAGTGGCGGAACTCGAGCTTAAACGACTGGAGAGCTTTGCTTCGATCATGCCCCAAACATTTTCAGTAATGTTGAGGTCGGGACTGTGGCTTGGCAACTGCACTTGTATTGCGGTTCAACCCATCGAGCCGTGTGTATTGGAGCGCGATCGTGTTGAGACCAGAAGCCTTCCGGAAACGGCTAATCCAGCATATATGGTATTAAAATATCCTCCAGTTTGATGTATGCCTTCCCTGTCGTCCTGCCTGGATTCCTGTGGATGGTTCTTAAACCCTGGTAGCTCATGGCATCCCAGACGTTCACTGCTGTGCGCCCCCTCGAGGGCACGTCACAAATATACCGCTTCTCGTAACTGAAAAAAAAGAAAGCGAGCATTCGTTTTCTACTCACCTAGTATAAAAGAACATACCAAAAGTAAACCGCTAATTTCCAGGACGCGAAACTCTGGCGCTCGTTCCATCGTGCGCCGAATGTTGATTCGTCGCTGGACACGACGTAGCACCAGTTTTCTGGCGTTCATTCTTTGTGACCCTCTGCGAACTCCAGCCGCTGGCTGCGATTCGGCGGGTCAAGTCGCGGCTGCCCGGCTTCGAATTCTAGCATCATGGAGGCTTCTGCGAATGGTTTCTTCCCAGGCATGTAGGTCGAGGTCGTCGCGGATTTCTCGCGCGGTGAGGAACAGATCACAGACTTAATCCGCGACGATCAGATCTTCTTTGGGCGTTGTTGCGCGCTCTGGAGCTCCACGCGAAGTGTTTTTTTAATCCGCCTTCGTCCCTAAACACCTGGATAATGCGGTTTAGCGTAGAAACCGACCGTCCCATTCTTGTGGCTATTTCACTTTGGCTCATCGTGCAGATCATATGCACTATGTAAGCACGCTCGTCTGTGGGCACTCTTCGAGGCATTTTTAGAAAAAGATTCTGAACCTATGGTTTCACACTACTTAAGGTCCGCATCAACAGCTAACGTTGTTTTCATTGCCTGTCCTCCTGCCCATAGCGGTAATATCGCTCATACTGCCACACTGGTTCTTTTTGTTAGATGTTTGAAAGAGCACAAATGATCTCGAGCTTTATGATTGCTTCACGCCATATGTGTCAATGTTATTTAATGCAGGATGCTCCGGATCATAACTTTTGCTTTTCTCCCGCGATTAATTCCATCCGCATGCGGCGTCGTTGCAAGGCTTTTTTTCCTTCTCGACCGTGCGATGCAGCAGTGCAACTGTCGTTTAAGACCTCCGGGTAGCCCAGCACAATCAGGAAATTTGCTACGACGCCACTAATAGCCTGTGTCGCTGTGGGACTGTACAGCCCATATACCATTCGTAGAGGTTCATGCGTAAATGATTTAGCACGCATGCGAGTCATTTTCTAAACTTGACAAAGATTGCCTGCGAACGACGGTGCAGCCGCAGTTAAAACCTCAACAGAATATTACAAATTGTAATGACTGCTAGTTTAACGCATTAGACGCCTTCGGAATTTATTCCTCGCCATTTTTCACTGATAGCAATTTTGTTCCTAGCTTAAACAGCATGCTTATATATTTTTTGGTCACAAGATAGCGCTTTTTTATATACGACATCTCATTACTATTTGAAATAATTCGTATCCACATGTTTTTATGCTGAGAAAAGACGCGAGTCTTTTGCACGGCTCGTTGGAATTTATTATCTTCAGAGCGGAATAGAAAAAGCACGACACCAAGGTAAATCGTTTAGCAAAAGTAAACTGACGCACAGTGTGGAAGAGTGGGAAAATGAGGAAGAATTGACACAATTTCTTGCGGAAGATTTATTTCGTGCCAAACATCACTGGCTGTAGAAGCTAGAGTTTTCCCTGCTGCTTATGTTTGACGTGCTTGGTACTACAGAATACCTGTGACTTTATGTGGAAATAATTTGGAAGCGAATCGCACTTCTCATAACATATCTCGTCACGGCTAGCAAACTGAAAAGAGCGTTGCCCCCTGACATGAGAGGACGCATCAACGAACAAAAAGCGTAGAAACAACCCCGCGACGAGCACGCTTTCCACGTAGCGATCAGGCACAAGCGAAAAAGCAGTCAAAGCGACCTGCACACCACCTATCGTAAACCGTAGTTAACGTAACGAGAGCATCATCTCGCACCTGATGACTATCGCTTCGCGGCTCTGACGGCAGTCCAGGCCACGCGTTCCTTCATTTGTGTTAAGTTCGTCGGCGGCTGTACATGATCACGAATGGAAAGAAACAGTGCTACTAAGACAGGTATTGAGACAGGACAGCAGAGAAGACAAAACAGATGCGCTGTGTTTTTTTTTTTTTTTTGTCTGCTCTGCTGTCCTAACTTAGTAGCGCTGTTACTTTCCATTCGTTATTCTATAGGTCTTCACGGTACCGGCACTCACTGCGCGTGCGCAATTTCGTTGACGAACTCACTATGCAGATCCGCCCTTCGTGCTGCCAATGCTGTGTAGCAAGCACCTTCGGACATCGCCCTGGGAACGCAATTACCCGGCGAAAACTTTACAGAACAGCGGCATGTTTTGTTTTGTGCGTCACTGAGATGAAAAAGCCTGAAGATGTAATTACACTGTTTCCTCTTCTAGTTTCCTGAAGAAAAGGTTTATGTTAGCAGCGCGTACTAGGACAAGGAGTGAGCACGGAGAAATACAGAAGACTAACAAGCGCAAATCTCTATTGCAGTGAAACGTTTGTATGCGCTGCTTGTTTGCCATGTGCGTTCCTCCATGTTTTCTCCTCGTCCTGATACGCACTGGGAAAATTAATGGAAACCCAACTAGCAATACAGCGTGTCCTCTTCGAATAGAAAGTGACGTTTGGTGCTGAAGCGGCTGATTCGCGGGCTAGCCCAGCTCCGATGATGGTGAGCTCGTGACGTTTTCAGATGGCGGTATTTTCCATTTATTTGGAACCAGTTGCCATTAAAGCTTTGCTTTTATTGTGACTAAAGTCAAGGCATTTATAAATAACGAAGGTTCTATATACATGCGGTCGACGTAAACTTAGGCAAATTTTATACCGCTTTGTAAGTTAGGCTGCAGTGAAGGCACTGACAGTTCACTTTTATTCTCTTCATTTTGGCTAGACATTTCTTCTTGTTCAATATAAATACTCGTATTTGACGTTGCGCAGTGAATTATATGAAAAAAGAGACTAGTCCAGAGAGAGAGGAGCACATTTGATGGGTATGGGCGGGAGAACGGAGAAAAAAAAGCAGTATGGCAGGTCACAACAAATCGCTGGCGAAGGGTAGGTTTACCCGCTTCACTCGTTCGGTCAGTTGTACTTCGCTCGTTTTTACGCCTGTGATATTAGATTACGGGAGCGTCAAGACCCGAAAGAGCTTCTACAGTACGCCGGTGCGCTGGTACTCGATGGTATGAAGTGGACGCCGAAAGTACACGTCTGAAAAAGCACGTCTCGGACTGCTCGAATGATCCTTTTAGTCTATAGGAATGAAACCTTTCCGAGTGTACTAGATTTCGCGTTCAATATAGGCGTACGAGCGGAACTTCATGGAAATAAAACCGGGAAACGAGCACACTTCCCCTAATGTAGCAGTTTCCCAGGATCTTGTGTTCCACACAACACTTCCCCGTCGTGCTAAAAAAGTTTTCACACGAATACACATGCATAAAGGTTGCTTCTTGGACAGAATTTACGGCCACACAAAATTGGCACTAGATTTCTGCTACCTGTATTGAAATCGGTACTCATAATCGTGGAGAGATGGCGACTTACGTTTTAGGCTTCCAACTCTCTCAATAGTTCGTAACGGCTTTCCTACTTGTAGCAATGTAGAATGACATAACAGACGTGCTCGCATTTTCCTACTTTTCCAAGCATGCAGGAACAGTAATTCTTTTCGCTCCTGGTATCGCTTCTTATGCTCTAAATGCGGCCGAAGTTTGGGCATAGTTCAACTTGCAAGGAGCGACTTTGCAGACAAAGGCCGGGGATCTCCAATGCTTAGTGAAAAGTGGGCACTAAATTTCAATGAAACAACTCTTTTCTGTCGTATTGTTGAGCAAATGCGTCAAGACGTCCAGGCTTATTATACACTAATGCTTTCTTAGGATTATCACATAACCTCTACAGCGATGGTACCAATGTTTCGTAAACACTTCCGGTATGCACCGATTGCGCAGGTAGTGCAACCCCGATCAGGCAATGACAATTAAGTCACATAAGTATAATTTCCACAGGGAGCAAATCCTCCTCATATTGAAACGCATCACTTACAAATGTCAGTGCTTTCTGGTTGTTTCCCTATTTTTTTCTTTCTCTTACACTGGGATGGATGGATGGACCGACGGAAGAAATATAACAGCATCCCCTTTGAAACAGGGGGAGGAGGGGGAAGGGAGAGAGGGGCAGTTTTCACAGATATATTCAGCCAACCCTGGGGCTTCGGGGAGAGTGATTATGCCTCCATCGACATCCGGAGGGATACCATACCATTAGCAGATTAGATGTTCAATTATTTCTATGAATTCACCTACACACTGCACATCTGTGATTTTCGTGGGTAAATTTATTTTTGTAGATGCATCTTCTAAAGCACCCATATCTAGATTTAGGACACTTTCAATGGGTTTTAGCTTCTGACATTTGTTAAATATTATATTTTGCCGCACAGATTCCGAATGGCTGCTTCCTCAAGTTTCATGATAACCTCGTGCGCTTGTTTGTGTGTAACCGCACATGCGCACACCAGAGGTATACCACCATCGTTATCATTCACCTTGGTATATTTTGTTTTTTGCTGCACATTAAATTTAATTTCTGCAAATTTTGTCGCGGGCCTTATGCCTGAGCTCAATTTCTCTTGAGACATTGACCCCCAATTAGTTTCTCTACAGCAGCTGTCAGTGTTTTTTTTTTGCTTTTTTTTTTGCAGGCCGTCCGAGTTGCTGAACAGTCGAGCAGAGTACAATTTACGGACGCAAGAACGGGTACAAAAACCGGCACTACTCAAGCGGCTAGACACACCGTATTATGGCAATAACATGGCGGAAGTACAGCCCGAAGTTTCGTTTAGAACCATCACCCACCATAAATGCTAAATTTGCAGCTCACCTAAGGGCGGCTTGATACGCATTGAGATATGTAAAACATAGAAGTTATAGATATCTGCAGGCCGCTTTTAGTCACACCAAGGTTTTTGGGTGCAGTGAGTGGCCACGCCCTTATAAGGGATTCCGAGCGTTCTCCCATGTTAATCAACGCCTAAAGAAACAATATTGCAACATGCATTACAAATATCATGAAGAAAGCTACAAAGATCATTCCTCCTGCCTCACAATAGCGAAACAGATTCAGCGGTATATCTAGGCTAATTTATTGTAGAATTCCCTGCCATTTTCTTTTGGTTCATATGCTTCGAGTTTATCTTGATTTGTTAGGAGAATGCTCTTTTATTCTGTGCAAATTTTCTTATGTTTTACAGATGTACCAGATGCTTTTCCTGCTCCCACTTGCTTGGTTCCTTGCGTTCGAGCGTGTAGCAGGGGAAATAAAGACAGGTGGCTGGGCAGCACAGGATCCCCTAAGTAATCCCCTGTACAGAGAGCTAGCGGAGTTTGCCCTCAAAGAAGGACAAATTAAAGCCCGCTTGAGGTTGGTCACCGTGAAAAAACTCTTGGACGTGAAGACAAAGGTACCTGAGAACAGTGCAATGACTTTAGATTTTTTGTAGCGAGAGCTACGCTAGGTTAGTAAAAACAAAAAAAGTTTTGTCGTGCCTGTCCGAGGCCACAACTGCGCATACACCATCACCATGGCAACGAGCTGCGCTGTTTCATCATATTCCGCCGCTGCGACTCGCCGGTTCCACTGCTGCGCCAACTCGTTACATCACGTGCCTCTTTCTGCAGCCACACTGGCTCACCCGTTTCTGGGTCACCCAGTGACTCATCAAATACGTGAAGCTCGCGACAAAGACGAGGTGGAGAGAAGCGGCGTACTATGAAGATATACTTTCTCCTAAGCGGCAATGCAGCATATGCGCTCGCCGGCACCGAGAAAAGATAGGTAGTTTCCGCACTGCGTACACGCGCGCTGCCGAAGAGAGCTGACAGAACAGAGTTGGAAACAGTCTGCCGGTATCACATTCGAAGGACATGAAACTGGGTCCTGCATAGAGCGCCGGTGAACACTGACAACTTTTGATGACGATGACGTTTTTCAGAATCTCTTCACAGAATAACAAAGTTTAACTGAGGTAGACTACCTTAGTGTAGAAGATATGAACGAAACCTTCACAGGCATCATTACTGAGTGCGCGGCGGAAGTAGGTGGCAGGATAGTCAGAGATGATACCGGTAAATCATGAAGGCAGGCGAAATATTTGATGAGAAAACTTCAGTGTAGGGACCCCTCAAACCCAGAAGACAGGAATGAACCGTCAGAGCTACCAAAGCCAATCAATAGGTGGAAATGTTCAGACATAAGGAAGTATAACAGGGGAAAAATTTAGCATGCTTTAAAGAATGGTGACAGCCTTAAGCGGTAAAGAAATTAGGCATAAGCAAAAAATAGATGTACGCGCTAGGGGACAAAACAGGCAATGCCGTCACTAATAAGGAAAGATAGTCAAAGTAGCCGAGGAGTTTATACTGACATACATATGCCAATGTAATCAGGATATTAATGATTGGCTGTATACTGAAGAGAAATCAGACGTTCCCCCAGTAGCAAAGACGTGCTTAAGAACGCTTTAGGAGATAAAAAGGGGAAAAGTAGATGAAGAGGATCAGCTAATGTCAGATTTATTGAAGGACGGGGGATATTGTGATGGAAAATATATCCAACCTTTATACGCTATGCCTGGTGACATCGCCTGCACCCGGAATCATGAAAAAACGCTATCATTATCTTAATTCATAAGAAATGGAAAGCAAAGGGCTTGAAAAAATGCAGAACATGCAGCTTACCTTCCGTTACGTGCAAGGTATTTACTGAGATAATCGCTAAAGGAATTGCTGCAACCATACACTTCAGTCAACCAAAGGATCAAACATGTTTAGGGAAAAAGTACTCTACTATGGATCATAACCATACTATCCATTGGGTGATAAACAAATGCACGGAATATTGCCGCGAAACCTTCAAAACAGTATTTGTTGTTTTTTTTAACAGCCGCCGGCATACAGGCTTATCACTCTGATTCTGGACCGCGTATCAGTTCCGTAATCTTTGTTTGTTACTGCTCGATGTCGCGAGTCACACCTTTATCAGTTTTGTTGTAGCGCAGGACGCACCGAGATCTGTCTCGAAGGTTCCGGCCACTCGCTTGTCTTTCCACAATGTTCCAGCCCGTGCTGGTAGCTGCTTGCGACGTTATCTAGATTGTTCTGTGCAGCCTTTAAATTGAGCGTTGCCGAGTGTCACGGGCATTCTTTGTTCGACGATCGACGAGCACGTTTGTTTCTATCGCCGCCGCCGAGTTGCTTAGTTCTTTTGCGGGCGCAAGTCAGCCCAAATAAAGAGTTTCTTTAGTGCAATCATCGGCCCCTTCATTTGTGTCGTCAACCTCGTCACCGCTACGTGACATCTGGTGGAGGTGCTGCCTTTTATCCTTCAAGCGAAGACCCAAGCCATGTTCCTGTCGCCCTGGAAGACCAGCCTACAGGTCACCGAGCCAGCCGCCGACTTCAAGGCCTACAGCCAGAGCACGGTCTGCTACCTGACCCCATTCGATTTCGGAAGACATCGACGCTGACAATGGCCCAGCCTACAGCACCGGTTGTTTTCGTTCAACCCCGTGAGCCCCCCTGCTTCCATGGACGACCGGACGAAGATGCAGAAGACTGGATGGACCTTTTCGACCGTGTTGCAGAATTCAATGGCTGGAACGACGCCGCAAAACTCAGGCAAGTCTACTTTGTTCTTCAAGGACATGCCCGAGTTTGGTTCGAAAATCATGAGGCAGCTATGAAGGATTGGGAGATTTTCAAGGAAGCGTTTCTGACTGCCTTTTCAAGCGCCGTCCGAAAGGAAAGAGCCCAGGCCCTCCTTCAGTCAAGACTTCAACTCCCTAACGAGCCTGTCTTGGCGTATGTTGAGGAGATGAAGCGCCTCTTTCGCCGCGCCGACCCTAATATGACCGAAGGTGAGCAAGTCAAACTTCTATTGCGAGGCGTTAAAGAGTCGCTCTTTGCGGGTCTTGTGCGAAATCCGCCAAGAACTGTGGCGGAATTTGAAACGGAGGCGTCTACTATTGAGAAGACGTTGGCCACCCGAACGCGCCACTACGAGCGACCACTTCAGCCGGACTGCTCAATCCACTACCCCAGCACATCTACAAGCGGAGAGAACCTTCGGGACCTCATCCGGGAGATCGTGCGAGAGGAGCTCCGCCGACTGATGCCATCATCGCAACAACCGCAGGTGGCGACGCTCGCGGACGTCGTCCGTGAAGAAGTCCAGCAGGCGCTGGGCGTTCCTCAAGCAACGGCTGCGACTGTTCCAGCACACGAGGCAACAGCGATGAACTACGCTGGTGCATTACGTCGCCCTGCGCCCCGACGTGATGGCTTTCCGAGCCCTCGCCGCTACCGTCCTGTTCCTGAAAACCGCCCCTTGGCCCCCGCCCGCCAAGCCTACCAACGACCCCCAAACCCCAGGAAGTGCGACGCCTGGAGGACTGCAAACAACCGGCCATTATGCTTCCACTGCGGTGAGGCCGGCCACATTCTGCGGCACTGCCCGTACCGACGAATCGGTCTCCGCGGATTTGCAGTCGACGCTCCACGACCACGCCCAGGTGAACGACCACAAGAAATTGACAACTATCTGCGTAGCGGTGAGATTGCGCCACCAATCCGTCGATTCAGGTCTCCATCGCCGTACAGGGCCCGCTTTGCGTCGCCAGGCCGTACCTATGATGAGAGTATGCGCGGAAGGTCCCCAAGCCCGCGCAGGGGAAACTAAACAGAGCAACCTTTGGAGGTGAGGTTGCTCAACGGCGAAAAGACGAACATCCTCCGCCGCCGATGACCACTAACGACGACGCAACCATTTCATCGCCGCTCCACACGACGACATCGACGACAACACGACCAGAGTGCAAGCAGACACCGCCGCCCAGCGAAGTAACAACGGTATGCCCCGGCCATGACCTGAAGAAACGACGGAGCCGAGATCGGACACTAAGGCCCACGTGCAATGCGAGGACGCGAACAAGTGACCTTGAAGTTGATATCGACGGTCGCAGAGTCACTGCCCTAGTAGACACCGGAGCTGACTATTCAGTCATCAGCGGACCGTTAGCCTCTCAGCTCAGAAAAGTTACCACCGCTTGGGATGGCCCGCTGATTCGCACCGCAGGTGGCAACCTGATTACTCCATCGGGACGATGCACTGCAAGAATAACCGTAAATGGGCGTACTTACCCCACCAGCTTTGTGGTCTTGCAGCAGTGCTCCCGCAGCGTGATTTTAGGCATGGACTTCCTAAATGAACATAGGGCTATCATCGACCTGCGATCCAAGGTCATCAAGCTCTGCAGACAAAGCCATTCCGGCTACGACGACGTCGATGCAACACATCGCTCTAAACGTCCTCGATGAAGAATTGACCGTCCCGCCCCGATCAAGCATCGCAGTCTGCGTAGGTAGCGCAAACATCGAAACCGCTGAAGGCATCGTCGAAGGAAATATCCAATTGCTCTTAGAACGAGGTGTGTATCGCAAGAGGCATCGCGAAATTCCGGAGAGGTCAAACTCAGGTGCTGGTAACAAACTTCACCGAAGAATACCGGCATCTCAACAAGGGCACGACGATCGCTTTTCTCGACGAATTAGCCGACCTCAAAGATGTATTCGCCCTCCACGACCAAACGCTGGAAGACTCACCAGACCAATTCCGTCAGCCCAAGTTTGACATCAACCCGACATTGACCCACAGCAGGAAAGACCAGATTCTTAGTCTTCTTCGAAGCTACGGGGAGTGCTTCTCGTCATCATCGAAGGTACGGCAAACACCACTGACCAAGCATCGCATTATAACGGACGAACACGCCCGACCTCTGCGCCAAAGCCCTTATCGTGTATCGCCGCGAGAACGCCAGGCCATTCGCGATCAAGTTGAGGAAATGCTACGTGATGACGTAATCCAGCCCTCGAACAGCCCTTGGGCGGCACCAGTCGTTTTGGTCAAGAAGAAAGACAGCACACTTCGCTTCTGCGTTGACTACCGCCGCTTGAATAGCATAACGAAGAAGGATGTCTACCCGCTTCCCCGCATCGACGACACTCTCGACCGGCTCTGCAATGCAAGGTACTTCTCATCGATGGACCTGAAGAGCGGATATTGGCAAATTGAGGTCGACGAAAGAGATCGCGAAAAGACCGCATTCATCACACCGGACGGCCTTTATGAGTTCAAGGTGATGCCATTTGGCCTCTGCTCCGCACCAGCCACGTTTCAACGAGTAAAGGACACAGTCCTGGCAGGCTTGAAGTGGCAAATTTGTTTGGTATATTTGGACGACGTTGTTGTCTTCTCGTCAAACTTTAAAGACCACCTAAAACGACTACAGAAAGTGCTGGAAGCCATCAAGTCATCGGGACTAACGCTAAAAGCAGAGAAGTGTCACTTCGCCTACGAAGAACTCCGGTTCCTAGGTCACATCGTTAGCAAGGACGGTATTCGCCCAGACCCGGAGAAAACAGCTGCAATCGCACAATTCCCACCGCCTGCCGACAAGAAAGCTGTGCGCCGATTCCTTGGGCTGTGCGCTTATTATCGACGATTTGTCAGAAACTTTTCGCGGATCGCCGAACCATTGACGCAGCTTACAAAGGCTGACGTACCTTTTAAATGGGAAGCGCCGCAAGAAGAAGCCTTCGACGAACTTAAGCGCCGCCTGCAATGCCCTCCTGTACTTGGCCACTTTGATGAAAACGCCGAGACCGAAATTCACACCGACGCGAGCAGTGTGGGCCTAGGAGCCGTTCTTGTCCAGAAGAATGCCGGACAGGAGAAAGTAATCGCCTACGCTAGCAGATCCCTCACAAAAGCCGAAGTCAATTACTCGACGACCGAGAAGGAGTGCCTTGCAATCATCTGGGCCACTTCTAAGTTTCGTCCATACCTATACGGCCGA
This sequence comes from Amblyomma maculatum, assembly GCF_055883805.1. Classification (NCBI taxonomy): domain Eukaryota; kingdom Metazoa; phylum Arthropoda; class Arachnida; order Ixodida; family Ixodidae; genus Amblyomma; species Amblyomma maculatum. The sequence goes on along the minus strand of NW_028146755.1, from coordinate 388,177 downwards.
CCATTCAAGGTGGTAAGCGACCATCACGCGCTCTGCTGGCTGGCTAATTTGAAAGATCCTTCCGGCCGCCTTGCCAGATGGGGCCTACGACTTCAAGAATTTGACATGACTGTAGTCTATAAGTCGGGCCGGAAGCATTCCGACGCAGACTGCTTATCCCGCGCTCCCGTCGACGCTCCCCCGAAGGACGATGACGACGACGCCTTTTTGGGACCGGTAAGCGCCAGCAGTTTCGCAGAACAACAGCGATCAGACCCTGAACTGAAAGCGCTAGCCGATTACTTGGAAGGAAAGACCGCTTCCCCTCCTGGTGTGTTCAGGCGACATTTATCATCGTTCGCGTTAAGCAATGGCCTCCTCGTGAAGAAGAACTTCGCACCCAACAAGACCGCGCAGCTTCTCGTAGTGCCTAAAACCCTCCGGCAAGAAATTCTGCAGGCGTTGCACGATGAGCCCACAGCAGGCCACCTCGGACTTGCGCGCACGTTGCATCGAATCCAGGAGAAGTACTACTGGCCGCGACTGCCTGCCGAAGTTGCCCACTACGTGAAGACGTGTCGTGAGTGCCAACGACGCAAGACGCCGCCGATCAGACCAGCAGGACTACTAAACCCGATTCCGCCACCAATCCTGCCCTTTCAACAAATTGGGATGGATCTCCTTGGCCCCTTTCCATCTTCTTCTATGGGTGACAAGTGGATCGTCGTGGCCACTGACTACCTTACCCGTTACGCCGAAGCAAAAGCCCTACCCAACGGTACCGCAGCAGAAGTCGCCAAATTTTTTGTCGAACAAATTCTCTTGCGACACGGCGCCCCAGAAGTGCTCATCACGGACAGGGGAACGGCGTTTACGGCAGAGTTGACGCAAGCCATCCTGGAATACAGTCACACAAACCATCGACGAACAACTGCGTACCATCCCCAGACCAATGGCCTTCCGGAGCGCCTGAACAAAACGATCGCTGACATGATCGCTATGTACGTCGACGCTGAACACAAGACCTGGGACGCCATCTTGCCGTACGTGATCTTCGCGTATAACACGGCAGTCCAGGAGACGACCAGAGCTACTCCGTTCAAGCTTGTGTACGGTAGGGAGCCCACGACGACGCTCGACGCAATGCTACCGCACGTAACCAACGAGGACAACCTCGACGTCGCCGCCTACCTGCAGCGTGCAGAGGAAGCCCGACGACTCGCACGGCTGCGTATTAAAGACCAACAGCCGACGATACAACTTACGACGACGCCACGCAGAGTACAATCCAGGAGACCAAGTGTGGGTTTGGACACCTGTTCGCCGTCGCGGATTAAGTGAAAAGTTGTTGCGTCGATACTTTGGGCCGTACAAAATCATTCGCCGCGTCGGCCCACTGGACTATGAAGTCATTCCCGACGGAATGTCAGCATCACAACGGCGACGCGCACGCCCAGAAATTGTACATTTTGTACGACTGAAGCCATATTACGCGCGTTAAAGTGTGGTGTTTATGTTTAAGTTGCTTTGTTTTGGAACATCGAGGCGATGTTTTTTTTTTTTTTAAGGGGGGAGTAATGCCGCGAAACCTTCAAAACAGTATTTGTTGTTTTTTTTTAACAGCCGCCGGCATACAGGCTTATCACTCTGATTCTGGACCGCGTATCAGTTCCGTAATCTTTGTTTGTTACTGCTCGATGTCGCGAGTCACACCTTTATCAGTTTTGTTGTAGCGCAGGACGCACCGAGATCTGTCTCGAAGGTTCCGGCCACTCGCTTGTCTTTCCACAATGTTCCAGCCCGTGCTGGTAGCTGCTTGCGACGTTATCTAGATTGTTCTGTGCAGCCTTTAAATTGAGCGTTGCCGAGTGTCACGGGCATTCTTTGTTCGACGATCGACGAGCACGTTTGTTTCTATCGCCGCCGCCGAGTTGCTTAGTTCTTTTGCGGGCGCAAGTCAGCCCAAATAAAGAGTTTCTTTAGTGCAATCATCGGCCCTTTCATTTGTGTCGTCAACCTCGTCACCGCTACGTGACAATATCATCGTCAACCAGAGTATACCCAGGGCAGGAAGAAGGCCTCCCATATTCCTCCGACTAAACCGGTCCTGTTCTAACACATCCATTTGACACCTACGAGCTTCTTAACCTCATCCGCCCACCTGACTTTCTCCCGCCCCCTGCTACGCTTTTCTTCTCGTGGAATCCAGTTTGTTACCCTAAGCGACCATCGGTTATCCTCTCTTCGCACTACATGCCCTGCCCATGCACATTTCTTCTTGGTTTCCGCTTGTTAACTCGAGTTATTTCGCTGACCCACTCTGCACGCTTTCCAATCACTTAATGCTATACCTACCGTTTCTCGTTCCATAGCCCTCAGCGTTGCTCTAAACTTAAGTAGAACTCTTTATGTTAGCTTCCACATTTCAGCACCGTAGGTGAGCACAGTAAGATGGAGCTGTTTTATATTTTCCTCTTGAGCGATACCGGTGAGCTGCCAGTCATAATCTCAGAATACTTACTATATGCGCACCATCCTAATTTCAATCTCCTAGTTATTTCCCTTTCATGGTCTGCAGAACTGGTTACTACCGGTCCTGAGTAAACATAATCGCCTACTACTTCCAGGGCTCGCTACCTGTTGTAAACTGCTGTTCCTTCCTGAGGCTGTTGAATATGAACTTAGTCTTCCGCATACCGATTTTCAAGCCTATCATTCAGCATTTTATGTCTACTTTATCAATCATTCTTCGAAGATCATGCACTGAGTTACTTAGCAAGGCAATGTCATAAGCAAATAGCAGATTACTGAGATATTCTTCATCTACCCTGATACCAAACTTTTCCAATTCCAAGCCTCTGAATACATTAAGCAAGCTTCAATAATCTCTGCTTTCAAAGCATATTTTGCCCAAGCCCGCTTCTCGGTTTCCGTGAACCTAGCTACACAGTGTTTACCCCTTGGCTCCTGTTGAAAGACATCTTTTCCAAAACAAGAGAAATCGGTCGCCCGGTTTCCTGGAGCCAACACTGCAGCACATGCACTTCTGTGCTCCCTTAGCCTCTCATTGAGGCTTCGGCCTGCCTGTCCCCCATACGCCTTCCCGCATGTCATAGAAATCTTGCACACAACACATTCGCAGCAGTTGACCTGGTCTGGGGAAATTATGGTGGTCCTTTTTGGACCTCCGCTGTCTTCGCCTCCGATCCTTTCACATGCTGCTAGCAGCTTGTTGTACAATATTATCAAATGTTTTAAACACAGCGATGTGCGTCACTCGTTTCCTTCTGAACACACTGAAGAACTGAAGCAAATTTGAAGGTGGGAGTCACGTCAACGTTTCCTGATAAAATGGTGCGTCGACTTCGCTCGTCAGATCGGTTTAGGCTGTTTCTTTTTTGGCGCGTATTTATGCGTAGGTTTCTTTTTAATACTCTAAAAAGTAAGGAAAATCAAAGAACGTCCTTTATTTATGCTGCTGTTTATGGAGTTCTACGTTCAAAACAACTCAGGGTATAAGGCACGCTGTAGTGGGGGGGTCCAAATAATATGCACATTCTGACTGTTTTTTTTTTTTCTCGTGCAACAACCTCACAAATTACACTTGTGCCTTGCGTTTGCTGTCGTCGATACAGAGCCAGCGCGGCCCGGCTTGACCCTACGCTCCGGACTGAGTAGCCAAACTTTCTTCGCCGTCCTGTAATAGAACAAAGAAAAAGAAAAACACAGATAGTACAGAATGGGGGAACTAATTTTTTCATTTGCATGCGCTTTCCTTTGCAGTTTTCGGGTTAAAACATGCAAACATGTAAATGTCGTTGTTCTGCGATATTGCTTAAAGGTTAAACGAATTGCCTTTCTCGAACACATCTTACGTGCCTGTACGCAAGATGTGGCTTCAACCTGAGAGATTTCTACATCTGCTTGTTTTAAAAACGACTCATTGATTTCTTGAACTTCCTTTAAATTTGCAGAATGAGTATCGAGCTTCAACATTGAACAGCTGGCGAAGAACAGAGCAACAGAGCTATATCAGCAGCTACACTGATCCCTTGGCTCGTACTTTACTGTACTATTCAATAGTGCGCTAGCTGCCTACTCATAAGGGACGAGGGGGGCTTTTTTCGGCCCAATGAGATTTGCACATTTTAGCATATAACTAGAATATGTTTACTAGAACCGTTAATTTTCACCTTAGCTGCGGCGCGACTTAAAAAGAGATTTGAGGTTTAACTCTGCTCTGTTACGCTGTCCTAATGAGCGATGAATAGAATTAGTCATTTTTATATTCGATAAAATCAATCCATCTTATTTTAATGTCCTGCCTGCGTTTCATTTGCCTTTCGGCGTTCAGGTGTTTGTAAACCAAAATACTGCACCTAGGCTACTGCGCCGAACTTTACTATGCACATTATTCGCAAAACGGAAGATTTTCAGGCAAAGATAGTAAATAAGATACTTAAAGTAAACCACCGTTCATAGTATTGTTGTCAGATTAAGTCCAAGTCAGACTTGTACACGTTAGAAAAAATAAGTAACCGATTACAATTACAATTACTCTATACAAAGTCTAATTGATTACAGGCGAAAATTATAGCCCTGAAAGGTAACTGAACAATTACACAAAAAATCAATTCATTTCACGTTACTTTTCTTCGAAGAGTTTATTCATATAAGAAAGGTGTACAAAGACGGGAGAGAAACTGCGGATCGCGTAATATACCGTTCAACATTTTTAATTTTCACGAGGAGCTGTTTATCCACGTTATCGTCGCTGATCCTCCTGCGCTTCCTCGTGAATATGTCCGCGGGAACGTGTGTACGTGTGTGTGTGTGTGTGTGTGTGTGTGTGTGTGTGTGTGTGTGTGTGTGTGTGTGTGTGTGTGTGTGTGTGTGTGTGTGTGTGTGCGTGTGTGTGTGTGTGTGTGTGTGTGTGTGTGTGTGTGTGCGTTCGTGCGCTTGTGTGCGTGCGCGCGAGTGTGTGTGTCTGTGTGTGTGTGTGTGTCTGTGTGTGTGCGTTCGTGCGCTTGTGTGCGTGCGCGCGAGTGTGTGTGTGTGTGTCTGTGTGTGTGTGTGTGTGTGTGTGTGTGTGTGTGTGTGTGTGTGTGTGTGTGTGTGTGTGTGTGTGTGTGTGTGTGTGTGTGTGTGTGTGTGTGTGTGTGTGTGTGTGTGTGTGTGTGTGTGTGTGTGTGTGTGTGTGTGTGTGTGTATGTGTGTGTGTGTGTGTGTGTGTGTGTGTGCGTGCGCGCGCGCGCGCGCGGCGAGCTCGCGCCGCAGTTCCCAGACGTTAAATTTGTGTTTCGTAACTTTCCTGACCGCCTACACCTTGATCGCATGCTTGTACACACAAATTAAGAACCGTATTAACACGCTCGCGCTTGAAATCTTCGTTTAATGCATTAACGTGGTTTTAGACCAGGCTTAAGCGAAACGTTGTCTTGGTATGATCTATATGTCTTGCCTGTTTATGAACAAAGCCTTTCAAAAAGTTACTTATAGTAGCAGTATTCTTTTATGCTATAACTTCAGCTCAAAATCAAGTAACATGTGCTTTAAATGCCCAGCTAATGAAGCCCCGACATAATACCATTCATTCAAAATTACATGATAGAAAGGTCTTAAACGTATGAGCAAGTCCTTGCCTGTATATAACGATGCAATGGGCGCGCTTTTTGTTTGTTCAGGTCGTTGCAGGAACGGAATATATGGTGACGTTCGAAACTGCTTTGACAGATTGCTACGAATTCTACGAACCCAAAAAATGTCCGGCAATAAGTGAAAAGGTGAGTCATAATAAAGCAATGACCAGATGCCAGCAGGTCAAAAGGTCAGCATATGTCCGCATTAACACCCATAAAGAAGTGTTCCTCAAGATACCAAAATGCTGTTAAGAGAAACAGTCCACAGGCATTTCAATTTCTTTTGGGGTTAACCCTACAAGCCATGTATGACAAAAGGACTAAAAATACGTCAATCTGGTTTGCTATATAATTTTCGCACAGGCTCTGCCCGTACCCTTTCATGGATGTATAAGACGGTTCTGGCAACGTCCCCGCTGTGTTCCGCATGGGCACTGAGCGGGGCATAGAACAGTACATGTGCGGTCCAGCGCACTGCGCGACAAGGAGTAAGTTGTTGGCTTACCTCAATAAAACAGGAGTCCGTCTCAGTTTATTTCAGGGCATTGTCTACCCGTGCGGAAACCGGTCTTGCAGAAAAGTTTTACTCCTTTTAAATTTTATGTGGGACTCGGATCTACAATTCAGACGTGACAGAAGTATCAACTAGTATTTATTACGCGTGATTATGTGCGACTGACTTGTAAACAATTGATTATTCAAGTTAGGCTATGGTGAACCAATTGCCAGCAGATTCAGCGCTGCCAATCCCACATGTAGACAGCACCAAAATCAACATCCGATATAAAAGTATGGTTCTATGATCCATGGATATTTTCTCAACATGTTAAAACTTCCTTGCTGCTACCTGACAATTTCAGTCTGAAATTCACATCTACCTCGTGATGTAAAATAAAAGCCACGGCGAACAAACCTGCTTGCGCATGAGGTGTTTGGGACGCTGTATTTCTGTATCATCTGAGAAAATTCGTTCGATCAATACATACGATCCAGCTTCGGAAGCCATTATTGTGACTAGGTACAAAGCCGTGAAAAAGCAAAGAAATTGGAAATAGAGTGCAATGTCGCTGTGAATAAAATAGGTTACTTCAAACGTATCGCAGAGTATCTTGGGAGCAAAAACAAAGAATGTTCTAACCTTTCAGCACATGAAGATTCTGTAGAGCTAACTTGAGGAGTGATGAATATTCGTCCTTGTAATCAGGGACGGGCATGAAAACCTTCATACTCCTTTTACTCTTACCAGCTAGTGGATTTTTCTGATGTTTCTACTTATTTGTCGCTTGTAATAAATTCACATAGAGTACCTTTCATTAGCATAATGATCTGCTGTTGTACAGAACACCCCAGATAAAAACATGGTAGCTTCGGGCCAATCATTGTATACCGCAGTCCTTCACCAGCCCGATTGTCTTCGGTCATAGTAAGAACGCACTGCTCTGTGCGCCATATGGAGTTTGCATTGTATTCGAGTGAACCACATTTCACCAGAAGACTGCGTTACGTTTATTCCCGCTACAGACTTCATTTTGCCTGCTGAGTATTTAAACAGTCCTGCCAGAGCAAGAAAAGGGAAATTATTTTAAACTCAGTAAGTAAACAAAATGTTACTAAATTTGCGCCGAAGTTGCCACTGCAGGACTGTTTAAAACATCATGCATTGCGTGCTCCTAAGAAACCAATGAGATTGTAAGCTGCTCCTGAAACACAGAAAAAAAAAAACGTTTGGCTATGATTGTTTAGAATTGGACTAAAGTATGAAGGGAAGGTGGCTAGTTCATCCAATGACATTTGTATAACTCAACATTAGGAACATTGTTGTTCCTCTTGAAAGTAGAGTATTCGATAAGACATCATGTCTTCGCGTAACGGAGGTAGTTAACATGAAAGTTGACTGTGTGTACGCATTTGCAAGTCTGGTGCTATGCATTTGAGACGGAATTAGAAAATACGTCTGCTATGCCTAAATAAGTTTAGAAGACACAGCCGCCCTTTTGGATAGCGATTTTAAAAAAAAAATGTTTGAAAATTTTAAAAACATGTGGTATTTAATTCCAGTTATCTTCCGCTATTGTATGTGCAGAGCAATAAAATTTCCCATCCCAGCATCCTCACAACACAGACGCTTACGCCAGGTCTGGAAGAGATGGAATCTGCTCTAGCAAGGTCAACAAATAATGAAATTCCTCAGCGCATGATTGAATTCACACAAAGCAATAAAGAGCACACCGCCACAGTCAAAACAACTCAATGGAATAAAATTTGCCACGCAATTAACGGCATGGTAAATAAGAAGGAACCCAACCCGCATGTACTTTGTGGGGCGTTCACTACCCACTGCTCTCACTCTCAATAAGCACCACTCCCTGCTTGGCGGGGACACCATAAGAAGCCAGAAAGGTGCAGGGTCGGGCTACCTGGAGCATGACTATCATATTGAAAGCTCTGAAAAAATCAGAATGTCCAAAACTGAGGAAAAGGAGAAGCTCTACTGAAAACTAATTTATTGAATCAATTCCGATAGCATTTGAAGAGATTGTCGTGTACAAAAGTAAACACAGCAAAAGGAAAGACGTTCACGAGTTTACACAGCCATGTTCAGGAAAAGAAGTGCTTTTTGATAGTCCAAGTGATGATGATTGAACTTATGCAGTCACTTATAGTGAAGCTATTTTTAATATTCGATTACCCCACGAATAAGGCGACTTCTACTCTTCCCAATTATATGGCACTGATCAAGAGACAAAACACAGCCTCAACACTTTCTGCAATGGATAGTCGAGAAACAGAAGAAAAATTAGGAACAATATTAAGCTCGCTCGGTGATGCATTTAGATGGCACCTGGTGTTTTTTTCCCAACATGCGCCTTACCTCCCGACCGCGGGGAAAAATACGCAACAGTTATTTCGCACTCTGTGTAAGCTTATCAAAGCTTTATGCAAACATTTAGCTCCAGAGGCTCAGAATGGTTTAAGCTTGCGCAGATTGCTCAGCTTCTGTTGAAGTCACCATGACCTTCACATCATTTTTTCCCATCACTTTTACTTGTGTAACATGGGGCAAATATCAGTGACCCCTGCCATCCTTCTTTAGAATTCGATGCTTGGCTTGTGCTAGGTTGAGGTTCCATTTCTTCAGGTCAGCAGACGTGTAATATGCGTTGCACTAGTATTTCAGAAGCAGAGCGAATCGAAACATATAGCATAAGTCACATGGAAATGTCTGTGCTTGAGACGTTGTTTTAATAAATTGCTTTGACGTAACTCGCCCTTGTCTGTGTTTCTTCAGCCTCCGCTGATACGAACGCTCTCGATATGTCTTTCGGAACCCAGCTTCGCAGTCTCCACATTCCGGTCCCCTAGCCGAATATCTCTACTTCATATGCGAGAACTTCAAACTCACTGCTAGATTAGCATTTTGCGCTCTCGTGCCTTGCGTGAACGCTAGACATTCGGAGAGGAAATCAGTCAGAGATGAGAAAAAGACTAGCTGCCAATTATTTTGCACTTTTCAGCTCAGGAGGACGAGTACTTTCTAACCATTCTAACCTTCCACTGGGAAGACGGCCCCCTGCCAGCACGTTGGAAACTTTCCTTAGTAACCTTGCTACCAAATGCGGATAAAAGGCACATTCTTAAAATATCCAACCAGTCTCAATAATCTCCTCTATAAGAAGGACAATGAAAATAACAGATCGTAAACGGCTTGAGGCCCAACCTGACGGATTTTTTCCCCCTTCACAAGATTGTGCTTCAAAAATGCGTGTGAAATAATAGCCTATTTATCTTCCTCTTCCGCTACCACGAATTTAAACCATGCAATTTTTAAATGAAAGCCATCCTTGCGCTCGATGTGCACTAAGCATTTTCGGACCATTCCAACCATCTTCTCTTTGAAATAAGTCTCTCTCCCTTTTTGCACTATGTGGCTACCTCATTGCACTACTACACAAACGCACAGCCAGGTTCTCTCATCCCGGATCTGTCTGCTATCACTTACCATATCGCGTGGTGCTTCACGGTACGCTATTCTAACATACACCCTTATAACTGTGGCATGCCTCCTATACCTTGCATTCTGACGGCGATCCAAAGCCTCAAACAAGCATTCTGCTCAGATTACCTTACTTTGATGCATATTTGTCTCAAGATGCAGCGAGAACACATGTTGCAGATCCAAATTACTTTTCATTGCGAAACCCAGCTCGTAAGGCAAATACGATCATCTTATCATCTCACAGAGGCCGGTTACCGCATCCATCTCTGATCATCGTGCTGGATTCTTGGATTAATGAATGAACTAATTACAGCAATGAAGCTGCAACCAATAAAATTTCTATCAGCGTATGCATCATTTCGGCATCACTGTCAGCGAGGACACTCGCTTTGCAAAGGTATGGTGAGGCAATCAACCCGTGCAGCAGCCTTCATCTGTGTTCTCTGCACCGCGTATACTATAGCGAACAGGTCACTGATGCATTAGCCGCCTTCAATAAAGTCTTCTACTACTAATATTTTGCTCCTTACAGATATCTCACTCCTAGAACGGCCATGGAGACACTCTCATCATCACTAGTATCCAGGGATTTTTCCCAATGCGACCCTAGCCTATCTGGATATATCATTTACGCCGACTGAGTAAAATTAGTACGCACAACAAAAGGTGATCGGATTCCTTAGAATCTTCTGGGCGATCTGCAAAAAACACTTCCTAAATCGCGTCCCTACACTGTAGCCCTGTAAATGACTCTTGGTCACGCTGAAATCCCAGGCACTGAGGTGACGCATCGCCTACCCTTCATGCTTCTACATCTCAGAACAAGAATTTCTTGGCCTCGTCTAGCAATGTGCGACAATAACAATGTCCACTAAATTGAAAAATATATTTTCGCCACAGATTAATGCTTCCTTCTACTCTTCAGAAACATTTTTCATGTATGCGTCCAAACACACCTCGCTCAGCGAGATTTCTTTTTTCTACACTACACTACACGCCCTTTTAAGATCCTATCGTGATGAACAATATGTTAATTTTAGAACACTGTTTCCTCCGGGAGCGTTTCAATGCAGTGCCATCATTTTTCATACGGTTTTGTCCCAATATGGTGGGCTAGGCTAGCGTCGGACCCTCCCATCGACCAGTTGACTTTTGGTGCCCTAGGCCGAGGACATACTTGGCGCGTAATACTTCGTAGATACATTCCTTCACTCCTCTCCCTATTTATATAATACTACGTCGAAATGAAGTTCTCATTGCTCTTCTTCCCTGATCTGCCCCTCAAACGTGTTATTAACGTGGTGCCACTTCTCAGACGTGTAGCAGGTTAGTACGCTTGCTAAATACATTAAAAGTTAAGATACAGCTAAGAAGAAGACGTGAAGAAACACTTTGGCTGCAAGTAGTTACTTCTACCACAACCAGTATTATTTCAAAGATTTTACTGTTTGCTTTTTAAAGTTCAAAGCAGCCTTAACACACTTCTGTTGCTACGCTTGTGACAAAAGATGCTGAAATGTTTATTCATATCGGAAAGGTGCAGCACAAAACGACGCAAGACGAAAAGGAAGCAGACCGACAGACGTGCGTTTTCTGCACTTCAGCGCTGCACCTTTCTAATATGAACCAATGCGAACTTGCCCAATTATCCACAATTCGCCATGTTCATCTCCAATTATTTTTACGTTGCCTGAAATTGTACTTTGTCTCACTATTACTAGCATCCAGTTATTGTACTTTGTCTTCAAAGGTAATTTTCAGTTTCAGTTGTGTGCGGTCAAAATGGAAAGGGATTTTTTCATTCTATGAGGGCTGAGCAAGCTTGTTTGTGTCTCTCCTGCTGTTTGAATCTTCCTGAGTGCAAGTCTGTCCACGGTGGAGCTCATTGTATTTCTACGTCAGTCTTGTTTTCTGTTCTTCACCACTGTCGCCGCTACGTGGCAATATGTTACGACAGAACGAACCAGAGTTGCGTACATGCAGTGCAAATTTAGAGCGATATGCGCGCTTGTAAATTAATTGCAGGATGCTGCGTGATGCTCAGTAGAAAAGGCGCTCGTTCCCTAAAGTATTGTTTGTTTTCTATTCGCACCTATGTTTAGAAAAGATTCATTGGAAAAGATGGAAGGTAACGTTTCCATGAATTTATATAACTTTAGCACCTCGCCGTCTCCAGAAATCACTAAAAATAAACAAAACGCTCAAGGGTTACCCCGTCGAAACTTAACGCAAGAAGTCATTGGCTTATGAGCAGAGTCAGCTTGACTCCTCATAGTTGCCCAGGTATTTAGTTTCATCTATCTCGAATCCCGGCAAGTAAAGATTATATAAAAATCCACTTCCCAGTATTCTTTATATGGCAATGTCACGAGTATTATCAAGATCAGTAGTCAATTTAGGTAGGAAACATAATTACTAGTATGTTTGAACGATGGTTTAAAATTCTTCGGCAACCTGCATATTTTAACCCTCACTCTAACGCTTCTTTAATTAAGTCTACCTCTAAAACATGGTTTGAAACGTGGAAGGGGATTTAATTGTAGGCGATGATGTGTGTGAATTGTGAAAGCATTACTTATGGCACCAAACCTTGAGGGTATAAGCGTTCTCTTTAATCATTCCTTGTTTCAGACCGAGCAGATATGTACCACAATTGTCTACGAAAAAGCATGGGAAAATCTTCGACGGGTAATTAGCACCGAGTGTACATACGTTCCTGAAGAACAGGTGAAAATTCGTGTTGATTTCAGAAGTAAACAAGTTCAACACTGATTCATCAGGAGTGCTTTAAATCGTAAATCTTTTGATAATAACGTATATGAACGAGATTTGTTTGACTTAGTGACCTATTTTTTAGCAGTGGCGTGCTATCATCCCATTCTCCCTGTCTGCAAAAAGAATAACCACAGACGCAATACTTTAAAACGTATCACTCTACCCTGAAAAGCGTGGTGCTTCAATGGAATGGAGGAATTTCCAGCGGCAACCATGAAGCCACGGAGCGAGCAACTAGAAAATAATAGAAAAAGATTACTTCAATTTCATACATGCATTGCATAGCTCTTAGTGCACGGAAGGATACAATACGGGTGTTTTCGTTTTTCTAAAGCGCGAAATTGCATATTTCGTTCTCGCTGATTTGTAAGCAGAATACGTATTGTCTAGGAGAAATCAATATGGAAATGCGAATATTACGTATACGGTGCAGGCTGTGTGCTCTAGAAACAAATACATTGCAGTCCACGGTAAATCTAACCTGGAAGCAGGTAGATTGATTGATTGATTGATTGATTGATTAACTTTATTGGGAAAAATTGCGGTTAGGGGTACTGGAGGCAGATAGAGAAGCACAAAAAAATCACGATAACTGGGAGCAGTGTCAAATTTCAGGACGTCAACAGCGTTACCTCTCGCCTGCAACGAGGTAACGCTGCAGAGTACCCAAGTTTAGGGATTGCTGGGACCTGCATATTTGTTGGTTACTAGTTATAACAAAGGTCATTTTAATGGCGACGGAGACCAGGCGTGGCTTGTTTGTAGTTGTCGCGGTACAATATTGTCACGTAGTGGTGACGATGCCGCTGGCGATAAATGAAGATGCTTGAAATTCACTGGAATAAAATCTTTATTAGGCTGAGCTAATTTATTGGGAAAGAAACTGAGCAATTGGCGGCGGCGATAGCAACAATTGCGCTGAACGGTCGCCGATCTACGAATGCCCCGTTTCACTTGCCAGCGCTCAATTTAAAGACGGCGATGCAACATCTAGATAGAAACGCCAGCAATGAATAGAATAACCTGGAACATTGTAGAAACACAAGCGCGTGGTTAGAATGTTTCGAAATACTACATCTTGAAGCATGTTCCGCTGGAAAGGAAATGATAAAGCTGCGTCTCGCGACCACGATTATGAACGAAGAATACATAATCGCACCCAGAATAATCGCCCCTAAAGCTGTTATTTTGAAATGCATAATCGATTCGTGGACTACCATCACAGCAATAAGGCCTTATGCCGGCGGCTGCTAAAAACAACAGAGCTTTGAATGGTTAACAGCAATAAAGATAAAATGATGCTATGAATGGGAGGCTTAAATGGCACTCAAAATATTATTTTCAACATCAAAACAACCGCGCCGTTGTTATCCATTGTGAATACCAGAAATCAGATGGCAGTTAAAAATAATATTTTAAGGCGTGGTAGGAGAAATATTTTCACGTCCTCGGATCAGTTTCTCGTTATAATGATTATTCTAAATTTGGATAAATACTGCAAATGTAATTTCATGGACACAACGTTATCAGTCCAGTGAACATAGCAAGTAGGCATCAGTGACACGAAAATTGGTATTGGTTTATGTTGCCCGGCACGTCATACGATCAGCGCTCCTCCTCGTCACATTCTCTTGGGACGTCATCAGCCCTCTAACAATGGGGAAATCTCGTATCCAAATTTACAGGTGCTCTGGGAGGGGCCGATCCACACTCGTGTACTCTAACCTCGATAACCCAGACACCTACCTACATAGTAAATACCCACTAACTGCGTCAACAATTAGCGTTACAGCGTGTGTTCTGTTGCTCTTTTGATTTTTCTTGGCCGATGCATCACATATCAAAAACACCACAACGGGAACCAAGTTTCCTTTGAGCATGGTCATCGCAAAACTGTGGATGCCGGGACGAATGTTGACCTGAAGCCAGAGATGATGCTTCAAGCTGCCTAATGAGCCGATCTTGGCTTACATTGAAGAGATGAAGCGTCTCTTGCGCCGGCATGATCCCAATATGAACGAGAACACTAAAATGAACCTGCTATTATGAAAGATCAGTTATGTTCAGGTCTTCCACGCCAGCTGCCAAAGACTGTGGCAGAGTTCTAGCAGGAAGCAGCAACAATCCAAAACACTTTGGACAGCAGGATGTGCTGGCACAACCAGCTACTTAACATGATTACCGCAAGCCAATATGATGCTGCAGCTACAAGCGCAGATAGCCTGCGGGATCTCATCTGCGATGTCGCTCGCGAGGAACAGCGCCGAATCCTGCCATCGCAAACGCAGCCGCAGGTTGCGTCGCTCGCGAGGAACTGCGCCGAATCCTGCCATCGCAAACGCAGCCGCAGGTTGCGTCGCTCGCGGGCGTCGTCCACAAAATGTTCAACAGGCACTAGGCGTTGCTCAAACGACGGCTCCGACAGCTCCGACGCAAGGGTCAAAAGCTATGAACTACGTCACTGATGCGCGCTTTCTTTCACCACGACGCGATCCACCAAACTCTCCTCGACGTGAACAAGCTCCTCCTGAACGCCACTCTTTGGCCCCCTCCCGTCAAGCCTACGAACGACATTCTAGCCTCAGGAAATGCGACACATGCAGGACGTCCAACAACCGCCTGCTGTGTTTCCTCTTCGGTGGGGCAGGCCACCCCATACAGGCGTATCGGACTACGCGACTTCACCATCAACGCCCCACGCCCCCCGTCCAGGTGAACGACCGCAGCAAATCGATGACTACTTCCGCAAGGCAGAGTCACCAAACCGTCGATACCATTCCCCATCGCCGTACAGCGCCCAATTCGCGTCGCCGGATCAAAGTTATGTTCGAGGAAGGGCCCCCTGCCCCCGTAGAGGAAAATAAAGGCAGCAACCTTTGGAGATGCGGCTGCATCACGGCTAAAACAGGAAAATCTTCCCCCAGCGGCGGCGAGTGACGACGCATCAACCATTACACCACCGCAACGCACGACAAGTACATCGACGACCATGTGACCACGCGTTAAACTAAGACCCCCGAGCAGTGAAATGGCAACGTTGTGCCCTTGCCGCGACCTGAGCAAACGGCGAAATAGAGATCGAACACCGAAGCCAACATCAGAGCTGGATGCCCCCGCTCTCCGGACGGTCTTGAGGTTGCGCCTGGATGCCACTGCGATGATCCGGTGCTTGAGGTGGAAGATGATGGCCATAGCTGCAGGCAGCGCTGATGGGGACAATGTACACGGCGACCTCAATATACGTGCCTCTAAGACTAGCGAGCCGTCTTCGTATCTTCAGGCAGTCGTCCGTCCGGAGATGAGGCTGGGTTGACCGGCTCTAGAGCGTCTCTCGTTCCTCTTTCCCCTCCGTCTGTCTGTTGCTTTCCTTGTCACCTCGGGTCCTTTCTTCCCGTTCTCGGAACCCTCGTCATCCTCGCCACAGCGCACGTGCAGCAGTCATTAGCGCGTCGTCCCCGCATTCCAAGCATTCCAGCGTGTCGTTCAGGGAATCTTCTCGTACTCGGTTTTAGGACAAAAGGCGACATGAGCAAGCAAAATTGTGGAGAGGTCGGTGGTATGCGGAATCCCGCGCAACCCCTATCCTAAGTTTCGTCACAGGCAATTTAGCCCTCACAACGATATCACGTTTTCAGGTTTAACGTTGAAAGCAGAGAAGTGTCACTTCGCCTGCGAAGAGTTGTAGTTTCTAGGTCATTACTTCTGCAAGGAGGGAGTTCGCCCCGACCCACACAAAATCACTGCGATCACACAGTTTCCACAGCCCGTTGACAAGAAAGTTGTGCACCGATTCGTCGGACTCTGCGCGCATTACTTACTATTCAAGAACGTTTCGCGTCTCGCCGAAACTTTGACGCAGCTTACAAAGGCGGACGTGCCATATCAATGGGGAGCACAGCAAGCGGAAGCCTTCGAGAAACTTAAGCGCCGCCTACTGCACCTTCCTGTACTACGCCACTTTGATGAGAACGCCCAGACTGAGATGCATACCGATGGGAGCAGTCTGAGCCTAGGCGCCGTTCTTATTCAAAAGAATGCTGGACAGCAGAACGTAATCGCCTACCTTAACAGGTCCCTCTTGAAAGCCAAGGCCAACTACTCTACGAACGAGAGGGAGTGCCTCGCGATCATCTGGGCCACTTCCAAGTTCCCCGTACCTTTACGGTCGACCATTCAAAGTGGTGAGCGATTACCACGCGACCTGCTGTCTGGCAAATTTCAGACCCCTCCGGCCACCTTGCCCGATGGAGCTTACGACTTCAAGAATTTGACGCAACCGTAGTCTATAAGTCGGGCTGGAAGCATTCCGACGCAGACTGCTTATTCCTAGCTCCTGTCGGCGCTCCCTCGACGAGGACTGCTTTTTGGGACCGGTAAGCGCCAGCACTTTTGCGCACCAGCAGCGCTCGGACCCGGACTTGAAAAACCTAGCCGATTACCTGGGTGTCAAGACCGCTTCCCCTCCTGCTGTGTTTAGGCGCCATTTATCATTGTTCGCGTTAAGCAATGGCATCCTCGCGAAGAACTTCGCACCTAACTGGACTGCGCAACTTTTTGTAGTGCCTAAAAACCTCCGGCAGGAAATTCTGCAGGCGTTGCAAGATGAGCCCACAACAGGCCATCTCGGATTTACACGCACATTGCGTCGACTGCCTGCCGAAGTTGCCCACTACGTGAAGACATGTTGTGAGTGCCAACGACGCAAGACGCCGCCTATCAGTCTAGCAGGACTACTGAACCCGATACCGCCCCATCATTGCCTTTTCAACAAATCTGGATTGATCTCCTCGGCCTCTTTCGATCTTCATCTACGAATAACAAGTGGATAATCGTAGCCACCGACCACCTTGCCCGCTAAGCCGATGCAAATGCACTACCCAATGGTACCGCAGCAGAATTCGCGAAATTTTTTGTCGAACAAATTCTCTTGCGACACAGTGTCCCAGAAGTGCTCGGCACGGACAGGAGAACGATATTTACGGCAGAGGTGACGCAAGCCATCCTGGACTACAGTCATACAAGCCTTTGACGAACAACTGGGTGCCATCCCCAGACCAATGGACTTAGGGAGCGCCTGAACAAAGAGATCGCGGACACGGTCGCCATGTACGTAGACGTCGAACACAAGCCTGGGACGCCATCTTACCGTACGTGAGTTTCGCATATAACACGGCCATCCAGTAGACAACCAGAGCGACCCCGTTCATGCTTGTAAACGGCATGGAGCCCACGACGAAGCTCGACGCAGTGCTGCCGCACGTGACAGAAGGCAACCCCGTAGTCGCCGCCTACCTACAGCGTGCAGAGGAAGTACGACGACTCGCCCAGCTGCGCATCAAAGACCAGCACCACACCGATGCCCGGCAGTACAACTTGCGACGACGCGGTGCAGAGTACAGGCCGGGAGACCAAGTCTGGGCTTCGACGCCGAAACGCCACCGCGGATTGAGTGAAAAGCTTTTGCGGGCGGTACTTCAGCCCACACAAAGTCCTTCGGTGCAGGACGCACCCGAACATCGTTGATGTCACACCCGAAAATATCTAGGGCCCTCAAGGCCCTAGATATTTTTATTTCTTGTATGTTGTTTACTTTTTGAGTTTGCTTTGTAAGAATGGAGGCGATGCCTTTTTGAGAGGGGGGGGGGGGGAGAATTGCCGCTAATCATTCGAATCTCTTGTTCTTTTGAGACAGCCGCTGGCATGCGGCCTTATCCATGCGCGGATCGATTCTGTATTGTTTGTTTATTCATGCCTGTTGTCCCGAGACGATGCTGTATCAACTTCTTTGTCGTGCAAGATGCGTTGAGTTGTATCTCGAAAATTCGAGCCAGTCTCGTGCGTTTCTACAACCTTCTAGGTTGTGCTAGTCACCGGTTGCGGCTTTATCTAGACGTTTCTTCGTCGCCATCTAAATTAAGTGTTGACGGGTGCGACAAGTAATCGTATATCGACGACCGCTTGGCACGATTGCCGCTATCGCCGCCCCCAACTGCATAGTTCATTTGCGGGCCCGAGTCAGCCCAATAAAGAGTTGATTTCGGCGAAGATCGTCTCATTTATTGTCAACAGCTTTGCCACCACTACGTGACAATATACTACGGACAAAAACGCACAAAAATGCCAACTGATGTACACATGACCAAAATGGGAATGATGCACATTATTATTTATTCTCACCAGCATTGAAGCTGCCTGTGAGATCTGCCCATCCTGCCCAGTGGACAGCCATCTGTTACGCGCTTTTTGGTATATTCGGTATTAACAGACAGAACGCTAGGAAACAAAATGCATAAGCTATGAGACATTGATTTTTTCAACAGTGTACCGTCTTTGCCAAAAGTAACCCAGGCTGCATGTTTTACTTCTCACTTGCATTAAGAGGAAAATAAGGATTCCCACTTAATCACAAGTTAAAAAGTGAGGACAGGTGCTCACCTTCGCATTGCAGAGAAATAGAGCTTCACAAGTGGTATGAATTTGCTATCACATGGCTGAGAAGCAGATCTTGAAGCATAGTTACTTTTAGCAAAGACGGTACACTATAAACTAAACGCTAACAAAAGTATGAAACAGGATAATAATGCATTTCTGTCCTAGCTTAAGATTGCTCTTTATAAAAACAATGAATTCATATAATAGATACTGAAAGCAAGAGCAAGAAATGGCTAGAAATAAACAGGGATGGGTATGCAAAAGGTTACTGAACTAGCTGAGTAAATAAAGTGGTTGAATAAATTATTTGCATAAAGCTTGTACAAAATAATACAAAGCTTCTCACCAGTGCTGCTGCATCTCAGAATACTATTTGTGAATGCCTGTCAACCAATGAATGCTGGTTGTACACAAAACTCGTGGAAACTTTGTAGACACTTCAGCATTAGAAGAGATACTATATTCACCAAGGCATATACACTGCAAAATAGAAGTAGTCAAAACTTCACTTTACTGCTGCTTTTCATGTTCGCATGACTAGAATCCATCGAAAACAAAATGCAATGGTTGCATGTGTATCACAGGAACTATTTCTACTATCATGACTAGATGGCACTATAAGAAAAAAGGAGCAGATAGGGGTTGTTCTGTGAATGCCTGAACCGCGCAGTAAGGTAAAAGAGGAAGTTGGGTGTGAAAGCGGAAAGTGAGAATGAGATGCCGTAGTGGAGGCATACGGAGTAATTGCGACCACCTGGTGATATATAACTTGTGGTGACATCGCACAGCACACGGATTCCTCTCCGCTTCTCCTCCATCGAAGCACAGCCGCCATCAGTCGGGATTGAACTTTACTCGAGTACAGTAGAGGGCATCCTAACTACTGCGTCACCACGGTGGGGAAGTGAAAATGCTTTAAAAGTCCTTCTTTAAACCCGCAAGTGAATACATGAAATAGTAAAAAAATTAACGGCACACGAAGGACGGGAGAGTGATGCAAATATTTGAAGAACAGCGAAAACTAAAAATTAACACGGCAAAACAGACAAAAAAAATCAAAAATGATTCAAACAATGCGGCTGAAATAGGTATGTAGACTAGGTTGACGACTGGGCGAGTTTGTAATGATTCATTTTAAACCTTCCAAATGACAAGACAGAGAAGAGCCTTGTCTTGTTTGCTTCTTTTCTCTGTCTCGTCTTTTGGTTGGTTTATAATGTATGTAGACTAGAGGAGAATGACAATAAAACAGGATGCAGAAGGTCTTAGTGTGCAGTATTAGAATATACAATAGCGGGAAAAGTAGAAAAAAATTGTATATGTGTGTGTGTGCGTGTGTGTGTGTGTGTGCGTGCGTGTGCGTGCGTGTGCGTGTGTGTTTGTGTGTGTGTGTGTGTGTGCGTGTGCGTGTGCGTGTGCGTGTGTGTGTGTGTGTGTGTGTGTGTGTGTGTGTGTGTGTGTGTGTGTGTGTGTGTGTGTGTGTGTGTGTGTGTGCGCGCGCGACGACAGTAAATAGCGCGAATAAAATTAAGGATAACATCAGGAAAAACCAGAGAATAATGCAATCTCTCTGCTCGAAATGAAAACAGAGACTGTGCTGACCCATTCATCCCTCATCATCGCTATCAGGGCGGCATCCACATCCACGATTTCGTGTGTAAGCTTACTGTGGCATCTTTTCAGAATGGTCGTCTGTTAAAGGACGGGAACTTTTTCAATTGCTGTCGCAATCGCCACAACGCACTGCAGGTTTCTGGGCAATGTACCGGAAATATCTTTGCTGTATTTTATTAATCGTTTAGTGATACATCGGTTGCTTTATCCGATGTACGTCTTGCTACAAGATAGTGGAACCGAGTATAAAACATTTTCTGTGCATGCTACAACGGAATTCTTGTACCGTGTGGTGCATCCAGTGTTTCCATTTGTTGTTTCGTTACCCATGCGACCAAGTTACGGATAGGCGATGAGAAACCGAAAAGACCGTGTGAAACCTGCCTTCTTGCTATTCTTAAGGTTACGGGAAATCCTGTGCATATTGTTCTATCCTGTTTCGCTGTGCACTTCAGCTGACACGCCTGTCTCGGTTCCTTTAAAATTTTTAGACATTTGTCCAGCTACAGAAGGCGTTTTTGCGGGTATCCCGGCGGCGTCAGCCTGCACAATTAAACTGAATAACTATTCTGAAGTTTTTACTCGTCAAGGCATAACTATGTTCTACAATATTCCTTTTTACTAACTTTGACCGAGGAGAACCCTATGATAAAACGGGTTTCTTGCTCCTGGGCTGCAATGCCCAGCACACATGATTAAGTGTGATTTCTTTTGCCGTGTTCGGTTTCGATTGGCTGTAACATTTGCATCACTCTGCACTCCTTTATGTGTCATTGATTATTTCACTATCTCATGCATGCACTTGTTGTTTTAAAACCTTTTTCAAACGTTTTTTTGCGCTTACACGCGTTTTTGGATAATTAAGATCGTTAAGAACTCGAAATAGTATTGATTCTTTCGCGCTTATTTGCCACTGGCTTTTTATCAGACCAACGTCGTGGTACTTCTAGCTCATGTTGCTTTTTCTCATAATCGCGGTATAGGATCGTCGATTTATCAATATATCTTTCTTTTTCACACGACCTTGTCTTTGATTTAACAGCGCTTTCTGTATCTTTTTTTTCTGCGTAAATGTTATACTTCTCATTGACGTTTTTCATTGTTTATTCTTCGTAGACGTACCCATGAAATAGCTTACGAGATTCCCAAGCACCATTTTCTGCCCCCCCTCCCCCATTTTTTGTTTCAGACTATTCCGGTTAATATCTCATTTCAGTGTTTATCTCATATATTGTGCAGTGCAACTCTGTCTCTCTCACCGGAAGTGGTCTCTTTTGTAATTCTGGGTATTTTGCTGCTCGTTGCTTTTCCGGTTTTATTCTCCGTATTTGTCTTCTTTAAGTCTGGAGGCTACCTGTTGCAGGCGTTTCTTTCTTTAGGCCAGTGTGGGCATCCTAATTGAGACTGGGAGTTGGTTACATATAATTTTATTATTATTTTACTTCCTTTTTTCAAGGTTTCTTTCGTTTTGAATTTTTGAGCGTTTGCTCTTTTTATTTATTTTTAATTCGGTTTAAGTCCAGTGAACCTTATGACTAGCAGCTTGCCGGCATCGCTTTAGAGTAAAGTACACAACAGCGGCATGTTACTTGTACTAACCTATGCCTCTGAAATGTGGAGGTTAACGAAAACGGTTCTGCTTAGGTTGAGGAAAACGCGCAGGGCTATTGAAGGCAAATGGTAGGTGCAACGTTAAGAGATGGGAAGCCTGCAGAGTTGATGAGAAATGTAACTCGAGGCAATGATATTCTAATGGAAATCAAGAAGTCAAGCACACTAGTTACATCGCTTGATGAAGAACAAGAGCGCAGTCTCTAATTCCCTCAGACGCCTGGGGCTCCCACCAGAAACACCGTGACCTCGACTTTTTTACAGCTATTTTTACAGCTGATAGCTTTCTTCCTTGGGCCATCACAACAAATCAAGGCACCAGAATCCCTACAAGAAGTGAAGAGCCAGCTAGCAATGATCAACTACTCGAACAAATTTTTGAAAATTCTTACGGAAGTCACACACCCATAACGTGAATTGACGTTTGAAACTTATAGGTGGGAACAGACATCATAATTTTAAGATCTTAAAGCAATCATGTCAGACGCGTCTACTTGCTTACTGTGACCCGTTAAAAAATACAGCAGTTGTGGTAGATGCAAATCCACATGGACTGGGTGTCATCCGCACACAGTATTTCTGCAAAAATATTACAGTGATATAGCTTGTGCAAGCAGCGCACTTGCATCAATAGAAAGCTGCTACTCCCAAACAGAACGAGAGGTACTCGCAGCTGTGTGGGCCATGGAACACTTTCCTTTCACCCTATGGGTTATTCCCTTTCTTTTTTAACTAATCACAAGCCATTAGTGATCATACTGAATAAGTCCAATATAAAACTCCACCCGTATCGTGCGTCTGTCTCTACATATAACATTACAAGTCTGACATAATTTGCACCGTAGTAAGCAGCAACCCTTCCGACCACTCTTGAATACATGCACTCGCCGAGATGAACATACATTTCTCGCATCGACAATGTCGTAAATGACTTAGTTTGGTTCCTCCAGCGCCACACAAAGGCCTTCTTGGTTCAAGACATCTGAAAAGACTTAAGTCCGCTCGGCATGCAGCTACAACAATCTGCAATAGCTATCGAGCACCCCGCATTCAATAGCTGGAAGTCACCTGAACTTAAGCCATTAGATTCGATCAAGACACAACTTAAAACGCCTAACGCCATTTGTTAAGTGCCCGTTTGAAGCGCCCTGGTCGTGTGCAGAGAGAACTCCTGAACACAAGACTGCCATATGAGTTTGTATTTTCGCTGGCGTTTGTGTGTGTTTGTAGGCAAACGCCTCCTCCTTCTGTACTGTGCAAACATGGGAGGCGGCCTGCGAGCTGGCGCCGCACGGACGGCCAGCAGAAGCGCGTCGCTCCCGGAGACATCCGATCTGCCTGCAGCCATGCCCGCCAGGCCAGCGAGTCGGCTTCTGAGAATTCGACGGGCGCTGGCGGTCAACGTTTGTAACGATGGTGGAAGGACTCTGGACCAGCCACAAACAGCCGCAGCGAAACGACGGGGGAAGTGAAGATTCCCCACGAGCCTGGCGAAGGGGAATTCGAGGGAGAGAACGACTTTGAAGAGTCCGAGCGACGCAGCAAAAAAGACTCGTTTCGGGTGCCGTGATAAGAGGCCGCACCCTGACAGAAATGAAGTCATGCGCAATATGTGTAACTGTAAATAAATTCTGCATTCTGCAATTAGAGTGATCGGTCCATGTAATCGGGAGAGGAGCGAAATTACAAGAAAACAACAAGAAGAAAAGAACCTCATATTTAACTGGCGCAGTCGGCAAGGATGTCCCGATTTTAAGCGGACCGGCCATCGGATCGACGGAGGCAAGACAGCAAAGAAGCCAGGGCTGAGCCATGAACCTCGGGCGCTGAACAGCGGGCCAAGCTATCTTCGGGCACGACACAGGTTGGTGTCTTGTAGGTCCCTCTTCCGCGGCACACTATAACAATTGTGGGGCATAGTTTGCTGGACCGTACCGGGGAAGGATGGGGCCGAGGTGCAGGAGATCGGCAGGTGGAGCTGGTGGCGGGCGCAAAGGCAGGGGCGTAGGCGGACGCTCGGGGTTGTCATTTGCCGACGAGATGGCACGGTTAAAATTGAAGCTAAAATTGCAGAGATGGAACTCGCAGCAGCGAATTTGCAGTACGAGGAAGCTGTCAGAGCAGCGGCGGCCGGCAAGAAACGAGCGGTGAGTCCAGACAAAGGGACGGGCATCGCGAATAATTTTAAACAAAGCCAGAGAGCGGAAAGCTTAGACCGCAGACTGGCAGATTCGAAAGGCGGCAATGAAGCCGAAGTTAAGAAGGAGGAGGCAGTTGTTAACGCGTCTGAGGTGCGTTCTGACGAGGCAACGGTAACGGACGGAGACATGGTTGACATTGCGCTTCTCGGTGCTCCGAAGAGCACGTTGTCATCTGAGGGAGATGCTATTGTTGAGGATGTCAAAACTCCGGAGCTGGTAGAAGCGACACCCGTAATGCGCGCAGGAATGACGGCCCGGGATGAGGATATTGACGACGGTGAGATATGTGCTGAGGCAGATGTGGCTGTAGCGGTCATCGCAGCAGAGCCAGATGGTAGCGACAGCACAGAAAGAGGGCACTGCGCGCATGAAAGGGCTGCAGAAATCAATGAATTCATGCGAGAGCTAACTGGCAGTGGTACGTCGAACCAAAAGGAGGACAGCTCGAGCGCATGCGCTCATGGTGAGGCTGCTGCAGAAATTTTGCTTAAAAAGGGAGATAAAGTCACAAGTCAATCGCTTGAACCGCGGGCACCACGGCAGTCGCCCGGGAAAAAACGGCGCAGACCTCGATTCATTGCATGCGGACCAGTCACAAGGGCGACAGATTTTCCTCAAAGGAAGAAGCGCGCATCTCGCTGGACAGAGACAAACGAAGAAAAACCGCGCTTCGATGAAAGCCGTTGCGAGCGACGGATAATGCCTGGTATGTGGACAAACAGCAGGACGCGAAACCACCAAATTGTAGGAAGGGACGCCACCTTGGAGACGATTTGTATGGGCGACACGGAACCGACAGACCGCCCTCCGCCACAGTGGGTCGGAGGCATCCCGCGCCTTGCTTGACCCGCTGCCGACGCTTGTGCACCAGCTCCATTGCTAAGATGAAGCGAGGGCCCTTTTGCTTAAATTTTTAAGTTTGTTTTTGTTGCCCTGGTGCGCCGGAGGGGGATCACGGACATCAGCCGCGCACTGGTGTTGTGTGAGATGTGACGCGTTCCAGGAAGTCACGCATCACAGTGGCGATGGAGGTGTTAAGTTCGCGTTTGCAGCGGCCTAGTCGCGGGAAGAGAGAACTCTTGAAAATACTGCCATATGTGTGTGTATTTCCGCTGGCGTTTGTGTGCCTTTGTAGGCAAACGGAGCGGCCGTGGCAGGCGCCTCCTCCTTCTGTACTGTCCAAACTTGTGAGGCGGCCTGCGAGCTGGCGCCGCACGGACGGCCAGCAAAAGAAGAGCGTCGCTCCTGAAGACATCCGATCTGCCTGCAACCATCCCCGCCGGGCCAGCGAGTCGGCTTCTGGGAATTCGACGAGCGCTGGCGGTCAACATTTGTAACGGTGGTGGAAGGCGTCTGCAACAGCCACAAATAGCCGCAGCGAAACGACGGGGGACATGAGGATTCCCCAGGAGCCTGGCAAGGAGGAATTCGAGGGAGAGAACGACTTTGAAGAGTCCCAGTGACGCGGCAAAAGAGACTCGTTTCGGGAGCCGTAATGAGAGGCCGCACATTGAGAGAAGTGAAGTCGTGCGCAATGTATGCATAACTGTAAATAAATTCTGTATTCTGCAATTAGAGTGATCGGTCCATGTAATCGGGGGAGGAGTGAAATTTTAAGAAAACAACAAAAAGAAAAGAACCTGATATTTAACTTCATTGTCATTCGACGAGATCGCCTAGCTCTTCCCACGAGATTCCAGGAACAAAACATGCTGCTAGGGCACAAGGCTGATCAAGGGATCGTCAAAATAATGCACCTCTTGAGAGAAAAGGTCTAGTTTCTAGGCATGGATTACCTTGCTAACAGTTTGAACTAAATCTGCCTACCATATCACAAATTTGTTCCTGAAGGAAAGCAAAAACCACCTGCTATCACTCAACCACGCCAGTTGACTGTAATGGTTAGTTCCTGTAATAGAAATTATGCCATGGCAGTACTGGGCGATTTCTCACGATAACCAGTGATGCAATCCATACACTTCACAATTGCGAAAGCTGTGCTTCCCTCCCTGCTACAACTGATTTGCCAACTTGGACAACGAACCGTCATTTCAAGGTCGTTTTCTTCATTTTCAAGAGTTGGGATTTCAGCACCATCGGATCATACCTTTATGGCCTCAAGCTAGTAATAAAGCTGAATGATTAAAGATAACGTTGAGAAGAACGTTCACACAAGTCAGCTTGAGAACACGCATCGGAAATTCGAACTGTACAACTTTCTTGCATCCCAGAAGTCCGTAAAACACCTGACAATACGAATATAAACATATTAAATGCTGCTCTGCATACCAAAGCGAAATATCGTTTGCTACACTGTAGCTACTTGAGAAAGACACCCAATTAGATTAAGAGCACATGCGCTCGAGAAGAAAGCACACGACAAACATAATGCTCACGTACGGCGTCGTATTCAACTCGTTACTTCTGTAGGGCCGCGCCCGAGGACAATCACTTGCTGCGCATCTCAGCACGGCGCCGCCACCCGCCTGTCTGCTTCTGGTATTGTACAAGCGGCACAAGCGTGCCACGGGTGGGGAGAGCCGACCGGACCGTCGGCGCCGGATTTGCAGGACCGTTTTAGGCCGAAAGTCATTCATGGAAACATGCGTAGCGGAAAGTGCTGCCGGGGGCTCGCATGTATGGCACCCTTCGTACTGGCCGGTAGCGAGCACCCAAATGACCCTTCGGCCCCCTTTTTTTTACACTGCGACTTTAAGCAGTGCGCAGAGTTTATCCTGTCCGCAGATGCGACAAAAGAGCACCCGAAGAAGCATTCAGGAGTTGACACGGGTATTGTGCTCAGCGCAGGCAAGCCAGAAGCTCCCCTTTAATCCGGCGCCAGGCCTGCAAAATGGCGGCTGGTTGATCTTTCCTTTTCCATGTCGTTGCTCGTAGTGGTAAACACGGGTGGCGAGGGGCAGTGCACTGTGGAAAGGATTCAGCCAGCAGCGGCAGCGTGGATGAGGCGACGGTGCGCGGGAGACAAGTGGGAAGAAAGTCTCCCGAGAGGAGAGGGTTCGACACCCTCACTGGGGGAAAGAGTTTCGCTGTGCTTTGTTTGTTATAATTTGTATTGCTAGTGGGGCCCTGGATTAGAGGCTAAGGCCAACCCATGGGGCTATGCCCATCTAGCATATTTCCCTATTGGACAGTTGATGTGTAAGGCTGGCCTCTGAAAGTGACCGCCCCTATTTCTTTGTTTTGTGAAGGTGTAAAAAGAGACGTGATGCAAGAGAGTTCAGTCCAGTCTGAGCTGGGACTCCATGCGTAGGCGTGTAACGCGGCTGTTCTGCTTAGGCTCTAACCTGTTAGGTCGAAGAGTAAAGTAGCGCAGAGTGTTGTTTTTGTAAATTAATTTTCATGTTCCAGTTTTACTCTGTATATATATGTCATGCTGTAAATATTGGCTCTACCATCATCACCTTCAAGTACGCCTCCTGGTCTTCTCTACGCCGAACTACATAACAGGAAGGGTTTAAAGAACCTTCCAAAGAGGAACGAACGACATAAATTCTGCTACTTCTATGTCCGTCAACGAGTCTTGTGCAAGTAACACAAAGCTAAGAAAGTCATTCCTTGCTATGATGTAGACCTTAATGATATTGTTAGCATACATATATCACAAATCAAAATGTCAAGAAAAAGAGTAGTAACAGACAACTCAAACTTTTGAAACCTGCCCCTGGGCGTAAGCAAGCATCAGCTAGAACACAACTTGACAGTGGTTACCTCATACAACCACCACCTAATGTTTATTTATATCCGTACCTCACTTCTAGAACCTGCACCACCTCCTTTACACCAGATTTGTCAAGTGCACGCTAACCTAAGATAAACAGATAACAATGAAGTCATCTTGTTGGCTTTTCCACCCGACTTTGGGGCAGTTGAGATATACATAAGCTTTTAGAAATTAACTGTTACCTGATCACAGTTTTCCCATTGCATGCTCATTCATTATCCTTTACATACGGTGGGATATGATGTATGCGACTCATAAGTAGCCCAATGTGGATGTTTGCTTGGTGGCTGTGTAGAGCAATCAGCATGGTGTTATAATAAACAGGTCCTTACGATCACCTTCTCACGCACTTTATTTCCTGTACCGTCGTGCGAACCCACAGCAATACTACGGCTTGCTTCACGGGTAGCAAGTTTGTCTGATTTGCTAAAACAGCTTTCTATTGCTTTGTGTTTCAGTTCACCAACTGAATATTATGTACTAATTCAATTACTGTATTTTGTTTGCTTACACTAATTGCCGCCTTTTGTTCGGTATGATTTGTGTAACACTGATTATAGTGTCTTTTAAATTCCTTCATATTGTAGCAGTACAGAAGAAGGTGAAGTTTAGAATACAAGTGAAGGAGAAAGACGTTGAAAAAAAGCTGACTCTCGTGCCGGACGCGCTGCCGTTGACCAGCTGAGCTCCCTGCCCTATCGTCTTGTTGTTGAGCGCTCCGACGTCTTATCCCCGTCGTAACAAATTGGTGGTCAGGTGCGGGGTACGACTATCCTCAAGACGCATCCTCAACCGCTGGAGCTTCGCCGGAGCCGTCGCCTCGCTGGTCTCCCACCCTTTTCAACAAGAATGCAGCACACTACCGAGCAGCCCCGAACATCAACACGGGACCTCTACCCCCATCTCGCGATGTGCCTCCGACCACCACGAATGCGTCGCTACCGTTTCGCGAGCCTCGTTCCTTTGCCGGCCAAGCAGAGAAAGATGTTGATGACAGGCTCACTCATTATGAACGTGTGAGCCGCTATAACCGCTGGGATTCAGTGGCTAAACTAGCTAATGTACTCTTTTATTTTGACGCAAACGGCATTGATGTGGTATGAGAACCACGAGGACTCCCTGACAACTTGGGAATGTTTTGTCGAAGCAATCAAGGAATGTTTTGTTGACCTAGCTGCAAAGAAGAAACAGGCCGAGCAGACACTTGCTCAGAGGGCCCAGGCTGCCGGAAAAACTTGCACCACCTACATAGAGGCCATACTCAAGTTGTGCAAGACCGTCGACAGCACAATGAGTGAAGAAGATAAAGTAGGCCATCTGCTCAAGGGAATTGCGGAAGATGTCTACCACTTCCTCATTGCCAAGAAAAACTTGAGTTCGGTCTCTGACGTTATCCGGCACTGCCGAACATTCGAGGCCCAGAAGACTCGCCTCATTACACCGAAATTTGGACGGCTCGCAAATGTGACTACAGTGGCTAGTATTGAAGAATCGCTATCTGAAAGCCTCCTGTGCGCCATCCGTGAAATTGTTCGAGATGAGATGTCACGACGTGAGCAGCTCGCCCGGCCCAATGGCTTCGGAGGGGACGTATATTCTCTTCCAACCTATGGGGGTGCGTGCCCGCCAATGTCCGCGAATGTCACCGACTTTGCCTGCCGCGAAGACCTATACACTCCGCGACCAAGACCGGAAGAGAGCTTCCAACAATTCTCTTGCCATCAGCGCAGAGATCCTCGCCCTTACAATAGTCGTACATCGCGCCGACTGCCGTACAAATACATCGCCCCGGAACCACCATCTAGATATTCGTCGCGGCCTACCATGCAGGAACCAGCTGACACGCCACTTTTTGACCGACCTCTTCCAGTGTGCTACAGGTGTGGTGTCGCGGGTCATATTTCCCGCAACTGCAATCAGCGCGCACAGTTCAGGAATCCTCCGATGGCATCGAACCGAAGAACCGTCCAGCCCTATATCGACAACTATCGGCCAGAACATCCATCCCGGAGGGGCCGCTTTCAAAACGATGGGCTCTGCAGCCATTCTCCAGCAGCGTCTGACAGTAGTGTGACACCGCCTCCGTCATTTCGTGTGCGCCAATCCCCGTCACCACGGCGCCGATCTCCACCACCAACGCAGGAAAACTAGCCAGCGCGGCCAATGGAGGTGAAGTCGCTGGACAATGTGCGCTGCTACCTATTATTCCTCCGTCTGTGTTCATGTTAAAGAACAAGGTTAATGTGCTCGTTGATAGTTTACCTACGATGGCGTTGGTAGACACTGGTGCCACTGTCTCAGTAATGAGTTTAGATTTTAAGAAACTTTTGAAGAACAAAGTTATGTTTGGGACAAAACTGTTAATTTTTATGGAGTAAGTGGAGAGTTATTGTATACGGTTGGGGTATGCAGCGTTAAAGTTTCTCTGGGGGGCACAGTATTTCCGGCGGAGTTTGCAGCACTGCCTCGATCTACACACGACGTAATCTTGGCAATTGACTTCCTGCGTATGTGTGGCGCTGCAGTTGACTGTCGAACTGGAGAGCTAAGTCTTAGTGGTTCTCTTCCTCGTGAACTTTTTGAAGACGTTTTGTGTGTGTGTGATGAAGTCGTCATACCGCCACATTCTGCAGTGTGTGTCCAGGTGTCCTGCTCCCGTGCTATCAACGACACTTTTGAGGCTATTGTGGCGCCTCTTAATTTACAGTTCGTAAAGAAAAATGCGTTAGTGCCGCATTGCTTGGTTCGCTTGAAAGAGGGCCGTACCGGACTGTGGACTATAAATTGCTCATCGGAACCAGTTATTTTTCCAGCAGGCTCCAAACTAGCTTCATGTAGCGCAACTCTCCCGAATTGTGTAGCTGTCGTTACTCCTTCCCTAGACAACCCCGCTACTAACTTACCTGCTGACGAAAAGCTTCTTCCGATGATCAGCGCATCGTTGAACACCTCACAACGACAGATATTGAAGAACCTCTTGTCCCAGCACCTATCCGTCTTTGATTTCGCGCAATCCGACGGCTCGCAACGTTTTTCGCTGTCGCGCGCACGCCACTAGATTGACACGGGATCTGCCCATCCGATCCGTCAAAAGCCGTACCGTGTGTCGCCGTCACTGCGTAAGATCAGCACCGAGCAAGTCCAAGACATGCTGAACAGGGGCGTAATACAGGAATCCTCGAGTCCTTGGGCTACTCCCGTGATATTGGTGAAGAAAAAAGACGGAACATGGAGGTTCTGCACTGACTATCGTCGCCTCAACTCCATCACTAAAAAGGATGTGTATCCTCTCCCGCGCATCGACGATGCCATAGATTGCCTTTTCTCCGCGCCTTATTTCTCCAGTTGATTTGCGATCGGGGTATTGGAAGATTCCGATGGACCCTGCTGACAAGGAAAAAGCTGCATTTGTTACGCCGGACGGCCTATTTGAATTTAACGTGATGACCTTCGGCCTATGTAATGCGCCGGCCACATTTGGAAGATTTATGGACACAATACTTCGTGGCCTCAAGTGGGAAATCTGCATGTGCTATTTAGACGATGTTGTTATTTTTGGCCGGGCTTTTACTGAACATAACACGCGACTCGCTGTTGTTTTATATTGCCTACAGAAGGCTGGCCTTGTCCTGAATTCCAAAAAGTGCCGTTTTGGTGAACGTCAAGCGCTGGTACTCGGGCATCTCGTTGACCGCGATGGAGTTCGGCCAGATCCACAGAAAACTGCAGCAGTTGCAGCATTCCAACGACCACAGACTCAAAAGGAGCTCCGCAGTTTTCTGAGGCTGTGTTCCTACTTTCGACGATTCATCCCAAGGTTTGCCGACGTCGCCTACCCTCTGACATCTCTTCTACAAAAGGACGTCCCTTTCGACTGGACCCCAGATTGTGACGCGTCTTTCCGCTAACTAAACTTTCTGCTTACGTCACATCCCATACTACGGCACTTCAACCCCTCCGCTCCGACTGAAGTCCAAACCCATGCAAGTGGGATTGGTGTTGGCGCTGTGCTTGTGCAACTTTCGGCAACAAGCGAGAATGTAATTGCGTATGCAAGCCGTTCCCTCAGCAAACCTGAGCGTAACTACACTGTTACGGAGCAGGAGTGCCTCGCTGTAGTTTTCGCTGTTCAGCGGTTTCGGTGCTATTTATATGGACGCCATTTCACGGCTGTGACGGACCATCATGCCCTGTGTTGGCTCGTCAACCTTCGTGATCCATCTGGTCGTCTGGGATGCTGGGCCCTTCGTCTGCAGGAGTACGACTTCACAGTTTCGTACAAAAGTGGCCGCAAACACCCCGATGCAGACTGTCTTTCACGTCTTCCTCTTCCTACGACCGAATGTGACTCTGGTGATTTCGATCATTACATCGCCTCCGTCGTGCCCGAGTTTCCCGACGCCTCGGCTCTGCGCACTGCGCAAGAGACCGACATAAGCCTCGAGCCACTGCTTGCGGAGGCACGGGATTCCACTGCTTCCAGCCCATTTTGTCTCCGTGACGGCCTTTTGTACAAAAAGGCTTACTCAAGCACCGGCACGAATTTTCTGCTTCTGATTCCAGAGAGCTACCGCTCGTGCATCTTACGTGCGATGCACGACGACCCCACTTCCGGTCACCTGGGCTCTGCACGAACGCTCCATTGTGCCCGCGACCGGTTTTATTGGCCAAAGATGCGCCAGACGATTGAGCGATATGTGGAGAGCTGCACTGTGTGCCAACGACACAAACGTCCTACGTCCACGCCACAGGGCCTGCTACATCCTGTGACTCCACCACGTGGCGCATTTGAGAAAATCGAAATCGACCTTATGGGTCCCTTCCCGAAGCCATCCGAAGTCATCCGACGGAAATCGTTGGATCGTGGTTTGCGCCGACTACCTCACCCGCTACTACGAAACGGCAGCTCTTCCTTCAGCCACCGCTCACCACGTGTCCCTGTTCTTGCTCCGTTCTGTGATCCTCCGCCATGGACCTCCGCGAGTGATCATCAGTGACCGAGGTCGCCAGTTTATGGCAGATGTTGTGGAAGAGCTTCTTCGTTTGTGTGCGTCGCATTTCCGGCATTCCACACCATATCACCCTCAAACCAACGGCTTGACGGAGCGCACAAACCGCACACTCACAAACATGCTATCTATGTACATCGCATCTGACCAAAAGAATTGGGATACTATACTGCCGCTTACAACGTTTGCATTCAACACTGCAACACATGAGACTACTGGCTACAGCCCGTTCTTCCTGCTATATGCTCGTCCTCCTCGGTGTTGTCTAGACACCATTCTTCCTTTCTCCGTCCATGACGAACCGCACATAGCGGAAACTCTTTGTCGAGCCGAAGAAGCTTGCCGTCTCGCCCGTTTGCAAATTCTCGCTTCGCAAGAGCGTTCAAAAGCTCGGTACGACAGCCGGCATAACCATGTGTCTTACGCCCCTGGAGATTTAGTGTGGCTTTGGCGACCTCTGCGAAAGCGTGGGTTAGCCCCGAAAATGTTGGCGCATTACGCTGGCCCTTACGTTGTGCTTGAACGCGTCAGTGAAGTCAACTGCCAAATAGCACGTATGACAGCAAGTGGTCGTCGTTCAGCCAGAACCGAAGTTGCCCACGTCGCCCGCGGATGAAGCCGTGTCACTCTGGTGGAAACGAATAACTACCTCGCCCAGGGGGGCTTCGTCTGCCCAGGGGGAAAATGTAACAGTACAGAAGAAGGTGAAGTTTAGAATACAAGTGAAGGAGAAAGACGTTGAAAAAAAGAGGACTCTCGTGCCGGACACGCTGCCGTTGACCAGCTGGGCTCCCTGCCCTATCGTCTTGTTGTTCAGCGCTCCGACGTCTTATTCCCGTCGTAACAATATCATCCTCCAGGAAATATTTTTTAACCCAATACGGCAATGAGTACACCGACGCGTGAGACTTTGTGCGGAATGGGTGCTAGCGCTGGCTTATGTTCGGTCCCTGATGGCAGTACTACATGTCATAGAAGGATGCGTACTATGCCAACAACCCAGAGCGTTGTCGCCATTTCGCCGTCGGTTCACGCTTTCGCGTGCATGTATATTTTCCTAAGTAGGCGGCAAAGCGAATGATGAGCACATTCGCCGGCCAGCCTTGTCGCGTCGCTCCCTTTTTCGCTCAAATGCAGCTCAAGTCTTTAAGGTGTAGCACCAGCAAGCGGGATGCTTAGCTTATTTCTGCCAACCGGGAAAGCGATACTTCTCTGGTAAATGTTGGCGCGATTTGTGATAACAATCAAGCGCCAGAAGGCCTGCTTTTCAGCAACTGGATGTTGGATGTTGGAGCAACCGGAAGATTTAAGACAAATTGTCTATGATGAAATGCTTCTACAGCAGGCTTCACAATTCAACCGCGTTTTCCCCGCCACACTTGGCAATTGCAGTAGTGAAGGATGAAAATAGGGGCATCAAACACTTCCGGTCGTGCAATTTGACAGAATCAATAGGCACCATTCCCAGTTGATAGTTAAGTAATGTGAAATAAAATGAGCGTGCAAGCGTACGGTCAATAAGCAGTTTTAATAAGCAGCATTACTTTTTTCTTACCCGCCGTCTACGGAATGTGCGAGCGCAGTTTGTTCGCAGTGGCTTTGTAGAGCTTATGCCGATATGATTGCGCTGGAATAATTGGTGTTCTCAGTTGTAGCCTGTTAATTTTTATGTATGTATTTATATTTTATGCTTATTGTGTTCTAAATGTGTTATATTTTTAATTGTGTATAGATATTACATCTTTAGGTCGTATTGTTCGATTGCTTATGACGAGTATACCTGCGCTAGACTAATTACAGTACTTATTTTGTTGTCGTTATATAGTTATCTGCAATTAAAAATTTTACTTCATGCTACATCATGAAACCCTATGTCGTTCGATGGCTTATGAGGAATATATTTGCCTCTCTCTATTGATTGTCGTAATTAATTAACTGCGATCAAATGCGAACGTTGTGCTACAACATCGTCATATATGTTTGGACAACTCGTAATGAGTACGACTGCCCTGCAATAGTTTTCACTACACTAATTGCACTACACATGCTGCCAGGTAAGTTGATGTATTGCGCTGTAAACAGAAAGCGCGGCAACTTGGAGAGGGATGAAATCCTGGTCAAATGTGTACGAGCGCGCTGTGTTCGTCTTCTTTTTTCCCGTCAAGTTCTTTACACCGCGCACTGCCTTCTTTCAGAGTTTTCGAAAAGTAACAGGCCTGGTCTGCGCAGAAAGGGTCCTTGAGTGCGCGATTTAGTCGTGCATTGACTAAATGTGCATAGTAACTTAGAGAGGGAGGGACTTCCAACCACGGAAAGGATTTCTCTTACACACGGACACCCGCACGCTTTCAATATAGCTCGTAGGCGGGGATATTAAAGTGGTTCGTTTCCTATCCTTCCCAAAAAAATCAAGGCAATATTGTTATGCGCAAGATCCACAGTCAGAAAGCTGTCCGCACAACTAACGTTGATGACACCACAGATTTCCCCCCCCCCTCCTCAGCGTCGTCTTCCTCTGAAAGTCTGTCGCACTTGATCATCAGCACAATCAGCGATTACCACTAAGTAACACTACACCCCCCCCCCCCCAGGGAATAGCACAGTCCCGGTGCGGTCTACGTTAGCGAAATAGAACGTGCATAATAGGGCTTCATACATGACATGTGCACTATTTCAGAGGTTGGCGCTGTGGACGAGGACTTCGGATGCACAGATTCAAATTTGTAAATGATGTCAGTCATGGAACGCAAAACACGGTAAGGGCCTGTGTAACGGTCCAGAAGTTTTTCACACAAGCCCACGCGACGGCACGGGAGCCACAGCAAGACAAGTGATCCAGGAGTATAGTGGCAATCACGATGGCGACTGCCGCATCGAAACTTTTGGGAGTATTGGGAAGCAGAGAGCATGGCATGAGCTATCCGGCGGGCATCATGAGTGCGGGCGACGGCATCACAGGCGTAAGTACTGGTGGCGTCTGCCGCGGGTAGGGAGGCATCGAAGGGCGGTAACGGGTGTCGACCAGATAACAAATGCAATGCAGAGTATCCAGCGGTAGAATGGAGAGATGAAGTGTAAGCGAATGTCACAAAGGGGTGACTTTCCCAATCTCGGTGGTCGTTAGTCACATGCATGGCCAGCATGTCTGTGAGGGTACGGTTTAGACGTTGCGTGAGGTCATTAGTCTGGGGATGATAGGCGGTAGTGAATTTGTGGCGGACAGAGCACGAACGGAGAATTTCGCCAACCACTCGTGACATGAAGCAGCGGCCACAGTTAACGAGGGGCACCACGATGAAGAATTACGTTTTTCAGAAGGAAGTCAGCAACGTCTCTGGCACCGCTGGTCGGGATGGCTCGGGTAATAGCGTACCGCGTAGCGTAATAGGTGGCGACGGCGATCCATTTGTTCCGCGAGGCGGAAACTGGTAAAGGATCAAGACTGTCAACGGCTACACGGGAAAACGGGTCAGTCGGTATGGGAATCGGCTGCAAATGGCCTGAGGGCAAAATTGTAGGTTTCTTCCGACGCTAACACAGTTCACATGCGGCAATGTACTGCTGAACGGAGCGGTAGAGTCCCGGTCAGTAGAAATGTCGGCGCAGACTGTCATATGTGCGAGAGACACCCAGGTGGCCAGCCGTGGGAGCATCATGAAACTGTTCAAGAACAGTGGAACCCAGGTGTTGGAGAACGACGAGAAAAAGGTCTGTGCCATCTGGTCGCATATTACGTCGGTGGTGTTCTCGTAGAGCACAGATAAGGGCAGAGATAGATTAGAGCGGTCGGAGGTAAGACGGAGGATAAGGAAATGCAGAGAAGGATCTAAGTGCTGTTCGTTGGCAATGTTAGAAAAGGCTGAGAAAGACAAGACATGTGTCATCGTCAGAGTCGTTAGGACTAGGGGAGTCGACGGGATGACAAGACAAGCAGTCTGCATCTTGGTAAGCCGACCGGACTTGTAGAAGACGGAAAAGGTATATCCTTGCAATTGTAGCGCCCTGCGCCCCAAACGGCCAGTAGGATCTTTGAGAGATGAAAGCCAACACAAGGCATGATGGTCCGTTATACCAGTAAAAGGGCGTCCAAACAAATAAGGGCGGAATTTTTTAATAACCCGAACAAGCACCAGGCACTCTCGCTGTGTGATAGAATAATTTTGTTCGGGAGTTGATAGAAGGCGGCTGGCATACGTAATCACCCTAGTACGGCCGTGTGTTTGCTGAGCGAGTACAGTTCCTATGCCATGACCACTTGCGTCGGTGCGGAGTTCAGCATTGGCGGATGGGTTGAAATGGGCCAAGACGGGTGGAGTAGTGAGAGCAGCAGTGAGCTGCGAAAAAGCTGCGATTTGTCCATGCCCCTAAGAGATGTAAACGCCTTTCTTATGTCGAACAAGGGCTGCAATGTTCGAGACGAATCGTCGGAAACAGGCACATAGGCCAATAAAACTTTGAACATCGCTGGATGAACGCGGAGTGGGAAAATCTCTGACGGCACGAATCTTATCATGGTCAGGCTGACAGCCGGGGGCATTAACCAAGTGACCACGGACTTTGATTTCTCAGGGACCGAAGCTGCACTTCTTGGCGTTTAGTTGAAGTCAGGCGCGGCGTAAAAGAGCAAGGATTGAAAAAAGGCGAAGGAGATGGCTGTCAAATGTAGAGGAGAAAACAATTACATCGTCAAAATAACACAAACAAAAGGTCCACTTCCAGCCACTGAGCAGAGTCCATTATGCGTTCGAAGGTTGCTGGGGCATTGCAACTGCCGAAAAGCATTACTTTAAATTGATAAAGGCCGTCAGGGGTGATGAATGTTGTTTTTTCCCGGTCTCTCTCGTCGAAAGAGATCTGCCAGTAGCCGAAACGAAGGTCGATGGGCGAAAAGTAGCTGGCTCTGTGCAAACTATCAAGCGCGTCGTCGATACGCAGAAGAGGATAGACATCTTTTTTTAGTTATCTTATTCAAATGGCTGTAGTCAACGCAGAATCTCCAACTGTTATCCTTCTTCTTAACTAACACGACAGCGTATGCCCAGGGGCTACTGAAAGGCTCGATTATGTCGTTCGCTAGCATCTTGTCGACCTCCGTTTGAATGACGCGTCGCTCGGCAAACGAAACGAAACGTGTATAGGACTGGTGTCACCGATGTCCATGCGGTGGCTGACAACTGTTCTTTGACCCAATAGGTGGGCACTGAAGCCAAAAAGGTCACTGTAGGTGAGCAATAGCTTGTGTAACTCAGCAGCGAATCCATGTTGAAGATCAGCTGCAGTCATGCTGTTAAGAGGATCAGGACGCGATGTGGAGGACAAAGGAGTGGTTGCAGAGACGCCAGTTGAAGGATCCGTAGTCAAAGCTGAAAAGACACAATCAATGATCGGGGACAGAGCAGCTAGTCAAAATTCTCTCGGGCAGAACGTGAGAGTGGTGTGGTTCTCGGAGATGTGCACAACTATATGAGGAAGGGTGACGTGCTGCTGCAGCATGACATCAGTAATAGGACACACGAGATAGTCGCCGTCTGGGACGTGTGGGAATGGCGACATAGGGATGTAGATGGCAGTTTCAGAAGTAAGTCAGTAGAACTGTGCCGATCGAAGGCGGGGTCCGGAGGGGTTTTTAGTTCAGAGCGGAATGTCCAAGCGAAGTAGGTCGGTAGAGCAGTCAATAAGGGCAGAGTCGTCTGTTAAAAAGTCAATGTCAAGAAAGACGTCGTGGAGGCATTGGTGCAGGACAGTGAACAACAGTGGGGCATGATGGCCAGCAATGGTATCTCGCGCCGTACACATGCCAACCACGGCAGCAGGGCCATCATTGGCTACGCGAACTGAGGACGAGACGGTTGGCGTAAGGACTTTCTTGAGGCGACGGCGAAATAAGGAGCTTAGAAGCGTCCCTTCCGGGAGCTGCCTTGGCTAGCTTTCCGTTAAGTGGCCAGAATAAGACGGTGACGAACTGAGGCGAGGAAGAGGAGAAAGCGAACGTCGTGGTTGCGGGGATGGTGAACGGTTGGCAGCACGAACAGAGGCACCGGGGTCGACAAAGGTCCGGTCGGGGCAAGGTGAGGAATAGCGAGGAGCATAGTCCCCGCGGCGGTCGACTTAGGTGAACTGGTGAGATCTCATGTGCCAGTGGCTACGGCAGTGAAGTGAAATGTGGCCAACGCGAGAACAAGTAAAACAATGGGGCGATTGTAATGGGTACGCCATTCATTTGGATTGCGGTACCGATATCGGGGCGAGAAACCAACGTTGGTTGAGGCAGCAGCAATCACTGGAGGGGCTGGTCCGGTGTCTATGGTGTCTGTGGCGCTGGCAAAAGGAAGGCCCCTATTCGCAATCTCTTGGCGAACAACAGCCTGAATGAGTGATATAGAAGCCAGGGTGTTGTCGGGTGTATACGATATTGAGGCCGCGGGAGTCATTGCCTCAAGCTCTTGGTGGACAATGCTTGTCAAAGTATTGTCGTTAGCATGCGGTCGAAGAGTCGGAAGATCGATACAGGAGGAGCTAGCAGTCGCGTTCCGCAGCCAGTAGAAACAGTGAGATATGCGCCTCTGCTTCGCCTGCTCAAAACATCGGCACACCTGCAGGACAGAGTCCACGGTGGAATAATCCCTGCACAAGAGGAGGTTGAAGGCATCGTCGGCAATGCGTTTTAGTATACGGCCGACGTTTTCCTCCTTAGGCATACCTTGGTCGACTTTGCGGCATAGAGATAGCACGTCTTGCTTGTAAATGAGATAGATTCCGTAGATGTTCGGGCGCGTGAGGCGAGCGTTTTCTTGGCGGCGATGTGGCGGCCAATAGATTTTCCGAATAAGTCGTGATGCTTCTGTTTGCAGATATCCCATAATGTTAGGTCATCTTCATGGGTTTCCAACCGTCCCCGCGGGGTCCCAGTCAAGTAAAAGATAATATTTGCGAGCATAAGTGTTGTATCCAACTTGTTGTGATTGCTCGCACGCTCGTATAGGGCTAGCCAGTTCTCTAAATCAACTTTGTCGGTCCCGCAGAAGGTTCCGGGGTTACGAAAGCGGGCCATGACGACAGCAGGTGCGGCAGTCGTAGAGGTAGCGCCGTCTGTAGTCATTGCGGTGGTACCGACTTGGCGGCCGCTGCGGAGATGCAGCTTGTCACAGGGGATCGAATGAATTCACCTCCACCAAGAGATGTTGCGCGGAAGATCCACAGTCAGAAAGCTGCCCGCACAACTAACGTGGATGACAGCACCGATTTCACCATCCTCAGCGTCGTCTTCCTCTGGGAGTCGCATTTCATCATCCCCAGCACGATCAGCGACTACTACTAAGTAACAATATGAATACTAAATTTATTTCTGGAGCCGCTACGGTTCAAGTTCAAGTTAAGGATAACTTTATTCCCGTCGATGTAGAGGCCCCTCCACTCCCTCAGGAAAACCATAGGGGGCCTTCAAGGGAGAGGGAGCCCCGCAGGGGGACATCTTTCGCAAAGCGTCCCGTGCCAGACGGATTACTTGAGCTTGCTGCTCCGGAGCCAGGCTCCGGAGGAGGGCATCCCAGATTTTCATAGCGTAGCACTACTAGTCGCAATCACGGACTTCGCCAATATTTGTCCGAAGCCGCTCACTTTCTCTCTCTCTCCGTGAACTTAAAGTGGAGAAAGAGAAGGTGGCGACGCGCACGTCGCGCGGTTCATCATCGAGGATGCGGAGCGGCTACATAGATAATGCAGAAACCGCTATCTCTCTCTCTCTCGCTGTCCATCCGTCTTTCCGTGAACTTGAAGAGGACGAAGGAAAAGTGGTGACGCCCGCATCACGCGACTTAACACTGAGGGGGCGGAGCAGCCGCACAGATGCACCCAATGAGAGAGTAATACA
Source organism: Amblyomma maculatum (assembly GCF_055883805.1). NCBI lineage: Eukaryota > Metazoa > Arthropoda > Arachnida > Ixodida > Ixodidae > Amblyomma > Amblyomma maculatum. The sequence continues at coordinate 347,308 of NW_028146755.1, read as the reverse complement.
GTGAGATGGGGACGTGTCAGTCGCAGACGTGGCGGCCGTCACCGTGCAGCATTGTACAAACGTGTGTTTCTCCGGTTTGAGCAGTCCTGTGTCGTCCCACCATCGCATCAGCCACTCCTCAGCCTTCAGAGACAGCAGACGTGCACGCGCGGTGCTTCTGCACCTCCGCTCTGAGCCGCTAGCCGCGTCGTGAAGCTGCTTGTACTTACCTCCGCGCCCTAACTAGCGCTCGCCTTCAAACACGTTTCCCTCTCTCTTTCTTGCCCCCTATGGCGCAGGATTGCCGTGCTTCACGTGCTGAAGTACAATGGTTAAGCTGTGCTACGCACCTAATTCGCATTTGATTAACTATGCAAGTCGACGTAATTTTTTCTCTCTGCTTCCATCAATATGCCCGGAAGAATCGGGACATTCACAAATGAGATTATCCTGATTGGTTATTATCCTGAATTTGGTGCAGAACATCCGAGGTTCATGGAAAGCAAGGCGTCAAGCCAGCGCTTTGAACTCGCGGAAGCGCCTGCAGCCTCCGGCGAACGCGCCGACGCGATGAAGCCTGGTTCGGCTGTAGAGCCACTCGCCGCACAAGGTAGCGGCGGCGCGCGGCGCTCCGGGGTTTTTAAACGGAAGCTGGTTCTAGTAACGGTGTGGAAAGGCGCAGTATCTGTCCTGTCCCACCGAATCCCGCTGACACATCTCGCGGAAAGCACAGCAACGCTCAGGCGCTCACGTTTGCGCATTTTTCAGTGCAGATTCTGCAGTGCTCTCGAATACTTTTGAACGCGTCACCCTCTCCCAATGCGCCGACGCTCTTTCCCATCGCACTGCCACTCTCTCCCATTGAGTCACGCTTTGATAGTCTTTGCAAATCGCGGGACCGGAAGTGCGATCACGTGACCATTTTGGACCTCGCCAATACTCCAGTCGGCTATTTCGACGTTTAATTCCCTTAATTGGCTTTAATTATCTACTTACCTCACATATACTACATCTGAAATCCAGGAAGCTTTCTTCATTGTACATAGCATACAACCATTTGTACTGCCTTAACTCGTTCCAGTGAGACGCAAACGACTTGACAATTTTCTGGTGACAAGCCCCTCCAACATAGCCACACGTTCAATTGATTGGCTGTAATTCTCTACTTACTACATTCCTTCATAAAACATATCAAATGCAATATTTAACCTGCCACCCGTCGTTTCAGCAACACAGCGGCTACCACACCACGACAATAAATAAGGGAATTCCGCCCGTACAAAGGGCGTAGAAACATAGGTGTCGCTTCGCCTTGCCTGCGGCTAATCACCGCATTGAATAAATAATTTGTTCGTTGATAAATCTGCATCGTACAGAATACACGCAAATCAGTGCTATGTAAAGCAGCGTTCTGATGCCGAGATATTTAGATGTCACACTCTTGAGCATAACTTTCTATTTATTTAATAAAACAACCTGAGTTACAAATACCCTCTGAAATATGAAGGTATGTTACAGAGCACTGCGCATAAGCTTTATTCCCTTTTCGGAGAATCAAGTCCTTCAATAAATGTACGGTGCTGATGTGCAGATACGGCAACCATGTCTGCGGAACGAGAACACACGAAGTTACAACCATCGTCTTGGCGGTGTAGATAAGTCAGTCGTGTCGCTTTCTCTTTTTACGGTGTATTAAGAAACCAATTTTTTTTTTCAGTGTGCATTTAACTTTTCTAATTTTGCGCATTATTTATTTACTCAGATTCATAGGAACGTTTGTAAAATTTGGTGCACACTTAGAAGTTACTTGCGTTTCTTCATCTTGCAGTCAGTTTAGTATCAAATGATTTCAATCTTGTAGAATATATCCTTAGACGTCAAGCAGCTTCAGGCTTAAATTTAAGGCCGCAAAACCGTAGACAAGTCCTGCTGCACTTAAGCAATATTTAAGGAATGACTCAAAAACGTGCCTCATAAACTCATAAACGAACGCAAACTAACAAACAGAACATGCTTCATCATCACTACATGCGATCCTCAGTGATACTACAGAATCCTTCAGGCAGGGGTTGTGACCCGAATTTCACAATGTTTCGCAGCAGTGCAAGATTCTCGGCGTCTTCCAGCAGACCCCAGGATCCCGGTCCCACCACAAACTCCTCCGGTGTCATGGTCAGAAATCGAAGTTTTGGAAAAAAGGTACGCATCATTGCCTTCAACTCCACGGGACTGTCCAAACCGAGACTCCTGACGCACTGTTCTTGGGCCCAGCCGAAGACCGTTTTCGTGATGCTGTCTTCAGAGACTTTCTTGATATTGTCCACAATGTGCCGAACGGTGTCTTCCAATGCACCGTTGAATTCCTTTGAAGTAAGAACGGCTGGCGCATTAGTAGAGGTCAGAAGAGTCTGTACGACGCCGTCCATGTCTGCTTCCCGGCTCCGCATATAATAATCTATGAAAGAGCACAATTGGTCGGCCTTGAGATTCTTCTCGATGTATGCGCTGCAGGCGTCTGCCAGCTGCGGAACGAGGTACTTCTTAGCGGCGAACCTCGCATGCAGTGCGTCACTGATCTTCTTGAGCTGCGGCTTTCCTGAGTAGAGATACCTGCATTGATCGTAAAGAAACGGTGGACATAATTGAAAACGCCACTTCCACTTTATTGCAGGTAGAGTCTGCATCACGCTTGCGTCAGCGCCATAGCGGCGGCCTGCGCTGAAAACATACGGCTTCAAAAAGCTGCTAATTCGTTTATGAAGTGACGTATGCGTGCACGCGGAGTGACTATGAACTACGAGCAAGGTAGTATACTTGAAATTAATCTGGACAAGAGGTGCTGCTTAATTTCAGGAGGAGGAGGAGGAGGAAAAAACCTTATATAAATAAAAAAAAACGTAAACACTCCCAGGAAGACCTCTTAGTCCAGCAGCCCTCTGGCTGTTCCTTCTAGCTTAGCCAGCTCGACTAGCCGCAATTGATCTGCAGGTTGCGTGGCTAGAAGGGCAGCCTCCCAGGAAGACGGGGTGGCTGCCTAATTTCAGTTCTTATTGCCCGCTAATCATTTACGACTGCTTAAGCAGAAATGACGCATACAATAGAGAGGAAAGAATTCGTACTCGTAGTGCATGCAGACTGAAGGAAATTCCTGCTACACATTTGGTCCACTACACACTTTCATTAAACTGCAAGGGCAATAAAAGTGATAAAAAATAATAAAGAAAAGCACCTCAGAAGCCTTCAAAGGTGTGAGAGAGCTGCTTAGAACTACAGCTGCTATACTCGTGCAACAATAGTACGCCTGCATAAGCGCGGAGCCTACGGCAACGTCGCCTCCTGCGGGCGCACCTGGCGACGAACTGCGCTGCTCCCTGCCTGCCCTACTCGTCGCTGGTCCAAGTCGGTTTCGCCGGGCGGCACTTAGACCGAATGGGTCAGCGGCTCAACGCTGTAATAAAGGTACGTCTTCCATAACTGCTTTACTATCAGAAGCCTATGTCATTATAAAATAAGCTTGATAAAACGTGTGTATGGCGACTGTCCTCAATGGACCTAATTTGCTTTCCTCCGTCGACTGTTCCTAGCCGCTTGCAGCATTTCTTGGTGCACCGGGTCACACCGGCGCTTCGTAGTGATTGTAGGCGCGTCCTGCGATGTAAGCAATTGTCGATTGCAGTTCAGTGTTGCCAAAACTACACTCGATGGCCACTTTCATTCGCTTAAGACTATGATTTTTTTCTTGACAATCGCCTAATCCGCACACATGAAAGCGGCGCTCAAAACGTCCCACGAAAGCGGCGATTCGATCAGTGCGATTCAAACTATACACTCGCGAGCATTCCTTTTTAGTCAAAACCTCTCCAGCTTTTTTTTTAACTTTTCCCAGCCGCTTGCATTGCGTCGGAATTTGTATCGAAGCGGGCGGCCGACATCGGCACTGCTACGGGCAACAAGTTGCCGGAGAGCGATTTGGCGACAGCTGTTTTCAGGCGACAACGGCAAGTTTCCGAATAGTCCGTGTTGGGGTAGAGTGACAGGATCGCCAAATGACGCAAGTATCATGTTTATGGTCACGGATGCAGTTGACCAATTGTTTCCGCAGTATGACTCCGCGGTGTCACACTGCATACAGAGCAGACGACGTGCCTACTCGTTGACGTCACGAGTTTTTGGTTTCAACTTTGTATTTTTTTTTGGCGTCAAGTAAAACACTGGCAACTACGAAACGAAATCAGAAACTGGTATCTCTAAACCCCAGAGCTTCAGGAAGAGTGACTGCGCCTGCATCGACTTCCGAATGGATACCATCATATTCGAGTATAATATGGTTAATTGTTTCTGTGGATTTACCACATACTGCCCATGTGTCATCTTCATCTTCATTTTCCTTTCTTTTTCTTTTTTTTAACTACTGTAATGAGATTTAGTGATTATAGCACCGTGCACTATGCTAACAGAATGGCTACAAACTATTTACAGCGCAAAATTAAAGCACGAACATTTGGTGTCCCTACCCATTTAAATAATTTTACGAGTGAAATACGGAAGCAATATCTTCTGGGTTCGTTGCACACGGATGCAAGTTGATGAAGACGACGATATACAATTAACAGTGCGGCAGTGACGGTTAAACTATAGGGGAGAACGTCAAAAGTTGCTCGGTCCATAGCTGGGCCTCCAGAATGCATGACATAATTGAACGAGGAATTGGCAACACCGCGGTAATTAGTGGCCGCTGGGACGCATAGTGAGAAAGATGATAGCTGAAGTCCTAGAGTGGACACAATTGTTAATTCAGGAATGCATTTAAGGGCTACATTTTCATCTTCCATTGTCCAGTCATAATTCCGTCCACCAAAGCAGTCCACCAAAGCTCCCGCGTGCTGCTCCAGTATTCGCAAGCTGGGATACGCCGCCGACCATCGGACGCCTGTTGCCATCGGCTCCGAAATGGTTCCGGGACCTGTGGTCCCGTCCTTTCGGCGTTGGGACCAGCAGCTACATCACGACCGCCCGCTGCCTGACAGTAATTTGTGACTGAGTGGGCGGGGCCGGACGAGAAGAAGACGCGAGAGTGCTTTCGGACGAATGTGTTGTGAAGCGACTGAGAGAGATTGCTCGAGAGGCTCTCAAAGAAGGCAGGCTGCCATCCTGCTCTCCGAGTTCTTTGTTCCTGCTGTAAATAGCTGTATAACGCTCTTTTCCTTTGTATTTCCCAACTACGTCTCATATCATAGGCTTCATTGCTTTTCCCACCCCGACACCTCGCTACCCGTGATTCACAATACAGCCACACCTGTTACTGTCCAATTTCCTCAGGCTTTTCTCATACAATATTTTACTCTGAGCTTCCCGTACTTCTAAAGACGCCCAGCCCATATCTCCCTGTACCGCCTTATTTGTGGTTTTGCCATGGGCACCCAGTGCTAATCGTCCGACGGCTCTCTGATTTATTTCTAATGCCGACTGCATCTCTGCTTTTAGGCACAAAACAGCATTTCCCAACGTAAGCCCGGGCACCATAATTCCTTTACAAACACCCCTCAGCACCTGATACCTGCAGTATCCCTACAATGTCTTATGCTACATTATCCCGGCATTTCTTCTCCCTTTGTCTACGTGATGATTGCGCATGCTTTTCAATGTATGCCAATCCTTCATTTCCCACACCCCGATATATTTATATTCTGCCAATATGGGTACTTCACGGCCTTGTATATTTAGACTGTGATCAGTTGAACAGTTCATAATCATCAGACCCGCTAAAACTGAGCTTAGAGCGTCCCCTTTCTCTTCACAACACTTAATTACAGTTTGCAAGTCTTCCTGGTTATCTGCTAACAGCACAATATTGTCTGCATCTAATCTGTGACAGGTTAAAACCTAGGTTACTTTCTTGTATCCTCCGTTGAATATTTATAATATAAAGCCTGAACAGCACTGGTGAGAGAGGACAAACTTGTCTTAATCCTTTGCATACCTTGACAGCGTCCGTACTCCTTATCCCTACCCATGTAATTTTTACTTTGTTATCCCGGTATATTTCTTGTAGGAAATCTGTTATCTCATGACCAATACCTTTTTTTTTTTTAATATGGTCCACGAGAGTTCCCTGTTTACGTTGTCGTACGCCCCTTTTAGACCATATAAAAAGCACTATTTTCCAATCTAGATATATTGGTGCCTTGGGTAAGCACGAACAGGCTAAAATCTAAGCGCCTACCATTTCTAAAGCCGTTCTGAAGTTTTCCGAGTATCTTCTTTTTTTCTACCCATGATTGCATCTTTAATTTCACCGCCTACATACCCAACCTGCATGTAACAGATGTTATGGTAATCGGCCTTTAGGATTTTATGTGCGTCCTATCTCCTTTCCCTTTATAATTGAAATTCATTTTACTCTGCCGCCAGTTGTCCGAAATTTGCTTATTTGTTATGACTGTTTCCAAAGCTTTTAACAACGTTTCCTTACTTCCTGAACCGAATTCATTAATCAGCTTCATCGGAATTTCATCTATTCCTGTTGATGTGCCGTTAGGAATATTTTTTTTCTGCCTTTTTCCAGTTTAGATTGGTAAGTTCTAAACTGCTTTGTATACGGCTGACTTGTGTTATTACTCCGAGATTTGCGGAGATTATCCTATCGTCGCTCCCAAATGACTCGGCTATAACTGATGTAATGTAGTTCACAGCGTTGTCTCCCTTTAAACAAATTCCCTCGTTATCTTGAATCCAGTCCTGCTTTCTTTGATTCTTTCAACCTAGACAGCTTATATGGTTCTAGAATTTTCTTCATCCGCCTTTTGTGGCATCGTCTATTTCACTCATCCAGCGATTAGTAGACTGCTTGATTTTATTTTGAACGAGGGCCAGTACATCAAGTTTCTTTTGTCAATACGATTCCAATTGTTGGTCTATTTTCTCATGAAATACCTGTGCTTTCTTTGCCTCTCGGTGTTTCCTTAAAGCTGCCCGTCGTTGTTCAATAGCTTCCCTGATTTCCTTATTCCACCAACTCAATTGCTTCCTCTTTCCATTCCAACTGTTTGCTACTTTAACCTCCTTAATTTTCCTCCTTATGAGTAGTTCTACCTGTTCATAATTCCAGTCGTTTACCTTCCGTTTACTTTTTGTCTAAGGTCCTTTCTCTTTTCATCAAGGGGCCCATCTGCTGACTAATACGTTCATTACCACTTTCCAGACTACACTCTCCTTCTTCGTCTGTTTCAATTTTTGCGAGCTTGCTATAAATTCTCTGCGATATTTGACAGTAGTCAACGGTCGTCTGCCTGTTACGGAATTCCCACGAAATTTGTCCCTTACATTTTGTTTTTCTATTTACAATAACTAGGTTGTGTCGCTTACAGAAATCCAGCATTAGCTTCCCGTCACAATCCGTTGTATACATCCAGATTGCCGATATTGCCATTCATGTCCCCCAGTATAATAATATCGTCCCCGTCTCCAAACTTGCTTATATCGTCACTGAGACTTTCAACGATATCCTTGTTTTCCTGTCTGCATTGGTGTCCTGTTCCTAATAAACTACCCCTAGCCATTTCCTTATGCCGGCAATTGTTCCTGATAGCCATATATGTTCTTTGGAATATGCATTTATTTTTTGCCAAATTGTTCCTTGGTGTATCAAAATACCTCCCCCTCCACCCTTCTTCTCCGTTCTCATTTTGTTGCACCCTTCTCAGACATAGCCCATTGTACGAAACGTGGAAAAACAGGTTTGAATGGACTGGGCTGTTAAGGGGGGGGGGAGTCAACACTTTCCTGCGCTATGAGAGCAGCCCAGCACCCTTCACCCCTTTGTAAAATCATGTTATATCTTCTAGCCGCTGCTGGATTAGTGGCGCTATCTGGTGCCCCTAACGCAGATCCACATTTTGGTTGAATCAGGTTAACGGCACCAGATAATGCAACATGTCCAGAAGTAGTCTACACTCCGTTAATTAGGTACTTGTGCTTGACTGCTTGAACTACTATTCTTTTCATTTTGCATATCCCTCTCGTCAACCGCTTCTTATGTTGCCAAGACGCTATGAGCTATGATTATTGTTAATAACCCACTTCAAGCCACAACAAGAAGTGAATCTTCTAATTATTGCATCTTTGCACGACACGTCGCTGTAACAAGCATGAACTTCGTGTTACCGCAGCCATGCCGCTACTTGTTCTGTGCGGCAGAACAGGAGCACGCACCACGCGTGATTAAAACTTATTTCCTCACAATCTGCACTTTGTTTATGGCAACAGAACATGCGCTAGCATGCATGGATTTCCGCAGTGGAATAATCTAGGCGTAGCATGGATTAGACCACAAGTTCTTTTTCTCAATAATCATTCACTGTGCGTGCTGACACATTTTTTCCATAACCCTTATACACACCGCTGATGAAGGAAAACAAGATTTCGCGTTAAATAGAGAGTACATAACCTTTGGTACACAAATCACCTTGGCTGGCCTTTTCCTCCACTTTCCGGAACATGCTCTCATGCGGTGGCCTACAAATCTCATCGCGTGCGCTATTTTAGGATCTCAGCATTGTATTGACCGATATTATTGTATTTCTATCGTATTCAGAGGCTTCACACAGTCTGAAAACGAGGCTTCGGAAATAGGCAGCCTTAGTGCTGGCGGACTAAATCATCCTGTTCAGCCAGTTTTTGTGCATCATTCTTTCATTTTACTATTATTGCTATAACTGCTATTCTAGGCAGAGCATGCACACACACACAAAAAGAACATAGCCATTCCGTAAGTACAGTCTATGTGAGTTTGTGCACAGGCGGCCGAAAAAAACCGAAAACGGAGAGAGATTGGAACGCATGCTAAGCAACACCTGAGAAGCATTCACTAAAAAATGCGCCATAATATTGAGTGTTTTGCACTGTTTACAGATCGTTATTTTAATCTTTGCGCAAGATATGTCAGTGCAGGTTGACAGCACAGCAAGGCGGTCATTATATTACCGCGAATCCTTCAAAACAGTATTTGTTGTTTTTTAACAGCCGCCGGCCTACAGGCTTATCACTCTGATTCTAGACCGCGTATCAGTTCCGTAATCTTTGTTTGTTAATGCTCGATGTCGCGAGTCACGCCTTTATCAGTTTTGTTGTAGCGCAAGATGCACCTAGATCTGTCTCGAAGGTTCCGGCCACTCGAGTGTCTTTCCACAATGTTCCAGCCCGTGCTGGTAGCTGTTTGCGACGTTATCTAGATTGTTCTGTGCAGCCTTTAAATTGAGCGTTGACGAGTGTGACGGGCAATCTTTGTCCGACGATCGACGAGCACGTTTGCTTCTATCGCCGCCGCCGAGTTGCTTAGTTCTTTTGCGGACGCAAGTCAGCCGAAATAAAGAGTTTCTTTCCAGATTCTCAGTCTTCTTCGAAGCTACGCGGAGTGCTTCTCGTTAGCATCGAAGGTACGACAAACACCACTGGCCAAGCACCGCATTATAACGGACGAACACGCCTGACCTCTGCGCCAAAGTCCACATCGTGTATCGCCGCGAGAACGACAGGCCATACGCGATCAAGTTCAGGAAATGCTGCGTGATGACGTAATCCAGCCATCGAAGAGCCCCTGGACGACTCCAGTCGTTTTGGTGAAGAAAAAAGACGGCACACTTAGCTGCTGCGTTGATTACCGCCGCTTGAATAGCATAACGAAGAAGGATGTCTACCCGCTTCCCCGCATCGACGACACTCTCGACCGGCTTTGCCATGCAAGGTACTTCTCATCGATGGACCTGAAAAGCGGATATTGGCAAATTGAGATCGACGAAAGAGATCGCGAGAAGACCGCATTCATCACACCGGACGGCCTTTTTGAGTTCAAGGTGATGCCATTTGGCCTCTGCTCCGCACCAGCCACATTTCAACGAGTAATGGACACAGTCCTGGCAGGCTTGAAGTGGCAAATTTGTTTGGTATATTTGCACGACGTTGTTGTCTTCTCGTCAAACTTTGAGGGCCACCTAAAACGACTACAGACAGTGCTGGAAGCCATCAAGTCATCGGGACTAACGCTCAAAGCAGAGAAGTGTCACTTCGCCTACGAAGAACTCCGATTCCTAAGTCACATCGTTAGCAAGGACGGTATTCGCCCAGATCCGCAGAAAACAGCTGCAATCGCACAATTCCCACCGCCTGCCGACAAGAAAGCTGTTCGCCGATTCCTTGGGCTGTGAGCTTGTTATCGACGATTTGTCAGAAACTTTTCGCGGATCGCCGAACCGTTGACGCAGCTTACAAAGGCTGACGTACCTTTTAAATGGGAAGCGCCGCAAGGAGAAGCCTTCGACGAACTTAAGCGCCGCCTGCAATGCCCTCCTGTACTTGGCCACTTCGATGAAAACGCTGAGACCGAAATTCACACCGACGCGAGCAGTGTGGGCCTAGGAGCCATTCTCGTCCAGAAGAGTGCCGGACAGGAAAAAGTAATCGCCTACGCTAGCAGGTCCCTCACAAAAGCCGAAGTCAATTACTCAACGCCCGAGAAGGAGTGCCTTGCAATCATCTGGGCCACTTCTAAGTTTCGTCCATACCTATACGGCCGACTATTCAAGGTGGTAAGCGACCATCACGCGCTCTGCTGGCTGGCTACTTTGAAAGATCCTTCCGGCCGCCTTGCCAGATGGAGCCTACGACTTCAAGAATTTGACATGACTGTAGTCTATAAGTCGGGCCGGAAGCATTCCGACGCAGACTGCTTATCCCGCGCTTCCGTCGATGCTCCCCCGAAGGACGATGACGACGACGCCTTTTTGGGACCGGTAAGCGTCAGCAGTTCCGCAGAACAACAGCGATCAGACCCTGAGCTGAAAGCGCTAGCCGATTACGTGGAAGGAAAGACCGCTTCCCCTCCTGGTGTGTTCAGGCGACATTTATCATCCTTCATGTTAAGCAATGGCCTCCTCGTGAAGAAGAACTTCGCACCCAACAAGACCGCGGAGCTTCTCGTAGTGCCTAAAACCCTTCGGCAAGAAATTCTGCAGGCGTTGCACGATGAGCCCACAGCAGGCCACCTCGGATTTGCGCGCACGTTGCGTCGAATCCAGGAGAAGTATTGCTGGCCGCGACTGCCTGCCGAAGTTGCCCACTACGTGAAGACGTGTCATGAGTGCCAGCGACGCAAGACGCCGCCGATCAGACCAGCAGGACTGCTAAACCCGATTCCGCCTCCAATCCTGCCCTTTCAACAAATTGGGATGGATCTCCTCAGCCCCTTTCCAGCTTCGTCTGTGGGTAACAAGTGGATCATCGTAGCCACTGACTACCTTACCCGTTACGCCGAAGCAAGATCACTGCCAAATGGTACCGCGGCAGAAGTCGCCAAATTTTTTGTCGAACAAATTCTCTTGCGACACGGCGCCCCAGAAGTTCTCATCACGGACAGGGGAACGGCGTTTACGGCAGAGTTGACGCAAGCCATCCTGCAATACAGGCACACCAGCCATCGACGAACAACTGCGTACCATCCCCAGACCAATGGCCTTACGGAGCGCCTGAACAAAACGATCGCGGACATGATCGCTATGTACGTCGACGCTGAACACAAGACCTGGGACGCCATCTTGCCGTACGTGATCTTCGCGTATAACACGGCAGTCCAGGAGACGACCAGATCGACCCCGTTTAAGCTTCTGTACGGCAGGGAGCCCACGACGACGCTCGACGCAATGCTGCCGCACGTAACCAGCGAAGACAACCTTGACGTCGCCGCCTACCTGCAGCGTGCAGAGGAAGCCCGACGACTCGCACGGCTGCGTATTAAAGACCAACAGCGCACCGACAGCCGACGATACAATTTACGACGACGCCACGCAGAGTACAATCCAGGGGACCAAGTGTGGGTTTGGACACCAATTCGCCGTCGCGGATTAAGTGAAAAGTTGTTGCGTCGATACTTCGGGCCGTCGGACGATACGCGTCGGACCACTGGACTATGAAGTCATTCCCGACGGAACGTCACCATCACAAAGGCGACGCGCACGCCTAGAAATTGTACATGTTGTACGACTGAAACCATATTACGCGCGTTAAAGAATCTGTGGTGTTTAAACTTTTCAGTGTTTATGTTCAAGTTTCTTTGCTTTGGAACATCGAGGCGATTTTTTTTAAGGGGGGAGTAATGCCGCGAATCCTTCAAAACAGTATTTGTTGTTTAACAGCCGCCGGCATACAGGCTTATCACTCTGATTCTGGACCGCGTATCAGTTCTGTAATCTTTGTTTTTTAATGCTCGATGTCGCGAGTCACGCCTTTATCAGTTTTGTTGTAGCGCAAGATGCACCGAGATCTGTCTCGAAGGTTCCGGCCACTCGGGTGTCTTTCCACAATGTTCCAGCCCGTGCTGGTAGCTGTTTGCGACGTTATCTAGATTGTTCTGTGCAGCCTTTAAATTGAGCGTTGACGAGTGTGACGGGCATTCTTTGTCCGACGATCGGCGAGCACGTTTGTTTCTATCGCCGCCGCCGAGTTGCTTAGTTCTTTTGCGGGCGCAAATCAGCCCAAATAAATAGTTTCTTTAGTTGCAATCATCGACCCTTCATTTGTGTCCTCGACCTCGTCACCACTACGTGACATTATATATTAAGCTCTGTCGCGAAGTGAACAGTGAACTGAAATTAGCCAATTAACTTTTATACTTACTATTTTACCATTGATCCTGTTAAGACTCTGAAAGTTGTCAACATAAAATCTGAGTCCAGTTTTTAGATTTTCTTATTCTTCAATGCACTTCGATATATAATGACGTTGAAATAGGCATTTTTAGCTCTGGAAGTTCGATTCTCGAATTGCACATTTTTAAAATGGCGGTGCTTGCCTTTATACCTTCCCCGAACATGGAATCAGTTGGTGCATTTTATGCGGTAGAAGTAGACGAACTGATTTCCGCGGCAATACTACGCCCAGAAAAGCCTTTCAAAGTGTGCATTGCGGGAAGCCATCTTCATGAGCTAAATGTGCACATTTTTGACGTTGCATATTTGAAAATGCATTGGCCATGAAAAAAAGAATTTAAACTGGACTCAGATACTATATTTACAGCCTTAAATTTCCTAATGAAATGTTAGAATATTAAATTATATTAGCAATGCGATTAGTCAAATTTGTTTTTTCATCGCTCAGCGCCACCACCCACATAATGTTTGCTTTGCTGTACAATCAGTGTCTACAGACCGACAGTGGTATATCTCACAGATTTTAAAATAGCGATCAAAAGAACACCAGTTATACCTGACAACCCAATGAAAACATTAAAAAGCACCTAATGGGTGACAGCGCTGTCGTGGAGATGTGCCGATAACTGAGAGATGTAAATTTTGCTGCAGGTTTTATTTCTCAGTTTTTTCTTGATAATAATAATAACAAAATTATTATCTCCTTTTTCCAGTACAAATACAGGCCTGCCAAAGCCTCTGGAGGCTTGAATGGCAGTGCTCGGCAGTAAGCAGCATATAAGCCATGCACCGAGCAGACGTGTAAAAACAACAAGAAAAAAGAAAAAAACAACAACAATAAGAAAAAAAAATTAGAAGAACATGGATTCAAAAGAGCGAATACAAAAATGAACACACGCCAGGTGCGAAAACATGTAAAACCACAAGTAACAAAGCTGTGTACTGGAACTAACATCTTAATTTCACAAGACAATCTTTCACTATATTTTTGGAATTAGCAGAAAATATTTCTTTGGGTAACCGGGTTAAGAACAGAGGGAACAATGTTTTCGAAGACACTCGCCATAGTGTGTACGCACTCTAGGCACGAGAAAACAATCGCGACTTGGCAGATCTTTCACAGGAGCACAAGGTGTGGAAAAATCATTTGAGCAGATGTGTTTAAAAACTATTGTTTCACAAAATAGGTGAAAAAAGTCAGGCATACGTAAAAGTTCAAAAACGTTACTATGTTCATCACGTGACCTATCATGTAAGACTGATTTAAGGGCGGATTTCAATAAACTGTTCATCTTCTTCCGCCAAATAGCGGAACAGAAATAAAAGCAGCAAATACCATAGCGTAACATACTGTAGGCTAAGGCGTATACTATTTGCTTGCGTACATTCATAGGGCAAAGGGGCTTGACAGAGTACAGCAAACACGCAACTTTCCGGAGCTGAGAACATGCAAAAGACAAATGAATACTCCAAGACATGCCGGAATCAAAGAATACTCCTAAGTATTTCACTGTTGACAGAGATAATTGGCGGACACTTGCAATGAAGACAATTAGGTTTGTACAAACGAATTGAGACGCCATTAGGAATTCCGTTTAAATAATTGTGAAAAAATACTAATTGTGTCTTTTTATTGTTAACACTTATTAAGTTATTGCTGAACCATTATTACTAACTCCCTGTCATGTTGAATAAACGATAATGCTATCTTATAGTCCTTGTGTCTAGAAACTAAGAGCGTATCATCAGCATATTGCAAAACACGGCACAGTTTGCAAACTGAGCTCAAATCATTGACATATAAATTAAACAAAATAGGTGCAATATAGATCTCTACGGAACACTGGATGTGATCTGCTGCTGGCCGCTTGTATATTTGCCTAATGCAACAAGCTGTGAGCGACTGGATAGACAACAAGAAGAGGCAGAAAGACCTCTAAACCCATAATTGTGGAGTTTATCTGACAACACATCATGATTAACAGAGTCAAACGCCTTAGACACGTCCAAAAATAAGGCACAGGCAAATTCATTTTCATCAATGCAGCTCTGTAGCAGATCACATAGATCATCTAGCGCGTTCTTCGTACCACGACCCTTAATAAACCCAAACTGATTACCAGAGAACACGTCATAAGCTTCAAGAAAAGTGATCATTACAATACAAATGTGTTTTTCTAAAACAAGCGCAATGCATGGTAGGATCGAGATACCACGATAATTTTCAACTTTATTTTTTACTCCATTCTTGTAGATAGGGATAGCCATCGCCTTCTTCAAGCTCTCAGGTACTGTTCGGGTGGAAATTATGCCATTGATAATCGCGAGCAGAACATGCTTTAATCGTTCAAAACTTCTGATAAGTGAATCGACAGAGATACCATCCCACCCTGGAGACTTTAGCCTGCTAAAGCCAGAAAGGATGCAACGTAGATCGTCCTGAGTGCAAGAAGGCAGAAATGCTGATTCAAGCACCGATTGCATGATGTGAGATGGCAGATTACGTACTGCTGAATGTGCGGCCAGATCAGCAGTCGAAAAAAAAAGGTATTGAACTCATCAGCAAGTGTCAGAGATGACGCCCCAAAGGTTGCGGGAAATGGAATCAGCTATGTTCCTAGGTCACAACCACCTAAGCGATTATCAACATCTCAGGACCTAGCTGGCTTCCCTTTCGATGCCTTAAACCTTGCCTGGAAATATTGACGTCTTTTTAATCGGAGTAATGCGTTAGCCCTGTTGCGGGCAGACCTGTGCAGTGCCCTCAATTCAGTGTTTGTAGGTGAGCACCTCCAACGGGCCCAAGCCATTTCCCTTTCTGCAATAGCCGCTATAACATCGTTATTAATCCACAGACAATCAGTCTTCCTTTGGTTAATGACTATAGTTTTTTTACAGGACTCTAAGAACTGTGAGAATGTTTCAACGAATGAATCGTAGAGAGCTTTCAGACATGTGCGTTAGGAACAGATCCTGGCAATCGTACTTTTCAATTGCGGAGTCAAGTCGATGTCGGTCAACGACATCGATTGTGTCCAGTTCACCTTGCTCCATAGCCGTTATACCAGCATGCGGAAAAACACGGCCACCAACGAAGAAATGGTCCGACATTTTTTGATCTATGATCATAAATTGGATTCATTGTGTTAAAGGCGAACGTTCACGTGCTCAAGGCATGGTGATACCAATTTAATACCAAACATTCAATGCGAGTGGGAAGGTTGATTGTGGCATCAAGGCCGGCATCGTCAAGAGTGT
This sequence comes from Amblyomma maculatum, assembly GCF_055883805.1. Lineage (NCBI taxonomy): Eukaryota > Metazoa > Arthropoda > Arachnida > Ixodida > Ixodidae > Amblyomma > Amblyomma maculatum. Next base: position 331,373 of record NW_028146755.1, on the reverse strand, counting down.
TTAAGTAATCGACAACCGATTGTTTTTTAGCTCTCAGAAGGTCAATATTAATATCACCAATTATGCAAATTCGACCCTGTGGAAAGGTGGTCTTGCTGAGCTCTTCGATGAAGAAGGCGGTATTTTGCTTTGGCGGACGACAAATTGCAACCACAGTTATTTCAAAAAGCCCCTTGTGAATGCAGAGAGCTAATGATTCTGCTGTGTTGAAAGAGATAGAAGTAGTCGTCGAAAGCTAACATTCTTTACTGTTCTTATGGCCGCCGCATGACAAATAGAGGTTGTCGTGTTAGCCCAGGCAGGGGGGGGCGCCGCTGCACCCGCGCCGGAACGCTGCCCGAGAAAGCAGTCTAGACACCGCGCTCCCAGACGACGAAAATGACCCCCGTTTATTCTCGCACTCCGCTTTTATACACTTGCGCCACACTTGCGCTACAGATACACTTGCGCCACTATCGCAGTCGCAGCTGCCAGCCAAGCCAAGCCAAAACAGATGATAACAGCACATCCCCCTTTTCAAGCACTATCAACTTTACATGCATACACTTCAAAATAACATTGGAACACACCCAAGAAAACACGACCGAACACAGTCACTCCAAGCATCAGTCGTCCACGCCCAGCCTTATGGGTTTGCGAACAACTCTTCCAAATCTGGTCGTAGTAACAATTCTAGCTTGAGAATTGCCACCGTCAGTCTCCGTCTGAGTTAGAGGCACCAAAGCTTCCGGAGCTTCGTCAAATTGGTTGTCTACTCCAGTTACCAATCCGGCCCTGCTGGGCTGTTCCTGACTATCCGGAAATTCGTAGTTCCCGCTATCTACCCGGTCTTTTGGGAGACGGTTAAGCATTCTCCTGTTTCGACGGACTTCAACCCCGTTTTCCGTTTGAACACTGTATGAACGCGGCTGTGGTGCTGCTCCGAGCACTGTACCTTTGGTACGGAGATCAGTCATCCACACCACATCACCTGCTTCCAGCTTTGGGAGATTTTTAGACCGGTGACGTCGGTCGAAGTGGCGGCTTTGCTCCTTTCTGACTTTACGGTCCTTGGCTGCCGCTTCTTGCAGACAGCATTGTCCCGGATTGCGGTGCGAAGGCAGCATTGGGACTCTCGTCCTAAGCCTTCTACCCATCAGTATCTCCGCTGGGCTGACGTTCAAAACACCAGGCGTAGCCCTATAAGCCAGCAAGGCTAAGTAAGGGTCGTCCGATTTTAGAGTGAGATTCTTAACCGTCTTTACCATACGTTCGACTTCCCCGTTTCCTTGGGGGTGCCTTGGACTCGAGGTGACATGACGGAAGCCATACAGTTTTGCGAATTTCTCGAACTCGGCACTGACAAATTGGGGACCATTGTCGGTCACCACACACTCGGGAATGCCATGTCTCGCAAAAATGCTTTTCATTCGGTTTATCACGGTAGCAGACTTTGTTGACGGAAGAATGGCAATCTCTGGGTATCGCGAAAGATAGTCTACTACGACAAGATATTGCCGTCCCTGAATTTGAAACAGATCGACCCCTACTCTCTCCCAAGGAAAAGAGAGCGTTGGCGATGCAATCATCGGTTCGATCTGTTCTGGCGCATGCATCGCGCAAACGCTGCACTGTTTCACGAATGACGCTATCTCAGTGCTAAGTCCCGGTCACCAGACAGAACCTTTAGCCACACTGCGGCATCGCGAGATGCCTTGCTGACCGTCATGCAGTTTGCTTAGCGCTTCCTTGCGAAGGGTCTGAGGAATGATAAGCGTCATACCTTTGAGCAGAAACCCGTTCACCAAAGTAATGCATGCACGTTCCTGCCAGTATGGCAGAAGATAACAGGGAACATTTTGTTTCCTGGGCCACCCTTTTTTGCACACTGTGCGCAAGCTTCGACACACTTCGTCTTTTGCTTGACCTTCTTTTACTCTTTTCAATAAATCGTCGCCTGTTTCTAAACCCAGTAAACAAGCTTTCGAGTAAGCGGTTACCTCTGAGACAGGTAAACAGCTTTCCACTTTCGTACGAGCTAACGGCGAACGTGAAAGAGTATCAGCAGTGGTTAGCGATTTGCCTGGTACATATAATACAGAAAAACTGTATCGCATCAGGCGCAGACGAAAATGTTGAATTCTTGGCGGCATAGCATCGATTGTCATGTGACCCAACAGCGACACCAAGGGCTTGTGGTCAGTTTCAAAAACAACTTCCAGACCACCTATATACTCATCAAACCTTTCCGCTGCCCACGTCAACGCCAGTGCCTCCTTTTCGTTCGGGGAGTACCGTTGCTCGGTTTTGATGAGCGAACGAGAAGCGAATGCAACTGGTCTACGTTGCCCGTCTTTTTGCTTTTGAAACAAAACTGCTCCCAGACCGAAAGACGATGCGTCAGGTGAAAGAGTGGTTTGTAGCGAAGCGTCGTACAAAGCCATGCATTGCGCTGAACAAATGAGCTCTTTGAGTTCTTGGAACGCTTTTTCCTGATTGCTGTCCCAGACCCAGTCCCTATCCTTGTGCAAAAGAACACGCATGGGAGCAGACACTTGGGCTAAATGTCGCAGGAAGCGGCCCAAATAATTCGCCATGCCAAAAATGCTTCTAAGCTCAGTAACGTTTCTGGGTGCTCTCAAATCTTTTATAGCACTGACCTTCGCTGGATCAGGATGAATACCTTCCTCATTCAGAATGTGACCCAAAAAACGTACTTGCCTAACCCCAAATAAGCATTTCTCTTTGTTTAATGTCACATTTGCCCTTGCTAGGCGTGTGATCACGTTACTTAAACGCTCAGCGTGTTGAGCTTTGCTTTCGCCAAACACTAGGACATCGTCCATGAGATTAACGACCCCCGGCAGGCCACCTAGTATCTAAGACATTCTCTTTTGGAAGTACTCCGGAGCGGAGGTAATTCCAAAGGGTAGTCGCGTGAAACAGTATCTACCGAAGGGTGTTAAGAACGTGGTTAGCTCTTCCGAGTCTTTACTAAGTCGCACCTGGTGGAAGCCTGAGTTGGCATCGAGCTTTGAAAACCATTTCGCTCCCGACAGTGACCCTAGAGCTTGATCCACAGTTGGTAACGTAAATCGCTCTCGAACTACGCATTTGTTCAATTTAGTGAGGTCTACGCAAACTCTCAGGTCGCCTGAGGGTTTCACTACTGGAACTATTCCGGCGCACCATTCGGTGGGCCCATCTACTTTCCTGATTATGCCTAACCGCTCCATTTTATCTATTTCGCGCTTCAGGGACTCCCTCAGGGGAATTCGCACCCTGCGTGGAGCGCTTATGGCATGCGGCATAGCGCCAGCTTGTAGCCTGATGGTGTACTGCCCTGGCATCGTACCTAGACTACGGAACATTTCTGGAAAACGCGTCTCGTACTGCAGGTTCCCCGAGTCGACCGCGTCTGCAAATTTCACGATACCTAAGACCTCAAGTGCAGGTAATCCTAGAAGGATGTCGCGTAACGGACTGACAACGTAGCATGTTTGATACACAGTTTTCTCTTTCCATGCGATCTCTGCTAGGAATTTGCCTAGTACGTTAAGCTTACTGCCTCCTGCACCTTGCATGATTTCATCGGTTTTTACCAGTCGGGACGGTAATCCCGGAAACGTTGATGGTAATACTGACACTTCAGCACCTGAGTCAACCTTTGCAAAAATGGGCACAGAATTAGTGCGCACCTGAACAAATCGCGCTTTTCTGCATGCATCTATTGATCCCACGAAAGTCTCTCCAGTTTCCTGGTTGACCGCTGAGACGCGTAGCTCTCCAGTTTCCTGGTTGACCGCTGAGACGCGTACCTTTCGTTGAGCGGAAGCCGTTGCTTTCTTCAAGCAGGCCTTTGCGAAATGTCCCTTCTTGCCACAGTGGAGACACTTGGCTGCTCTGGCTGGGCACATTGTCCTGGGGTGGGCGTCGCCACTGCAGAAAGCACACCGCACCACCGGCGTTTGTTGCCCATGCTGCCGCACCTCCGGCATTCGTTGCCCATGCAGACGTCCCTTGTGCCTCTGTTGAACCACCGCGTCCACATTGGGGTCCTGGTCACGAATTTCCGATGACTGATGGCTGTGTTGTCCTCGTAGAGTACTTTGCTGCTGTTGGACGCTTTCCTTTAAGCGAGCCTTCGACAGCGCCGAAGCCAGCGTGAGCTGAGAATCCATTTGCAAAGCTTCCGAGAGCTTTGCGTCGCGGAGCCCGACAACCAGTCTGTCTCGGATCATTCGTTCTTTTAGTTCACCGTAGTCGCAACGTTCCGCCAAGCCGTGTAGCGCAGTGACGAACTGGTCTACCGACTCTCCTGGCATTTGTACGCGTCTGTGAAAACAAGCGCTTTCGTACACGATGTTCCTCTCTTTTACAAAGTGCCCGTCGAACTTTTTCTTTACGGTCTCATAGTTCTTGGCGTCTTCGTCAGATAGTGAAAACGTCTTGAATATGTCACGAGCTTGCCTCCCCATCGTGTACAACAGCGTTCGTACCTGAGCCTCCCCGGAGCATTCGTTGAGTCCCGTTGCATATCGAAAGTCGTCGAAATGTTCGATCCACGCCGGCCACTCTGACGTGCGGTCAAAGTCCAGCGGTGGCGGTTGCTGCAGTCCATGCAGCCGCATTGAAGGCGTCTTCGACATCGTGGATGTAAGGTGCCTGGCTCAGTGGGAAGATTCTTGACCATCTGACATCATGTCGTAGACGGCCACTTCTGACACCATGTCGTGCTAGCCCAGGCAGGGGGGGGGCGCCGCTGCACCCGCGCCGGAACGCTGCCCGAAAAAGCAGTCTAGACATCGCGCTCCCAGACGACGAAAATGACCCCCGTTTATTCTCGCACTCCGCTTTTATACACTTGCGCAACACTTGCGCCACAGATACACTTGCGCCACTATCGCCGTCGCAGCTGCCAGCCAAGCCAAGCCAAAACAGATGATAACAGCACAGAGGTCACCTTCTCTTTCTCTCGGCAATATTTTAGGCAAAACTTGTAGCTCATGCACTCTTGTCTTCAACGCAAATGACAACAAGATACTATTTCAAAACCATTTCAAGCGCATTGAGCAATTTTTTTAAATAAAACGCAGCCCTTACTGTGCGAATCCACTAAGCCTAACTTATTAAATGAATCACTCTAGCGCAGTACTAAATGAAGCCTGTGGCTCGGAATAATCTTCCTCACCTGAGAAGTATATTAAAGCCGTCCGGATGGACGTCAATGATCACAACCTGATCCTTTTCTGCGAGGTCACCGTAGAAGATTGCGTGGAAGACCTCGTTCCTCATTGCCAGGAAAAGCTTGTGAGCCCGAAACTTCCGCTCCGGAACATCGGGATCATCTTCCGGACGTACTACAAACTCGAAATCGGTGAACTCGCCACTGTCCAGGAAGGCCTCGACGCTGAACTGTAAGGAAAACAAGGTTGAACTGTAAAGAAAACAGTTACCGGCGCTTGACAGTTGCAACGCGCTAATACCTATGAAATACGCGCAAAAACCATAGAAGGGCGTTTTTATTAGCCCGCTTTGCTGTTTTCTGACCGGGAGCTGTACATGGAACTGTTTGCTACTGAAGACAATAATGACAACTGACACGAAAAAAAAAAAATCTAACTGTTGGCATGCTGTTTGTATGGACACAATTGGTACTCCCATTCACTAACGACGGAAAAAGTGAACTTGTCACGTTTTACCCAAGAAACGTCAGGCTTTACGTCCGGTCTGATTAAAAAAAAGTGAAATCCCCATAATATGCAGTCGCAGCAAAGTTTCTCGTCATTGCTAAATACCCCCCTCCCCCCACTCCCTCCCGTCATGCTTAGATGAGCACAAACAAAACTCCGTCACTGGATCTGTACTAAATTGACGTTTTTGAATCCCCTGGTTTTTCAGTTTTCCCTGAGTACTTTTGTAAAATTAATTCCCCATATTGGACAGAACGTTTTATGTCAAGATGCGCGCAGATAATGCCAACTGGTACTGTCAATAACAAATAAGCGTGCTAGAAAGAAGAGAAGCTTTACAGTAGAGGTTCACGAAGGACAGAATAATCTCGCCAAAAACAAACTCACGTGACAGATAGTAATTTCCGGTTAAAAAAAAAAAAAACGTACGCCACAGCTCAGAGAAATTCACATGTAATCGAAAACCTTTGAAAGAAATGGCAATACTCACTACAAATTGGGTGGAATCATTTTCTAAGATATTTAAAAGAATTCGTACAAATTATCAGTAACCTGATAGTTTAGAGGTTGCACGTTTATCACGAGATTCTATCTCAACAAAAAGTAGCAATAACATCTATTTGAACCAGCCACATGTAATAGCAATCTGTCAAAAATTGTGTAGGCCTGAGAGGAGAGCCTCCTTGGAAGCCAGCAGCCTCAAGCGTTCTAAAGTACTAGCTGCTCTTGCGCAGCGCATCTGTATCATAGGAGCGGGGAAAATGAGCGGCTTCTTTATGAGATACACGATCATTAATCAAACTGTAGGCTCATTTCTTATGTTCCACAAGAGAGCCGATCAGGGCTGCTTGGTTGATGCTAGCACAAGCAATAAATTCAACGGGGCTATGATGACGGGACATGAGAGGACGAGATGGACATTTGCAATGTTGCGACGCTTGAAGAGCTTATTTGCGTTTTATATTAAACCCCTACCTATCAACGTTAGCCACATTTTTTTTTTAATTTCTAGATGGCACTTTGGACCACTAAAGTGCGATGAGGCGAAAGTCATTATAGAGGGGTGGATCGTATCTCTCCACTAAGGCACCTCTATCTCCCTCTTTTCTTTCACTCCCACCTTCCTCCCTTCCTTTACGGCGTAGTACATGTGTCCACGGAGAATTGTGACAGACACTGCGCATTTTCTCTCCTGTAAATCAATTTCAAACGCCGCTGTTGCCTGCTGTACTAATGTCTCCTAGACATCTGGGTCTGCTTCTGTTTGCTATGTGGTGCTACGTTCGAGGAAGCGGCAAATGAAAAGCGCCGCACGGACGCCCAGCGGGGTCAGCTTCGTGTATTCATGAATCGCCTGGTGACCTTGTGACCTGTCGTGACCGTACATCGCGCGCCCCTTGTCGAGCGCAACCAGCATTCCATTTAAATCATCATCGGCATTCTATAATTCGTTTACAGGAACGAAAAGGCGCAGTATCTGTCATTCGCGCAATCCCGCTATCATTCCCACGGTAGACAAGGGGAATTATGAAGAGCGTTTAATGTGCCGGGACGTGACGCCTTTAATACCGCACGTTTGATGTGGCCCTACAAGATCTTTTATAAAATTTTGCACTCTTCTGGCAAGTATCTTCATAAACGCTTTATAATCAACAATTGTCGACAGCAATTTAGCCTCGTCCTCACTTCAGGTATTAAAACCACATGGGGTGTTCTAAATGATGGGGGCATTTTTTTGTTTGTGTGTGTGTCATATATTTCCGTAAAGGCGCAAATAAGAACCTCAGTGATTTCTCCTTTGAAACGCTTTTTGGCACCTAAGCCGCCAGGACCAGGGGATTTGCCAGCGCTCAACTCTTCCATAGCTCTTTCAATTTCTGTCATGCTGATTGGCCTCTCCAGCGTTCTTCTAGTTTCGGCATGCGGGACAAGAAGGTATTCTAAACTCCTCTTCTTAGATCTGTCGTCGGCCAAATAATTCCCGGTACTGCTCAACAAAAGCCAACTGAATTATATCACTGTCATTCGTTACCTCGTTTTTGTACTCTTTTGATTTCATTGTGAGTCGCGTACCTCGTTTCATCACTCAGCGAACGCTTAGTGGGCAATTCGTCGAGCCAGATACCCTCGGCCTGCGCCCGTATCATGGCAGCTGTGTACTTGTCTTCATCGATAACCTCAAGTTTACCAGCGTAACAAATGTGCACCTTCCAAGAACTGTTCTTGAATGCTGTGACGCCTTTGTAGAACGAGTTGCTATGATGCAGCTTGATCTTGCGAAGGCTTTCGACAGAGTGTCGCACGAAATTCTTTTCGCAGTACTAGAGCATGTGAATGTTGGCTCGGTGATATCACAAGGTGTGCAGATGGCATGTGAAAGCTGTGTCGCACGTATCATTGTGAATAAGCAGTTATCAGAATGTGTGCCTGCCTGTTCTTCAGTACGGCAAGGTTGTCCGCTCTCACCTCTGATTTTTGCTATTTATTTTGAGCCATTTCTGTTATCATTGATACATAGTGAACGCGTCTACGGGTTCACTCCTCCAGTCTACGCAGGTAAAAGCACTGGCTTACGCGGATGAAATAGCAGCTTTTTGCGCAGATCGGGAAAGATTTAAAGAAGTCATTCGAGTTGCGTGTGACTACTGCAATAAGGAAGGGTGTGAAATCAATTGGGCGAACAGCAATGCTTGTTGGCACGGTGAATGGGATAATACACCGGCAATGTTTGCTAATATGCAGTGGATGACTGTTGCAGCGAAGTACTTTGGTGTACCATTAGAAAATTATAAGAGCAGCAGAGAGTTGTGGAACGACACAACGCAAGACTAAGAAAAATGCGAATGGGTGGAAAGGGCGCGACCTCTCCGTGTTCGCAAGTGCAAGCGTCTGCAATTTGTTTTTTATTACCACAATTTGGTATTTGCTGCAATTGTTATGCTTGTCCCGCTTGAGAGAGAGACCCTTTAATGAAGAACAGAGATTTTATCCGGCGTTTAAATTTCGTTGACATGCTACTCTGGGTAGGAAGGGGAATTCGGGAGGTCAAGATGGAAAAAGAATTGTGAGGAGATTAAAAGAAATGAAGGGGGGCATAAAATGCGGCCATTAAGTGTGTTCTAAGGTGCATCGTGGAGTAATGGTATAAAATGAAATGATAAAATGCATAGTCCGATAAATGTGCTTATAGAGTTTACTGCGTGAATGTGCAGACACTGCATAGATTATTAGCAGTTTTTATTTGGAGTCAAATTGGGAACGACCTAGATGCACTAATTTCTTTCTTCCCATGATTTCCTTTTGCACGAACAAACAGACCCTTTGTTGCGCACAATGATGGAGATGCGCATAGGTAACGCGATACCTGACTTTGTTGTGTCTAATTGTCCGGCCAGAAACCGCACTGTCACTCGATATTTAAGAGAAGTTGTTTTTGCGTTACACATTTTAAGTGCCCATTTTTCGGTTGAGTATCTTAGCACAGTATTCCGGAAAAAATTGTATAAGGACTTGCTGAACCTGTTTGTACCCGAACCTCTATATTGTGGAGGCCCAGGACAAGATGTCCTAAAGAGAGTTCGACCGTCAAATCGTTTTTCTTCAGGCTTCACTCTGGCATCCTTCCCGTAAAAACGTGGTTTAATGATAAAAGTATATTTATACCTTGGGGCCTCAGCTGCACAATCTGTAAAAAATCTGAGACCATTGATCAAGTTTTTATAAACTGCTGGGATCCCGTTTTTCAGTGGGATATATTAGAAAGAACTTTAAAAATATAACTACCCAATAATCCTTACGGCATCCGGTTTTTACCCGTAACAAAGTGACGAGGTCCCATACGACGTGATTATGGTGCTGGGCCTCCACAGCATCTGGAAAGCGCGGATGGCATTTAGGCACGCGAAAGAAAATGTACGATCGGTCAGGGACAACTTCATCGAAAGTGTCACATCTCTCAGAGATATTCTCCGCAGTCAGAGTGAGCAGCCTGAGTGGATGGATGTGATTGACGCATTAATCACAATGCAAAAATTTTAAGACATCACTTAAGTCAAACGCGGGCTAGTTATTTCTATGCATGTATGGACTTTGTTGACCGGCAATAAAGAAAAAAAAATCTGGGCCGTGGCGCAGTCGGTAAAACGCTGGTGGGGATCCAAGGGGTTCAGTTGCCCAGTGGGGACAAGGTTTATTAACTTATTTTTCTCTCGCTCTCGAAAGCCTGACACCTCTGCTGACAACCTTCTGTCGACAACGATGAGACATTAAAGGTTTTCGCCTTAAAACGTCGGACTCGCTGGCCCCGATCATCTTAGAGCGCGTGACTAGGACCGAAACATCGTGTCACATTGAAGAGTAGGTGCGCACCGAGAATTTATACAGGCACTGGGCCTACCTTTCCCCAAAAAGTAACGTAAAGAAAAAAGCAGAATGAAAAGGCGGTGTGATTTTCACTTAATTATGTGTAGGTATCCGCCGAAACGTGAGATGGATATTTTGCCTTCCGTCCCCAAAAACCAATTCTAAATGAAAGCAAGCCGCAAAATAAAAAGTCCATGTCACCTTAGGTCTGTGCGTCTACTGAAAGGTGCGGCAGTGGCTACACATACCTCCCCCTCCCCCCCCCCCGCCCCATCAAAAAAAAAAAAAAAAACAAATAAAAAAAACGCGGAAAGAAATGTCTTCAAAGCGAAGCTTTAGCTGCCTTCAATTAAAATCATCAAACCATGTACAACCTTGATAAACCATCCCTAACAGTGCTTTCGCTCTTATAACTCCAAGGACCTTTCAAATGAAGTGATCCATAAATATCCGGACACGAGACATGCTCTTTGCCGTGGGCGGAAAATGCGTACATGAGGCCGCATAGCAACAGGCTTGCTAATAAAAACGGAGATTAGTCCGACGATTCGAGTATGGGTGAACGCGTTCACAGCACGTCTGGGATTATTTAATAATTTAGCATTCTTTTCAAATAGGCAATTCGCAATGCTGTAGATGCCGCAATACCTTCGCATTCGATCATCAGTTTTCATCTTCGGAGAAGACATCCGCGCGAGCGTTATTTTTTAAATGAGGGGCCCGACGGGGCTGAGAGTGCTCAGCTGAAAGGTAGCCGAGGAGCTACGGGGCCGGAGACCAACATTCAAGATTCTGCTAAGGGATAGGTACAGCCCTGCAAAGTAATTCCCAGCTGGAGCTGACATAACTTGTGTCCAGCGCGAATAGGCACCTGCTACACTATGAAGAAAGAAATATTTAGTCGAGCCTAAAGCACTTCTCATCCCCAAATACAAGAAACTTAATGAGTTGATGCTGCTTCAGGCATATCAAGCGTCACTAATTAGGGACAGTAGAACGGACGCAACGTTTTACATGTAACGAAAGTTCATGTGGTCACATTGATGTATACGACAAGCCATTTTGCATAAAACACAAAAAAAAGCAGTCGAAAAAATACAGAACTGTGTCAAAAATACAACAAAATATCCTGTAGTTATGTCGTAACCATCAGATTTTTCTGTAGTTCTGTAGTACTTTTCTGTTGCAACTACAGAAATTTCCGATGTTACTACAAATGTTTTGTTGTCACATCAGGTGTCCCGTCAAAAACCGCACAGAAATTTAATCGTAACATCAGAAAATTTTCTGAGCTTTTTCCGACTGGAAGCGTCTTTGTCACGTCTTTTTACCGCATCGTTTCAATTGGTGGCTGCCTGCGGAAACTTAAACGGGAAAGTAATAACCTCAGTAACACCCCCGCGCCGGCGATATTGCCGCAAGATACGTGCGATCTCACAACAGCCTCCACCAGGGCGAACCCTCGTAGCTGATATGTGATCCTATGCGCGAGGTGGTCTCTTTCCCACAGGGCGCTGCACGCAAAGCAGCAGGAGGCGATACTAGACTCTATTTTCTGTAACAACGGCTGTAAGTAACCTCACTTCGCTGGCCATTCAAAACAAGACCGTTCCAAACCTTTTTCTTTGCGTACACTCACGAATGGGCGCAATGATGCCTCGAGAAGATCCACACCACCGGTGCAACTAACCGAATTGACACAGGACGTGCGACACAGGCTGCCCGGCCACTGTTACAATTTTTCGTGGATCCTTGGCTCTTGGAAGACGAAAAGCAGCGGAGTTAAAGACACAGAATTTCCGGTGTGTAATCCCTCTGCGCGTGAAGTGCGGCGCAACACCCTAACGATCTAGAAAAGACCTTCAAACTGCGTCGTGCGCCACAAAGCCACAAACAATATTGTATTACAATCCATTAATAACCTAGTCAGAAGGCCAGCATAACTGCGGCCATTCTTAGCCGTGTTTACTACAGTTACTGTCAATCGTGGCTTGCAGTTTATTTATTTATTTATTCATACTGCAGCCCCTGCTGGGGCTAATGCAGGAGTGGGGTTAAGAAGAATACGTACTAAAATGGCAAGGTACAAAACAAACTTAACATGTTAGTTCGCGCAGTGGATAAGATATGGTACGGACATAAGGTAACAAACGCGTTGCCACCGTTCTAGATGGCACCGGGTATCCAATGGCCCTTTGGTCGCTATAAACGAACTGCCACAATCATCGACAAGGCAAGTTGAGTGATCAAGTGTTAATTATTTCCAGCACAGATTTTACAAAGGCATCCAAAGCCACTCTGGCATCTTCCAACAGCTGTACCTGCTTGTATACATATTTAACTATATTTGCGTGCCTCCGTTGCCGAACACCCCTCAACATGTACGCGCCAGTGCCTTCACTCAACCTCCGGCGTTAGAAGTGCGTGTCAGAATTTGTTGTGCGCGTCTATGATAAACCCTGGAATAAAGTAACGTCGAAAAGGAATCCCTCTTGAGGATCACTTGCCCAAACAGAGTTGCTCGTAGAAGTGAGAGATGCCGTTTAAGAAGTTGCTGATCACAGCTGCGCATAGCAACTGCCGCCGGTGCGACGCTCTTAGCTCGATACGCTGTCTCCGCTGCTGCTACGTTGCTTAACTGAATCATATAATTATTTTATAGTGAAATTACAGTGCTGACAGTAAGAAAGTGCCATGCGTTACCATCTGTTATTAGGCTAGCCAATTCCAAAGCGCCATCCGCCGTGGCTTCGACGAACCACTACACGAAGCTCAAGAATATCGGTTTCTAGGTGTATCAGTCATGTCTGATATTAGCTGATCAGCGCAGGTTCGTAACGTGAATTAAAACGCTACAACAAAATAATCTTCCTGAACCGCGCACTGCGTAATTCTACCCTCGCCACAAAACAACTCGCAAATGCCATATTTATTCGTCCTATTCTTCATACGCTAATATGGTGTGGTTCCCGTACGTGAACAATGATGTAGCTACCTTAGAACGTGTTCAACGCAAGGCTCTTCGATTTATATTTAACAGTTACCACAGCACTGACTCGCCCACCGAATTACTTACGTCTTGCGTTCCTCCCTACGCTGTCTGATAGAGCAAAGTTTCACCCCTAAAGTTCTTATTCATATTACTCCATAATATATTCAAGATGGATCCTTCTGCCGGCTTCATGAATTCTTCAGGAATTCTCATGCAACGCTTTTTATTCCTTTTTCCCACTTGCAGAGCGTGAGTTTTACGAGCTTAACCATTTGAAGAGTTTACACACGCCTCCTACAAAAACTGGTTTGGTTTGGTTTTGAGGTTTAAAGTCCCAAAGTGCCTAAGGATATGATAAACATCGTATTCGAAGGCTGCGGAGTAATTTCGGTCAACTGGGGTTCATTAACGCGCACTGACATCGCACAGCACACGAGCGCCTTACCTGTCGCCTCCACCGAGTATCCGTGTTCTCATTAATACTTTATAGTTTTCAGTTTTGCTGAATATACTACAACAGCATGTGTGTCTATCATCTTATACACTTTTGTTGAGACTTCAAGTTTTATACTTGTTTTCTTTGTACCATATTTGGATTCGAATTGTAGGAATTTGATGATGCATCGATCATGTCGTTTTGTGTCCTTGTAAGGCCGCAGTGAAAAGCGACTCGCACGTGGAGTCGAGCTGGCGGTCGAACCCCCCACGCGCCGAGACCAAGGAGCGAGCGCTGTTGTTGTTTTTTTCTCCTTTTCTCCCCTTTTCTTGGGCGCAGGCGCGCGGGCGCGCGGGAGGCTTGGTTTGTTTCGCCCCTTGGCCCCGAGGCGTCGCCAAGAAGCGAACGGCAGACGCATTCTTATCAGTCGGGAACAACAGCAGCACGCTTCTGCGAACCACTTTACAGCCAGCTCAACCAGCGATCTCCCGCCGTGGCGCCAAGCATGGGTGCAGGGAGACGCCGTTATAGAAGCTTTTTGCACTGCCACAAGCGCTCACTAAATGTCCTGCAGAAGGCGACAATAGGCGCTACCCTTGGCCTTCCCAAGTAGGCAATCAGCTCAGCGGCCTCCCGCTGTGTCGCGAGACATTGGGTCCGAGCAACGGCGACTGTACACTGCTCTGGGACAGTGCCCCCCCCCCTTTTCCTCGAACGGGACGACTGGGTGGCCTAGTCTCCAGATCCCCCGCGGCGTTTCTTTCACAAAGGCGCCAGCTGCAAGGCCGCGTCGCAAACACGCTGAGGAGGGGAGGCAAATACAGGCGCCGTGTGAGAGGGTTTGGGGACCAGCGAGTGGAGAGAGTGTGTGTTTTGAATGTTGTATTTTTATTTGGCGTAATTAAGGACCTGGGTCCAAGATTATTCCCACCCCACGGGGGTTGTGGCATGTTTTTTTTAAATAATTTGATTGGCTGCTTCATTTTCGGGGCGGATCACCTAAGGTGACCGCCCTTGGGTCTTTGTTGATGTCTGGTATCAAAAAGCGGTCCTCGGACCATGTTCGACAGTCAAGATTGAGGCTCCGTGCTTAGTACGTATTTACACCCCCTAGGCTTTAACCGAAAGGCTCGGTAGGAAAGTAAGGGCCTGTAAAGTGACTTCTCTGTGTGAGAGTCTTCATTTTCTTTTAAGTTACAGTTGTCTGTGTGACTTGTTGCTGTAACTTTGCCTATGTATACTATTTTGCTTCTGTAAATATATATCTCCTCCTGACCATCATCAGATCATCGTCTTCTGCTTCTTACCTGCCGAAGACAGCTAAACATCACTGTCCTCAATAATATTTGTTGTTTATATTGTGTTAGAGAAACAAGAAAAATTGAGAAAATAAAAAGGAAGCACTTCGCGCAAAATTAAAATATGAAGAATGCAAAGGTTAATATTAAAAAAATTAACTGGATTACAATTACTCTTTTCCTTTCTTAAGCACTGTTTCACACATTTCTTGTGTGCAGTGCTAATCGGAGTCCCGTATTAGCACTCACTCCCCCCACACGTAGGACGCTGTATTGGGTACGCATTAGGTCCATTAAAAACGGTAAGAAAACATACACACAACCAAAACAAGGTAAACGCGGCGCCAGCCACTGCAGCGCAGACTCGTCGGAGGCACGCTGCAGGCGGGGGTTTTGTGGGTTTACATGTTCCAAGACGCACTCTCGGGACGCTCCACGTGCGGTTCAAGGTTCACGCGGCCGTCGCCCAAGCGGAATTCCCAGTCAGCCGCTAACAACTGTATGCCATTCCTTTTTGTGCCCGTCGCTGTTGCTAGGGTTGTCAGTAGTTCAAAATAAAAATAAACAAACCAGATCCCTGCAGCACTCGCGACCTGCACCACTGCGGTAATTCTCGGCATCCGGTGCTGCGAGAGCTGCGAAATTTCTACTTTCGTGATGCGGCTGAGACCTAAACTCTACACGTACGTTGCATTAACACGCCGCACAAACCCACTAGGAAAGTACTCTGTTGCTGCGCCGCCGATCTGTACTCGAAAGCTTTAATAAAGCGGCATCGAATGGAACTATAGACGCTGCCTATTTTTATGTGAGGCTCCATTTATTTCAGATGCGACATAAGGACGAATGCAACTATACTGCTGGCCCCGGCTGACTGACCTGTGCACTCAATATCTCGAATTACCTGTCGTCGCTTCACCTATGTTGCTTATTGCACTGACGTTTTCGGCTGGTGTGATAGTTTTCTTTAGCGGCAGAGGTGGAAGGACTCTACTCAGGACATGAACAAGGTTCCATAACAACCATCTGCGCGAGATCGCACTTCGAATGACCGCGAAACACTGGCGGATGGACGAGGGAGCTGTGACGTCACGCTCTTCGCCTCATGTCTGCCGGCGGAGCGAGGGCGGCTTGTCACGCGCTCGCTGAGCGCAAAAAATTACACCATCCGCTGAAACGTATGCGGGTTGACGCTATTGTTTAGTATAATTGGCATGTTGCGATTTTATTTGCAGCGTTTTCTCCAAATTGTCATAATTTTGTTATTTATTCCTTTAAGAGAATCAAAGGTGTCTGCTTGTAGTAATGGCAAAATGTCTTAATCTGCTTGACTCTTTGTCTACGCGTGCATTACGCAATGACATACAGAACGATGCTTATGTGAATGAAGCTGCGAGGTATCCTTAATGACAAGTTAAATATAGGGGTGTCACTTAGCAAATCGTGTAAGAGATGGCCTAATATACCAGTGAGCTGGGCGTAGTGCTAGAAAAAGAGCATCATGTAACTCGAAATGCGCTGCTTATACAGGGAAGAGTTCTGACTGCACAACAAGCCCCAGAACGAGACTATCGATTTTAAGAACAGAGGGTACCTTATCGTTTAGGGGGATAGAGAAATAGGTGGGCGCTAGTGCGCATGGACAGGAGGAAAGCTGCACCCTTCGCTCTATCAGCGCAGCATTCCGCGCATGCGCGTTGTCACCCCGCAATAACCCTATTCACTAGCCTAACAGCCCCCTCCCCCTTCCGTGTAAAACTCGCTTCTGCCAAAGTTTAATGGCTATTACTTAAGGTAACGCAAAAGGTAGTTATTCTCCTCAGTGCTGACCTTTGCAGGGAAAAATTAAAATGCAGGCAAAGCTTAGCAGCGTGCCCCACGCAGTGCTGCAACTTGCTTGAACCAAGAAGACGCGCGGTATGAAGACAACTGTGTAAATATATCTTGAAGATTATCGAAAATACGGGCCCTGCCACGAAAACAATGATGCAACCAAAGAATTTTGGTCTTGATTGGAGCTGCTGAAATAAAGCGTTGCATCTGCAACAAGTTGCGGCAACGTTTTTTAGCGGCTCGGTTCCTGCTTATATTCTTGCTCGGGGTTCGACGCCGCAATATGAGCTGTGTGTGACTGGCTCCTGTGACCGTGGCCATGAGCAGCCCCGCCGACAGCACCGCGCGCCCTTCCTTCTCTCTCTTTCTCACTCTCGCCGTACTCTTTTATTTTGACGCAAACGGCATTGATGTGGTATGAGAACCACGAGGACTCCCTGACAACTTGGGAATGTTTTGTCGAAGCAATCAAGGAATGTTTTGGCGACCTAGCTGCAAAGAAGAAACAGGCCGAGCAGACACTTGCTCAGAGGGCCCAGGCTGCCGGAAAAACTTGCACCACCTACATAGAGGCCATACTCAAGTTGTGCAAGACCGTCGACAGCACAATGAGTGAAGAAGATAAAGTAGGCCATCTGCTCAAGGGAATTGCGGAAGATGTCTACCACTTCCTCATTGCCAAGGAAAACTTGAGTTCGGTCTCTCACGTTATCCGGCACTGCCGAACATTCGAGGCCCAGAAGACTCGCCTCATTACACCGAATTTTGGACGGCTCGCAAATGTGACTACAGTGGCTAGTATTGAAGAATCGCTATCTGAAAGCCTCCTGTGCGCCATCCGTGAAATTGTTCGAGATGAGATGTCACGACGTGAGCAGCTCGCCCGGCCCAATGGCTTCGGAGGAGACGTATATTCTCTTCCAACCTATGGGGATGCGTGCCCGCCAATGTCCGCGAATGTCACCGACTTTGCCTGCCGCGAAGACCTATACACTCCGCGACCAAGACCGGAAGAGAGTTTCCAACAATTCTCTTGCCATCAGCGCAGAGATCCTCGCCCTTACACCAGTCGTACATCGCGCCGACTGCCGTACAACTACATCGCCCCGGAACCACCATCTAGATATTCGTCGCGGCCTACCATGCAGGAACCAGCTGACACGCCACTTTTTGACCGACCTCTTCCAGTGTGCTACAGGTGTGGTGTCGCGGGTCATATTTCCCGCTACTGCAATCAGCGCGCACAATTCAGGAATCCTCCGATGGCATCGAACCGAAGAACCGTCCAGCCCTATATCGACAACTATCGGCCAGAACATCCATCCCGGAGGGGCCGCTTTCAAAGCGATGGGCTCTGCAGCCATTCTCCAGCAGCGTCTGACAGTAGTGTGACACCGCTTCCATCACTTCGTGTGCGCCAATCCCCGTCACCACGGCGCCGATCTCCACCACCAACTCAGGAAAACTAGCCAGCGCGGCCAATGGAGGTGAAGTCGCTGGACAATGTGCGCTGCTACCTATTATTCCTCCGTCTGTGTTCATGTTAAAGAACAAGGTTAATGTGCTCGTTGATAGTTTACCTACGATGGCGTTGGTAGACACTGGTGCCACTGTCTCAGTAATGAGTTTAGATTTTAAGAAACTTTTGAAGAACAAAGTTATGTTTGGGACAAAACTGTTAATTTTTATGGAGTAAGTGGAGAGTTATTGTATACGGTTGGGGTATGCAGCGTTAAAGTTTCTTTGGGGGGCACAGTATTTCCGGCGGAGTTTGCAGCACTGCCTCGATCTACACACGACGTAATCTTGGCAATTGACTTCCTGCGTATGTGTGGCGCTACAGTTGATTGTCGAACTGGAGAGCTAAGTGTTAGTGGTTCTCTTCCTCGTGAACTTTTGGAAGTGACGTCAAATTATGAAGACGTTTTGTGTGTGTGTGATGAAGTCGTCATACCGCCACATTCTGCAGTGTGTGTCCAGGTGTCCTGCTCCCGTGCTATTAATGACTCTTTTGAGGCTACTGTGGCGCCTCTTAATTTACAGTGCGTAAAGAAAAATGCGTTAGCGCCGCATTGTTTGGTTCGCTTGAAAGAGGGCCGTACCGGACTGTGGACTATAAATTGCTCATCGGAACCAGTTATTTTTCCAGCAGGCTCCAAACTAGCTTCATGTAGCGCAACTCTCCCGAATTGTGTAGCTGTCGTTACTCCTTCCCTAGACAACCCCGTTACTAACTTACCTGCTGACGAAAAGCTTCTTCCGATGATCAGCGCATCGTTAAACCCTCACAACGACAGATATTGAAGAACCTCTTATCCCAGCACCTATCCGTCTTTGATTTCGCGCAATCCGACGGCTCGCAACGTTTTTCGCTGCCGCGCGCACGCCACAGGATTGACACGGGATCTGCCCATCCGATCCGTCAAAAGCCGTACCGTGTATCGCCGTCACAGCGTAAGATCATCACCGAGCAAGTCCAAGACATGTTGAACAGGGGCGTAATACAGGAATCCTCGAGTCCTTGGGCTACTCCCATGATATTGGTGAAGAAAAAAGACGGAACATGGAGGTTCTGCACTGACTATCGTCGCCTCAACTCCATCACTGAAAAGGATGTGTATCCTCTCCCGCGCATCGACGATGCCATAGATTGCCTTTTCTCCGCGCCTTATTTCTCCAGTTGATTTGCGATCGGGGTATTGGAAGATTCCGATGGACCTTGCTGACAAGGAAAAAACTGAATTTGTTACGCCGGACGGCCTATTTGAATTTAACGTGATGACCTTCGGCCTATGCAATGCGCCGGCCACATTTGAAAGATTTATGGACACAATACTTCGTGGCCTCAAGTGGGAAATCTGCATGTGCTATTTAGACGATGTTGTTATTTTTGGCCGGACTTTTACTGAACATAACACGCGACTCGCTGTTGTTTTATATTGCCTACAGAAGGCTGGCGTTGTCCTGAATTCCGAAAAGTGCCATTTTGGTGAACGTCAAGCGCTGGTACTCGGGCATCTCATTGACCGCGATGGAGCTCGGCCAGATCCACAGAAGACTGCAGCAGTTGCAGCATTCCAACGGCCACAGACTCAAAAGGAGCTCCGCAGTTTTCTGGGGCTGTGTTCCTACTTTCGACGATTCATCCCAAGGTTTGCCGACGTCGCCTACACTCTGACATCCCTTCTACAAAAGAACGTCCCTTTCGACTGGACCTCAGATTGTGACGCGTCTTTCCGCCAACTAAAATTTCTGCTTACGTCACATCCCATACTACGGCACTTCAACCCCTCCGCTCCGACTGAAGTCCAAACCGATGCAAGTGGGATTGGTGTTGGCGCTGTGCTTGTGCAACTTTCGGCAACAAGCGAGCATGTAATTGCGTATGCGAGCCGTTCCCTCAGCAAACCTGAGCGTAACTATACTGTTACGGAGCAGGAGTGCCTCGCTGTAGTTTTCGCTGTTCAGCGGTTTCGGTGCTATTTATATGGACGCCATTTCACGGCTGTGACGCACGATCATGCCCTGTGTTGGCTCGTCAACCTTCGTGATCCATCTGGTCGTCTGGGATGCTGGGCCCTTCGTCTGCAGGAGTACGACTTCACAGTTTCGTACAAAAGTGGCCGCAAACACGCCGATGGAGACTGTCTTTCACGTCTTCCTCTTCCTACGACCGAATGTGACTCTGGTGATTTCGATCATTACATCGCCTCCGTCGTGCCCGAGTTTCCCGACGCCTCGGCTCTGCGCACTGCGCAAGAGACCGACATAAGCCTCGAGCCACTGCTTGCGGAGGCGCAGGATTCCACTGCTTCCAGCCCATTTTGTCTCCGTGACGGCCTTTTGTACAAAAAGGCTTACTCAAGCACCGGCACGAATTTTCTGCTTCTGATTCCAGAGAGCTACCGCTCGTGCATCTTACGTGCGATGCACGACGACCCCACTTCCGGTCACCTGGGCTCTGCACGAACGCTCCATCGTGCCCGCGACCGGTTTTATTGGCCAAAGATGCGCCAGACGATTGAGCGATATGTGGCGAGCTGCACTGAGTGCCAACGACACAAACGTCCTACGTCCACGCCACCGGGCCTGCTACATCCTGTGACTCCACCACGTGGCGCATTTGAGAAAATCGGAATCGACCTTATGGGTC
Source organism: Amblyomma maculatum (assembly GCF_055883805.1). Lineage (NCBI taxonomy): Eukaryota > Metazoa > Arthropoda > Arachnida > Ixodida > Ixodidae > Amblyomma > Amblyomma maculatum. The sequence continues at coordinate 310,627 of NW_028146755.1, read as the reverse complement.
CCTTCCCGAAGTCATCCGACGGAAATCGTTGGATCGTGGTTTGCGCCGACTACCTCACCCGCTACTACGAAACGGCAGCTCTTCCTTCAGCCGCCGCTCACCACGTGTCCCTGTTCTTGCTCCGTTCTGTGATCCTCCGCCATGGACCTCCGCGAGTGATCATCAGTGACCGAGGTCGCCAGTTTATGGCAGATGTTGTGGAAGAGCTTCTTCGTTTGTGTGCGTCGCATTTCCGGCATTCCACACCATATCACCCTCAAACCAACGGCTTGACGGAGCGCACAAACCGCACACTCACAAACATGCTATCTATGTACATCGCATCTGACCAAAAGAATTGGGATACTATACTGCCGCTTACAACGTTTGCATTCAACACTGAAACACATGAGACGAGTGGCTACAGCCCGTTCTTCCTGCTATATGCCCGTCCTCCTCGGTGTTCTCTAGACACCATTCTTCCTTTCTCCGTCCATGACGAACCGCGCATCGCGGAAACTCTTTGTCGAGCCGAAGAAGCTTGCCGTCTCGCCCGTTTGCAAATTCTCGCTTCGCAAGAGCGTTCAAAAGCTCGGTACGACAGCCGGCATAACCATGTGTCTTCCGCCCCTGGAGATTTAGTGTGGCTTTGGCGACCTCTGCGAAAGCGTGGGTTAGCCCCGAAAATGTTGGCGCATTACGCTGGACCTTACGTTGTGCTTGAACGCGTCAGTGAAGTCAACTGCCAAATAGCACGTATGACAGCAAGTGGTCGTCGTTCAGCCAGAACCGAAGTTGCCCACGTCGCCCGCGGATGAAGCCGTGCCACTCGTGGAAACGAATAACTACCTCGCCCAGGGGGGCTTCGTCTGCCCAGGGGGAAAATGTAACAGTACAGAAGAAGGTGAAGTTTAGAATACAAGTGAAGGAGAAAGACGTTGAAAAAAAGAGGACTCTCGTGCCGGACACGCTGCCGTTGACCAGCTGGGCTCCCTGCCCTATCGTCTTGTTGTTCAGCGCTCCGACGTCTTATTCCCGTCGTAACAATATCATCCTCCAGGAAATATTTTGAACCCAAGACGCCAATGAGGACACCGACGCGTGAGACTTTGTGCGGAATCGGTGATAGCGCTGGCTTATGTTCGGTCCCTGATGGCAGTACTACATGTCATAGAAGGATGCGTACTATGCCAACAACCCAGAGCGTTGTCGCCATTTTGCCGTCGGTTCGCGCTTTCCCGTGCATGTATATTTTCCTAAGTAGGCGGCAAAGCGAACGATGAGCACATTCGCCGGCCAGCCTTGTCGCGTCGCTCCCTTTTTCGCTCACATGCAGCTCAAGTCTATAAGGTGTAGCACCAGCAAGCGGGATGCTTAGCTTATTTCTGCCAACCGGGAAAGGTATACTTCTCTGGTAAATGTTGGCGTGATTTGTGGTAACAATCAAGCGCCAGAAGGCCTGTTTTTCAGCAACTGGATGTTGGATGTTGGAGCAACCGGAAGATTTAAGACAAATTGTCTATGATGAAATGCTTCTACAGCAGGCTTCACAATTCAACCGCGTTTTCCCCGCCACACTTGGCAATTGCAGTAGTGAAGGATGAAAATAGGGGCATCAAACACTGCCGGTCGTGCAATTTGACAGAATCAATAGGCACCATTCCCAGTTGATAGTTAAGTAATGTGAAATAAAATGAGCGTGCAAGCATACGGTCAATAAGCAGTTTTAATAAGCAGCATTACTTGTTTCTTACCCGCCGTCTACGGAATGTGCGAGCGCAGTTTGTTCGCAGTGGCTTTGTAGAGCTTATGCCGATATGATTGCGCTGGAATAATTGGGGTTCTCAGTTGTAGCCTGTTAATTTGTATATATGTATTTATATTTTATGCTTATTGTGTTCTAAATGTGTTATATTTTTAATTGTGTATAGATATTACATCTTTAGGTCGTATTGTTCGATTGCTTATGACGAGTATACCTGCGCTAGACTAATTACAGTACTTATTTTGTTGTCGTTATATAGTTATCTGGACTTAAAAATTTTACTTCATGCTACATCATGAAACCCTATGTCATTCGATGGCTTATGAGGAATATATTTGCCTCTCTCTATTGATTGTAGTAATTAATTAACTGCGATCAAATGCGAACGTTGTGCTACAACATCGTCATATATGTTTGGACAACTCGTAATGAGTACGACTGCCCTGCAATAGTTTTCACTACACTAATTGCACTACACATGCTGCCAGGTAAGTTGATGTATTGCGCTGTAAACAGAAAGCGCGGCAACTTGGAGAGGGATGAAAGCCTGGTCAAATGTGTACGAGCGCGCTGTGTTCTTCTTTTTTCCCGTCAAGTTCTTTACACCGCGCACTGCCTTCTTTCAGAATTTTCGAAAAGTAACAGGCCTGGTCTGCGCAGAAAGGGTCCTTGAGTGCGCGATTTAGTCGTGCATTGACTAAATGTGCATAGTAAATTAGAGAGGGAGGGACTTCCAACCACGGAAAGGATTTCTCTTACACACGGACACCCGCACGCTTTCAATATAGCTCGTAGGCGGGGATATTAAAGTGGTTCGTTTCCTATCCTTCCCAAAAAAATCAAGGCAATATTGTTATGCGCAAGATCCACATTCAGAAAGCTGTCCGCACAACTAACGTTGATGACACCGCAGATTCCCCCCCCCCCCCCCCTCAGCGTCGTCTTCCTCTGAAAGTCTGTCGCACTTGATCATCAGCACGATCAGCGATTACCACTAAGTAACACTTAACCCCCCCCCCCCCCAGGGAATAGCACAGTCCCGGTGCGGTCTACGTTAGCGAAATAGAACGTGCATAATAGGGCTTCATACATGACATGTGCACTATTTCAGAGGTTGGCGCTGTGGACGAGGACTTCGGATGCACAGATTCAAATTTGTAAATGATGTCAGTCATGGAACGCAAAACACGGTAAGGGCCTGTGTAACGGTCCAGAAGTTTTTCACACAAGCCCACGCGACGGCACGGGAGCCACAGCAAGACAAGTGATCCAGGAGTATAGTGGCAATCACGATGGCGACTGCCGCATCGAAACTTTTGGGAGTATTGGGAAGCAGAGAGCATGACATGAGCTATCCGGCGGGCATCATGAGTGCGGGCGACGGCATCACAGGCGTAAGTACTGGTGGCGTCTGCCGCGGGTAGGGAGGCATCGAAGGGCGGTAACGGGTGTCGACCAGATAACAAATGCAATGCAGAGTATCCAGCGGTAGAATGGAGAGATGAAGTGTAAGCGAATGTCACAAAGGGGTGACTTTCCCAATCTCGGTGGTCGTTAGTCACATGCATGGCCAGCATGTCTGTGAGGGTACGGTTTAGACGTTGCGTGAGGTCATTAGTCTGGGGATGATAGGCGGTAGTGAATTTGTGACGGACAGAGCACGAACGGAGAATTTCGCCAACCACTCGTGACATGAAGCAGCGGCCACAGTTAACGAGGGGCACCACGATGAAGAATTACGTTTTTCAGAAGGAAGTCAGCAACGTCTCTGGCACCGCTGGTCGGGATGGCTCGGGTAATAGCGTACCGCGTAGCGTAATAGGTGGCGACGGCGATCCATTTGTTCCGCGAGGCGGAAACTGGTAAAGGACCAAGACTGTCAACGGCTACACGGGAAAACGGGTCAGTCGGTATGGGAATCGGCTGCAAATGACGTGAGGGCAAAATTGTAGGTTTCTTCCGACGCTAACACAGTTCACATGCGGCAATGTACTGCTGAACGGAGCGGTAGAGTCCCGGCCAGTAGAAATGTCGGCGCAGGCTGTCATATGTGCGAGAGACACCCAGGTGGCCAGCCGTGGGAGCATCATGAAACTGTTCAAGAACAGTGGAACCCAGGTGTTGGAGAACGACGAGAAAAAGGTCTGTGCCATCTGGTCGCATATTACGTCGGTGGTGTTCTCGTGGAGCACAGATAAGGGCAGAGATAGATTAGAGCGGTCGGAGGTAAGACGGAGGATAAAGAAATGCAGAGAAGGATCTAAGTGCTGTTCGTTGGCAATGTTAGAAAAGGCTGAGAAAGACAAGACACGTGTCATCGTCAGAGTCGTTAGGACTAGGGGAGTCGACGGGATGACAAGACAAGCAGTCTGCATCTTGGTAAGCCGACCGGACTTGTAGAAGACGGAAAAGGTATATTCTTGCAATTGTAGCGCCCAGCGCCCCAAACGACCAGTAGGATCTTTGAGAGATGAAAGCCAACACAAGGCATGATGGTCCGTTATACCAGTAAAAGGGCGTCCAAACAAATAAGGGCGGAATTTTTTAATAGCCCGAACAAGCACCAGGCACTCTCGCTGTGTGATAGAATAATTTTGTTCGGGAGTTGATAGAAGGCGGCTGGCATACGTAATCACCCTAGTACGGCCGTGTGTTTGCTGAGCGAGTACAGTTCCTATGCCATGACCACTTGCGTCGGTGCGGAGTTCAGCATTGGCGGATTGGTTGAAATGGGCCAAGACGGGTGGAGTAGTGAGAGCAGCAGTGAGCTGCGAAAAAGCTGCGATTTGTCCATGCCCCTAAGAGATGCTAACGCCTTTATTATGTCGAACAAGGGCTGCAAAGTTCGAGACGAATCGTCGGAAACAGGAACATAGGCCAATAAAACTTTGAATATCGCTCGATGAACGCGGAGTGGGAAAATCTCTGACGGCACGAATCTTATCATGGTCAGGCTGACAGCCGGGGGCATTAACCAAGTGACCACGGACTTTGATTTCTCAGGGACCGAAGCTGCACTTCTTGGCGTTTAGTTGAAGTCCGGCGCGGCGTAAAAGAGCAAGGATTGAAAAAAGGCGAAGGAGATGGCTGTCAAATGTAGAGGAGAAAACAATTACATCGTCAAAATAACAGAAACAAAAGGTCCACTTCCAGCCACTGAGCAGAGTCCATTATGCGTTCGAAGGTTGCTGGGGCATTGCAAATGCCGAAAAGCATTACCTTAAATTGATAGAGGCCATCAGGGGTGATGAATGTTGTTTTTTCCCGGTCTCTCTCGTCGAAAGAGATCTGCCAGTAGCCGAAACGAAGGTCGATGGGCGAAAAGTAGCTGGCTCTGTGCAAACTATCAAGCGCGTCGTCGATACGCAGAAGAGGATAGACATATTTTTTAGTTATCTTATTCAAATGGCTGTAGTCAACGCAGAATCTCCAACTGTTATCCTTCTTCTTAACTAACACGACAGCGTATGCCCAGGGGCTACTGAAAGGCTCGATTACGTCGTTCGCTAGCATCTTGTCGACCTCCGTTTGAATGACGCGTCGCTCGGCAAACGAAACGAAACGTGTATAGGACTGGTGTCACCGATGTCCATGCGGTGGCTGACAACTGTTCTTTGACCCAATAGGTGGGCACTGAAGCCAAAAAGATCACTGTAGGTGAGCAATAGCTTGTGTAACTCAGCAGCGAATCCATGTTGAAGATCAGCTGCAGTCATGCTGTTAAGAGGATCAGGACGCGATGTGGAGGACAAAGGAGTGGTTGCAGAGACGCCAGTTGAAGGATCCGTAGTCAAAGCTGAAAAGACACAATCAATGATCGGGGACAGAGCAGCTAGTCAAAATTCTCTCGGGCAGAACGTGAGAGTGGTGTGGTTCTGGGAGATGTGCACAACTATATGAGGAAGGGTGACGTGCTGCTGCAGCATGACATCAGTAATAGGACACACGAGATAGTCGCCGTCTGGGACGTGTGCGAATGGCGACATAGGGATGTAGATGGCAGTTTCAGAAGTAAGTCAGTAGAACTGTGCCGATCGAAGGCGGGGTCCGGAGGGGATTTTAGTGCAGAGCGGAATGTCCAAGCGAAGTAGGTCGGTAGAGCAGTCAATAAGGGCAGAGTCGTCTGTTAAAAAGTCAATGTCAAGAAAGACGTCGCGGAGGCATTGGTGCAGGACAGTGAACAACAGTGGGGCATGATGGCCAGCAATGGTATCTCGCGCCGTACACATGCCAACCACGGCAGCAGGGCCATCATTGGCTACGCGAACTGTGGACGAGACGGTTGGCGTAAGGACTTTCTTGAGGCGACGGCGAAATAAGGACCTTAGAAGCGTCCCTTCCGGGAGCTGCCTTGGCTAGTTTTCCGTTAAGTGGCCAGAATAAGACGGTGACGAACTGAGGCGAGGAAGAGGAGAAAGCGAACGTCGTGGTTGCGGGGATGGTGAACGGTTGGCAGCACGAACAGAGGCACCGGGGTCGACAAAGGTCCGGTCGGGGCAAGGTGAGGAATAGCGAGGAGCATAGTCTCCGCGGCGGTCTACTTAGGTGAACTGGTGAGATCTCGTGTGCCAGTGGCTACGGCAGTGAAGTGAAATGTGGCCAACGCGAGAACAAGTAAAACAATGGGGCGATTGTAATGGGTACGCCATTCATTTGGATTGCGGTACCGATATCGGGGCGAGAAACCGACGTTGGTTGAGGCAGCAGCAATCACTGGAGTGGCAGGTCCGGTGTCTATGGTGTCTGTGGCGCTGAGGAAGGCCCCTATTCGCAATCTCTTGGCGAACAACAGCCTGAATGAGTGATATAGTAGCCAGGGTGTTGTCGGGTGTATACGATATTGAGGCCGCGGGAGTCATTGCCTCAAGATCTTGGTGGACAATGCGTGTCAAAGTATTGTCGTTAGCATGCGGTCGAAGAGTCGGAAGATCGATACAGGAGGAGCTAGCAGTCGCGTTCCGCAGCCAGTAGAAACAGTGAGATATGCGCCTCTGCTTCGCCTGCTCAAAACATCGGCACACCTGCAGGACAGAGTCCACGGTGGAATAATCCCTGCACAAGAGGAGGTTGAAGGCATCGTCGGCAATGCGTTTTAGTATACGGCCGACGTTTTCCTCCTTAGGCATGCCTTGGTCGACTTTGCGGCATACAGATAGCACGTCTTGCTTGTAAATGAGATAGATTCCGTAGATGTTCGGGCGCGTGAGGCGAGCGTTTTCTTGGCGGCGATGTGGCTGCCAATAGGTTTTCCGAATAAGTCGTGATGCTTCTGTTTGCAGATATCCCATAATGTTAGGTCATCTTCATTGGTTTCCAACCGTCCCCGCGGGGTCCCAGTCAAGTAAAAGATAATATTTGCGAGCATAAGTGTTGTATCCAACTTGTTGTGATTGCTCGCACGCTCGTATAGGGCTAGCCAGTTCTCTAAATCAACTTTGTCGGTCCTGCAGAAGGTTCCGGGGTTACGAAAGCGGGCCATGACAACAGCAGGTGCGGCAGTCGTAGAGGTAGCGCCGTCTGTAGTCATTGCGGTGGTACCGACGTGGCGGCCGCTGCGGAGATGCAGCTTGTCACAGGGGATCGAATGAATTCACCTCCACCAAGAGATGTTGCGCGGAAGATCCACAATCAGAAAGCTGCCCGCACAACTAACGTGGATGACAGCACCGATTTCACCATCCTCAGCGTCGTCTTCCTCTGGGAGTCGCATTTCATCATCCCCAGCACGATCAGCGACTACTACTAAGTAACAATATGAATACTAAATTTCTTTCTGGAGCCGCTACGGTTCAAGTTCAAGTTAAGGATAACTTTATTCCCGTCGATGTAGAGGCCCCTCCACTCCCTCAGGAAAACCATAGGGGGCCTTCAAGGGAGAGGGAGCCCCACAGGGGGACATCTTTCGCAAAGCGTCCCGTGCCAGACGGATTACTTGAGCTTGCTGCTCCGGAGCCAGGCTCCGGAGGAGGGAATCCCAGATTTTCATAGCGTAGCACTACTAGTCGCAATCACGGACTTCGCCGATATTTGTCCGAAGCCGCTCACTTTCTCTCTCTCTCCGTGAACTTAAAGTGGAGAAAGAGAAGGTGGCGACGCGCACGTCGCGCGGTTCATCATCGAGGATGCGGAGCGGCTACATAGATAATGCAGAAACCGCTATCTCTCTCTCTCTCTCTCGCTGTCCATCCGTCTTTCCGTGAACTTGAAGAGGACGAAGGAGAAGTGGTGACGCCCGCATCACGCGACTTAACACTGAGGGGGCGGAGCAGCCGCATAGATGCACCCAATGAGAGAGTAATACAGTGAGATGGGGACGTGTCAGTTGCAGACGTGGCGGCCGTCACCGTGCAGCGTTGTACAAACGTGTTTCTCCAGGTTGAGCAGTCCTGTGTCGTCCCACCATCGCATCAGCCACTCCTCAGCCTTCAGAGACAGCAGACGTGCACGCGCGGTGCTTCTGCACCTCAGCTCTGAGCCGCTAGCCGCGTCGTGAAGTTGCTTGTCCTTACCTCCGCGCCCTAACTAGCGCTCGCCTTCAAGCACGTTTCCCTCTCTCTTTCTTGCCCCCTATGGCGCAGGTTTGCCGTGCTTCACGTGCTGAAGTACAATGGTTAAGCTGTGCTACGCACCTAATTCGCATTTGATTAACTATGCAAATCGACGTAATTTTTTCTCTCTGCTTCCATCAATATGCCCGGAAGAATCGGGACATTCACAAATGAGATTATCCTGATTGGTTATTATCCTGAATTTGGTGCAGAACATCCGAGGTTCATGGAAAGCAAGGCGTCAAGCCAGCGCTTTGAACTCGCGGAAGCGCCTGCAGCCTCCGGCGAACGCGCCGACACGATGAAGCCTGGTTCGGCTGTAGAGCCACTCGCCGCACAAGGTAGCGGCGGCGCGCGGCGCTCCGGGGTTTTTAAACGGAAGCTGGTTCTAGTAACGGTGAGGAAAGGCGCAGTATCTGTCCTGTCCCACCGAATCCCGCTGACACATCTCGCGGAAAACACAGCAACGCTCAGGCGCTCACGTTTGCGCATTTTTCAGTGCTGATTCTGCAGTGCTCTCGGATACTTTTGAACGCGTCACCCTCTCCCAATGCGCCACCGCTCTTTCCCATCGCACCGCCACTCTCTCCCATTGAGTCACGCTTTGATAGTCTTTGCAAATCGCGGGACCGGAAGTGCGATCACGTGACCATTTTGGACCTCGCCAATACTCCAGTCGGCTATTTCGACGTTTAATTCCCTTAATTGGCTTTAATTATCTACTTACCTCACATATACTACATCTGAAATCCAGGAAGCTTTCTTCGTTGTACATAGCATACAACCATTTGTACTGCCTTAACTCGTTCCAGTGAGACGCAAACGACTTGACAATTTTCTGGTGACAAGCCCCTCCAACATAGCCACACGTTCAATTGATTGGCTGTAATTCTCTACTTACTACATTCCTTCATAAAACATATCAAATGCAATATTTAACCTGCCACCCGTCGTTTCAGCAACACAGCGGCTACCACACCACGACAATAAATAAGGGAATTCCGCCCGTACAAAGGGCGCAGAAACATAGGTGTCGCTTCGCCTTGCCTGCGGCTAATCACCGCGTTGAGTAAATAATTTGTTCGTTGATAAATCTGCATCGTACAGAATACAAGCAAATCAGTGCTATGTAAAGCAGCGTTCTGATGCAGAGATATTTAGATGTCACACTCTTGAGCATAACTTTCTATTTATTTAATAAAACAACCTGAGTTACAAATACCCTCTGAAATATGAAAGTATGTTACAGGGCACTGCGCATAAGCTTTATTCCCTTTTCAGAGAGTCAAGTCCTTCAATAAATGTACGGTGCTGATGTGCAGATACGGCAACCATGTCTGCGGAACGAGAACACACGAAGTTACAACCATCGTCTTGGCGGTGTAGATAAGTCAGTCGTGTCGCTTTCTCTTTTTACGGTGTATTAAAAAACCAATTTTTTTTTCAGTGTGCATTTAACTTTTCTAATTTTGCGCATTATTTATTTACTCAGATTCATAGGAACGTTTGTAAAATTTGGTGCACACTTAGAAGTTACTTGCGTTTCTTCATCTTGCACTCAGTTTAGTATCAAATGATTTCAATCTTGTAGAATATAACCTTAGACGTCAAGCAGCTTCAGGCTTCCATTTAAGGCCGCAAAACAGTAGACAAGGCCTGCTGCACTTAAGCAATATTTAAGGAATGACTCAAAAACGTGCCTCATAAACTCATAAACGAACGCAAACTAACAAACAGAACATGCTTCATCATCACTACATGCGATCCTCAGTGATACTACAGAATCCTTCAGGCAGGGGTTGTGACCCGAATTTCACAATGTTTCGCAGCAGTGCAAGATTCTCGGCGTCTTCCAGCAGACCCCAGGATCCCGGTCCCACCACAAACTCCTCCGGTGTCATGGTAAGAAATCGAAGTTTTGGAAAAAAGGTACGCATCACTGCCTTCAACTCCACGGGACTGTCCAAACCGAGACTCCTGACGCACTGTTCTTGGGCCCAGCCGAAGACCGCTTTCGTGATGCTGTCTTCAGAGACTTTCTTGATATTGTCCACAATGTACCGAACGGTGTCTTCCAATGCACCGTTGAATTCCTTTGAAGTAAGAACGGCTGGCGCATTAGTAGAGGTCAGAAGAATCTGTACGACGCCGTCCATGTCTGCTTCCCGGCTCCGCATATATTAATCTATGAAAGAGCACAATTGGTCGGCCTTGAGATTCTTCTCGATGTATGCGCTGCAGGCGTCTGCCAGCTGCGGAACGAGGTACTTCTTAGCGGCGAACCTCGCATGCAGTGCGTCAGTGATCTTCTTGAGCTGCGGCTTTCCTGAGTAGAGATACCTGCATTGATCGTAAAGAAACGGTGGACATAATTGAAAACGCCACTTCCACTTTATTGCAGGTAGAGTCTGCATCACGCTTGCGTCAGCGCCATAGCGGCGGCCTGCGCTGAAAACATACGGCTTCAAAAAGCTGCTAATTCGTTTATGAAGTGACGTATGCGTGCACGCGGAGTGACTATGAACTACGAGCAAGGTAGTATACTTGAAATTAATCTGGACAAGAGGTGCTGCTTAATTTCAGGAGGAGGAGGAGGAAAAAAACCTTATATAAATAAAAAAAAACGTAAACACTCCCAGGAAGACCTCTTAGTCCAGCAGCCCTCTGGCTGTTCCTTCTAGCTTAGCCAGCTCGACTAGCCGCAATTTATCTGCAGGTTGCGTGGCTAGAAGGGCAGCCTCCCAGGAAGAGGGGGTGGCTGCCTAATTTCAGTTCTTATTGCCCGCTAATCATTTACGACTGCTTAAGCAGAAATGGCGCATACAATAGAGAGGAAAGAATTCGTACTCGTAGTGCATGTAGACTGAAGGAAATTCCTGCTACACATTTGGTCCACTACACACTTTCATTAAACTGCAAGGGCAATAAAAGTGATAAAACATAATAAAGAAAAGCACCTCAGAAGCCTTCAAAGTTGTGAGAGAGCTGCTTAGAACTACAGCTGCTATACTCGTGCAACAATAGTACGCCTGCATAAGCGCGGAGCCTACGGCAACGTCTCCTACTGCGGGCGCGCCTGGCGACGAACTGCGCTGCTCCCTGCCTGCCCTACTCGTCGCTGGTCCAAGTCGGTTTCGCCGGGCGGCACTTAGACCGAACGGGTCAGCGGCTCAACGCTGTAATAAAGGTACGTCTTCCATAACTGCTTTACTATCAGAAGCCTATGTCATTATAAAATAAGCTTGATAAAACGTGTGTATGGCGACTGTCCTCAATGGACCTAATTTGCTTTCCGCCGTCGACTGTTCCTAGCCGCTTGCAGCATTTCTTGGTGCACAGGGTCACACCGGCGCTTCGTAGCGATTGTAGGCGCGTCCTGCGATGTAAGCAATTGTCGATTGCAGTTCAGTGTTGCCAAAACTACACTCGATGGCCACTTTCATTCGCTAAAGACTATGATTTTTTTCTCGACAATCGCCTAATCCGCACACATGAAAGCGGCGCTCAAAACGTCGCACGAAAGCGGCGATTTGATCAATGCGATTCAAACTATACACTCGCGAGCATTCCTTCTTAGTCAAAACCTCTCCAGCTTTTTTTTAGCTTTTCCCAGCCGCTTGCATAGCGTCGGAATTTGTATCGAAGCGGGCGGCCGACATCGGCACTGCTACGGGCAACAAGTTGCCGGAGAGCGATTTGGCGACAGCTGTTTTCAGGCGACAACGGCAAGTTTCCGAATAGTCCGTGTTGGGGTAGAGTGACAGGATCGCCAAAATGACGCAAGCATCATGTTTATGGTCACGGATGCAGTTGACCAATTGTTTCCGCAGTATGACTCCGCGGTGTCACACTGCATACGGAGCAGACGACGTGCCTACTCGTTGACGTCACGATTTTTTGGTTTCAACTTTGTCTTTTTTTTTGGCGTCAAGTAAAACACTGGCAACTACGAAACGAAATCAGAAACTGGTATCTCTAAACCCCAGAGCTTCAGGAAGAGTGACTGCGCCTGCATCGACTTCCGGATGGATACCATCATATTCGAGTATAATATGGTTAATTGTTTCTGTGGATTTACAACATACTGCCCATGTGTCATCTTCATCTTCATTTTCCTTTCTTTTTCTTTTTTTTAACTACTGTAATGAGATTTAGTGATTATAGCACCGTGCACTATGCTAACAGAATGGCTACAAACTATTTACAGCGCAAAATTACAGCACGAACATTTGGTGTCCCTACCCCTTTAAATAATTTTACGAGTGAAATGCGGAAGCAATATCTTCTGGGTTCGTTGCACACGGATGCAAGTTGATGAAGACGACGATATACAATGAACAGTGCGGCAGTGACGGTTAAACTATAGGGGAGAACGTCAAAAGTTGCTCGGTCCATAGCTGGGCCTCCAGAATGCATGACATAACTGAACGAGGAATTGGCAACACCGCGGTAATTAGTGGCCGCTGGGACGCATAGTGAGAAAGATGATAGCTGAAGTCCTAGAGTGGACACAATTGTTAATTCAGGAATGCATTTAAGGGCTACATTTTCATCTTCCATTGTCCAGTCATAATTCCGTCCACCAAAGCAGTCCACGAAAGCTCCCGCGTGCTGCTCCAGTATTCGTAAGCTGGGATGCGCGGCCGACCATCGGACGCCTGTTGCCATCGGCTCCGAAATGGTTCCGGGACCTGTGGTCCCGTCCTTTCGGCGTTGGGACCAGCAGCTACATCACGACCGCCTGCTGCCTGACAGTAATTTCTGACTGAGTGGGCGGGGCCGGACGAGAAGAAGACGCGAGAGTGCTTTCGGACGAATGTGTTGTGAAGCGACTGAGAGAGATTGCTCGAGAGGCTCTCAAAGATGGCAGGCTGCCATCCTGCTCTCCGAGTTCTTTGTTCCTGCTGTAAATAGCTGTATAACGCTCTTTTCCTTTGTATTTCCCAACTACGTCTCATATCATAGGCTTCATTGCTTTTCCCACCCCGACACCTCGCTACCCGTGATTCACAATACAGCCCACCTGTTACTGTCCAATTTCCTCAGGGTTTTCTCATACAATATTTTACTCTGAGCTTCCCATACTTCTAAAGACGCCCAGCCCATATCTCCCTGCACCGCCTAATTTGGGGTTTTGCCATGGGCACCCAGTGCTAATCGTCCGACGGCTCTCTGATTTATTTCTAATGCCGACTCCATCTCTGCTTTTAGGCACAAAACAGCATTTCCCAACGTAAGCCCGGGCACCATAATTCCTTTACAAATACCCCTCAATACCTCATACCTATTGTATCCCCCCAATGCTCAATGCTTCATTATTCCGGCATTTCTTCGCCCTTTGTCTACGTGATGATTGCGCATGCTTTTCAATGTATGCCAATCCTTCATTTCCCACACCCCGATATATTTATATTCTGCCAATATGGGTATTTCACGGCCTTGCATATTTAGACTCTGATTAGTTGAACAGTTGATAATCATCAGACCCGCTAAAACTGAGCTTAGAGCGTCCCCTTTCTCTTCACAACACTTAATTACAGTTTGCAAGTCTTCCTGGTTATCTGCTAACAGCACAATATTGTCTGCATCTAATCTGTGACAGGTTAAAACCTAGGTTACTTTCTTGTATCCTCCGTTGAATATTTATAATATAAAGCCTGAACAGCACTGGTGATAGAGGACAAACTTGTCTTAATCCTTTGCATACCTTGACAACGTCCGTACTCCTTATCCCTACCCATGTAATTTCTACTTTGTTATCCCGGTATATTTCTTGTAGGAAATCTGTTATCTCATGACCAATACCTTTTTTTTTTTTAATATGGTCCAAGGGAGTTCCCTGTTTACGTTGTCGTACGCCCCTTTTAGACCATATAAAAAGCACTATTTTCCAATCTAGATATATTGGTGCCTTGGGTAAGCACGAACAGGCTAAAATCTAAGCGCCTACCATTTCTAAAGCCGTTCTGAAGTTTTCCGAGTATCTTCTTTTTTTTTCTACCCATGATTGCATCTTTAATTTCACCGCCTACATACCCAACCTGTATGTAACAGATGTTATGGTAATCGGCCTGTAGGATTTTATGTGCGTCCTATCTCCTTTCCCTTTATAATTGAAATTCATTTTACTCTGCCGCCAGTTGTCCGAAATTTGCTTATTTGTTATGACTGTTTCCAAAGCTTTTAACAACGTTTCCTTACTTCCTGAACCGAATTCATTAATCAGCTTCATCGGAATTTCATCTATTCCTGTTGATGTGCCGTTAGGGATATTTTTTGTCTGCCTTTTTCCAGTTTAGATTGGTAAGTTCTAAACTGCTTTGTATACGGCTGACTTGTGTTATTACTCCGAGATTTGCGGAGATTATCCTATCGTCGCTCCCAAATAACTCGGCTATAACTGATGTAATGTAGTTCACAGCGTTGTCTCCCTTTAAACAAAGTCCCTCGTTATCTTGAATCCAGTCCTGCTTTCTTTGATTCTTTCAACCTAGACAGCTTATATGGTTCTAGAATTTTCTTGATCCGCCTTTTGTGGCATCGTGTATTTCACTCATCCAGCGATTAGTAGACTGCTTGATTTTATTTTGAACGAGGGCCAGTACATCAAGTTTCTTTTGTCAATACGATTCCAATTGTTGGTCTATTTTCTCATGAAATACTTGGCCTTTCTTTGCCTCTCGGTGTTTCCTTAAAGCTGCCCGTCGTTGTTCAATAGCTTCCCTGATTTCCTTATTCCACCAACTCAATTGCTTCCTCTTTCCATTCCAACTGTTTGCTACTTTAACCTCCTTAATTTTCCTCCTTATGAGTAGTTCTACCTGTTCATAATTCCAGTCGTTTACCTTCCGTTTACTTTTTGTCTAAGGTCCTTTCTCTTTTCATCAAGGGGCCCATCTGCTGACTAATACGTTCATTATCACTTCCCAGACTACACTCTCCTTCTTCGTCTGTTTCAATTTTTGCGAGCTTGCTATAAATTCCCTGCGATATTTGACAGTAGTCAACGGTCGTCTGCCTGTTACGGAATTCCCACGAAATTTGTCCCTTACATTTTGTTTCTCTATTTACAATAACTAGGTTGTGTCGCTTACAGAAATCTAGCATTAGCTTCCCGTCACAATCCGTTGTATACATCCAGATCGCCGATATTGCCATTCATGTCCCCCAGTATAATAATATCGTCCCCGTCTCCAAACTTGCTTATATCGTCACTGAGCCATTCAACGATATCCTTGTTTTCCTGTCTGCATTGGTGTCCTGTTCCTAATAAACTACCCCTAGCCATTTCCTTATGCCGGCAATTGTTCCTGATAGCCATATATGTTCTTTGGAATATGCATTTATTTTTTGCCAATTTGTTCCTTGGTGTATCAAAATACCTCCCCCTCCACCCTTCTTCTCCGTTCTTATTTTGTTGCACCCTTCTCAGACGTAGCCCATTGTACGAAACGTGGAAAAACAGGTTTGAATGGACTGGGCTGGTGAGGAAGGGGGGAGGGGGGGGGAGTCATCACTTTCCTGCGCTATGAGAGCAGCCCAGCACCCTTCACCCCTTTGTAAAATCGTGTTATATCTTCTAGCCGCTGCTGGATTAGTGGCGCTATCTGGTGCCCCTAACGCAGATCAACATTTTGGTTGAATCAGGTTAACGGCACCAGATAATGCAACATGTCCAGAAGTAGTCTACACTCCGTTAATTAGGTACTTGTGCTTGACTGCTTGAACTACCATTCTTTTCATTTTGCATATCCCTCTCGTCAACCGCTTCTTATGTTGCCAAGACGCTATGAGCTATGATTATTGTTAATAACCCACTTCAAGCCACAAAAAGCAGTGAATCTTCTAATTATTGCATCTTTGCACGACACGTCGCTGTAACAAGCATGAGCTGCGTGTTACCGCAGCCATGCCGCTACTTGTTCTGTGCGGCAGAACAGGAGCACGCACCACGCGTGATTAAAACTTATCTCCTCACAATCTGTACTTTGTTTATGCCAACAGAACATGCGCTAGCATGCATGGATTTCCGCAGTGGAATAATCTAGGCGTAGCATGGATTAGACCGCCAATTCTTTTTCTGAATAATCATTCACTGTGCGTGCTGACACATTTTTTCCATAACCCTTATACACACCGCTGATGAAGGAAAACAAGATTTCGCGTTAAATAGAGAGTACATAACCTTTGGTACACAAATCACATTGGCTGGCCTTTTCCTCCACTTTCCGGAACATGCTCTCATGCGGTGGCCTACAAATCTCATCGCGTGCGCTATTTTAGGATCTCAGCATTGTATTGACCGATATTATTGTATTTCTATCGTAGTCAGAGGCTTCACACAGTCCGAAAACGAGGCTTCGGAACTAGGCAGCCTTAGTGCTGGCGGACTAAATCATCCTGTTCAGCCAGTTTTTGTGCATCATTCTTTCATTTTCCTATTATTACTATAACTGCTATTCTAGGCAGAGCATGCACACACACACACAAAAAGAATATAGCCATTCCGTAAGTACAGTCTATGTGAGTTTGTGCACAGGCGGCCGAAAAAACCGAAAACGGAGAGAGCATGGAACGCATGCTAAGCAACACCTGAGAAGCATTCACAAAAAAATGCGCCATAATATTGAGTGTTTTGCGCTGTTTACAGATCGTTATGTTAATCTTTGCGCAAGATATGTCAGTGCAGGTTGACAGCACAGCAAGGCGGTCATTATATTACCGCGAATCATTCAAAACAGTATTTGTTGTTTTTTAACAGCCGCCGGCCTACAGGCTTATCACTCTGATTCTGGACCGCGTATCAGTTCCGTAATCTTTGTTTGTTAATGCTCGATGTCGCGAGTCACGCCTTTATCAGTTTTGTTGTAGCGCAAGATGCACCTAGATCTGTCTCGAAGGTTCCGGCCACTCGGGTGTCTTTCCACAATGTTCCAGCCCGTGCTGGTAGCTGTTTGCGACGTTATCTAGATTGTTCTGTGCAGCCTTTAAATTGAGCGTTGACGAGTGTGACGGGCATTCTTTGTCCGACGATCGGCGAGCACGTTTGCTTCTATCGCCGCCGCCGAGTTGCTTAGTTCTTTTGCGGACGCAAGTCAGCCCAAATAAAGAGTTTCTTTCCAGATTCTCAGTCTTCTTCGAAGCTACGCGGAGTGCTTCTCGTTAGCATCGAAGGTACGACAAACACCACTGGCCAAGCACCGCATTATAACGGACGAACACGCCCGACCTCTGCGCCAAAGTCCACATCGTGTATCGCCGCGAGAACGACAGGCCATACGCGATCAAGTTCAGGAAATGCTGCGTGATGACGTAATCCAGCCATCGAAGAGCCCCTGGACGACTCCAGTCGTTTTGGTGAAGAAAAAAGACGGCACACTTCGCTTCTGCGTTGATTACCGCCGCTTGAATAGCATAACGAAGAAGGATGTCTACCCGCTTCCCCGCATCGACGACACTCTCGACCGGCTTTGCCATGCAAGGCACTTCTCATCGATGGACCTGAAAAGCGGATATTGGCAAATTGAGATCGACGAAAGAGATCGCGAGAAGACCGCATTCATCACACCGGACGGCCTTTTTGAGTTCAAGGTGATGCCATTTGGCCTCTGCTCCGCACCAGCCACATTTCAACGAGTAATGGACACAGTCCTGGCAGGCTTGAAGTGGCAAATTTGTTTGGTATATTTGCACGACGTTGTTGTCTTCTCGTCAAACTTTGAGGGCCGCCTAAAACGACTACAGACAGTGCTGGAAGCCATCAAGTCATCGGGACTAACGCTAAAAGCAGAGAAGTGTCACTTCGCCTACGAAGAACTCCGATTCCTAAGTCACATCGTTAACAAGGACGGTATTCGCCCAGATCCGCAGAAAGCAGCTGCAATCGCACAATTCCCACCGCCTGCCGACAAGAAAGCTGAGCGCCGATTCCTTGGGCTGTGAGCTTGTTATCGACGATTTGTCAGAAACTTTTCGCGGATCGCCGAACCGTTGACGCAGCTTACAAAGGCTGACGTACCTTTTAAATGGGAAGCGCCGCAAGGAGAAGCCTTCGACGAACTTAAGCGCCGCCTGCAATGCCCTCCTGTACTTGGCCACTTTGATGAAAACGCTGAGACCGAAATTCACACCGACGCGAGCAGTGTGGGCCTAGGAGCCATTCTCGTCCAGAAGAGTGCCGGACAGGAAAAAGTAATCGCCTACGCTAGCAGGTCCCTCACAAAAGCCGAAGTCAATTACTCGACGCCCGAGAAGGAGTGCCTTGCAATCATCTGGGCCACTTCTAAGTTTCGTCCATACCTATACGGCCGACTATTCAAGGTGGTAAGCGACCATCCCGCGCTCTGCTGGCTGGCTACTTTGAAAGATCCTTCCGGCCGCCTTGCCAGATGGAGCCTACGACTTCAAGAATTTGACATGACTGTAGTCTGTAAGTCGGGCCGGAAGCATTCCGACGCAGACTGCTTATCCCGCGCTTCCGTCGATGCTCCCCCGAATGACGATGACGACGACGCCTTTTTGGGACCGGTAAGCGTTAGCAGTTCCGCAGAACAACAGCGATCAGACCCTGAGCTGAAAACGCTAGCCGATTACGTGGAAGGAAAGACCGCTTCCCCTCCTGGTGTGTTCAGGCGACATTTATCATCCTTCACGTTAAGCAATGGCCTCCTCGTGAAGAAGAACTTCGCACCCAACAAGACCGCGGAGCTTCTCGTAGTGCCTAAAACCCTTCGGCAAGAAATTCTGCAGGCGTTGCACGATGAGCCCACAGCAGGTCACCTCGGATTTGCGCGCACGTTGCGTCGAATCCAGGAGAAGTATTGCTGGCCGCGACTGCCTGCCGAAGTTGCCCACTACGTGAAGACGTGTCGTGAGTGCCAGCGACGCAAGACGCCGCCGATCAGACCAGCAGGACTGCTAAACCCGATTCCGCCTCCAATCCTGCCCTTTCAACAAATTGGGATGGATCTCCTCAGCCCCTTTCCAGCTTCGTCTATGGGTAACAAGTGGATCATCGTAGCCACTGACTACCTTACCGTTACGCCGAAGCAAGATCCCTGCCAAATGGTACCGCGGCAGAAGTCGCCAATTTTTTTGTCAAACAAATTCTCTTGCGACACGGCGCCCCAGAAGTTCTCATCACGGACAGGGGAACGCGTTTACGGCAGAGTTGACGCAAGCCATCCTGCAATACAGGCACACCAGCCATCGAAGAACAACTGCGTACCATCCCCAGACCAATGGCCTTACGGAGCGCCTGAACAAAACGATCGCGGACATGATCGCTATGTACGTCGACGCTGAACACAAGACCTGGGACGCCATCTTGCCGTACGTGATCTTCGCGTATAACACGGCAGTCCAGGAGACGACCAGAGCGACCCCGTTTAAGCTTGTGTACGGCAGGGAGCCCACGACGACGCTCGACGCAATGCTGCCGCACGTAACCAGCGAAGACAACCTTGACGTCGCCGCCTACCTGCAGCGTGCAGAGGAAGCCCGACGACTCGCACAGCTGCGTATTAAAGACCAACAGCGCACCGACAGCCGACGATACAATTTACGACGACGCCACGCAGAGTACAATCCAGGGGACCAAGTGTGGGTTTGGACACCAATTCGCCGTCGCGGATTAAGTGAAAAGTTGTTGCGTCGATACTTTGGGCCGTCGGACGATACGCGTCGGACCACTGGACTATGAAGTCATTCCAGACGGAACGTCACCATCACAACGGCGACGCGCACGCCCAGAAATTGTACATGTTGTACGACTGAAACCATATTACGCGCGTTAAAGAATCTGTGGTGTTTAAACTTTGCAGTGTTTATGTTTAAGTTTCTTTGTTTTGGAACATCGAGGCGATGTTTTTTAAGGGGGGAGTAATGCCGCGAATCCTTCAAAACAGTATTTGTTGTTTAACAGCCGCCGGCCTACAGGCTTATCACTCTGATTCTAGACCGCGTATCAGTTCCGTAATCTTTCTTTGTTAATGCTCGATGTCGCGAGTCACGCCTTTATCAGTTTTGTTGTAGCGCAAGATGCACCGAGATCTGTCTCGAAGGTTCCGGCCACTCGGGTGTCTTTCCACAATGTTCCAGCCCGTGCTGGTAGCTGTTTGCGACGTTATCTAGATTGTTCTGTGCAGCATTTAAATTAAGCGTTGACGAGTGTGACGGGCATTCTTTGTCCGACGATCGACGAGCACGTTTGTTTCTATCGCCACCGCCGAGTTGCTTAGTTCATTTGCGGGCACAAATCAGCCCAAATAAATTGTTTTTTTAGTTGCAATCATCGACCCTTCATTTGTGTCCTCGACCTCGTCACCACTACGTGACATTATATATTAGGCTCTGTCGCGAAGTGAATAGTGAACTGAAATTAGCCAATTAACTTTTATACTTACTATTTTACCATTGATCCTGTTAAGACTCTGAAAGTTGTCAACATAAAATCTGAGTCCAGTTTTTAGATTTTCTTATTCTTCAATGCACTTCGATATATAATGACGTTGAAATAGGCATTTTTAGCTCTGGAAGTTCGATTCTCGAATTGCACATTTTTAAAATGGCGGTGCTTGCCTTTATACCTTCCCCGAACATGGAATCAGTTGATGCATTTTATGCGGTAGAAGTAGACGAACTGATTTCCGCGGCAATACTACGCCCAGAAAAGCCTTTCAAAGTGTGCATTGCGGGAAGCCATCTTTATGAGCTAAATATGCACATTTTCGACGTTGCATATTTGAAAATGCATTGGCCATGAAAAAAAGAATTTAAACTGAACTCAGATACTATATTTACAGCCCTAAATTTCCTACTGAAATGTTAGAATATAAATTATATTAGCAATGCGATTAGTCAAATTTGTTTTTTCATCGCTCAGCGCCACCACCCACATAATGTTTGCTTTGCTGTACAATCAGTGTCTACAGACCGACAGTGGTATATCTCACAGATTTTAAAATAGCGATCAAAAGAACACCAGTTATACCTGACAACCCAATGAAAAAATTAAAAACACCTAATGGGTGACAGCGCTGTCGTGGAGATGTGCCGATAACTGAGAGATGTAAATTTTGCTGCAGGTTTTATTTCTCAGTTTTTTCTTGATAATAATAATAACAAAATTATTATCTCCTTTTTCCAGTACAAATACAGGCCTGCCAAAGCCTCTGGAGGCTTGAATGGCAGTGCTCGGCTGTAAGCAGCATATAAGCCATGCACCGAGCAGACGTGTAAAAACAACAAGAAAAAAGCAACAACAATAAGAAAAAAAATTAGAAGAACATGGATTCAAAAGAGCGAATGCAAAAATTAACACACGCCAGGTGAGAAAACATGTAAAACCACAAGTAACAAAGCCGTGTACTGGAACTAACATCTTAATTTCACAAGACTATCTTTCACTATATTTTTGGAATTAGCAGAAAATATTTCTTTGGGTAACCGGGTTAAGAACAGAGGGAACAATGTTTTCGAAGACACTCGCCATAGTGTGTACGCACTCTAGGCACGAGAAAACAATCGCGACTTGGCAGATCTTTCACAGGAGCACAAGGTGTGGAAAAATCATTTGAGCAGATGTGTTTAAAAACTACTGTTTCACAAAATAGGTGAAAAAAGTCAGGCATACGTAAAAGTTCAAAAACGTTACTATGTTCATCACGTGACCTATCATGTAAGACTGATTTAAGGGCGGATTTCAATAAACTGTTCATCTTCTTCCGCCAAAAGGCGGAGCAGAAATAAAAGCAGCAAATACCATAGCGTAACATACTGCAGGCTAAGGCGTATACTATTTGCTTGCGTACATTCATAGGGCAAAGGGGCTTGACAGAGTACAGCAAACACGCAACTTTCCGGAGCTGAGAACATGCAAAAGACAAATGAATATTCCAAGACATGCCGGAATCAAAGAATACTCCTAAGTATTTCACTGTTGACAGAGATAATTGGCGGACACTTGCAATGAAGACAATTAGGTTTATACAAACGAATTGAGAAGCCATTAGGAATTCCGTTTAAATAATTGTGAAAAAATACTAATTGTGTCTTTTTATTGTTAACACTTATTAAGTTATTGCTGAACCATTATTACTAACTCCCTGTCATGTTGAATAAACGATAATGCTATCTTATAATCCTTGTGTCTAGAAACTAAGCGTATCATCAGCATATTGCAAAACACGGCACAGTTTGCAAACTGAGCTCAAATCATTGACATATAAATTAAACAAAATAGGTGCAATATAGATCTGTACGGAACACTGGATGTGATCTGCTGCTGGCCGTTTGTATATTTGCCTAATGCAACAAGCTGTGAGCGATTGGATAGACAATTAACAAGAAGAGGCAGAAAGACCTCTAAACCCATAATTGTGCAGTTTATCTGACAACACATCATGATTAACGGAGTCAAACGCCGTAGACACGTCCAAAAATAAGGCACAGGCAAATTCATTTTCATCAATGCAGCTCTGTAGCAGATCACATAGATCATCTAGCGCGTTCTTCGTACCACGACCCTTAATAAACCCAAACTGATTACCAGAGAACACGTCATAAGCTTCAAGAAAAGTGATCATTACAATAGAAATGTGTTTTTCTAAACCAAGCGCAATGCATGGTAGGATCGAGATAGCACGATAATTTTCAACTTTATTTTTTACTCCATTCTTGTAGATAGGGATAGCTATCGCCTTCTTCAAGCTCTCAGGTACTGTTCGGGTGGAAATTATGCCATTGATAATCGCGAGCAGAACATGCTTTAATCGTTCAAAACTTCTGATAAGTGAATCGACAGAGATACCATCCCACCCTGGAGACTTTAGCCTGCTAAAGCCAGAAAGGATGCAACGTAGATCGTCCTGAGTGCAAAAAGGCAGAAATGCTGATTCAAGCACCGATTGCATGCTGTGAGATGGTAGATTACGTACTGCTGAATGTGCGGCCAGATCAGCAGTTGAAAAAAAAAGGTATTGAACTCATCAGCAAGTGTCAGAGATGACGCCCCAAAGTTGCGGGAAATGGAATCAGCTATGTACCTAGGTCACAACCACCTAAGCGATTGTCAACATCTCAGGACCTATCTGGCTTCCCTTTCGATGCCTTAAACCTTGCCTGGAAATATTGACATCTTTTTAATCGGAGTAATGCGTTAGCCCTGTTGCGGGCAGACCTGTGCAGTGCCCTCAATTCAGTGTTTGTAGGTGAACACCTACAACGAGCCCAAGCCATTTCCCTTTCTGCAATAGCCGCTATAACGTCGTTATTAATCCACGGACAATCAGTCTTCCTTTGGTTAATGACTATAGTTTTTTTACAGGACTCTAACAACTGTGAGAATGTTTCAACGAATGAATCGTAGAGAGCTTTCAGACATGTGCGTTAGGAACAGATCCTGGCAGTCGTACTTTTCAATTGCGGAGTCAAGTCGATGTCGGTCAACGACATCGATTGTGTCCAGTTCACCTTGCTCCATAGCCGTTATACCAGCATGCGGAAAAACACGGCCGCCAACGAAGAAATGGTCCGACATTTTTTTATCTATGATCATAAATTGGATTCATTGTGTTAAAAGCGAACGTTCACGTGCTCAAGGCATGGTGATACCAATTTAATACCAAACATTCAACGCGAGTGGGAAGGTTGATTGTGGCATCAAGGCCGGCATCGTCAAGAGTGTTTCAGTAATCGACAACCGATTGTTTTTTAGCTCTCAGAAGGTCAATATTAATATCACCAATTATGCAAATTCGACCCTGTGGAAAGGTGGTCTTGCTGAGCTCTTCGATGAAGTAGGCGGTATTTTGCTTTGGCGGACGATAAATTGCAACCACAGTTATTTCAAAAGCCCCTTGTGAATGCAGAGAGCTAATGATTCTGCTGTGTTGAAAGAGATAGAAGTAGTCGTCGAAAGCTAACAGTCTTTACAGTTCTTGCGGCCGCCGCATGACAAATAGAGGTTGTCGTGTTAGCCCAGGCAGGGGGGGGGGGGGGGGGGGCGCCGCTGTACCCGCGCCGGAACGCTGCCCGAGAAAGCAGTCTAGACACCGCGCTCCCAGACGACGAAAATGACCCCCGTTTATTCTCGCACTCCGCTTTTATACACTTGCGCCACACTTGCGCCACTATCGCAGTCGCAGCTGCCAGCCAAGCCAAGCCAAGCCAAAACAGATGATAACAGCACATCCCCCTTTTCAAGCACTATCAACTTTACATGCATACACTTCAAAATAACATCGGAACACACCCAAGAAAACACGACCGAACACAGTCACTCCAAGCATCAGTCGTCCACGCCCAGCCTTATGGGTTTGCGAACAACTCTTCCAAATCTGGTCCTAGTTACAATTCTAGCTTGAGAATTGCCACCGTCAGTCTCCGTCTGAGTTAGAGGCACCAAAGCTTCCGGAGCTTCGTCAAATTGGTTGTCTACTCCAGTTACCAATCCGGTCCTGCTGGGCTGTTCCTGACTATCCGGAAATTCGTAGTTCCCGCTATCTACCCGGTTTTTTGGGAGACGGTTAAGCATTCTCCTGTTTCGACGGACTTCAACCCCGTTTTCCGTTTGAACACGGTATGAACGCGGCTGTGGTGCTGCTCCGAGCACTGTACCTTTGGTACGGAGATCAGTCACCCACACCACATCACCTGCTTCCAGCTTTGGGAGATTTTTAGACCGGTGACGTCGGTCGAAGTGGCGGCTTTGCTCCTTTCTGACTTTACGGTCCTTGGCTGCCGCTTCTTGCAGACAGCATTGTCCCGGATTGCGGTGCGAAGGCAGCATTGGGACTCTCGTCCTAAGCCTTCTACCCATCAGTATCTCCGCTGCGCTGACGTTCAAAACACCAGGCTGGCCCTATAAGCCAGCAAGGCTAAGTAAGGGTCGTCCGATTTTAGAATGAGATTCTTAACCGTCTTTACCATACGTTTGACTTCCCCGTTTCCCTGGGGGTGCCTTGGACTCGAGGTGACATGACGGAAGCCATACAGTTTTGCAAATTTCTCGAACTCGGCACTGACAAATTGGGGACCATTGTCGGTCACCACACACTCGGGAATGCCATGTCTCGCAAAAATGCTTTTCATTCGGCTTATCACGGTAGCAGACTTTGTTGACGGAAGAATGGCAATCTCTGGATATCGCGAAAGATAGTCTACTACGACAAGATATTGCCGTCCCTGAATTTGAAACAGATCGACCCCTACTCTCTCCCAAGGAAAAGAGAGCGTTGGCGATGCAATCATCGGTTCGATCTGTTCTGGCGCATGCATCGCGCAAACGCTGCACTGTTTCACGAATGACGCTATCTCAGTGCTAAGTCCCGGCCACCAGACAGAACCTTTAGCCACACTGCGGCATCGCGAGATGCCTTGCTGACCGTCATACAGTTTGCTTAGCTCTTCCTTGCGAAGGGTCTGAGGAATGATAAGCCTCATACCTTTGAGCAGAAACCCGTTCACCAAAGTAATGCATGCACGTTCCTGCCAGTATGGCAGACGATAACAGGGAACATTTTGTTTCCTGGGCCACCCTTTTTTGCACACTGTGCGCAAGCTTCGACACACTTCGTCTTTTGCTTGACCTTCTTTTACTCTTTTCAAGAAATCGTCGCCTGTTTCTAAACCCAGTAAACAAGCTTTCGAGTAAGCGGTTACCTCTGAGACAGGTAAACAGCTTTCCACTTTCGTACGAGCTAACGGCGAACGTGAAAGAGTATCAGCAGTGCTTAGCGATTTTCCTGGTACATATAATACAGAAAAACTGTATCGCATCAGGCGCAGACGAAAACGTTGAATTCTTGGCGTCATAGCATCGATTGTCATGTGACCCAACAGCGACACTAAGGCCTTGTGGTCAGTTTCACAAACAACTTCCTGACCACGTAAATACTCATCAAACCTTTCCGCTGCCCACGTCAACGCCAGTGCCTCCTTTTCGATCTGGGAGTACCGTTGCTCGGTTTTGATGAGCGAACGAGAAGCGAATGCAACTGGTCTACGTTGCCCGTCTTTTTGCTTTTGAAACAAAACTGCTCCCAGACCGAAAGACGATGCGTCAGCTGAAAGAGTGGTTTGTAGCGAAGCGTCGTACAAAGCCATGCATTGCGCTGAACAAATGAGCTCTTTGAGTTCTTGGAACGCTTTTTCCTGATTGCTGTCCCAGACCCAGTCCCTATCCTTGTGCAAAAGAACACGCATGGGAGCAGACACTTGGGCTAAATGTGGCAGGAAGCGGCCCAAATAATTCGCCATGCCCAAAATGCTTCTAAGCTCAGTAACGTTTCTGGGTATTCTCAAATCTTTTATAGCACTGACCTTCGCTGGATCAGGATGAATACCTTCCTCATTCAGAATGTGACCCAAAAAACGCACTTGCCTAACCCCGAATAAGCATTTCTCTTTGTTTAATGTCACATTTGCCCTTGCTAGGCGTGTGATCACGTTACTTAAACGCTCATCGTGTTGAGCTTTGCTTTCGCCAAACACTAGGACATCGTCCATGAGATTAACGACCCCCGGCAGGCCACCTACTATCTCAGACATTCTCTTTTGGAAGTACTCCGGAGCGGAGGTAATTCCAGAGGGTAGCCGCGTGAAACAGTATCTACCGAAGGGTGTTAAGATCGTGGTTAGCTCTTCCGAGTCTTTACTAAGTCGCACCTGGTGGAAGCCTGAGTTGGCATCGAGCTTTGAAAACCATTTCGCTCCCGACAGTGACCCTACAGCTTGATCCACAGTTGGTAACGTAAATCACTCTCGAACTACGCATTTGTTCAATTTAGTGAGGTCTACGCAAACTCTCAGGTCGCCTGAGGGTTTCACTACCGGAACTAATCCGCGCACCATTCGGTGGGCCCATCCACTTTCCTGATTATGCCTAACCGCTCCATTTTATCTATTTCGCGCTTCAGGGACTCCCTCAGGGGAATTGGTACCCTGCGTGGAGCGCTTATGGCATGCGGGATAGCGCCAGCTTGTAGCCTGATGGTGTACTGCCCTGGCATCGTACCTAGACCGCGGAACATTTCTGGAAAACGCGTCTCGTACTGCAGGTTTCCCGAGTCGACCGTGTCTGCAAATTTCACGATACCTAAGACCTCAAGTGCAGGTAATCCTAGAAGGACGTCGCGTAACGGACTGACAACGTAGCATGTTTGATACACAGTTTTCTCTTTACATGCGATCTCTGCTAGGAATTTGCCTAGTACGTTAAGCTTACTGCCTCCTGCACCTTGCAAGATTTCATCGGTTTTTACCAGTCGGGACGGTAATCCCGGAAACGTTGATGGTAATACTGACACTTCAGCACCTGAGTCAACCTTTGCAAAAATGGGCACAGAATTAGTGCGCACCTGAACAAATCGCGCTTTTCTGCATGCATCTATTGATCCCACGAAAGTCTCTCCAGTTTCCTGGTTGACCGCTGAGACGCGTAGCTCTCCAGTTTCCTGGTTGACCGCTGAGACGCGTACCTTTCGTTGAGCTTCAAGCAGGCCTTTGCGAAATGTCCCTTCTTGCCACAGTGGAGACACTTGGCTGCTCTGGCTGGGCACATTGTCCTGGGGTGGGCGTCGCCACTGCAGAAAGGACACCGCACCTCCGGCGTTCGTTGCCCATGCTGCCGCACCTCCGGCGTTCGTTGCCCATGCAGATGTCCCTTGTGCCTCTGTTGAACCACCGCGTCCCCATTGGGGTCCTGGTCACGAATTTCCGATGACTGATGGCTGTGTTGTCCTCGTAGAGTACTTTGCTGCTGTTGGACGCTTTCCTTTAGGCGAGCCTTCGACAGCGCCAAAGCCAGCGTGAGCTGAGAATCCATTTGCAAAGCTTCCGAGAGCTTTGCGTCGCGGAGCCCGACAACCAGTCTGTCTCGGATCATTCGTTCTTTTAGGTCACCGTAGTCGTGTAGCGCAGTGACGAACTGGTCTACCGACTCTGCTGGCATTTGTACGCGTCTGTGAAAACAGGCGCTTTCGTACACGATGTTCCTCTCTTTTACAAAGTGCCCGTCGAACTTTTTCTTTACGGTTTCATATTTCTTGGCGTCTTCGTCAGATAGTGAAAACGTCTTGAATATGTCACGAGCTTGCCTCCCCATTGTGTACAACAGCGTTCGTACCTGAGCCTCCCCGGAGCATTCGTTGAGTCCCGTTGCATATCGGAAGTCGTCGAAATGTTCGATCCACGCCGGCCACTCTGACGTGCGGTCAAAGTCCAGCGGTGGCGGTTGCTGCAGTCCATGCAGCCGCATTGAAGGCGTCTTCGACATCGTGGATGTAAGGTGCCTGGCTCAGTGGGAAGATTCTTGACCATCTCACATCATGTCGTAGACGGCCACTTCTGACACCATGTCGTGCTAGCCCAGGCAGGTGGGGGCGCCGCTGCACCCGCGCCGGAACGCTGCCCGAGAAAGCAGTCTAGACACCGCGCTCCCAGACGACGAAAATGACCCCCGTTTATTCTCGCACTCCGCTTTTATACACTTGCGCCACAGATACACTTGCGCCACTATCGCAGTCGCAGCTGCCAGCCAAGCCAAGCCAAAACAGATGATAACAGCACAGAGGTCACCTTCTCTTTCTCTCGGCAATATTTTAGGCAAAAATTGTAGCTCATGCACTCTTGTCTTCAACGCAAATGACAACAAGATACTATTTCAAAACCATTTCAAGCGCATTGAGCAATTTTTTAAAATAAAACGCAGCCCTTACTGTGCGAATCCACTAAGCCTAACATATTAAATGAATCACTCTAGCGCAGTACTAAATGAAGCCTGTGGCTCGGAATAATCTTCCTCACCTGAGAAGTATATTAAAGCCGTCCGGATGGACGTCAATGATCACAACCTGATCCTTTTCTGCGAGGTCACCGTAGAACATTGCGTGGAAGACCTCGTTCCTCATTGCCAGGAAAAGCTTGTGAGCCCGAAGCTTCCGCTCCGGAACATCGGGATCATCTTCCGGACGTACTACAAACTCGAAATCGGTGAACTCGCCACTGTCCAGGAAGGCCTCGACGCTGAACTGTAAAGAAAGCAAGGTTGAACTGTAAAGAAAACAGTTACCGGCTCTTGCCAGTTGCAACGCGCTAATACCTATGAAATACGCGCAAAAACCATAGAAGGGCGTTTTTATTAGCCCGCTTTGCTGTTTTCTGACCGGGAGCTGTACATGGAACTGTTTGCTACTGAAGACAATAATGACAACTGACACGAAAAAAAAAATCAAACTGTTGGCATGCTGTTTGTATGGACACAATTGGTGCTCCCATTCACTAACGACGGAAAAAGTGAACTTGTCACGTTTTACCCAAGAAACTCCAGGCTTTATGTCAGGTCTGATTTAAAAAAAAGTGAAATCACCATAGTATGCAGTCGCAGCAAAGTTTCTCGTCATTGCTAAATACCCCCCTCCCCCCACTCCCTCCCGTCATGCTTAGATGAGCACAAACAAAACTCCGTCACTGGATCTGTACTAAATTGACGTTTTTGAATCCCCTGGTTTTTCAGTTTTCCCTGAGTAATTTTGTAAAATTAATTCCCCATATTGGACAGAACGTTTTATGTCAAGATGCGCGCAGATAATGCCAACTGGTACTGTCAATAACAAATAAGCGTGCTAGAAAGAAGAGAAGCTTTACAGTAGAGGTTCACGAAGGACAGAATATTCTCGCCAAAAACAAACTCACGTGACAAATAGTAATTTCCGGTTAAAAAAAAAAACAAAAACGTACGCCACAGCTCAGAGAAATTCACGTGTAATCGAAAACCTTTGAAAGAAATGGCAACACTCACTACAAATTGGGTGGAATCATTTTCTAAGATATTTAAAAGAATTCGTACAAATTATCAGTAACCTGATTGTTTAGAGGTTGCAAGTTTATCACGAGATTCTATCTCAACAAAAAGTAGCAATAACATCTATTTGAACCAGCCACACGTAATAGCAATCTGTCAAAAATTGTGTAGGCCTGAGAGGAGAGCCTCTTTGGAAGCCGGCAGCCTCAAGCATTCTAAAGTACTAGCTGCTCTTGCGCAGTGCATCTCTATCATAGGAGCGGGGAAAATGAGCGGCTTCTTTATCAGATACACGATCATTGATCAAACTGTTGGCTCATTTCTTATGTTCCACATGAGAGCCGATCAGGCCTGCTTGGTTGATGCTGGCACAAGCAATAAATTCAACGGGGCTATGATGACGGGACATGAGAGGACAAGATGGACATTTGCAATGTTGCGACGCTTGAAGAGCTTATTTGGGTTTTATATTAAACCCCTACCTATCAACGTTAGCCACATTTTTATTTTTAATTTCTAGAGGGTACTTTGGACCACTAAAGTGCGATGAGGTGAAAGCCATTATAGAGGGATGGATCGTATCTTTCCACTAAGGCACCTCTGTCTCCTTCTTTTCTTTCAATCCCACCTTTCTCCCTTCCTTTACGGCGTGGTACATGTGTCCACGGAGAATTGTGACAGACACTGCGACTTTTCTCTCCTGAAAATCAATTTCAAATGCCGCTGTTGCCTGCTGTACCAATGTCTCCTAGACATCTGGGTCTGCTTCTGTTTGCTGTGTGGTGCGACGTTCGAGGGAGCGGCAAATGAAAAGCGCCGCACGGACGCCCAGCGGGGTCAGCTTCGTGTATGCATGAATCGCCTGGTGACCTTGTGACCTGTCGTGATCGTACATCGCGCGCCCCTTGTCGAGCACAACTAGCATTCCATTCAAAGCATCAAATTTCATCGGCATTCTATAATTCGTTTACAGGAACGAAAAGGCGCAGTATCTGTCATTCGCCCAATCCCGCTATCATTCCCACGGTAGACAAGGGGAATTATGAACAGCGTTTAATGATCCGGGGCGTGACGCCTTTAATACCGCACGTTTGATGTGGCCCTACAAGATCTTTTATAACATTCTGCACTCTTCTGGCAAGTATCTTCATAAACGCTTTATAATCAACAATTGTCGACAGCAATTTAGCCTCGTCCTCACTTCAGGTATTAAAACCACATGGGGTGTTCTAAATGATGGGGGCATTTTTTTGTTTGTGTGTGTGTCATATATTTCCGTAAAGGCGCAAATAAGAACCTCAGTGATTTCTCCTTTGAAACGCTTTTTGGCACCTAAGCCGTCAGGACCAGGGGATTTGCCAGCGCTCAACTCTTCCATACCTCTTTCAGTTTCTGTCATGCTGATTGGCCTCTCCAGCGTTCTTCTAGTTTCGGCATGCGGGACAAGAAGGTATTCTAAACTCCTCCTCTTGGATCTGTCGTCGGCCAAACAATTCCCGGTACTGCTCAACAAAAGCCAACTGAATTATATCACTGTCATTCGTTACCTCGTTTTTGTACTTTTTTGATTTCATTCTGAGTCGCGTACCTCTTTTCATCACTCAGCGAGCGCTTAGTCGGCAATTCGTCGAGCCAGATACGCTCGGCCTGCGCCCGTATTATGGCAGCTGTGTACTTTTCATCGATAACCTCAAGCTTACCATCGTAACAAATGTGCACCTTCCAAGAACTGTTCTTGAATGCTGTGACGCCTTTGTAGAACGAGTTGCTATGATGCAGCTTGATCTTGCGAAGGCTTTCGACAGAGTGTCGCACGAAATTCTTTTCGCAGTACTAGAGCATGTGAATGTTGGCTCGGTGATATCACAAGGTGTGCAGATGGCATGTGAAAGCTGTGTCGCACGTATCATTGTGAATAAGCAGTTATCAGAATGTGTGCCTGCCTGTTCTTCAGTACGGCAAGGTTGTCCGCTCTCACCTTTGATTTTTGCTATTTATTTTGAGCCATTTCTGTTGTCATTGATACATAGTGAACGCGTCTACGGGCTCACTCCTCCAGTCTACGCAGGTAAAAGCACTGGCTTACGCGGATGAAATAGCAGTTTTTTGCGCAGATCGGGAAAGATTTAAAGAAGTCGTTCGAGTTGCGTGTGACTACTGCAATAAGGAAGGGTGTGAAATCAATTGGGCGAAGAGCAATGCTTGTTGGCACGGTGAATGGGATAATATACCGGCAATGTTTGCTAATATGCGGTGGATGACTGTTGCAGCGAAGTACTTTGGTGTACCATTAGAAAATTATAAGAGCAGCAGAGAGTTGTGGAACGACACAACGCAAGACTAAGAAAAATGCGAATGGGTGGAAAGGGCGCGACCTCTCCGTGTTCGCAAGTGCAAGCGTCTGCAATTTGTTTTTTATTACCACAATTTGGTATTTGCTGCAATTGTTATGCATGTCCCGGTTGAGAGAGAGACCCTTTAATGAAGAACAGAGATTTTATCCGGCGTTTAAATTTCGTTGACATGCTACTCTGGGAAGGAAGGGGAATTCGGGAGGCCAAGATGGAAAAAGAATTGTGAGGAGATTAAAAGAAATGAAGGGGGGCATAAAATGCGGGCATTAAGTGTGTTCTAAGGTGCATCGTTGAGTAATGGTATAAAATGAAATGATAAAATGCATAGTCCGATAAATGTGCTTATAGAGTTTACTGCGTGAATGTGGAGACACTGCATAGATTATTAGCAGTTTTTATTTGGAGTCAAATTGGGAACGACCTAGATGCACTAATTTCTTTCTTCCCATGATTTCCTTTTGCACGAACAAACAGACCCTTTGTTGCCCACAATGATGGAGATGCGCTTAGGTAACGCGATACCTGACTTTGTTGTGTCTAATTGTCCGGCCAGAAACCGTACTGTCACTCAATATTTAAGAGAAGTTGTTTTTGCGTTACACACTTTGAGTGCCCATTTTTCGGTTGAGTATCTTAGCACAGTATTCCGGAAAAAATTGTATAAGGACTTGCTCAACCTGTTTGTACCCGAACCTCTATATTGTGGAGGCCCAGGACAAGATGTCCTAAAGAGAGTTCGACCGTCAAATCGTTTTTCTTCAGGCTTCACTCTGGCATCCCTCCCGTAAAAACGTGGTTGAATGATAAAGGTATATTTACACCGTGGGCCCTCAGCTGCACAATCTGTAAAAATTCTGAGACCATGGATCAAGTTTTTATAAAGTGCTGGGATCCCGTTTTTCAGTGGGATATATTACAAAGAACTTTAAAAAAATAACTTCCCATTAATCCGTACGGCATCCGGTTTTTACCCGTAACAATGTGACGAGGTCCCATACGACATGATTATGGTTCTGGGCCTCCACAGCATTTGGAAAACGCGGATGGCATTTAGGTACGCGAAAGAATATGTACGATCGGTCAGGGACAACTTCATTGAAACTGTCACATCTCTCAGAGATATTCTCCGCAGTCAGCGTGAGCAGCTTGAGTGGATGGATGTGATTGTCGAATTAATCACAATGCAAAATTTTTAAGACATCACTTAAGTCAAAGGCGGGCTAGTGATTTCTATGCCTGTATTCACTTTGTTGACCGGCAATAAAAAAAAACAATCTGGGCCGTGGCGCAGTTGGTAAAACGCTGGATTGGGGATCCAAGGGGTTCAAGTGTCCGGTGGGGACAAGGTTTATGTACTTATTTTTCTCTCGCTCTCGAAAACGTGACACCTCTGCTGGCAACCTTCTGTCGACAACGATGAGGCATTAAAGGTTTTCGCCTTAAAACATCAGACTCGCTGGCCCCGATCTTCTTAGAGCGTGTGACTAGGACCGAAACATCTTGACACAGTGAAGAGTAGGTGCACCCCGAGAAGTTATACAGGCAGTGTGCCTACCTTTCGCAAAAAAGTAACGTAAAGAAAAAAGCAGAATGAAAAGGCAGTGTGATTGTCGCTTAATTATGTGTAGGTATCCGCCGAAACGTGAGGTGGATATTTTGCCTTCCGTCCCCAAAACCCAATTCTAAATAAAAAAAAATCGCAAAATAAAAAGGCCATGTCACCTCAGGTCTGTGCGTCTACTGAAAGGTGCGGCCGTGGCTGCACGTTCCTCCCCCCTTCCCCCCCCCCAAAAAAAAAAAAACGCGGAAAGAAATGTCTTCAAAGCGAAGATTTAGCTCCCTTCAATTAAAATCATCAAACCATGTACAACCTTGACAAACCATCCCTAACAGTGCTTTCGCTCTTATAACTCCAAGGACCTTTTAAATGAAGTGATCAATAAATAGCCGGGAACGAGACATGCTCTTTGCCGTGGGCGGAAAATGCGTACATGTGGCCGCTTAGCAACAGGCTTGCTAATAAAAACGGAGATTAGTCCGACGATCCGAGTATGGGTGAACGCGTTCACAGGACGTCTGGGATAATTTAATAATTTAGCATTCTTTTCTAATAGGCAATTCGCAATGCTACCGATGCCGCAATACCTTCGCATTCGTCTCAGTTTTCATCTTCGTAGAAGACATCCGCGCGAGCATTATTTTTCAAATGAGGAGCCCGACGGGGCTCAGAGTGCCCAGTTGAAAGGCAGCCGAGGAGCTACGGGGCCGGAGGCCAACATTCAAGATTCTAAGGGATAGCTACAGCCCTGCAAAATAATTCCCAGCTGGAGCTGACTTAACTTGTGTCCAGCGCGAATAGGCACCTGCTACACTATGAGGAACGAAAAATTTAGTCGGGCCTAAAGCCTTCTCATCCCCAAATAAAAGAAACTTAATGAGTTGATGCTGCTTCAGGTATATCAAGCATCACTAATAAGGGACAGTAGAACGGAGGCAACGTTTTACATGTAACGAAAGTTTATGTGGTCACATTGATGTATACGACAAGCCATTTTGCATAAAACACAAAAAAAAAACAGTCGACAAAAGTACAGAACTGTGTCAAAAATACAACAAAATATCCTGTAGTTCTGTCGTAACCATCCGATTTTTCTGTAGTCCTGTGGTACTTTTCTGTAGTATATTTTTGTTGTCTGTAGCTCTGCAGTACTTTTCTGTTGTAACTACAGAAATTTCCGATGTTACTACAGAATGTTTCGTTGTCAAAACTGGTTTCCCGTCAAAAACAGCACAGAAATTCTTTCGTAACATCAGAAAATTTTCTATAGTTTCTTCCGACTGGGAAGCGTCTTTGTCATGTCTTTTTACCGCATCCTTTCAATTGGTGGCGGCCTGCGGAAACTGAAACGGGAACGTAATAACCTCAGTAACACCCCCGCGCCGGCGATGTTGCCGCAAGATAAGTGCGATCTCACAACACCCTCTACCAGGGCGAACCCTCGTAGCTGATATGTGTACTCGGAGAACTTCAGAACGGCTTTAGAAATGGTAGGCGCTTAGATGATAGCCTGTTCGTGCTTACCCAATGCATCCAAATATCTAGAGTGGAAAATAGACCTTTGCATTTGGCCTTCCTGGACATAAACGGGGCGTACGACAACGTAAGCAGGGAACTCATGTGGAACATATTAAAAGAAGAAGGTATCGGTTATGAG
This sequence comes from Amblyomma maculatum, assembly GCF_055883805.1. Classification (NCBI taxonomy): domain Eukaryota; kingdom Metazoa; phylum Arthropoda; class Arachnida; order Ixodida; family Ixodidae; genus Amblyomma; species Amblyomma maculatum. Next base: position 274,964 of record NW_028146755.1, on the reverse strand, counting down.
ATAATAGAGTTCCTACGACAACGTAAGCAGGGAACTCCTGTGGAACATATTAAAAGAAGAAGGTATCGGTTATGAGATAATAGAGTTCCTACGACAACGTAAGCAGGGAACTCCTGTGGAACATATTAAAAGAAGAAGGTATCGGTTATGAGATAATAGAGTTCCTACGACAACGTAAGCAGGAAACTCCTGTGGAACATATTAAAAGAAGAAGGTATCGGTTATGAGACAATAGAGTTCCTACGACAACGTAAGCAGGAAAATCCTGTGGAACATATTAAAAGAAGAAGGTATCGGTTATGAGATAATAGAGTTCCTACGACAACGTAAGCAGGGAACTCCTGTGGAACATATTAAAAGAAGAAGGTATCGGTTATGAGATAATAGAGTTCCTACGACAACGTAAGCAGGGAACTCCTGTGGAACATATTAAAAGAAGAAGGTATCGGTTATGAGATAATAGAGTTCCTACGACAACGTAAGCAGGGAACTCCTGTGGAACATATTAAAAGAAGAAGGTATCGGTTATGAGATAATAGAGTTCCTACGACAACGTAAGCAGGAAACTCCTGTGGAACATATTAAAAGAAGGAGGTATCGGTTATGAGATAATAGAGTTCCTACGACAACGTAAGCAGGGAACTCCTGTGGAACATATTAAAAGAAGAAGGTATCGGTTATGAGATAATAGAGTTCCTACGACAACGTAAGCAGGGAACTCCTGTGGAACATATTAAAAGAAGAAGGTATCGGTTATGAGATAATAGAGTTCCTACGACAACGTAAGCAGGAAACTCCTGTGGAACATATTAAAAGAAGGAGGTATCGGTTATGAGATAATAGAGTTCCTACGACAACGTAAGCAGGGAACTCCTGTGGAACATATTAAAAGAAGAAGGTATCGGTTATGAGATAATAGAGTTCTTACGACAACGTAAGCAGGAAACTCCTGTGGAACATATTAAAAGAAGAAGGTATCGGTTATGAGATAATAGAGTTCCTACTACAACGTAAGCAGGAAACTCCTGTGGAACATATTAAAAGAAGAAGGTATCGGTTATGAGATAATAGAGTTCCTACGACAACGTAAGCAGGAAACTCCTGTGGAGCATATTAAAAGAAGAAGGTATCGGTTATGAGATAATAGAGTTCCTACGACAACGTAAGCAGGAAACTCCTGTGGAACATATTAAAAGAAGAAGGTATCGGTTGTGAGATAATAGAGTTCCTACGACAACGTAAGCAGGAAACTCCTGTGGAACATATTAAAAGAAGAAGGTATCGGTTGTGAGATAATAGAGTTCCTACGACAACGTAAGCAGGAAACTCCTGTGGAACATATTAAAAGAAGAAGGTATCGGTTATGAGATAATAGAGTTCCTACGACAACGTAAGCAGGAAACTCCTGTGGAACATAATAAAAGAAGAAGGTATCGGTTATGAGATAATAGAGTTCTTACTACAACGTTATTAGGAAACTCCTGTGGAACATATTAAAAGAAGAAGGTATCGGTTATGAGATAATAGAGTTCCTACGACAACGTAAGCAGGGAACTCCTGTGGAACATATTAAAAGAAGGTATCGGTTATGAGATAATAGAGTTCCTACGGCAACGTAAGCAGGAAACTCCTGTGGAACATATTAAAAGAAGAAGGTATCGGTTATGAGATAATAGAGTTCCTACGACAATGTAAGCAGGGAACTCCTGTGGAGCATATTAAAAGAAGAAGGTATCGGTTATGAGATAATAGAGTTCCTACGTCAACGTAAGCAGGAAACTCCTGTGGAACATATTAAAAGAAGAAGGTATCGGTTATGAGATAATAGAGTTCCTACGACAACGTAAGCAGTGAACTCCCGTGGAACATATTAAAAGAAGAAGGTATCGGTTATGAGATAATAGAGTTCCTACAGGAAATATACCGGGATAACAAAGTACAAATTACGTGGGAAGGGATAAGAAGTACGGAGGATGTCAAAGTATGCAAAGGATTATGACAAGGCTGTCCTCTATAACCGGTGCTGTTCATGCTTTATATGATAAACCTGGAACGGAGGATACAAGACAGTAACCTAGGTTTTAACCTGTCATATAGATTGGGTGGAAAGGCGGTAGAGCAGCGCCTCCCCGGTTTGATGTATGCAGACGATATTGTGCTGCTAGCGGAGAGTCTGGAAGAATTTCAAACTCTAATTAAGTATTGCGGAGACGAAGGGGACGCTCTAGGCTTCACTTTCAGCGCAGTTAAGTCGGGTCTGATCATTTCCAACGGCTCAACTAATCAGGGTCTTAAAATACAAGGCCTTGAAATACCTAGAGTAGCAGAATATAAATATCTGGGGGTATGGGTAAACGAAGGATTGCATACATTGGAAAGCATGAGCAATCTTAAGGCCAAAGGGCGAAGGAATGCCGGGATAATGAAGCATAAGGCATTGTGGGAATAAAATAGGTATGAGGTTTTGAGGGATATTTGGAAAGGAATTATGGTGCCCGGACTTACTTTCGGAAATGCGGTTTTGTGCCTAAAATCAGAGGTACAGTCGACATTAGAAACAAATCAGAGATCCGTTGGACGATAAGCACTAGATGCCCACGGCAAAACTACAAATGAGGCGGTACAGGGAGATATGGGCTGGGAATCTTTCAAAGTGCGGGAAGCTCAGAGTAAAATATTATATGAGGAACGCCTGAGGAAATTGGACAGTAACAGATGGGCAGCTAAAGTATTTAAATACCTGTACCTAAAAAGCGTTGACTCACAATGGAGGAAAAGAACTATACTAACTAGTAAGTATGCTAGAGTTAATCTTCCGTTGGTCTTCTTCTTCTTTGTTGCTTCTTTGCAACGTCAGGTCCTCGGGGTGGAGGAGTGGTCCGTTTGGCATGCGACACGTTGCAGAGGAGATGACACAGATGGGCAGACTTCTTGGCACGAATGAGTACTAAAGGATTTATTTACACTATATACATACTTACACTACGACCGGTGTGGTCGCTACCATGAGAGGTAAACTAGAACGCCAGGCCACGGTGCGCCCGCAACAACACCCTGTCCTACATGGCCGACGACTTAACTTGCGTCGCGCTACAAGTAGCGGTTCCTCGGAGCACGGTCAGCGCATGGCATAACCCGGTCCGCACCTCTCGTTCCTGCTCTCCACCGAGAGCTTCAGATCAATCTCTCCTCTAAGTCTGAGTTCCAAGTCCCAACTGCCCTTTGGCGCCAAAACACAGCCTTAAATCAGCTCGCACAGCATTTCTGTGCCCAATAGGGAATGCGTTCTACATGGACCAATCAATGAATTATTTCCAGTTCAAAATGGCCAATGGCATGCTGCCACTCCACTCACGAGCACAGCATGCATTTCTCTCTCGCAACAGCAAAAAAAAAAAAGAAGATAAACAAACAATCACGCTAAAACGCAGCGGCCACCAACGGTGCTCACTAAAGCTGCGAGAGCCGTCGGCGGAAGGCGACCGAAGAAAAAAAAATGAAAAGGAGCAATTAAGCGTACCCTTTGGCGCGCCGACTCCTACGCCTTTAGGCCCGTAGCATTCCCCATACTACACCCTCCGACCGTCCCAGGCGGCTTCTCCAGAAGGACCAAAACCGGACAATGCACGGGGAGCGCGACACGCAGACCACGTCGCCGAGCGCGCGCCTCCTTCCAAGGCCTTTCCTGCCGGCTTGGTTTCACTTCCGTGCCCGGCGGCCCTCTGCAAGCAGCATTTGCTCCAAAGTTTCGCGACGGCCGATACAATTGAGGTAGGGGCGACTCGAGGAGCCATTAAAAAAAAATCAAGATCTAAAGACGCCGACCAAACACCCTCCTGGTGTGCAGATGTACCTGGCCCACCCAGCCCGACGGTCTGCAAACGTTTAGAGAGAAAAACAAAATCTAGACGCCGACCTAAACACTTTCGGATGTGCAGGTGTACATGGCCCACCCAGACTAACGGCCTGTAAACCTGACTGCTAGTAACAAGGACGGAGAAATAAAGAGCATTAAGCTACAGGTGAAAAACGCAGAAGGTAACAATTGGATAAATTTGATGGAAAAGAAACAGAGTGTGGAATTATACCGAAAGTGGAAAATGCAGATCAGGAAGGAAGATTTCTTTGATAACTCAAGAGGCAGTGCCCCACTTTTTGAAGCTAGATCAGGGTGCCTTAGAACACGCAGCTACAAAAAGAAATTTAACAATGGAGAGGACGCATGTGCTGTATGTGGAAACTCCATATTATACTCGAATGTAATGGTATCCATCCGGAAGTTGGTGCAGGCGCAATCACTGTTCCTGAAGCTCTGGGGTTTAGAGATAACAGTGGCCGGGTGAATAAACCGGCGGTGGAAACAAGCAAAAAACGACTGGAAGATTGGTGGCTTAAAAGCAGAGAAGTGACCTAATGTTAGTAATGTAGGAACAAAATTTAATATATAGAATGATGGTTTATTTAACCATTCTAAATCAATAATTAAGATATAGGGAGAAAAATGAGCATGATAGCTACTGCTACCACCCCGTTTCAAAGGGGACGCTCCTATAATCCATCCATCCATCCATCCATCCATCCATCCATCCATCCATCCATCCATCCATCCATCCATCCATCCATCCATCCATCCATCCATCCATCCATCCATCCATCCGTCCGTCCGTCCGTCCGTCCGTCCGTCCGTCCGTCCGTCCGTCCGTCCGTCCGTCCGTCCGTCCGTCCGTCCGTCCGTCCGTCCGTCCGTCCGTCCGTCCGTCCGTCCGTCCGTCCGTCCGTCCGTCCGTCCGTCCGTCCGTCCGTCCGTCCGTCCGTCCGTCCGTCCGTCCGTCCGTCCGTCCGTCCGTCCGTCCGTCCGTCCGTCCGTCCGTCCGTCCGTCCGTCCGTCCGTCCGTCCGTCCGTCCGTCCGTCCGTCCGTCCGTCCGTCCGTCCGTCCGTCCGTCCGTCCGTCCGTCCGTCCGTCCGTCCGTCCGTCCGTCCGTCCGTCCGTCCGTCCGTCCGTCCGTCCGTCCGTCCGTCCGTCCGTCCGTCCGTCCGTCCGTCCGTCCGTCCGTCCGTCCGTCCGTCCGTCCGTCCGTCCGTCCGTCCGTCCGTCCGTCCGTCCGTCCGTCCGTCCGTCCGTCCGTCCGTCCGTCCGTCCGTCCGTCCGTCCGTCCGTCCGTCCGTCCGTCCGTCCGTCCATCCGTCCTTCCGTCCGTCCATCCATGTGTCCATATATGCGCGAGGTCGTCTCGTTCCCACAGCGCGCTGCATGCAAAGGAGGCGATTCTAACTCGAATTTCTGTGATAACGGCTGTAATTAACCTCACTTCGCTGTCCATTCCAACCAAGACCGTTTCAAACCTTCTTTGCGTACACTCACGAATGGGCGCAATGATGCCTTGAGAAGGTCCACACCACCGGTGCAACTAATCGAATTGACACAGGACGTGCGTACATAGGCTCCGCGGCCACTGTTACAACTTTTTCGTAGATCCTTGGCTCTTGGAAGACAAAAAGCAGCGGAGTTAAAGGCACAGAATTTCCGGTGTGTAATCCCTCTGCGTGTGAAGAAGTGCGGCGCAACACCCTAACGCTCGAGAAAAGACCTTCAAACTGCGTCGTGCGCCACAAAGCCACAAACCATATTGTATTACTTCCATTAATAACCTAGTCAGAGGGCCAGCATAACCGCGGCCATTCTTAGCCGTGTTTACTACAGTTACCGTCAATTGTGGTTCGCAGTTTATTTATTTATACATACTGCAGCCCCTGCTGGGGCTATTGCAGGAGTCGGGTTAAGAAGAATACTTACTAAAATGGCAAGGTACAAAATAAACTTAACATGTTAACACACGCAGCAGATAAGATATGGTACAGACATAAGGTAACCGACGCATTGCCACCGTTCTGGATGGCACCGGGTATCCAATGGCCGTCGCTATAAACGAACTGCCACAATCATCGACAAGGCAAGTTGAGTGATCAAGTGTCTTAATTATTTCCAGCACAGATTTTACAAAGGCATCCGAAGCCACTCTGGCATCTCCCAACAGCTGTACCTGCTTGTATACATATTTAACTATATTTGCGTACCTCCGTTGCCGAACACCCCTCAAATTGTACGCGCCAGCGCCTTCACTCAACCTCCGGCGTCAGAAATGCGCGCTAGAGTTTGTTGTGCGCGTCTATGATAAACCCTGGAATAAAGTAACGTCGAAAAGAAATCCCTCTTGAGGATCACTTGCCCAAACAGAGTTGAGCGTAAAGTGAGAGATGCGGTTTAAGAAGTTTCTGATCACAGCTGCGCAGAGCACCTGCCGCCAGTGCGGCGCTTTTAGCTCGATACGCTGCTTCCGCTGCTGCTGCGTTGCTGAACTGAATCATATAATGATTTTATAGTGAAATTACAGTGCTGAGAGTAAGAAAGTGCCATTCGTTACCATATGTTATTACGCTAGCCAATTCGAAAGCGCCGTGCGCCGTGGCTTCGACGAACCACTACACGAAGCTCAAGAATATCGGTTTCTAGGTGCATCAGTCATGTCTGATATTAGCTGATCAGCGCAGGTTCGTAACGTGAATTAAAACGCTACAACAAAATTAATCTTCCTGAACCGCGCACTGCGTAATTCTACCCCCGCCACAAAACAACTCGCAAATGCCATATTTATTCGTCCTATTCTTCATACGCTAATATGGTGTGGTTCCCGTACGTGAATAATGACGTAGCTACCTTAGAACGTGTTCAACGCAAGGCTCTTCGATTTATATTTAACAGTTACCAAAACACTGACTCGCCCACCGAATTACGTTTTGCGTTCCTGCCTACGCTGTCTGGTAGAGCAAAGTTCAACCCCTGAAGTTCTTATTCATATTACTCCATAATATATTCAAGATGGATCCTTCTGCCGGCTTCATGAATTCTTCAGGAATTCTCATGCAACAACAACACGCTTTTTTGTTCCTTTTTCCTACTCGCAGAGCGTAAGTTTACCGAGCTTAACCACCTGAAGAGTTTACACACGCCTTCTACAAAAACTGGTTTGGTTTGGTCTTGAGGTTTAAAGTCCCAAAGTGCCTAAGGATAACTATAAACATCGTATTCGAAGGATGCGGAGTAATTTCGATCAACTGGGGTCTTTTAACGCGCACTGACATCGCACAGCACACGAGCGCCTTACCTGTCGCCCCCAGAGAGTAGTGGCCGCCAAGGCCGCAATTTGATCCCGCATCCTTGGGAATCGAGCGGCCTAACCACTGCACTAACCAAGCGGGGGGCTGGCAGTATTATTATTCCCATAAATGCACAGTAAATCTATGTTCTCATAAGTACTCTATAGTTTTCAGTTTCGCTGATTATACTACAACAGCATGTGTGTCCATCATCTTATACACTTTTGCTGAGACTTCAAGTTTTATACTTGTTTTCTTTGTACCATATTGGGACTCAAATTGTAGGGATTTGACGATGCATCGACCATGTCGTTTTGTGTCCTCAAGAATATTTGTTGTTCATATTGTGTTAGAGAAACAAGAAAAAATGAGGAAATAAAAACGAAGCACTTCACGCACAATTAAAATATGAAGAATAAAAAGGTTAATATTAAAGAAATTAACTGGATTACAATTACTCTTTTCCTTTCTTAAGCACTGTTTCACACATTTCTTGTGTGCACTGCTAATCGAAGTCCGGTATTCGCACTCACTCCCCCACACGTAGGACGCTGTATTGGGTACGCATTATGTCTATTAAAAACGAAAACACACACACACACACACACACACACACACACACACACACACACACACAAACACACACACACACACACACACACACACACACACACACACACACACACACACACACACACACACACACACACACACACACACACACACACACACACACACACACACACACACACACAAAATAAGGTAAACGCGGCGCCAGCCACTGCAGCGCAGACTCGTCGATGGCACGCTGCAGGCGGGGGCTGTGGGTTTACATGTTCCAAGACGCACTCTCGGGACGCTACACGTGCGGTTCAAGGTTCACGCGGCCGTCGCCCAAGCGGAATTCCCAATCAGCCGCTAACAACTGTATGCCATTCCTTTTTGCGCCCATCGCTGTTACTAGGGTGGTCAGTATTTCAAAATAAAAATAAACAAAACAGATCCCTGCAGCACTCGCGACCGGCACCACTGCGGTAATTCTCGGCATCCGGTGCTGCGAGAGCTGCGAAATTTCTACTTTCGTGATGCGGCTGAGACCTAACCTCTTTGACGTACGTTGCATTAACACGCCGCACAAACCCTCTAGGAGTGTACTCTGTTACTGCGCCGCCGATCTGTACTCGAAAGCTTTAATAAAGCGGCATCGAATGGAACTATAGACGCTGCCTATTTTTATGTGAGGTTCCATTTATTTCAGATGCGACATAAGGACGAATTCAACCATACTGCTGGCCCCGACTGACTGACCTGTGCACTCGCTATCTCGAATTACCTGTCGTCGCTTCACCTATGTGGCTTATTGCACTGACGTTTTCGGCTGGTGTGAACGTTTTCTTTAGCGGCAGAGGTGAAAGGACTCTAGTCAGGAGATGAACAAGGTTCCATAACAACCAGCTGCGCGAGATCGCACTTCGAATGACCGCGAAAGACTGGCGGATGGACGAGGGAGCTGTGACGTCACGCTCTTCGCCTCATGTCTGCCGGCGGGGCGAGGGCTGCTTGTCACGCGCTCGCTGGGCGCAAAAAATTAAACCGTCCGCTGAAACGTATGCGAGTTGACGCTATTGTTTAGTATAATTGGCATGTTGCGATTTTATTTGCAGCGTTTTCTCCAAATTGTCACAATTTTGTTAATTATCCCTTTAGAGAAATGGCAAAATGTCTTAATTTGCTTGACTCTTTTTGTCTACGCGTGCATTACGCAATGACATATAGAACGATGCTTATGTGAACGGATCTGCGAGGTATCCTTAATTACAAGTTAATTATAAGGGTGTCACTTAGGAAACCGTGTAAGAGATGGCTAAATATACCAGTGAGCTGGGCGTAGTGCTAGCAAAAGAGCATCATGTAACTCGAAATGCGCTGCTTATAGAGGGAAGAGTTCTGAATGCACACGCCCCAGAACGACACTAGCGATTTTAAGAACAGAGGATACCTTATCGTTTAGGGGAATAGAGAAATAGGTGGGCGCTAGTGCGCATGGCCAGGAAGAAAGCTGCACCTTTCGCTCTATCAGCGCAGCATTCCGCGCATGCGCGTTGTTACCCTGCAATTACCCTATTCACTAGCCTAGCAGCCCCCTCCCCCTTCCGTGTAAAACTCGCTGCTGCTGAAGTTTAATGGGTATTACTTAAGATAACGCAAAAGGTAGTTATTCTCCTGACCTTTGCAGGGAAAAATTAAAATGCAGGCAAAGCTTAGCAGCGTGCCCCACGCAGTGCTGCAACTTGCTTGAACCAAGAAGACGCGCGGTATGAAGACAACTGTGTAAATAGATTTTGAAGATACGGGAAATACGGGCCTTGCCCCGAAAACAATAATACAACCAAAGAATTTCGGTCTTGTTTGGAGCTGCTCAAATAAAGGGTAGCATCTACAACAAGTTGCGGCAACGTTTTTTAGCGGCTCGGTTCCTGCTTATTCTTGCTGGGAGTTCGACGCCGCAATATGAGCTGTGTGTCACTGGCTCCTGTGACCGTGGCCATGAGCAGCCCCGTCCACAGCACCGCGCGCTCTTCCTTCTTCTCTCTTTCTCACTGTCGCCGCGGAGGCACGCCTTCGCGGGCTCTCCATCGCCGCTCGACTCTCACTGAGCCTCAGGGAGAATAAACAGTCATAGAGTACGCTCGTCTCCGTTGTCCTATCTCCGGGGGTCACAACGCCCTACAGTTTCATTCAGTAGCGATGCTGAGTAGTAATTCTGAGCAGACATTTGCCTTTGGATCTCGCATTATGCCGGTAACGCACGAATAGATGTGGACATTTCTGTATTGCACGCGTCGTTATAGTCTGCTATGTCGGCAAGCAAGGGCATGAAGTTTCTCTCAGCATTGCTCAAGTTATTGAGGATTCAGGCAGTCTTCAATGTCTCGCAAGAATGCAAGATAGTTTTTACATCGATTAGATACAGTCTCTTGAAGCGTTATCTCAAGACAGAGAAATCGCCCTCGAGTGCTACCTATTTTTCTCTCACGAGACGAAACCTCTTCTTCTACGAAGAACAACTTAAGTTGCTTGGAATTCAAGAGCCATGGACGGGGCGACTACGCATGATAGCAAAGTGGGCACCCTTTTCTGCGTTAGTCGTTGCCTTAAAAAATACTGTGCTCTCCTTCTCTCTCTCTCTAAGCATCCTGCCCGGCATAAAAACCAATAACCTTGTGTAGACATTTGTTGTGACTTGCAAATTTGTTGTAATATAATTGAAGGCCACATTATTTGCTGATGTAGGCAGCACTACATATACCTGGCATTTAAATTTCCAGTTAGCTAGAGTAGATGCATGGAACTCTCTCTCGCAGGGTCTTTCTCATTACACTTCGCGTCGAATATGCCTTGCATTAAGCCGTCTGTACACGGTTTGGCTATGTAATTACTTCGGCACCCAAGTCTAGCAAAACGTCCAACACTCCCGAAAGACACAACACTACGGTTGACTCCAATGCATCGAACCTAGTGCACCAGAATTCATACTACATTGGTTTCCCAGGTAGTTAAAGTCAATAAACAGTATTCTCTATGGACAACCGGCACCGTCCACTCGAGGTCTTTGTGATGAAGAGGGCCAATAGAGCGCGCACACAAATTCGAACGTCTATCCTGACAAACTAAACTCAATGTTTAAAACTAAAATCAAAGCACCGCGAAGTCACTTTGTAAGAGCAATAAGTGACGTCATTTTTGCCGAGTCAACGAAGCTTGCACGTTACAAACGGGAAAGCACCGTCAGAGTCGTCGTCCATCTCCATTATGCACGTACCTCTCCATTGTACACAAAACAAACGTGCTCCTGACGATTTGGCATGCCACACTTTTTGAGACCGACAGACTTTGGAACTCCTTAACACATACGAAGCGGTCCGAGAAAGCAAGAAGGTTTGTGCACATTTAATCATGTTTTACAGTTTCACATATCGAATCTCGTTATCATGTTTCTTGATTGTGCAGTTTGTGCGCAGCCATCTGCAGCAAAAAAAAAATGGTTTTAATGAAAAGAAACACTGTGCTGATACTTGCACTGTCCAATAAAGTTTCGGGACAAAAATTACTACGAAGTCGAATAACTGCGCAATAAAACCTGGCGGTCAGGAACTGCAATGCGTCCATTGTACTTCCTTGACGGCTGGCACAATAAACGCGCTGCAATGTATGTCTCCATCTCTTGGCAGTGCGACCAATTTGCAATTTGCACGAATTGGATGTTTCTGAAATGTTAGTGGGAACGTGTACCAATCTTAACAAACTTCGTGCACAAAATTAAACTCTGCCTTGAATGTATTCGCCTAGTACCTACCTTTGAAGAACTTTATTAATTCAAGCAACCTGCAATAACTCAAATTCTGAAACTCACCGGATGTTGTACCTCCACTTCCTTCGACTCCGGTAGCCTTGCTCGGCAGGCGTCGCAATCTGGTGAAAGAAAATGGAAAATTTCTTAAATTACACCTATATAGACAACTAGTACACACACCGACGCAGAACGAACTACTCGTGAGTTGCTTTACAGAAACACACTTTTTTTTTTTGCTTCGAGCAGGTTACCATAAACAAATCAATGAAGATCCATCTATCCCTACTTAGCAGAGAAACGCCAAGGCCCATAAAAGCATTAGTGGGCAGCCCACCATCCATTGACCAACTACGATTTCTCTCACGCACAATGAAATAAAGCAGTGTGGCGCACCTTGCATCTGAGCCTCGATTGTAATGTGGAGATAGAATTCCACCTGCGAGTTTGAGAGAAGCTAAAAAACAATATAAAGTTGACCCCCAGGCTCTCGCATTCTTAGTGAAAGTACCTTTATCCCTTAAAGAAACATTGTGCTTTCATTAAATACTAATATATCAGGAATTAGAATCACCACCATCGGTCGTTTACGTGAGCAAAACGTAATGAAGAAAATGTATGTTTTTGAGCGAAGGTGTCCGTGTGGGAAAATAAGCTGCCTTTAAAATATTACTTCGCTTAGGGTAACAAACTGGATTCCAATTGGGAAGGAAAGCGTAGCAGGGTGCGGCAGAAAGTTAGGTGGGCGGATGAGGTTAAGAAGTTCGCAGGGGTCAAGTGGATGCAGCTAGCACAGAACCGGGTTAAGTGGAGAAATATGGGAGAGGCCTTCGCCCTGCAGTGGGTATAGTCAGGCTGATGATGATGATCGTGATGATGATAAAAATGCAACTTTACCATTGTTAGATTAGTCTTTGGCTTGCTGAAAAAACCAAAGCAGGCGTAAAAAAATATGGTTCACACTTAAGCACCGCCTCTAAGGGTATGACGCGAAAGGTAGGCTATCACACGACGTATAAAGTCCCGCTTTAACGAAGCCGTATGAACCGGCCTGCTTGGCCTACGGTAACATGAATGCTAAGGGTATGGCAGGCTGATTCTGACATCACGCTCCTACATGAAAGGCGAGTTGCGATTTGGCATCCCCTGCCAAACGTAATGTCAGTTAGCTCTACATCCAGGTGCTCAGCCATGCTTGTGATATTTAGCTCACAATATCAAAGCCGACGGACGTCCGCCCATGCCGAAATTTTGGTGAACGCGTCCTTTAAATGTCAACCCGTTAAAATTCAATCAAGTTTAATTACCCACTAAAACCAGGCAGGTTTCTTCTCAGCCGCAGCAGTGTCTTAACGTGGTTACGTCGGCACCTCATGCGAGAGTGAATTTATTTTGGTGAGATTTCTGGAGACCCGGAAGGAATTTTGGGAATTGCCAGGGCCAACAGTCGTGATAGCAGTCTGAGCATACATGGTAATACCCTATTAGGTCGTGCACGTTAATCGACGGACGGCCGCCCCAGGTGCCCTGTCTTCATGGCGCATACAAGCCGGCCGGAGACCAGCGAAGTGCGGGCATCCGAAACCCGAGACCTAAAGTGGCGTCGCGTGACGCGCCGACCCTCGGGGACCCCTCTTCCGCGCACCGCACTTGCTGCTGTGCACGCGGCTGTCCCGGTCGTCTTGCTGCCGGTCTTCTCGTGCCCACCTCGCCACTGCCAGAGCCTTTCCATCGCATCGCCTTCGTTTAATCCCATCCCTTCAATTCGGCGCACCGGCGGTGATCCCTCGCCTCCGAGGAGACAGTTGAACGCGCCGAATCCCCCTTTTATGTCCATCTTCACCAAGAGCAACCTCATCATCATCGCGGACAAACAGGCGTTGTTCGATTGCGTGAACCTCCGGATTATGGCCTTCGCCCCAAAACTTCGCTGCCGAGTTCACATGTGCTGAGCCAGGCCACGGAAACTGAACCCACACTTGGAAGACAACAATGGGGCAACCATAAAGGCCCCAATATAGTCCGACGTAACGCACGCGCGCGCGCACGTCGGCCTCCGCGCCGTTACGTCGGCGAAAAACCGAGGTCTATAGTCCAACGTCACGGCGTGATGGACGTAGCGAGCGCGAGCCGACGCGGCCCAACGTCGCCGACGCGCAAATAGAATCTCGCCTATTTCTCGCCGACCGCGTCAGCCGCGTCGGCCACGCATCCCAGCATTGCTCACGCGCGGTGAAGATGGCTGCTTGCATGTAGACAGCGATTGCGCGCGCATTTCAGACACTGTTGCGGAAAAGCTGCTAGAAGGCATTCGAGCGCAGCCCTGCGTCTATGATATCAAACGGATTGACTACAGACGCGTTCAGAGGAAAGAAAAATGTCTGGGATGCATACTGTCAGTAGTGCGACCGGGCTCAGCTGTGAGTTCTTCGCTGCGGTGCGTGTGCCATACTCGTTTTAATGCATTGCTCTAGAAGGTGTAACGAGGGTGTTGTTTCACTTATCTGCAGTACATTCAGTGGAAGAATACCAAAAACTGCAGAAGCGGCTTCGCATAGAGTTGTGACCGGTACACGCCGGAATCGAAGGCCGTACTCGATTTGGCCACACGGAACGTCAGCGGCTCAACAACCAGGGAATTCGCGAAATTTATGGAATTCTACAGGAACTGCAGCTGGCCGAGAAGTGATCCTCATTACTGTGTAATCTCTAACTTTTCTGTAATCGTACAGATACTTAAATTATGATTAGTTTTCAGTAAAACACGCACGTACACAATCATCGTTCCGTCTGTAGCCGTCGTCGACGCGGGCTCAGGCCGTTGCTGGGCAGCACGTCTCCACGGCTGGCTGTACTTACATGCTTTGTGCCATTTGAACATTCGCAGTAAACACATCGCATCATTGCCTTGATGACAACAGTAATTAGTGCCTCGATAGGCAGTTCGTTCCTGTAGGTGCCCTGTCGTCTGCTCGAAAATGCACGTCGAAAACGTACCAGCCCTCGAGGGCGTCTTGTGCGCATGCGCGCCGCACCGGGCACGCCAGCCGCGCCAGACTGTAGAAGCTGCAGTTTTTTGACGCGCCCGTCGTAGACGACGTGCCGTGGCCGACGTCGCCGACTCAGCCAGTCGCGTCGCAAACGTCGGACTATATTGGGGCCTTAAACCTCATTACAAACGGCGGCAGCAAAATGCGCTCACAGCTTCTCAACGTTGCTCGGTGAGGCCAATCATCATCGCCGGTGTGTTTCTCATTCTCATTGCGTTAAATTTCAGTTTCGTAAGCACCAACCTCAATTTACTCCTAATAGAATACATATGGTGAGCGCTTGCATTGCCATTGATTTCTCATCTCAATTCGCTCTATTTTATCGGTATATACAGCGAGTGATTTTCTTAATCCTTGCAGAATGTTTTTAACCCTGCGAGAGGTAGGTCGGTTCGGAGTGTGCACGCGTCTTGTACAACAAGGGGCGAATTTTGAACACGACAGTGCCCAATCATGAAACGATTAATTAGCTAAAATTACGGATCAAATTTTCATTTCATTTGATAGGCTGTTGCGACCCGAACCCACAGTGGCTTCCTCGCTGGAAAAAGGACGCGGAGACGGAAAATCAGGAAAAATCGACAAGACAAAAACTTATATTTACGTGGTTACATATTGGTATATTATGACAGAGTGTATAGAGAGCAGCAAAGAAGGGGACAAAAAAGAACAATACAGTTATGCGCACTTGAATAGGGTTTTCCTCTCAGGGCCATGCCCTTTTTTTTCTTCGATCAGCACAGCTCTTCTTTCGGTGCTGTCTTACGGTAGCATCGCTGAAGCTTATTTTATGCAATCCTTGTTGGTATCGCTTTGCTTTTCTTTTATTTATCTCAGTGTTTATTTTGAACGGCAGAGTTGAGCTGAAGCGCAGAGTTCGCTCGGGCATCCGACAGTATCACGCCGAGCGTGTATGCAGGTGCTGTAGGTTATCCGATAAGCAAAGGAAGGTTGCCATCTCCTCGCGGACGCTGTCCTTCGCTCTCTCGGCCCCTTCATCGCCTAAGAACACGGACTGTGGTTCGGCGAGTTTCCGCTGCACCCCAGGTCACACGTAAGTACACACACAACAAAGAACAAAAGAGACGCTGGCCACAGAGGCACGTGCTCCTTCGCCTGGTCTCGGAAGGCGCATTCAATGTTTACGGCGTAGAAATTCCGAGGAACGGATCGAGGTCTCCGTCTCGGAAAAGTTGCCTTGAGGGCGGCAATCTCCCGTTTCCTACGAGATGTCTGCTAAGTGGAGACCTTGACCGCCAAGACATACATGATGAACGCAGGTTCGTAACAAGACCAACGTTATATTAAATAGTTGAAATCTGTGTCCACAGAAGCTGCGTCCAGTTTTTAAATTTTCTTTGTCCGCAATGCGGTTACAAAAGTAAACGCCAAAAATACTATTCTTTATTTATAATGAATATCTTTAAAAATGCGTTGGAGGCACTTAGATACATTTTAAAGCGACACTAACGACATCCAAAGATGCTATGAAAATCTAATAAACTACGTTTGGTGACACTGTCACCGCATATCTAGCAGCAAAAAATCGAATAATTGCTGAGATATTGCGATAAGAAGTTGAGGTTTTTTCTTGTTCCCGCTGGTCGTATTCAAACTGTTCCCTCCGACTACGTAGTCGGAGTTGAGTGACGCACACTGTGACGTAACCGGAGACTCCGTGATAGCTAGCGAGCCGGCGTGGCCCGAGGCGTCGCATCCCTCAAGGGCTAACATGGCAACAGCGTACTCGCAATGACGGCCAAAGCCGAAATAAATAAAACGATGAAGAGAGTAATTTACCGAGCGATGGGCCCATAAAGGAAGAAAAACAAAACATAGAGTGCTTGTAAATCACACTACTTTACATGTTTCTCAAGCTTTTGCGCTCCTTCTTGCACTGCGTATAAACAAACCGAGCCCTCGGTCATCGCAATGCTTCCCGACATGTTTGCATACAAATAAGATTTAGTTACCAGCAAAATAGTGTCCTCGCTGCTGCGCTTGTCTGTTTTGAAGCTTCGTCGCACTTTTTTCCTTCAAGGTTTGTGCTAAAGCTCCGTGTTCAGCGAAAATTACGTCCACGGTAGCAGAGCGAAGAGCCGGCGCCACTAAATGTGCCAGCGCTGTTAAATTCCACATGTTAAAATGGATCCAGTGCACATTATAGTGCGCATAGGCATCCAGAACATTAGTTACAAGTCGTGAGACCAGGCAGCATGCTGCGATGGTCAAGAAGTAGTAATTTTTAGACCGGCAGCAGAAACATTTCATTGTAAATGGGACCATAAGGTAAAGTGCAGAAATATTTCCGGTATTCCTGCAGCGCTGTATAACGTAGGGTCTGAGCGTGACATTTTGAAAAGGGTAAAACGTATGCCTGTCAGAGCTGGTGCAAAATCATTCTTTTTTCAATTGCATTCCGGCACTCTTCCAGTCAAACCATGGCTGCAGAACAAATGGCTCTTTGTACCTTGGTCTATTAACTGCATTATTTGCAGAAAACCCCAGACCATTGAACACATCTTCTTGGAGTGCCATGATACAGTTTTCTTCTGGGATATCGTGAAGCGAACTTTAAAAAAGAATTGCCAATGACGCCATTCGGTATCCGATATCTTCCATGCGCCCACCCTGAAGGAGTGCCGAATGACATGCTGATGCTATTATGTATGCATAGCGTATGGAAAACGCGTATGGATGTCAGGCATGAGCGAACCGTTGTACACCCCGCTCGACACTACTTCATCGAGAGTGTGGTATACCTGAGAGAAATTCTGCGTGCACAAGATAATTCTCCGGAGTGGCTACCTGTACTGGACCAGCTGGCTTCAGTAAAGCCCTTTTAAATCAAGCGTTTTAGGCAGAACGTGCCTAGTGCTTTTAGCATTCCTTTTGTTTTGCTTTGGTGGTGTGTATTCAGAGTGTATGCTGTGTGCTTAAAAAAATTGGTAACAAAGAAAAAAAAAAGCGGCGTAGTCGAGCGGTTAGCGCCGAACGTTTCTGAGTAAGCAGTTGCGAGTTCGAATCTTACGGCTACTGAAGTTTTTGTTTTGTTGCTACAAATAGATTTTTTTTTTACCTTTTGTAATGTATTTCTGGTGCTTCGTTATCTTTAGTTTTTACTTTTTACCCGAGGCCCTTTTTTTCGCCGGCCGACGAGCGAAATATATCGACGCTCTCCTTCGTATGAGCGGCAAGTATGCCCCTTTTGTTTACGATGCCTGCAAATAGCACGTTGAAGTCTTCTTGACGCAGTATGTTAGTCAGATGTGCCATTATTTAGTGAACAACTGAATAATGCGTTTTTCTTTCGGTACTTAGCATATGTATGCTTTTCGTGGCGTACGTAGCTGCAGTCGAGCGGTCCGGTCGCAGTCGAAGCCGCGACGGCCGCGATATGTTGGCGCAGAAGTGTGAACGAAGGAGCTTGTCGGCGGCAGCGGATTTCGCTCGCTCGCGCTTCCGAATGCTCAAATGGGAACGAGTAGGCGCATCTGCTGCTCCAAGCTCGTAATTCAGGCGCTGCAGGTCCAAACAAACTATCCGAGTGCGCACGAAATGCCTAAACCGAAACATAACCAAAACTGAAGTGGGCGCCTGTGACGCCTTCAAGTATATTTTTGTATTTGCCTTGCAATGTTTGTGTTGTCTTTTCGCCGTCGTTTACGTATGATAAAAGCGTGTTATTATATTCGAGACAAAACCTACGACCGCATTCAAACGAGCAGCGTAATTCGCATTTGTCAGCTTCCGTGATCCCTAGCGCGTCACGTGATTTGTAGTTGCGAGTTTCAGCTTTGGCGGCGATACCTGTATTTCTGTGCTTCCTCTTTACTACCTTATAACAGCTCTGTTTTCAGTAAGAGTGGATTTTTTTGTAATCAGGAATTGGCATTCTATCGATGCAAGCCCACTTCTGTTTTCTCTTTACTGTCCCTTTAAGTGCGGTGAGGCTGATGCCCTGATGCGAATCTTTTTGCCCATTTTCCTCGCCGGAAGTGAGCGGCACTACCGGTGACGTCACAATTGTAGTCGACACAGTCGTCAAAAACAAAACAACGAAACAGATTTATTGTCCCTTCGTTTACAACACTCGCTCGCACGGCGTACAGAACACACACTGCCCGAAAAGGGTCCGTTTCGGTGGCGGCACGGTCCACTCGGTCCCTCTCAGCACACCCTCTCCCACCAGATGTCCAGGGTCGGAATGGCCGAGTAACCTGAGAGCTACTTCGCAGCGCAGCAGAGCACCCCCCGTCGAGTCCGAGGCGGGACCCCGGAGAGGGTCTGCGCGCATTCCGTCCGTTGGCCGAACATGCGTGGCGTCTCTGTCGACAACATTCGGCCATCCTTTTCTTTTCAACCGCCCTCGGTTGGAATGGGGTCTTGCGTTTTCCCTTTTTTTTTTTCTTACTCGTAGGCCGCTTGTCCCTCGTCGCTTTTGGTGTCTTCTGAAGAGGAATCGCCGCTGGCCGCGGTTCCAAATGTGAAGCACCTCATCCGGTCCGCCGCCACGACGGCTTCGTAGAATCGCCGAGTACGCTGTACTTCGGGGAAGTCTTGCACTTTGTATCGGTCGTTGGGAAGCGTTTCCACGACCATGTGCGGTCCCCTATACTTTGGGCACAGCTTGCGCGACTCCCCCGTTGAAACTGGCTCCCTCTCGATCAACACCATGTCGCCTGGTTGGTAGCTGGGCGCTGTCTTTCGTCGTTTGTTGAAACTCTCTCTCTGTTTCTTCTGGTCCTGACAAATATTGTCAATTGCCGTCTCCCGTAGCTTAAGTAGGCTGGCGTCAAGCTCCAGTGCGATGGCGTCATCAGCTGGGTCTCCTGTCACGTTTCGTGGGTGAAAGTTGAAAAGCAGACTGAATGACGTCGCTTTCGTAGCTCGATTTACGGTGTTGTTGATTCCCCATTGCACCTGCGTTAGAGTTTCGCCCGAGTCTTTTCCGTCGCCTAGTTTTGATAGACTGGCAATGGCGGGCGTTATCATTCGGTTGTACCTCTCGACCTGCCCGTTGGCCCTAGGCGTGCACGTTGCGCTCTTCACGCGAATTATGTTGAGTGACTTGCAGTACTTCTCGAACTGTCGGCTGGTGTAAGCGGTTCCCTGGTCGGTGATCAGTCTTCGTGGAGCCCCGAAAGTGGCAACAAGGTCTCGGAGAAAACCCTTTGCATAGCTTGACGCGGTGCTTCTCACAGCGCGAGTGATCACAAACTTCGCAAAGCCATCCACTGCCACAATGACGTGCGTATTGCCGCTAGTGCTGCGGATAAATGGGCCCAAGTGATCCATATGGATCGTATCGAATGGCACGGCCACTTTTTCGATGCTGTGCAGCCTTCCCGGCTTTTTTCCGGAAGGAGCTTTACGATACAAACATTCCAAGCAGCGTGAGATGTGCCGTTTTACGTAACGTCGCATCCTTGGGAACCAATATTTGCTTTCTAGCAAGGCCATAGTTTTGTCAACTGCGAAGTGTCCCACATCGTCGTGACACCGTCTTGCAATTTGCCAACGTGCCGCTCGTGGCACCACCCATAACAAGCGCTCCTCACCGTTGTTGGATGATCTCCTAAAAAGCACGCCTTCTACCAGGGCATACTCCTTTCTTATGCGGTGCGCTTCTTTCGTCTTCGAGGATCCCCTCAAGGTGTCTGCGATAGACTGTAACTTTGGGTCCGTTCTCTGTGCTAGCGTCAACCAGTCGTCGTCGGTGAGCTCCGTTTCAAAGACATTAATGCTTCTTGCAACATCAGTCTCTTCTGCTTCCGAGGTAGGCGCCCTGCTGAGGGCATCAACATGACGCATTGAAGCTCCAGCGATTGCAATTGTCGGCTTTTTTTCGTTGCAGCTTACGAGAATGAAGGGTTCCGAATATTCTTCTTCCATGCACAATGTTCCCCTTGCGATTTTCCGGTTTTGCGCGATGATCAGCGGAGACTCTGAGACGTTCGCTACAGGTATGCATAACTCGCACCCTTCGTTTTCCCTCATCACACAGCTTGGTACGTATTGGCCGCGTGGCTCGTGCAGCTTTCCGTGGACGAAGATGTCACTGTGAGTAACGTTGTCACTTCCCAGTGCAACGAAGCCGACGTAATTCGGAGGTATGACAACAGCCTCCTTTGCCCACAAGTTCACTCGGCGCGGTGGTAGGGCTGGTACAGCTAAGTTGGCCAGAGTCCCGTCCTCATCCTCCGACTCATCATGCTCCTCGAAAATGCGCACTGTATTTTTGCGGCGTACAACCGTTATGTGCGGCTGTTCGGTAAAGGGTTGCCCGACAAGCAGTGGGACAGCTAGTACATCGTCTCGAACAATGTGGATCTGGACGTCGGCTGTAGCCTGGTCCACCGTCAATTTCGCTTCAAAACTGCCCATTGGCGTCGTTTTTCCCGATCCGTACCTGCTGATCGTAAAGGGACGGCTTAAAGGTTCGTATGAGAGTTTCAACTTTTCTGCTTCGCTCTCCCGCATCGTTATGCACTGGCTTCCCATGTCGACGTATGCCTTAATCGGCTTCCCGTTCACGTTGACACTCATGAAATACTTCTGATTTGGCACCATGCTGCCCACTGTATCGTTGCTCTCTTGCGCAAGGACAGCTGGTTTCGTCCCGTTGCTAGTTGTCGAGCCTTTCTTCGAAAAGCAATCTTTTGTCTCGTGGCCTGATTTTCCACAATTTGTGCATCGCGGTTTGCGTTGAAGTTTTGGGCATGCTGCCGAAAAATGTCCGTATGAAGAGCAATTAAAACAAAGTGGCTCGCCTTTTTCGTTGTATTTCCGTCCGGATGCCTTTGCCGATTCGCCTCCGGTGCGAGGTGGACGTTGAGAAGTTGCCGCTATGCAGTCGTTGCCCTCTTGGACGCGGTGTGAACGTCGAGCATTCAACGGTTGATAGGGTGTCTTGGGTCTCGTCTGCTTCATGGTGTCCGTTCTGTCGCAGAGCCGTTTCACGCACTGGAGCAACTCATCTGGGCTTGCGTAGTCTCGAACGCTGAGGGTCCGCACCAGATCTTCGTCGTTGAGTCCAGTGATGACGTACTCGATACAAGCCGCTTCACCGATGTTGCAGCGCCTTGCTTTGGCCAGCTTGTCGTAGAAGTACGCTTCGACACTTTCGTGGCGCTCCTTTGTTCGTGATTCCATGTCCCGGAATGTGCGTTGGAACCTGGATGCCGAAGGAAACGCCCTCTTCATTTCAGCTTTCCAGTCGGCCCAAGTTCGTTGGACATCTGTGAGCCCATCATACCACGTTTTTGCGACGCCCTGCAGCTTCGTGAGGGCGAAGCAAGTGGTCTGCTGGTCGCTCCAACTATAGGCTGCAGCCAGATTGTCCACTTTGTTGAGCCACGTCTCGACCGTTGGCTGATCGTGCAAAGATGGGTCGAATATTGGCACCAGTTGCGCGCTCGCGGTCGCCAATCGTCGATCCGCGACGCCCGATGCACCTGCTGACGGGTGGTGTGGTGGCGACTGAGCCGATTGCATTAGCTGGGCTGCTCCCTGCAATGCCTCTCGTACCGCCGTCTGGATCGCCGCCTGCATCAGCGCCTGGTAGTCGAAGGCACTGGGAACGGGCACTGCTTCGTTGGGGCTGTCCATGTCGTGGCTGCTTGCCGTTGCAGCGTGCATGGATCCCCTTTCGACGTTGGGCTCCGTCTCGCCCTCGTTCTGTACGCTCTCGTTCGTCGAGTGAGCCGGTCGAGGTCCTCCATTTGTTGTCTTCGAACGTAGCATCATCGTGGCTTTTCGTGGTCGAATAATTTTAGAGGCACTCGTTGGGGAAGGTAGTTGGTTGAAATCCCACTTCTGGGTAAAAGTTCTGTAGTCGACACAGTCGTCAAAAACAAAACAACGGAACAGATTTATTGTCCCTTCGTTTACAACACTCGTTCGCACGGCGTACAGAACACACACTGCCCGAAAAGGGTCCGTTTCGGTGGCGGCACGGTCCACTCGGTCCCTCTCAGCACACCCTCTCCCACCAGATGTCTAGGGTCGGAATGGCCGAGTAACCTGAGAGCTACTTCGCAGCGCAGCAGAGTACCCCCCGTCGAGTCCGAGGCGGGACCCCGGAGAGGGTCTGCGCGCATTCCGTCCGTTGGCCGAACATGCGTGGCGTCTCTGTCGACAACACAATTATGCGCACCACATCGGCAATTGTTGTATCGGGTGTTGGGCGGCGACCGACACGATGTTATGTTGTTAGGGCCGCCTATACGGGCTTGTTTATCGATTCGGTTTCCTCTAATTTCTAGATAATTAAAATTATGCGCAAATCCGCTCTACGCAAAGGGTTTTACACATTCTGCTTCCATGTCTTTTTGTATATGTGATGTCACCATCCAAGTTTCTTTGTTTTTGACCCACACTGAGCCAAATTATAGTTCCTTCGGTGATCTTGAGTGTTTCCTACGCTTGATTGAACGTTTTGTATCCAATTCAACATATATCCGCCGTTTTTTTGCTCATTTTGCGAGATATCTAACACTGCATCGACGTTTTTCCCCTGGATTGAACATCGTCATCTAAGTTTCTTCGATTTTCACCCAAATTAGAAGTGCTTTGGTAATCTTAAGAATTAACTGCATTTAATTATACGTTCTTAGTCTAATTTCACAGAATTCCAGCATTTCTATCTCGATTTTGACGTTTTTTTTTGGTACTATTTCGACGTCCGTGCTGTTGGCATGTGCCCTGACTAAGTCTTCATTCTGCGCATTTTGATGAAAATTTGACATTTGTGGCTATAATCAATTGCTCTACAGTCATCAAACTTTGCTTCTAGGTTCATTTTTTCCTCCTCTGTCGCATGCAATCATTCCTTTTTTTCCGATGTTTATTCGTTTAAACACTGACACGGTTGGACACCTTGCGCGGACGCAGATCTTTTGCGCACCCCAATCAGCCTGGTAAGGCTTTCGCCTTAAAATAGCATCCTCTTATTTCTACTCAAGCACATACGAAAGCCGTTTGTCTATTTTATGCCTTAGACGCAGTCAACGTGAACGCTGCCAGAATAATTCTTCAAGCGACGCTGCTTTATAAATGTGCATAGCGGGAGCCATATTTATAAGCTCAAAGCGTATTTTGAAGCACTGCCGGTAAAGGAATTTTAAAAATTGTACTCATATTCTATAGGCAGCCTTTGCTGTCTTACCGTAGTGTTGGCACCGAATATCAATAGTAAAGTTGATTGGATGTTTTAGTTAAAAAATCCCTTCCTTACTGAACTCTATGTTCGTCTTGCTGTACAATCCACCTGCAGAGCCCGTAAACGACGTCTCTTTCGCGGGGAGAAAATAACGGTCAGTAAACGGTTAAAAGAAGCAGCCGGTAGAAATTATTTGGTAGAGCAATATTTTCGAGTTTGTTACGTAAGCAGTAAGACGGAGAGCGTTCCAAATTCATAATTTTTAATTGTTATGTTAACCAAGTCAATTTTGAGTTGATATAAAAGGCATAATAAAGTAGCTTACCTGACACGCCACACGCCTTTATAATGAGGGTTATAGACAAAGGAGCCGCGATGGCCTCTCAAACTCAATTGTCCATTTTCTTTATTAATCTGCATACAGTGACGAACATGACCATCACACATTACTGCGTGGTCGCCTCACTTAATGAGTTTCTCTACCATTGGTTCTCGAACATCGAGATACCGTGTTGTAGAACATTTAGTATTGTCAGCAAGCATCGGAATACGAGAACTGCCATAGGTGAACCTTCCATCAAATGGGATATCTTCGTAAACGAACATACGCACACCAATGTTTTAAAAGCAAACATCGCGCTTAAAACATTTCTCACCCCGCAAAATCTAGCCCTCATGTTCACGTGCTCGCAACACTCATTATAAAATTCGAGTACCGTGTTCACGATCTAAACTATCTCACACGTACATTTAAAATCTTTAATATACAGCAGGTGCTATGCTCTTGTACACTACAAACAAATGCATACAATGAGTAGGCCGGCTAAGTTCCAGGTGGCATTGAGACGTGGAAATGCGTTTTGCGGTTGCATGTTTCCTCGGGACATCTTAGTGGAGTGCGAACAAGGGACAGCAAAAGCTTCAAATTTAAGTCTGCTTTGGCCACATCTTTGGCTACACGTGCTGCGCCGCAGAAACCATCCCCAATCAGGTGTGAGCAAAGGGAAGGAATGCAAAAAAAAAAATAAATAAATAAAAACACTTGATAACGAAAGCAATCCACAACTTTGCGTGAAGGGGGTTAGATTTAGGGCGTTTAACTTCCTAAACCGACTCGCGCTATAAGAGACGCCGTAGTTGAGAGTCCTAACATTTCAATCCCCTGAGGCGCTTTAACACGCATCGACACTGCGCAGAACAAGGGCATCTTTCTTTTCACCACCTCTGAAAAGCGCCCGTCGCGGCCGGGATTTGATGCCGCATCCTCGAACACAGTAGTGAAGCGCCCTAACCACTGCACCACGACTGCCCAGCGAAAAGAATCAAAATTCTTTTCTGCGGAAAGCACGCATTATTCCTCAGCGTAATAAAATCTGTGCACCTAGATTCAGCTGCAGGGATCGCGTCTGGCTTCAAACAGTGCCGCTCGCTACATCCTTAATTCTGAACGGTCGCACGCTTGCTCAATCAGTCCTTATCTTATCCGGTCACCCAGTGATCGCCTGCCGCTAGCTTAGCTTCCAGTGTGCGGAAACAATTGCACGATCGCGGGCAGGATGCACTTGCGACTTGCGATAAGGCGGCCGTGAGGCAGCCGGAATCGGCTGCTCTTGGCAACGACGCCCCTTGATAGAATGATGCTGAATGGCAGCACGGAATGGTGTCACTAGAGGAGACGAGACTAAAACTCTAACAGGCAGGATAAGTAAGTTGCAGGCAATTCTTAACGCTAATCTTGTGGGCACGGGGAACAGTATAACTAGAGTACTGCTGCTAACATCCCTGTCACATGTAAGCGGACACCATCGGTTTCGGACCATCATCCCGAAGTCCAGAAAATAAAGTAAAGCCGCCCGAGGAAGCACCAGTCAACGTGCACGTCGGACAAATGTGTGCTTAATATTCCACTACTTTCATTAAGCACGGCACGATGTGAAAATGGAAAATAAATTGTAAATAAAATAAACAAAGCACACGCACGCACACACGCACACTGCGCGTGCGTATACGGGGGTCTCGGTTCTGCCAGTCTTGAAGCCATAGGTAGCGTAAGAGGGTTCTAGCACAGCTTTCGACCTCGCTCTTGATCACGTTCTACGTGACGCTGGCGGTAACAAAGGACGTTCTACGTCCGCCGCTATGGCTGATTGTGGCGCTGGTGAACACTGTCAAGGTTGGTATAAGAAAGTAGCAGGGGGGATAGCGGCCGATTTAGCTCAGTTGAAAGAGCACCGGACGCGATACTCGGAGGTCGTGGGTTCGGTTCCCACCATCGGCACGTTGTTTTTCTTTCTACTTTGTGCTTATTTATCTTTCCCCTAAACAGATTACATAACTAATTTATGGGATTACAGAAGTAAAAATTAAAAAAAAAACATAAAAGTACAATCATCAATGTTTTCCTTGGTCTCGCCGACTGTTGGCTTATTTCTTTCACATATATATATATATATATATATATATATATATATATATATATATATATATATATATATATATATATAACCGCCCCGCCGGGGTGGCGCAGTGGTTACGGCGCTCGACTACTGTTCCCAAGGACGCGGGATCGAATCCCGGCCTCGGCGGCCGCTTTTCGGTGGAGGCGAAAAGCAAGGCGCCCGTGTGCTGTGCGATGTCAGTGCACGTTAAAGAACCCCAGGTGGTCGAAATTTCCGGAGTCCTCCACTACGGCGTCTCTCATAGCCTGAGTCGCTTTGGGACGTTAAACCCCACAAAACCAAACCAAACCATATATATATAACCATGAACCAAGGGCTAAAAAATCCCATACTTGAGGTATGACAGGGCAATCAGTTGCATACAGCCGCCTTGCGCACCACAGGAATCTTTTTGCTTTGCAATTTCTTATAGTTAGCTAGTTGTGTTAATTTTCCTAATTTACTAAATGCCTCCAGGCCGTAAATGGGCAGTGGAAAATTGGAGAGCTCCTTCAGAAACCCCCATTCCATTAGTTGCGATAAAGGAAACGTCACTTGTATCTTCCTGCTGGTGCTGCAAATAAAATCACGTGACTGCGCGTTCGTGCGCCACGGTTGCGGTGCTCTCAGTCGTGGTTTGAGTGAACGAAATTAGCTGCGGCAGTTACTCTTCCTCCTCGTTTTAGCGTCAGGCCGATATGCCTACTATGGTTTCTTCGTCCGAGTTAGCCACTAGGCGCACTTCACGGTCTAGTTCTTTCTATTAATGCACTTCTCACGTGATCGTTTTTTTAGCATTTGAAGAAAATCCGCGAAATATGAAAAAAATACCACGTGGCATGCGGTCTTGCGCTACCGTTTTGCAGCGCTTCCAATTGCGTTTCGAATTATCGAAGCGTGCGCGCTCCCGGTCTCGAAACGGGCGCCCGACGGACGCCGCTATCAGCGTATATCAAAACTGCGTCAGCCTATTCTGCCGCAGCACACAAAGCCCGAGTCAAGATCCACGATAAGCAATGGGCAGCAATCGTGGACAGAGATTTTATGGCGCTATCTCACTGACAAAAAAAGAAGGCAAAAAAGGCGCTCAAGTAGCATAATTCAAGGCAGGCTCATTTGTGTCATGACGCAGCCCGTAAAATGAGCGGCAGCCGTACACTTGGGCACGGTCACCGCATGCGTTTCGTTCGTCTAAACATTGTTGGGAGCGCAGCAATATTATAACGCACAGGCGCAGAGATGTCTAAGTTTATATATATATATATATATATATAATCTTAGACGTCTCTGCGCCAGTGCGTTATATTATTGAGTTATAATATATATATACACATATATATATATATATATATATATACACCTTCGGTTCAACAACCACCGTGCCCATGCCAAGTGCCTTCCAAATCTTCCATTACTGAAACATATAAACGTAGAACCTCACTCATTCGACTCAATAAATGTAACTATTCTCCAAGGGGGCTTCAAAAACACTCGAGAACGTGAACAACGTGAATCTTATTTTATTTACAAATATAATACCATTCAAGACGGTCCTAACGAGAATCCTGGGACCCTTTCGTTTATACATGCTCCCCAAACCAAATAATCTGCTAATCATTTTGAAATGGCTTGTACCAAATTATTATTAACTTATCACCTAACACTTCTAGCCTCCTGGATGTTTGGTTAAATAATAATTGAGGAAAGATTTAGAGGTCGTACCGCTCACTCATGTTGCAGTCTCTCAACGCCGCCGCCCCCCCCCCCTTTTTTTTTACAGCAATGGCCGGGGGGGGGGGGGGGGGGCGAGTGGTTAGAGCGTTTCCGAATTCCACACATGGCTGCCCGGCTAAAAAAAAATACCACGGGCTTTTCTTATTTTTTTTTTTTCACAGTCCAGCTCACCGCTCATCCTATGCAGAAGGCAAAAAGGACAACCAAGGCAAACGGCGCTAATTGCACGCACAACTGCGTCTTTTTTAAGTGATGCGCTAACTCTGAGTGCGAAGAAGTCGTACATTCTAAAGCCTTTCCTCTCGATTACCCGTGCCCGCACACGCCACATTCCCTACAACACCTGTTTGACCTTACCCTGACCGGGGAACCCACCCCGCCCTGTGTTTTTATTTTTTTATTTATTTATTTATTTTCTCAAGTACCTACATATCGCCCTGGTTGGCATTACAGTAGGGGGGACGAGGCAAAAAACTGGAACACTTGTCAGTGCCGAAGTTCTAAAGTGAAAACAGTACAGGCATCAAATACATCGTCCTGATGGGCATTGCAGAAGTGTGCGTTTGTGCATTCTCTCTTGTCTATTCTTGTCTGGAGCGTTCCCCCGTCCTCAACCCCACCCTCCTTCCACATTTTCCCCTCCCCCTTTTTCTTCTTTTTTCAAACTGTTAAGAACAGTCCTTACTCGTGTCAACTATATTGCTTTGTTTGCATTGTAGCGGTGATTGCTTAAAAAGGCAGTCCCAAGCGATATGCGATATATATATATATATATATATATATATATATATATATATATATATATATATATATATATATATATATATATATATATATATATATATATATATAAGGCACGTTGGCAGAAAAAGCTGAACACTTCTTTTCCGAATCCCCATTACAAGATTATGAGACCCACCTGGCCCCGAAGTGATAATAAATAATTAGCAAAATTTATCTTAGTTAACTAATTGCGCGAAATATACAAATACTCGAGGAGCTCCACATGTCGGAATATGATTTACCGTTGGTTTGAATAATACTTCCTTCTAGGCGAGTTGGTTCATATTAGCAAAGGGAATAAACTTGCGCAATAGGCAGAAGAAAGAGGCGTGACGACAGGACAGAGCGCAAACTTCCAACTGGTTTTTATTAGAGAAACTGTACCTACATGTATAGCAAAGTAAAGTCAGATGTCGAAGCCATCCAAAATAAACAAGTGTTTCACCAGGCCTCGCTGCACCGTATTTTTTACATCACTGGTTCAAATAATTAGTGCAAGTTACGTGAAACACCCCGTATACTGATAAGAATATTGTATAAAGCTAGCGAAAGCTCGGGAGCAAGAAAGTTTACGCTCAGAGTCAGCCAGGGCTATATGATATGTGCATATGCGTTAGCAGAAAGCAGTGAAGCCCCGGAAATGTGCCGCAAAAAGAAAAAAAAAACTCATCTCCAGCTCCTGTCTTGAACATGACCGGCTTCACGTAAGAATGGATCGAATAGGGTACAAAACGCCCAGGCCATAAGCACAGCAACCCATGCCGCAGGCGGCATCGCCGTGTGCTTGCTTTTGCTATCTCAAAAAAATTCGGAGTGGTACCATATTGTCATGTAAAGATCCTCCTCGAGCTCTCTCTTCATAACTTCCTGGGTTATGAAGGGTCGTTCTTCTCCCGAATAAGCGGCACCAGAACCAAAGTTACATATTTCATAGCACATAATTTATTTACAGTGTTAGATGACTGCACTGATCAGATAATTTGATCAACACTAGAATGGAATCTCCTGCCTTTGCCTCCTCAGCGTCAGCACTCTCTTCGACCTTACGCATTCAGGAGCTGTGAGACTCCCAGGAATGTATTTTATACATAGGGCAGCACTTTTGAAACATTTGCGCGTTAACGTGCGCCTCTTCGTCACGAAATAAAATTGCTCGACGAACATGCATCTGTTGGAGGTGGACTATGAGACGAGCCCGTTAGCTCACTCACTCTACTACTCCGGCCTTTCTCAGCGAATTCCCGCCTCAGTTATGTGCTCCCCTCCCCTCGCCTCGCACTTGCAAAGGATGCAGATTAGGCAGTCGACTGGGAGACGAAGGCACGAACACGAGCTGTTGAGGTTTTTATTAACTGAGCATTCCGCCACCCCCACCACCACCACCACCATCATCATCATCATCAGCTGGAATATGCCCACTGCAGGATGAAGGCCTCTCGCATATTTCTTCACTTAAGCCAGTTCTGTGCTAGCTGCATCCACATGACCCCTGCGAACTTCTTAACCTCATCCGCCCACCTAACATTCTGCCGGCCCCTGCTACGTTTTCTTTCCCTTGGAATCCAGCTTGTTACCCTAAGCGACTAGGCTATCCGCTCTTCCCACTACAAGCCCTGCCCATGCCCATTTATTCTTCTTGATTTCTACTAGAATGTCAGTAACATTCCGTCTTATGCATTCCGTCTTATGCCGTAAATTTTTCTTACATTATGCACATGCATCCTATACTAAATACTCCTTACACATGACACAGGCATGCACAGAGTCATTCAAGTGGAAATAAATGAAGCATGACTGCGCGCTAAAAGGATATTTGCCATCGGCACCGACCCGTACTCATGAGCAACCCCCAAGCCGACCAAAGCAAGCGCAGGGAACGGTACACAGGTGCGAAATTCACGGACGCTATTACAGGATCTACATTAAACTGAAACATAACACATACAGTGCAAAAGTTATCACAACGAAGGACAGTATAGTGCATAATGCACGCAGATGTTATGGCAACGCGACGTATGTTGGGACTCGCTCAAATGATGTGAAAGCAGAAGCCACACAAAGCGCTGAGGTTTTTGAAGCCGAAAGTGTAATTCTGAGGATGCGTGCACTAAAAGAAAAAAAAAAAGCACTGCCGATAGGATAATGCGTGCGGTTAACAGTGGCCTCGTACTCACAGGCCATCTCTCAGCGAGCAGAACACAGACGGTGTGCAGAACGTGTGATCTGTCGATGAGCCACGACGGTTATATGACGCACATTTGATCGAAACCGAAACTTCTCGCGATGCGCCGTACGCGAAAGACAGATGGGAGGAAAGGGGGGGAAACGACCGCTGGCCCTCGCACGCTGATGGTCGGACTGCAGTTTTCACTCACACTCTTTACTTCCTTTTTGTTTTGTTTTTTGCCCTTTCCATCAGCGCAGGCGAAGGATGGCGGCAGATATCTCTGCAACTGTCGGAGCGCCAGTCAGCGCGCTTCCGCGGAGCGCTGAAACATGAGCGGGTACACAAACCTTCGTACAGCGGTTCGTAGACGCCTCCGAGCGAAATCGACTAGAGGTGGCGCCATCGTCGCTCCGATAGCGCGGATGTGTAGCCGACGGCGCTCGCAGAAACAGAGGCGGCGTATGTCTGCTTCCGAGTTTACGGCAGGTTTGTCGGTGATGAAAATGTGCCTTATGCAATGCATTAGCGATTTACTCTTAAGAGTGGGGCAATGTTGCAGGAAAAAATGCGTGGATTTCGCCAATGCAGAAAATAAAAAGATGAATGGATTTTAGGAAATCAATGGACGCAAACACCCGTCTTTTAGATTTACTGACGTCACTTTGCACACTTTTTTGCGTTGTACAGCGCTCACGGGCCGTGTACTTGGGCCTGAACATAGCACATCGCCTTTTCAACTGTGTTTGCCTGTCTTATATGAGTGAGACACGCAAATTTATTGTCAAGCCCACAAAGTTACAAGATTCGTGCTCTGATGTGCAGTACTGTAGAATAAACCGAGGCAGCCTGGTTCATTATATCGTACTTGACTCATGGATTAAGCAGCACTGGCAGCGTATACTGTCCGGCGGGTTGCTGTAGACAGAGTGGACATCAACTCTGGCTAAACAATTTCAGGCACAAGCATTCTCCAAAAATGATACTACGCTCACACTGTACAGCAAACCTCGCTGCACTGGGGAGCTGACTGCTTAGAGCGGTGAGTGGATTGAGTTTGCCGAGCTCACAACAAGGCGGATGCTTGACAAATAGAAATTACCAGTGTAATTTTTCTCCAATGATAATTATTTTCACCCTGTGAAAGAACTTTTACACACTTAACAAAATTTAGGACTATCAGCGATTAATTTTCAACCTAATAGCAGGGGTGCCAGCAGAAACACAAAGACGCGTACACAAGAACGAGGAAGTAGACACGGACAGACGTTGGTGTACGCGTCTTTTTGTTTCCGCTGGCACCCCTGCGATTACGTTCAACATGCACCAAGTGGCCAAAGAGCTCATGTTATTGATTAATGTTCAGTAACGCTAAAATTATTGTTCAGTAACGAATCAATAGCTGCGAAGACATCGTGAAATTCTGCGCTTGGTCGCTCTCATGTTCTGGGAAAAAATTTAAAAGGCTGAAGATTTATTTATCATTGTAATTATTTTTGAGAACATGCGAAGCAAAATACATGGGTTACTTCCAAAACAGGTGCCGGATGTCAAGCTATCCTGGAAGAAAGGGAGTTCCTCTTATCATAGGACTATGAATTAGTATTTGTTCCCGAACTACATACCGATGGTTAAGCCCGTATGAAGCTATTTTACTCCCTTGTCAGAAAAAACGAGTTTGCTCGTAAGACAGCAGACACGAAACGTGATTCTAATGATTTAATGGCGACCAGTGCACACTGGTCTATATGCATTATGTAATAGTTCGTGGATCAATTACTGGAAATATTTGGTTTTCAAACGTTCGAGCATTTCTCTATAGCGAAATGCGTTCACTACTACTGTTACGGATGCGCAGGTTCCTCCAACGAAAAAATAAGAAAGAAGAAAAGAAATGCATATATGGGTTTAAAGCGTCATGCGACATCGGCAATATGACGGATGGTGTAGGGGTGGGCTTCGATGTCGTTGACCACGTGGGAGTGTGTACCGTGCAATCAAATCCCCCATCCGAGGCGCACCTTTCGAAACTACCGGGATCAAACCCCCGTTTTCGAAATCAGCAGTCGAGCGGCCTATCATTGGGACACCGCGACAGAGGTTTAACAACAAAGGAAAAAAAAAAAGAGCGGTACTGAGACAACTCTATGGTGGATTCAGAAGGCAGAGAGTGGCTTGTTAAAACTGGGGTTTGCTATGCAGCAGTCTGCGGTCGCATGTTTCAGTAGCTGCGGTATTCCGAATATAAACGGGAATATACTATTTTTGAATGATTGCATTAAGCTATATTCACGGCAGCAACCTGTTTTGCTTTGAAACAGCGCCTAATGACGGCACCGCTTCGTTTGAAATACCGCTTGTCAAAGGATCTCATGTGCCGAAGACCGCGAGTGATGATTATCCTTTCCAGCACGACATTCTCGATATGGACCATTATTTTTTTTTTATGAAGCGTGGGGTGATAGCCTGTTCCTATTTATTTTGCATGAGGCAGATAGGAAGGCAAAAGCGCACAGGAACTGCGAAACAAACAAAAAGCCCGCTTATGCACGTCGCACGCGCACACGTAAATCACTGCGGGCTGGCACGCTACGCGAACACGCCTCCACACTAAGTAGGTTTCGCCGCTCTGCCGCTACGTGGCAACTCTGCTCGATCTCGAGGCCAATATTTTGCAGATTTAAGCTAGCCAACTGCAGGGAGCTTTCTGGACCGAAGTACCGATGAAATGCGAGTTAGGTGACCGCGGCCAAAAGAGAAGAGTGCGCCTATCCATAATTTATTAAAAAGCTTTCGTGCAAACAGTGACCACTCGGTACATTGCTATATATTGCCTCAGATATATGTTACATAACTGACCTCTTAAGCACAATCCCCATCATTATTGCACGCAAAATGTGCTTGAAGTCCTGTTTTGAAAAGCACCGCCTTAATCGAACAGACTCTTACTTGCAATAATACTTTTTTCGCGTTCAGGGAATGCATATATGGGGGCAATTTAAGCTTCACCCTATGCTATTACCCTAGCAAAAATGAGGTCTGAGAAACACTCACGCAGTGTGTGGAGTTCGCTTCCTCTCAGTTTGCTCACCTTTTCAATCACCTGGAGAGTTAGTATTTTTTCTTTTTGTTAAATTCGAGAGTGAGTGCCTTTTCGGGCGCTTGACAACTTGTATTTGCTTTCCCCATCATAAAGTGCTTTTCGTTCGCAGTACCAGCAGTTCAGCCATTATTATAATTAGCCGGATTATACCCACTGCAGTATGAAGGCCTCTACCATTCTCCTCCACTTAACCCGGTTCTGTGCGGTTCCACTTAACCCGGTTAACCCCTGCGAACTTCTTAACCTCATCCGCCCACCTAACTTTCTGCCGCCCACTGCTACGCTTTGCTTCCCTTGGAATCCAGTTTGTTACCCTGAGCGACCATCTGTGATCCTCATTTCGCACTACATGTCCTGCCCATGCCAATTTCTTCTTGATTTCCACTAGAGTGTGAGTAGTCATTTCTCCGACCTACTCTGCACGCTTTCTATCTCTTAATCTTATATGAACTTGTAGGCAGGATTTATAACGTGATTTCTTTTAGAACACTACATGGGCTCGGGCCAGGCCTGAAAATGACTGTTTTTCCGGGCTCGGGCCGGGCTAGGGCTCGAAGTTGCTGACCCTGGCCAGGCTAGAGATAGCTGTGTAGTCTTCTTTTGGAAATGAAGGAATCCCGGCATTAAAATCGTTCCAGTGGTTTATGAATAAACCACTAAATGTGCATTTGTTAACGCCAAATGAGGGAAAGCTCATGTGTAGACCCAGTTTAATCAGCGGCATCGGTTTGCCCAAGTTACTTTGGGCGCACACGCCTGTTTAACGGCACAAACGAAACAGTTAAAACACAATACCCAAAACCTTGCAGTGCGCTCTACTACGGTATAGGTCTCATGGACCGCGAAATGCATGATACAAGCATCGTTTATATGAGCACGCGCCTACAAAAGTGGGAATTTTCAGCAATCAATGAGCACCAAGGATGTTATATAGAACTATATAACCTCCTGGGTCAACACACTCCTTATTAGGTCTGCATAAGTTCACTGCTGAGCACACTTCATCGGATCTTGCAGAGGACAATGTAGTATCTTCTCGATTATGTGGTTGAGTTACCTTAGTGAGTGGCAATTTGAAGCCTCAAGCTTTACAGACAGCCGTCTTTTCAAAGATAGCCTTTCTCTGCCTTAGCCTCCCCCCCTCCCCCTCAAAAAAAAAAAATCAAAAAAAAAAAAATAACGCTACGCTACGATAAAACGGCATTGAATAAGCGTGTGCAGCAACAGGATTATTCGGGTATTCAAACACAAATGCGTCCACAATAAAGGGGTGTTTTGCTTTTCATCTCCATAGGGATGCGGCGTGCGGCATTGAACACTTCACAAGAATATGTGTTTTTTTTATTCTCCTGCCCTTGCTAACACAGGTTCTTGAGGCATAGTTGCCGTGGACAGCCTGTGTGACTAAAAAATAATATGCAAAAGGGCTAATTGCTAATAAGAAGCTAAATTCGAAATTCCTGTAATCTATAGCACGTTCAAGCCTTGAATCTTGATTTTTGATTACGAAACATTTAAGCAGCACCATTTATTTATTTTAAATCTACCATCAGTCCTATTCAGGACTGAGGAGTGTGTTGGCTACATCAAAATTATACTCATAGTAGTAAACTAAGATAGTACACATGAATTTTGTCAAAACCGAAGGAAAAAAATCGAGAACAGCATACGTACAAGCGCTAATTCAGTAATTCAGATAACATAGAGAATTAGCGCTCTTAGCACATCAAATATTATTGATAAATTTATCCCAATCTTTCTTCAGACTTAGTGTCTATAGAGCACGTGGAAGGTGCATACAGAAAATAGGTGGGCAGTTCCTCGTATGCAACTATACCCTAATCTAGCGACCAACCAGCTCAGATAAGAGCTTTGATAGTACAGTCTCGCGCTCTTTAGATAACAAAGGAATACTTCATGCCGTCTGTTGGAATTTTTTTCTTCTCCGCGCTTCGTTTCGTAATGCGTTATTTGAATGTTGACTCTTTATGTACTGTTGCGTATAAATGAGGACTAAATCATTTTTATGATAAAATTCATGAAATGGAAGCATTTCTTTTTTCTTCAGAACTGTGCATTTTTAAAGAATCCGCTCAAACTGACTGCTGGGGCCTGGGGAAAGGCGAGACTTTGTAGAGCGAGCCCGGTTCGGGTCAGCGTGGGCCCTGGCCAGGCCCAGACCTGGAGCAATGAGCGCGGGCTGGGCTCGATCTTCGAACAATGGGCCCTGGTCGGAAAATTATGCCTGCGCAGTACTCTGGTTCATTTCCTATCCTTCTTGCAGCCGTCATTAGGTGCTGTGGAAACTTAGCACACCACGCCCCCTACATGAATGAAATCTATTAATCAGCTTAGCGAACCATGAAAAAAAATCAAGAAGCTAGGAATACAAAATTCATATTTCCGGCGCCGCTAGGTTCCACGGCGTCAAGTCAGCGCTTTGAGCTCGCGAGCGCGCGGCTGAAACGCCTGGCGCCGCCGGCAAACGCGTCGGCACGGTGAAGTTTAGTTTGACTGCAGTGCCACTCGCTGCGCAAGGCAGCGGTATAGTGCTCTAGCAGCGGCGGCGCCGCGCGGCTCTCCGGAGTTTTTAAACTTAAGCTGGTTCTAGTAAGGTTGGTTCAGAGTCCCGTGATCGCAATCACTCGCATCAAAACATGGGACTCTGTATTCGCTCGCACCGGGCCATACGACCGGGCCCATTCAAAACGAAAACATGACATATAAAGGAAGGTAATCTTGGACGGCAGCCACCCCGGCGCCGACTCGCCGATGGCGGACGCGCTGCAGGCGGGCGTTGACGGCTCAGGTTATAGTAGCGCGGTGCAGCCCAAGGCGCACGTTCCACGTGTGATTCAAGCAAGGGGCACGGGGCCACTGCCCAGGCGGAAATTTCCGACGCAGTAAGTCAACTGCTAAGAAAAGCAAGTTAAAATCATAAGAATCCTGGGACTCTTCCTTCAGCCGAACAGGAAGAAGAAGGAAAGACTAGAAAGACTCAAGACAACCGTACGCATGTCAGTAAGACTTATTAGACGAATTGCGAGCGAACGGATGGGGACGAAAGAAGTCTGCAAAATAGTGCAAGCTTTTTTATAGGTTCCGTACAGTGAGCAGGGGGCGCTGTGGAGGAGCACCGCATAGAGTCACCGCGCCGCACTCACGTCGCCGTGACGGATTCCGCGTTTCGCGGTACGGTCAATCTCGAGGGGAGCGCGCGCTTCTCTGGAAAGAGAGCTCACTCCCCCTCGAGACAGGCTGTGGCCGATGATGCAGTGGTGCCGGTAGGCTGCCAATGGCCACCTCCCGGCGTTTTTGCACGACCAGCGGGTGCGATTGTTTGTTTTGGCATACACTAGCCTTTGCATTGTTGCTGCAGATATTCTGTATAGGCTTCGATCTATTAAGGGAACAGAGCACAGGACTAAAAATTAGCGCATTCCGCTTCGTCTTCGGTTTGCGAGGTCTTTCGTCTCCTGTTCAATCTGCCCATATCGAGAAGGCAAGAAAGAAAAAGATAAAAGCCGAGTCGATACACTCCGCCCGCTAATGCGAGGGAAAGAGAAGAAGAGAAGCCGGGCTGGAAATGAGGATGTGAGGGCCGTAGTGGGCACGAAATGGATAACAGTGTATAATGAACATTCAACCTCCTCCTACGTGTCGTCACCGCGACGCGTACGCGAAACGACGGTGCCCTAATAATGCACAGCTGCGGGTTATCCAATCTTCCACTGCATGCGTGCAAGAAGAGGGTCTTCAGTTCATAAGATATATAATTTCAGCTCAGATTTAAACGTTCGTTCAGAACGCATGAGGAGCTCATTAAATGAAATATCCTGCTGTGCAAAAACAGTCACAGTGTTCCTTTCTGTGTAGTAAACCAGCCAAAAGCAATGCGAAAATACCAGCGCGTCTGTAACAATTTGTTTTCTCACTTTTATTCATCGCAAGTAAATGGTCCGCAAGGCACGCTTATTTCGTCGTATCGCATCAATGTTCATGAAAGAGGCTGTGCAGCTTCTAATATGCTGAAAACGTCTTCATCAGCTCTCATCCGACTAGGAAGGGCTGGATGGTATTCAGTAGATTAGTTATTAATACAGGCATGCGTAGTATTGGCGCTCATCGCTCATGGAAAATAAATAATTTCAAAAATGGCGATTCGCTGATCACTCCTTTTCACTCATTTGTCTTTCTGAGACATGGCTGTCACCTGACAATGATAGGCTATATACTTTACCCGGCTATCAAAATGAATACTGTCATAGGTCAACTGACCGGCACGGCGGATCTGCAATCTTTATCTCTAACGCTATATCTTACAAACGCCGTCACGACATCATGTTTAATACAGAAAAGTGAGAATCAATCTGGCTAGAATTGGACAAATCCATTTTTGCTCCAAACAAAAACACCATCATTGGTAGTATCTATTGCTCACTTTCCGCATCTTACGAGCATTTTTGTCGTGAAGTAGACGTCATCCTTCAAAACTTGAATTGTGAAAACGTGATAATTGTCATCTTAGGTGACATTAATATTGATAACTCACATTTCTGATACCTCTTGTTCATTATACACAAACTGCTTGCTCGGCCACGGATTGGAGTCATCATTAGAGTCACCTACGCGCATCACTCATCAAGGCTCAAGCACACTCATTGATCATGTATTATCAAATGTTATTACGCCTCAGACCGCAGGAGTTATCTACTTCGATATCACGGACCGTTACCCTATTTTTATGTTAATCGACTGCCCTAATAAGGCGACCCCCAGAATACGCCATAAGCAATCTTTCAATAGATGCCGGTTTGTTGAGATAGTATCTGAGACTAACTGGGATAGCATATTACAAGAAACATGTGCCAATAACGCGTTCAGTAAATTTTCCGTGAAGCTCAAAGAAATCATTTGCTCATGCACATCAATAAGCCCCATCACTCATTCGCATTCAGTTCCGCGGAAGCCATGGGTCACCAACAGCCTTCTAAACTGTATAAAGAAAAAAACATAACCTCCTCAAAAAGGTTAGGACACAGCCATTTAACTTCCACCTAAAACAGCGCTTTCAAAAATACTCGGATATTCTCTCCGCAGCACTTAAACGCTGTAAACAAGAATACTATCAAAATAAGATACTTAGAAATGGAAATGGCACTTGTAAGAATTGGGAAACAATTAAAGAATTTTTGAACCTAGCCGAAAATAAAATAAGCATGACAAAAGTTTCTGATGGCGAGAGTACTTAACCTATCAATCCGACACTGTCAATGCATTTAATTCCTTCTCCTCGCGCTGCGGT
Organism: Amblyomma maculatum; assembly: GCF_055883805.1. Lineage (NCBI taxonomy): Eukaryota > Metazoa > Arthropoda > Arachnida > Ixodida > Ixodidae > Amblyomma > Amblyomma maculatum. The sequence goes on along the minus strand of NW_028146755.1, from coordinate 235,717 downwards.
TCCTTGCCTCCAAGCAGATTCTGTAGCCCTAGTCGATGCCCTCATTCTTTCTACCCACGTCCTACTTCACCAGATGAAGTCTTTCAGATAATTTCTAGCTTAAAAAATACTACTCCTGGAATTGATGGAATTCCGTCTTTCAAAATAAACCTGGTTGGTCTTGAGCTGTCAAATGTTCTTAGTCACATAATAAATCTAGTATTTAGGACTGGTGTTTTTTCCTCTGAACTTAAAAAGGGTAAAGTGATATAAATCTTCAAAAAAGGCATTGAAGAATGCCTAACTAATTACCGTCCAATTACTATATTACCTTTCTTTAGTAAAGTAACAGAAAAGCTAATCGTCAATTGCATAATGCCCTACCTGCTTAAGTTCAAACTGTTAGCAAATGAGCAATTTGGATTCCGCCCTAATTACTCCACAGAGCTAGCTTTAATAGAATTCACAGACTGTATTAAACAATAAATAGGTAATGGCTTTTTTGCCAGTGCTGTTTTCTTAGACTTCACTAAAGCATTTGAGACAATTAACCATCAGTTCAGTTCAGGCGTTCAGTCGTGTCCGACTCTTCGTGACCCTATGGACCATGTCACGCCACGCTTTCCGGTCTCTCACTATCTTCTTAACATCACATAGCTTCATCTGCAATGCCTCGAGAATGCCATCTAACCATCGCGTTCGCTGCCTACTCCTTCTCCGGCGACCCTCAACCTTTCCCAACATCAAATCTTTCTCCAGCGACTCCTCTCTTCTCATCAGATGACCACAGTAGCTGAGCTTTAACTTTAGAATTTGACCCTCCAATGAGCAGTCAGGGTTTATGGTTGACAATATCGACTGATTTGATCTTCTGGCAGTCCAAGAAACTCTTAAGAGTCTTCGCCAGCACCACAATTCAAACGCGTCAATTCTTCGGCGGTCAGCCTTTTTCACAGTCCAACTCTCGCATCCATACATCACAACTGGAAAGACCATAGCACGGGTTATACGGACCTTGGTTGGCAGACTAATGTCTCTGCTCTTTACTAGGCGGTCAAGGCTAACCATTGCTCTCTTTCCCAGAAGCAGGCGTCTCCTAATTTCATGGCTGCAGTCTCCTTCCGAGGTAATCTTGGCGCCCAAGAACAGAAAATCTGTCACAGCTTCCACTTCTTGTCCATTGATGCTCCAGGACTTGATAGGGCAAGACGCCATGATCTTCGTCTTTTTAATGTTCAGTTTAAGCCCAAACTTCTCACTCTCTTCTTGTACGCGCATCAGAAGTCTCTTGAGTTCAACTTCACTTTCTGCCATTAAAGTGGTATCATCCGCATATCTAAGGTTGTTGATACGTTTTTCAGCAATCTTCACTCCAGCTGAAGACTCGTCTAGACCGGCCTTCCTCATGATGCACTCTGCATATAGGTTAAATAGGCAGGGCGACAGTATGCAGCCTTGCCTCACCCCTTTCTCAATCGGAAACCAATCAGTAAGACCATGCCCAGTTCTGACTGTGGCCTCTTGCCCTTCATAAAGGTTCCTGAGGAGACAGATGAGGTGAATTGGAACTCCCATCTCTTGGAGAGCTTGCCACAATCTGCTGTGATCTACGCAGTCAAACGCTTTCGCATAATCAATAAAGCAGAAGTAAATGGGTTTCTGGAACTCTCTTGCTCTTTCCATGATCCAGCGAAGGTTGGCAATTTGGTCTCTAGTTCCTCTGCCCTTGCGAAACCCAGCTTGCACGTCCGGAAGCTCCCGATCCACATACTGCTGCAGCCTACCTTGCAGGATTTTTAACATCACCTTGCTAGCATGCGAAATAAGCGCGATCGTGCGGTAGTTGGAGCAATCTTTGGCACTGCCTTTCTTTGGAATGGGGATGTAAACTGACCTCCTCCAATCCTGTGGCCACTGCAGGGTTGTCCAAATCTTTTGACATAATGTATGCAGTGTGTTAACAGCGTCGTGGTTGAGGTTTTGAAGCAACTCAGCTGGAATACCATCAATTCCGCTAGCTTTGTTCTTAGCAAGGCTGGCTAAGGCCCATTCAACTTCACTCTTCAGGATGCCCGGCTCGAGATCAGCAATCACAACCGTCCTATGTTGGGTTTGCACATCCGTGTCCTTCTTGTACAGTTCTTCTGTGTATTCCTGCCACCTCTTCTTTATCTCTGAGGCTTCAGTGAGGTCCTTGCCTCGTTTGTCCTTAATCACGCCCAGCTTAGCACAGAAGCTTCCTTTGATATCTTTGATTGTCTTATACAGAGCTCTTGTGTTCCTTAATTGGCTGTTGTCCTCAACTGCTTGACACTGTATGTTCAGGAAGGCATTCTTATCTCTCCTTGCTATTTTCTGAAAATCCGCATTGAGAGCCTTGTATCTTTCTCTTTCCCCCATACCTTTTGCCATCCTCCTTTCCTCAGCTATTTGCAAAGCCTCTTCAGATAACCAGTTTGCTTTTTTGCATTTCTTTTGCTTTGGAACTACCTTAGTAGCAACTTCTTGTATTACATCACGAACATCAGTCCACATCTCTTCGGGCTCTTTGTCTTCTAGATCTAATTCTTGAAATCGATTCCTCACTTCCACAGCATATTCTAATGGAATCTGATCCAGATCATACCTGAAAGGCCTTCTAGTTTTCTGCGTTTTCCTCAATCGAAGCTTAATTTTGGCAACAAGAAGCTGATGATCGGTGCCACAATCGGCCCCAGGCCTTGTTTTTACTGCTTGTATAGCGCTTCTCCATCTCTGCCGGCAAATAATATAATCGATCTGATTCCTGTACAGACCGTCCGGTGAAATCCATGTGTACAGGCGCCTCTTGTGCTGTTGAAAATGAGTATTCGCTATGGTCAGGTTGTTTTCTTGACAGAACTCTACTAGCCTCTGCCCAGCTTCATTTGGCTCACCAAGACCGAACTTGCCTGTAATTCCGGATATTTCTTCACTCCCGACCTTAGCATTCCAGTCTCCTATGAGAAAAACGACGTCTGATGATGGGGTGCGGTCTAAAAGGCATTGTAGGTCCGCATAAAATCTCTCAACGTCAGCTTCTTCAGCAGCAGTGGTCGGTGCATAGACTTGGATAACTGTTATGTTGAAAGGGTGACCTTGGATCCGAAATGAAATCATTCGGTCGTTTTTGGGGTTGTACCCTAGCACTGCTTTACCCATTCTTCTGTTTACTATGAGAGCGACCCCATTCCTTCTCTTGGATTCGTGCCCACAATAAAAGACATAATGGTCGCCGGAGTTAAATTCTCCCATTCCGGTCCACTTGAGCTCGCTGATACCCAAGATATCAATGTTCAATCTGTCCATTTCTCGCTTGACGATATCCAGTTTACCTTGCGTCATAGATCTTACATTCCATGTTGCTATGTGATATATCTCCTTGCAACATCGGACTTTCCGGTCGCTTTCCGACACATCCACAACTGAGCGTCCTTTTGGCTTTAGCCCAGCCGCTTCATTTGTCCTGGAGCTACTAGGAATCGCTCTTTGTTCATCCCCAGTAACATGTGGGACGCCTTCCAACCTGGGGGGCTCATCTTCTGGCGCCATATCGATAATGGTATTGTGACTGGCCATAGGGTTTTTTTGGCAGGAATTACTGGAGTGGGTTGCCATTACCTTCTCCAGTGAATCACATTTTGTCAGAACTCTCTGCCGTGACCTGTCTACAACCATACAATACTGTAACTAAATTAGAATCTCTTGGAATCTGTGGGCCTACTTTAGCCCTTTTACGTAGTTATCTTACTAACCGTAAACACGTTGTACAGTTAAAAGACACGCTCTCTGACCCTGTAACTATAAATTTAGGAGTGCCACAAGGTTCCATTTTAGGTCCACTTCTTTTCCTCATTTACATAAATGACTTGTCTTTGTTCCTAACACTAAGTGTATACTTTATGCGGATGATACAACGATATTCACTCAGGATAGTAATCTCACACGCCTAATAAACACATTAAACACAGACTTACAGAATATTGTTTTAGGGTGCCAAAATAACATGCTACAACTTAACCCTACAAAAACCACCTTCATGATATTCCGCACTCATCAAAAGCAAATTATCACGAACCTACACATTTGTCTGGGACATCATATTACCTTTGCCTCCGAATCCATTACATTTCTCGGCATCACGCTCGACGGTCACCGAAAGTTTAATTTACATGCCAAATCTGTCACTAAAAACATTCCATTTGGAATAAGGGTGTTAATAAAACTAGACGTTTCTTTCAACGCCATGTTCTCTTATCTGTATATTATGCCTTCATTAACAGTCATCTTAATTATTGTATATCATCATGGGGCAATACCTATTCATGCCATTTATCATGTATTTAATTCTCATCTTCAAAACCAAGCGCTTTGAATTATCATTGAGACCATGCACAACCTCTGCTTCACGCCTTTACTCTGACCTAAACATTATTCCATTGAAATGCTTCCTTATTCTTACGTTAGGTCTTCTAATTTACCGCGCTCGCAATGATAATTGTCAACTTCTCTGTTTCTCTGAATCTTTCCTCGCTAATAATAATAACACTCGATTCTGTGAACAAAGTAATATGCTACTACCAAAAGTAAACGCAAATTACGGAAAACAAACTACTTTTTTCTCCGCCATAAAAACTTGGAATTCATTACCGCTAGCAGTAAATCAGCCCGTTCGCAACCCGCTTTTAACACTCTACTAAAAAAACATCTCTTATCAAACAATTCAGCTTCATACCTTACCTAAGGTTGCCTTAATCGCAATTTCTGTTCCCCCCTCCGACAGCAAACGGTGAAAGTGTTTGTCAATGTGAACATTCTTATCTGTCTCTGTTCCCGTTCTCATCTTCGCATCCATCCATTGTCCATTCTATGTCTGATATATTTTGTGTTTTTCATAATGTTCTTGCGCTTTGCCTGATGTATGCCTTTGCTTCCTTTTTTCTTTTTCTTTTTTTTTTGTTTGAAAACTTACGCCCGCTTACTATTGTGTAACTTATTCCTTGCCGAAATTTTAATAAGTTTCAATTTGATTATATCTTTTGCTAGATCCTCTGCCACACATGTGTATTTATACTCATGTAATCCTGATGGAAGGTACCCCAGACTTCGGGACCTCCTACAGTACAAACTTTTTTATGCACTTATGATTGATTTGTATTTCGTTTTAATAGACATTCAAACCTTCAATATATTCATAATTAGTTTATTTACACTTGAATGGAACTGAACTTGAACCGTCTAATATTATGGAAGCCTATATGTATGCAACGGCTTTAGGGTTATTTTTTTTTCTTTCTTGCAGGAGCCTTACTTGACGTCACCTCATGCAAGCAGCGAAAACAAGATATGCCTGAATGTCGACAAGCAATGACTCAAAAGGTGCCCTCCATCATTGAACTGTGCCATCTGTTTTTCTTTTCATGAATTTTAGACTGGATGCCCAAGAAGAGCGCAGCTCAAGGCGTTCCTCCACATTTGATCCTCTGCAAAGTTCCAAAGCCACTGCCAGTACTGGCTAATACTGGCAGTGGCTTTGGAACTTTATTACTACAGAACATTTAAGCCCGGGCTGAAATATTCTGTAGCAATTAAAAGCATTCATTGAAATTTGTGCTTGTAATTCCATTTATAATTCACTTTGGAACCCAAAGCTCTAACATTAGGCTTGTGTGGAAGTGCTGCATTTAAAGTAAGCTCCCTAATTATGTGAACTATACTTTTTGCATAGTACATCGCAACAACGGGGACAAGAGAGAAGAAGAGACCAGCGGTGACTACAAACAGAATATTTTATTGGAAAGAAACAAATATGTACTCCATTTTCAACCAAGAGCCCGCATGAGAAGAAGGAACTAGCATCACCGATACCTGACAACTTGAACTTTACGATAAAGATACCGCAGTTCACAATTACGAAAAAGAACAGATGGGGTGCTACGCATGTGTCGCGGTTTTTATGAATGTGAAATGCTTCGCGGATTTCCCTGGTCAATTTATCGCGGTGCTTGTACAAGTTTTTAATATCTTTAAATAGCGGACTACACGGTTCTGCGTTGGAATTAGGAGGATTAAGGCGGCATTCTCTGTAGTGCAAGGCCAAGTTCGAGGAAAGGGTCCCATCCATAGTAGTATTGGGCTCACGTATGCGGGTATTTGCACACCTTCCCGTCTGGCCTACATATCTTTTTCCACGCGTGAAGGGAACGTCATACAAAACACCCATGGCACAACGGTCAAACATCACGTCAGGATTAGTCTGGCATGCTATCTTTTTTATTCCTCTTTTTTGTCTGCGTTTTTTCTTTCCTGGATATCCTCTCAACCTGACACAAATTCTGCCTAGCTTACTGGGTGCAGAAAAAAAACATCTACACCATATCTGCGGCCTACCTGCTTTTAAACGATGGGACAAATGGTGAACGTAAGGCAGGACCCAGAGATTTTTTTTCTCTTTATTTGAATGTTCGCGAACTTTATGCCGACGGGTACCCTTGATGTTTTTATTATCTCATTGCATGCCAGTATTATGGTTTTATCTGGTAATCCTGCTGCCCTGAGCTTGTGAACTTGAGGGATATAGCTCTGACCGACAGCGTGCACACAAGACTCATCAATCGCAGACCCTCGGCAAGAAACAGCTACGCCACGTTTGACTATCTTAGAATGCCCAGAACGATGACTGGGGAACGGCATTTTCGAACTCTGTACGAAAAACTAACAATCGCGGTCCTGTTGCAAAATCAATTTTGTATCCTGGAATTGCAGCTCTTTGTAGTCCGGAGTTTCAAAGGTGAAATCAAGCCTTCTCAGCAATCCTGAAAAACTCAAAATCTCATCTACCTCTACCTGAAGGTTACCGTTGTCAACAAAAACTCAGTAATCACCTACATACCTAGAAATCTGTTTTGTTCGGTACCGAAATGATCGTTAATGGCCTTGTAAACGTAACTAAAAAGAATTAGCGGCGGTTTAGCTTGTGGGTTGCCCTGGAGTTAAGCGAGAGCTATCTGCATGGCTACGGGTATGTTCGGCTTGAAAGTAAAGACATGGATTTATCACATATTAGTTTACCCTATGGTTTCAACTTTATTTATGCCATAGGGGCACTACTGACCACTAAAGTGCGATAAGCTGAAAGCCTATATCGCGCGGTGGTTCGAAGCAATCCACTACAACACCTCGTTCTCTCCGTTGTCACTCCCACTTTCGCGATTACGCGATAGCTTAGGCTAGCAGCGAACGTATAAAACAGCTTTACCCGGGTCCTTTGAACGTGTCTGCCTGACCTAGTGATAACGTGAATGCAAGGGTTTTGGCAGGCTGATTGTGATATCACCCTCGCATATAAAAGGAGAGGACAGAGTTGGCAGCTTCTCGCAAATGTAATGTCAGGAAGCCCTACGTCCAGTTAGTGCTCGGCCATGTCAGCTGCCAGCTACCTGCTCCTACTACTGCTTTCTTCGCTCTTCGGACAGGCTCGGACAGGTACGGCGAAATGGCGAGACTGTGGCCAAAGTAGCTCTCACTACAAAATATTACTCAAAACAGGAGCCACGTTTGACCCAATACATACTCCCGATCGTACCATCTGTCTTGCCATTCAACAACAGAAGCTGCAAGATGAAAAGACAGCAGCTCTAAAAAGGCCCCACCCAGAGATTCGGCTTATCGAAATGAATCCTTCTTCATTGGTACCCTTTTTTATGCAATTGCTGACGCACCGCAGCAGTGTATCGTGCGGGAGAGAATGAAGCAAGTCATGCGCACCAATGCTAAACATATTACACAAGCCTGGGTTCTGGCACTTCAAATAATCAACGACTGACAAAGAATTAGACACCAGAAATAAATCGTCTATTGCCAATAAACACAGGTTCCTTTGCAGAAAACTTGACACTTGATGTTGCCAGGTAGCGCGTTCCGTAACAATACAGCGAAACGAAGTATGGTGTTTATGGGTTTTTGTCGAAAAAATAAATACTGACAGTCCCTTTCTGTATTCTTAGGCCAGGAGTGAAGGCTTTATAAATTCATTTGCTTTAGTAAACGAAAGCTTCGAGCATTTGTCTTTTCACGCCTTTATGCACAGGTTTAAAGTTTTTGTGATGGCTTTCCAGGCTCCCTGATACATTCAACGCATCTAGGCCGCTCCTCTTGCCGGGCGTGGCACGAGTTAGCTTCTGCTCCTTTTGCAACGGGGGACTTCCTCTCCACAGCGCACCTCCTTGGACTTCGCGCACGCGCGCTGTTCGGACCTTCCGCCGGGGAGACCGCCGCCGTCACATGAGTTGTCCGGTCACCGTACGCACTTACCGCAGCATGTCGTGAGTGCGAAGGGGCACGTTAGCTGAGAAGAATGTTCCTCTCTCCTTTCGCCTGCGCTTCCCCCTTTTGGTATTTTTATTTCACCCATTATGATGGAAATCTGGGCTTGTTGGTAACACATGTCAAACAAAAATAGCGCAGGGACAGAACAAGGACAATGCAGGACGCATCCTTGCTTGTCCTTGTTCTGTCCCTGGGTTTTTTTACGTTATTTCCCTCTCGTACGCGAGCGGGACCTTCTTTTGCTACTGCAGTTGTATTTGTGTGCTGTTTTTGCCGTGTGCTCGAAGAGAATAAAGCCTTTTCGAGAACGCGATTCGTGTTTATCCTCTCTGGCCCGAACCAGCCCCAGTGTCGACTTATCGCAGCGCTTTTTGGGAGTCACAACGCTCACTGCTAGCGCTGGCACGCTTGGACTAGACGGAGACGTTCACGTCTAGCCGCCTTTGCAGCGTTTCCACTAGAGTAACTCTCATCTGGTTCAGTTCCCAACTTCATGATTAAGCAACGAATATAAACCCGCACCTTCCTTTTTGTAACGAATAGTGTGCCGAGTGCACATGGTGGAGAATAATTTTTTCGCACCTTCCTTTTCTTTGCATGCACACTGGACAGATACGGCTTTCAAGTATTTTTACTTTGACGGCCATTTAGCAAGTCAAGCACCCACACACAAATTTAGTCGACAACAAAAAGTTTTCCAATCGAACTCTTGGCGTTGCTTCATTGCCATACTTTTCGTCACGAGGTTTGGCATCCGTATTTACCGGAAAATTTCATGTATGAACGAATTAGGTTTTTATGTTATTTAGTTAGTTTTAAAACACGTTATTTAGCTCGAAGTTCTATGCTTTGCGGCATTTGAAGGAACATCTAAGCGAGGCCGTCCACACAGGGGCAACATCTTAGCTGGCACAAATACAGCGCATTGATTGCATGTCTGGCTGCATCTCATCAAAACTCTTAGTTCTCCTGCCAATTTTTCAGAAAGCAGCGTCTAAAGCCTTTTTATCGATACTTCCGATTCTGCACGTACTTGCCTCCATCGTTTGTTTTTAGCAGACGATGCCAGCCATCAGCTACCACGACTCAGGTACCTCCCTTTTTCCTTTCAATAAAACGTTTTCATTATCAACTTTCCGCCATTCTGTTTAATATTGCCACAATAAGAACACTTCCCATGATTTGGCATCAGTGTCTTTGAAGCACTAAGTGACATTCCGCCTAGACGTATAGGTGGCACAACAATCGATACTGCAGACTCCGCCCGTACTTGCCTCCGCACACAGCCTGCGCTGTACCGACGCATGAGGGTGGAATTGTCTACATAGGGAGGACGTTAAGCTACTGAAATAGTCACCAGCAATCGTTCCTTACTGCAAACCCCTTCCTCGTTACATTTAGCAAATATAATGCCTCTTATTATACGTGTGCCCTCTTTTGATCGTTTCACTATAATTAGAACAACCAGAGCTTCTGTTTATACCCGCCTTGTCCTATTGTAAGCCCTATTCCTAGCCGGCTATGCTACCTGGATTTTCAGTCTTCGCTGTCGACGTCAAGCGGGGATCTAGGTGGAAGTTTGGGCATGGTCATTTGACATTCTGAGTAGAGAGCAAAATACCAGGGTTAGTCGAGGTGACAAAACAGTGATGATTGTGTACTGTTCTCGTCCGCGTCTTTAGCGCTGTACCGATATGTACCGGCGCGGGCAAAAGTACAGAAGCACGTTATTTCCTTCTAAAATTATTCACGCATAGCGCAATTGCAACTGACAGTTGTGGTATGTGCAAACCGGTAGTAGTCGGCATTGCCCTTTCATATGGACGAAAACTGTTTCTTGTTTTCTAAATTGTTTTCTTGTCTCCAGTGCAGAAGGCATGATTTTAATTTGAACGAAAAATGGTGGTCCGTCATGTCCGTACCTGTAAATTCGTCTTTCGAGTCCCGAACTACTTGCTGACAGATCCAGCTTTCTGCTCGGATAGGAAGTATCTTGATGATCATACGACTTTGCAAGCTCCTGCCATCGTTTACTTTTAGCGGAGGATTCTAACCATCAGTCACCACGACTCATTTCTTTCGCTGTGACGCGGCGCGCGTGCGTTTATCTTCCGGCGTAAATGTAAATCTAAAGATGGATTACACAGGCGCAGAATAAAACTCCTTTTCGCGAACGGACCGTGACATGGCTGAATGCCAAGCATTTTGCAAAGGTCAGTCTGGCTTCGCTATACCGTTCCTGTTCGTAAAGTTCTTCCATGTTCCAGCTCACTGAGCTCGTAATCAGACGAAAGCGTTTGAAAAAAACATTTACAAAAAGTATTAGCTGCTCCAGCACACAGCGATTCATTTCCGACTCTTTCAGGCTTGCGCGCCGAATTGATCGTGGAACCGGTGAAAAATAATTGAACTGCACGAACGAAAAATCCATGCTTGAGGCTCTGGATGCTTCCGCGTGTACTGATCAAGACAAGAAAGCGAAGATGTTATATTTCTAACAGCTGCTTGGAAACCAGCTACGGAGCTTGTGTAATTGTTTAACGCACGATATTGTTTGCAGGAACACGCAAGGTACTGAACGCGCACAGAGTCTAACTCGATATGGCCGACGCACGGCGCTCCTTTGCAGGGGACTGTGCTGGTATGCAGAGCTCCTGCACTGCCCGAGGAAAGTCGAATTCCCGATTCCTGTCAGCAAGTAGTCCGGGACTGTCTGAACCTGAACTCTAACGTACCTAATGATAACTGGTCTTGTCTCCAGACACGTTTTTCAGATGACACTTTCTCACCACGATGTCACCCGAATACTTATAGAGTTTACCTGAGTTTCACACTTAGGTAGGAAAGTCGCTTCTCATAAATGTGAATACATCGGGACATCTCTCTACCAAGCTCTTTCTCGCTGGTTTGATTTTGCTTCTTCCCCATCCTCAAGGTATCGCAGTTGCAAAGAATTGCGATTGTCAGGGACATGTGCATTTTCAAGGCGCTGGATGGCCTGGTGAAGTTAAACGGTGATATGATCAACAAAGACACATGCTTCCAGATTGTGTTCAATTAGCGCAAAAAGTGAGTACACCAGAGGTGTGAGTGATGATGTCGAAATTACGTTTCTATAGATTTTCTTTCCTGTGAGGATATCACAGACAATTTTCTTTTCTGGCTGGTCAATGGCAGGAATCTAGGTCTTTTCCTGGACCTGAAAACAGAAATCAGGCACTCTGTTATAGGGTCAGCCCACCGAGAACAACAATGTAAAAGGAGATTATTATTGTAACCCGCTTTATAATTTGTAATGATAGTGATTTGTTTTGCTTTCCGATGAAACAAGCTGTTGCATGCCCATCATATAAAGGATTCAAAGCGTTCGTTGGGTTCACGGGCAAAGAGCGGTGAAACACGTGTCGCAGAAATTTATCGCTTAGAAAACATTTGGATCCTAAATGCCCCTCGAAAGGTTTTTTCCTGTCGGACGAGGCGACTGAAACCTTGTCTGCATAGTATTAAATTACTACCACTACAAGTTTCAAGCAGGCTTGCGCTAAGGAGGCTACCTATCCAATTTATTGAAAAAGTAATGAAATATTGATATGGGAGCGAGACAATTCCTGTTATCGGTTTGTTTCTGCCATGAAATCTCCGCACCGGCCGACAGAAGAGGCTGCGATGGCACACCCACTGGCATCGTTGAAGTGAGGATTTATCACACCCATGGAATTATACATCATTTGTTCTTGCCCCCTTTTTATAATGCTTTTGTAGAGTCCATCAAGAAAATAATGACGATGTCGATGGCCGCTTTCGTTCAGTGCACTCCACGTGTTGTGCTTCACCTCAATATCTTGCATCGTGGACATTCATAATCAGCCAGAGTAGCCTTGCTGGTTATTATGTTATCTGGTTCTTATGTTATCAAGGCCGAAATTCAAGAGAGTAGAGGTTCAGGTGAAACATTATACACGCAGTCTATTGAGAATAGTCATCCCTGTGTCGCCGCTCAGCAATCAAAGCGGTTTTTCTGAGATCGCACCCTCCGTCCTACATTTTTCAGACGCAGTGCTTCTCCTTCAACGTGTGCCCTCTTTCGATCGCCTTCAGTAATTAGAACATGTACAGACAAGATTGTATTTCTGCAACCCTTTTCCCATCGTAAGCGCTGTTTCTACTAAATCTAGCCGGCTATGCTACCTTGTTTTTCAAACAGCCTTCTCTATCGTCGTCAAGCGAGGATATATGCTGAAACGGAGTCCCTCAATACTGAGATAATTCCACTTAATGTAACGAAGATTTTTAAAAAGAAAATCAAGTTTTTCAGGCACACGAAACGAACTAAGTCACGAAGAGATCCGTCCGACCTAGGCAGCAGTTTATTTTTCTGTCTGTAAAACTGTTAAAGACAAAATAGCTAAAGTTAAAAATACTTAAAAATACTTAATCACCTCGCAAAACTCCAGCTGATTTTTCCGCAACAACGTACCGGTGTGGACAAAAGTAAACAGAGCACGATATTTCCTCCTAACAATTTTCACGCTTTTAACTGGCAGTAATGCTGTATGCGAACCGGCAGTAGACGCCAGTGCCTTTTCACCTGGACATATATTGTTTTTGAAACTCTGGTGCTGAAGGTGCGATTTTAATCTGGACGAAAAAGCATGTTCAATTTACTTATAGTATGCGCATCTGCACGTACCGTTTTCCTGGCTTCCTTTATCGCCCCGCCACTAAGAAAGCAAGCTAAATTGAAAACGTACTGTTTGACAGTGGTAATACTTGAGCGCACTAGATGCGCTGCTGAGCAAACAACTCCGGTTATGTTTTAAACGCTAACAGGATGCTTCTTTTTCACTGTACGCAGAATATGCTTAAATTAGGTCCTGTTCTCTCAAACTAAGTGAGGCGGTAGATTTTGACTTTCGCTTGTTGCGTAAAAGCTACGCTTGCCTCCCGTCTTTGGATTTCAAAATTGACCTACAACCTAAAATTGAATAATTTTCATCCAGCCTCTTCTTAGCGGTTGAATATCATTGCAACACCAAAATAGAAACAACAATCAGAGGATACGATTTGACTAGCACTTCATTCAAAATTTGCTTGCAGGAGCTGGATGCCGTGAAAATGCATTAAAATTTGCTTGCCGCAGCTGGATGCCAGAAAAAATCAAGTAATCCCTAAAATTTCACACATCTGCTGAGAATGAAAAACAAATGCCGCGTCATCCGGGTCAGCACACGGAGAGATGCTTTGAAGCTTTTGAGCACTAGCAGCGCGTTCCGTAGCACCGAACACGAAGTTGGCATGTTATCCAGCTAGCTATTCTAGATAACTGCTTCGTTTATGTTCCTTAGTTCCACATTGTGCAAGATTAAAGTATTTCCCGAGATCACAAGAAAAATACACAGTTTGAACACATTGTTTACCTAAGATTTGCTGCATGCAGTGTGAGGGACATACCACGCATTTTTTGATGAACTTCTGCCGGACGTAACTTTCTCTTAATTAGCAACCATGTTAAACTCTGGCAACCAACGCAGTCCCCATATCTCCATTGATGGCGCTGGCAATAGCGTAAATTCGTGTATAATCTACACGAAAGTGTAGTGTCCTGTTTGCAAATGTTTATCTTGAGATGCACAAATTTTCCAGAAAAAAAAAAGAACTTTCTTACTCGTCCCTGGCTACACTCCTAACGTTCCCTGAAAATTCCAGACTTCGTTGAACAGGTTGCTGTGTCCGGAGGGCAACTTCAGGAAGAGGTCATCAGTTACAAGGCGCCACACAAGGTTTGGCTGGAAAGAAGAAATATGCAGCCATGAAGCATTTTACACGATTATTTTATTTTTGGCAAAGCGATGGTCACGGTAAAAAGTACAAATAGAAAATGACGCTCTACACATTAGCACACTTGAATCACCCGGTGATGATCGCCTGCGAACGCTGAGCAAATGTTGGTGGTTAAGTTATTACGTCTTAAATTTACGGTTTGGCGGAGGCCTTGGGTACATAGAACCACAAGCGGATCACCCAGGGCATGCGTCTTGTCTTGCATCACCCAGCATGCAGCCCGACAACCCCTGCTGCAGAGCGCATCCACGACAGGCGAGTTGGCGCCGCGGTGCATGGGGCTGTGCCATCCGTGTTTACCTTTGTTTGTCATGCTTTGTTTTGAATGGGCCTAGTGCGCACAGAATATGTTTGGTGCAATTCAGTGCGATCACTGGACTCCGAACGACAGTGCGCAGTACGTCGTCAGCGTGCGCGAACGTTTGACGAGGAAATATTCAAAAGTGCGCGATAAAAATTTAAATTGTAACCAGTTAAATTTTTCAATATACCCTTTGTACTTTTTCAACTTGCAAAGGCCTGCGACCTTGTCAAGTTGTCATTTTGACAACTTTTTCTGCTTTGCTCCCTCATTCCGTGTACACATTTGGTGTAAATAAACATTATTATTATCTTTTATTTTTGCATTCAGTGTTTCCTTTTCTGTTTTTCCTTTTTTTCTAACACAAACATACTTGAATTTTTTCGTTGCTACTGTGTCGGTTTAGATTTTGTCCGCTTTAAGACGCTGTAACGTGTACAACGTGTATAAGCCGCATGAGGTGCGGACTTGCAGAGCAGTTCGTGACATGTTTAATGAAAAATATTAGTAAGGTTCAACATGGTCAAACCAACTTTATCCGGTGCAAGCTCCGATCTGCACAGTTTGGCAGTGACCAAGCAATGGTGTAACAACATTGTTCTTGACAGTAGCTGTCCAACTATTTACTGCAGTATGTATAGTCAGGGACAAAAGTTTGTGGGACATGAACACGTGGAAAAATATATATTTCTGTATGACTGGACAAAGGTAGTAAATGGAATGCGCTGCTTCACGAGGGGACACGCAATTTCCATTCAGAGAAAGAATAACACAGAAAAAACTAGTGAAGCAATGAAGAAATAAATATTTTTCTCCAAATCCGGATCCTGCAAACTTTTGTCCCTGACTGTACAATGCTTGAATGTAAATAAACTGCGTTCCTAATGTCTTTCATCAAGTGCGCAACCATGTGGTTATTGTTGATCTCATTACAGCGATCTAATAATACTGCACTATATATTGTGTCCGCAGAATTAAATGCACTGAACAATCATTCCTAATTACTACCAGATTATACATTTCTTCATAAGCAACTACTCAACGATGCATCGCAGCGTTCACCATTAAAGATAACTTTAGATGCTTATTCTCGTTTAATTATAACTGAATTACCTTGTCACTAATTAGTAACTATCTTACCTGCCTGCCCTCAACTCTAACTGTATAGTCATATGACCCCGTTCTTACTTTACTCGTTATCCTCCCCCCCCTTATGTAATGCCCGCCCCAGGAACAATAAATGATGATGATATATACCCAAGCGGCAAGCCTATGGTCGGCCCGCACTCGGCCCTTGCTAATATGGCCGACTGAAACTCACCGGGCCGACCTAGGCCACCTACTTCAGCCCGCGGTCGGGGATTGACAATGGCCTAAGAACGGCCGATCATCGACAATCGACCTCGGGCCGACGAGTACGGCCGACTTAGCCAGCCTATTTCTGCGCTAGGGTCATGCATGGGCCATGGCTTGCCGACTTGACCAGCCTACTGCCGCGCTAGGGTCATGAATGGGACATGGCTTACCCACACATGGCCCAACCACTTCAGCGGTACTCGCTGGCCGGTGGTTTATCCACCGTCGGCAGTGGACCTCGGGCCAACGAGTATGGCCGACTTGGCCAGCCTACTGCCGCGCTAGGGTCATGCATATGGGCAATGGCTTACCCACACATGGCCAAACCACTTCGGCGGTACACGCTGCCCGGTGGTTTATCCATGTATAATTAGTGTTCTACTCATCCATGGCCTATGGTGTACCCATTAAAACGTCTGCAGTTCAATTGTGCATGGAAAATTAGCGCTGCGGCAGTATTTTGAGATGCGCATTTTCTCCTCCAAGCGGGCTCTAACTTTGTGGCATCAGTAATGGTGTTCTCCGGGCAGGTGAAAAGCAACCCATACGTATGTAGCTCAAAAAAGCCTGAGCATCGGCAAATGTAGGTTTAAACAGCACTTTTTATTGGTTTTTCTTAAATATTCGAAACATGCTCAAAGCCGTGCTAATAAAAAAATGGCACTTACAGCTAAGTTTGTGAGGCTTCACATCAATTTATTCTGGCTTTCAGCTTCTAGACTGAGTTGAAGATGTCACGTTTCCCTGCTCGTTGTGCCCGCCGTCCTTTTACTTCACTGTCACGAGCCATCGCTTGATTGCTGCCGCGGTCTTCCTGGAGAGGACGTCACTCAGGTACACGCTGCCTCTCCTCAGGCATCCTAGAAAATATACGAAAGAAAATATCAGCCTTCATTCCGTATTCATGAGTTTCCTAGCCTGTTAAAATGATAAAAGGCTGTCACTCAAGCAATTATAAGGACCTTCAGTGGTATCAGTAGTGATGTAGTCATCCGATGATATCTGAAGTCATTTGAAATATGAGGTGCACCATTTTTACACGTATACTGCTTGTCCAAGCAAATTTGATCCAAGGGATAAAAGAGACATTTCCGAGGCAGGGGAAGGAAACCAGATACATATTGCTGGAAGCTACCTTGAGCGCCACAGAAAAGCTTTTGTTTGGAATCCTTAATTGACATTATTTACCTAAATTAGTGAATAATGACTTACACAATAAATGGTGTTGCTACTTTGAAGAGTACCGGCACAAACCACGTTTCATTATTAGCGATAAAGAACCATCACGTCTGCATTTCGTTCCCCAGGTACAATAGGAAACCCCGAAAATGCAAAAATCAGATTGCCGGACAAAACAATTGAGGCCTTGGCTTGGCTCGACAGCCCTGTGTAGCGTTAGACCTATAAGTTGCCTATGGTTTCTTTGTCCGCGCCAGCCCAACCGTTCAACAAGACCATATTTGCACTTTACAGTTGAAAAATAATGTTCCACTCATTTGTATCCTTACCGCTTTGTAGTCATTATCCGCACTGCAAAGTTCAGCGCTCTCAGTGTAACGCGCGCCTTCATGTGCGCCAAAGGGCTGACGCGAGGCAACCATCGCCAGCATATCACCCTTACTCATGCATGGGACCAGCCATCATAGCGGCAGGTTGTTTCGTCCGCTCAAAATCATGTTGAGAGCACCACAATTGAGGTGTGCGAATGGGCTGGTAACGGTTTCGGTATCTACATAACCGGTATCTACATAACACTGCAGATAAAAAAAAAAGGTACACATGAGGTTTCTAACCGCAAATATTGAAACAGAGGTTTCCGAACGTGCTCACCGATTCTGTAAGTCGTATTTATTGTCTAAAGTGAATATTTGGTACTTGGAGCGAATAACCTCACTTCCCTACGTACAAAATAAAACTTTACTGTGCTGCCCTAAGAGGCTGCCGGCAATGCGTCATCGGTTTCCATCGCCTGTCTCTAAGGTTTATTTCTAACCCTTGGCTCAAGCTATCAAGCACAGCAGGTGTAATGTAACTTGAATAAAACCTGCATGAGATCATACATATAGGTATATTTGTAAGCTTTACAGATTTCACTTACAAATATTACGAGAATCGCGTCACTGCGGTCTTTCTTTAAAACTGACACCAATATTCGTGGCTAAAATAAAGTACTCAACGTTTTAATTCAGCTTCGCAAGTGCAGCTGTAACAGAAAGTGAGGGCTGGCGACACCGAAGGTGTGCTTAGCTTTCAAATTTTCTTAGATGGCCCAACCGTTCGAAATATGTAATTTTAAAAATAAGCCCTTGATAGTGGCTTTCTCACAGCGTATATGGGTGCCTTAATAAGAAACATAATAGAGGTCCCATTACCATTTTTCGTTTCAAATGAAATTTTTATATGTGGTGGGCAAATGTCTAGACACAAAGGAATTAACCTTAGTTTTGCAAGATACGGCGTAGTTTCTTCGAAAACAAAAAAATATTACGGTATATCTTTAGAGGTAGAAAACACTGCTTTTGTCATTTCAAAATGTTGCAAATTTCGATACCATGATTTTGTCATCTACTATATATATGCAGGTTTTACATTTACAAACAGTATTCAGTTCAGTTCAGGCGTTCAGTCGTGTCCGACTCTTCGGGACCCTATGGACCATGTCACGCCACGCTTTCCGGTCTCTCACTATCTTCTTAACATCACATAGCTTCATCTGCAATGCCTCGAGAATGCCATCTAACCATCGCGTTCGCTGCCTACCCCTTCTCCGGCGACCATCAACCTTTCCCAACATCAAATCTTTCTCCAGCGACTCCTCTCTTCTCATCAGATGACCAAAGTAGCTGAGCTTTAACTTTAGAATTTGACCCTCCAATGAGCAGTCAGGGTTTATGGTCGACAATATTGACTGATTTGATCTTCTGGCAGTCCAAGGGACTCTTAAGAGTCTTCGCCAGCACCACAATTCAAACGCGTCAATTCTTCGGCGGTCAGCCTTTTTCACAGTCCAACTCTCGCATCCATACATCACAACTGGAAAGACCATAGCACGGGTTATACGGATCTTGGTTGGCAGACCAATGTCTCTGCTCTTTACTAGGCGGTCAAGGCTAACCATTGCTCTCTTTCCCAGAAGCAGGCGTCTCCTAATTTCATGGCTGCAGTCTCCTTCCGAGGTAATCTTGGCGCCCAAGAACAGAAAATCTGTCACAGCTTCCACTTCTTGTCCATTGATGCTCCAGGACTTGATAGGGCAAGACGCCATGATCTTCGTCTTTTTAATGTTCAGTTTAAGCCCAAACTTCTCACTCTCTTCTTGTACGCGCATCAGAAGTCTCTTGAGTTCCACATCACTTTCTGCCATTAAAGTGGTATCATCCGCATATCTAAGGTTGTTGATACGTTTTCCAGCAATCTTCACTCCAGCTGAAGACTCGTCCAGACCGGCCTTCCTCATGATGCACTCTGCATATAGGTTAAATAGGCAGGGCGACAGTATGCAGCCTTGCCTCACCCCTTTCTCAATCGGAAACCAATCAGTAAGACCATGCCCAGTTCTGACTGTGGCCTCTTGCCCTTCATAAAGGTTCCTGAGGAGACAGATGAGGTGAATTGGAACTCCCATCTCTCGGAGAGCTTGCCACAATCTGCTGTGATCTACGCAGTCAAACGCTTTCGCATAATCAATAAAGCAGAAGTAAATGGGTTTCTGGAACTCTCTTGCTTTTTCCATGATCCAGCGAAGGTTGGCAATTTGGTCTCTAGTTCCTCTGCCCTTGCGAAACCCAGCTTGCACGTCCGGAAGCTCCCGATCCACATACTGCTGCAGCCTACCTTGCAGGATTTTTAATATCACCTTGCTAGCATGCGAAATAAGCGCGATCGTGCGGTAGTTGGAACAATCTTTGGCACTGCCTTTCTTTGGAATGGGGATGTAAACTGACCTCCTCCAATCCTGTGGCCACTGCAGGGTTGTCCAAATCTTTTGACATAATGTATGCAGTGTGTTAACAGCGTCGTGGTTGAGGTTTTGAAGAAACTCAGCTGGAATACCATCAATTCCGCTTGCTTTGTTCTTAGCAAGGCTGGCTAAGGCCCATTCAACTTCACTCTTCAGGATGCCCGGCTCGAGATCAGTAATCACAACCGTCCTATGTTGGGATTGCACATCCGGGTCCTTCTTGTACAGTTCTTCTGTGTATTCCTGCCACCTCTTCTTTATCTCTGAGGCTTCAGTGAGGTCCTTGCCTCGTTTGTCCTTTATCACGCCCAGCTTAGCACAGAAGCTTCCTTTGATATCTTTGATTGTCTTATACAGAGCTCTTGTGTTTCTTAATTGGCTGTTGTCCTCAACTGCTTGACACTGTATGTTCAGGAAGGCATTCTTATCTCTCCTTGCTATTTTCTGAAAATCCGCATTGAGAACCTTGTATCTTTCTCTTTCCCCCATACATTTTGCCATCCTCCTTTCCTCAGCTATTTGCAAAGCCTCTTCAGATAACCAGTTTGCTTTTTTGCATTTCTTTTGCTTTGGAACTACCTTAGTAGCAACTTCTTGTATTATATCACGAACATCAGTCCACATCTCTTCGGGCTCTTTGTCTTCTAGATCTAATTCTTGAAATCGATTCCTCACTTCCACAGCATATTCTAATGGAATCTGATCCAGATCATACCTGAAAGGCCTTCTAGTTTTCTGCGTTTTCCTCAATCGAAGCTTAATTTTGGCAACAAGAAGCTGATGATCGGTGCCACAATCGGCCCCAGGCCTTGTTTTTACTGCTTGTATAGCGCTTCTCCATCTCTGCCGGCAAATAATATAATCGATCTGATTCCTGTACAGACCGTCCGGTGAAATCCATGTGTACAGGCGCCTCTTGTGCTGTTGAAAATGAGTATTCGCTATGGTCAGGTTGTTTTCTTGACAGAACTCTACTAGCCTCTGCCCAGCTTCATTTGGCTCACCAAGACCGAACTTGCCTGTAATTCCGGATATTTCTTCACTCCCGACCTTAGCATTCCAGTCTCCTATGAGAAAAACGACGTCTGATGATGGGGTGCGGTCTAAAAGGCATTGTAGGTCCGCATAAAATCTCTCAACGTCAGCTTCTTCAGCAGCAGTGGTCGGTGCATAGACTTGGATAACTGTTATGTTGAAAGGGTGACCTTGGATCCGAAGTGAAATCATTCGGTCGTTTTTGGGGTTGTACCCTAGCACTGCTTTGCCCATTCTTCTGTTTACTATGAGAGCGACCCCATTCCTTCTCTTGGATTCGTGCCCACAATAAAAGACATAATGGTCGCCGGAGTTAAATTCTCCCATTCCGGTCCACTTGAGCTCGCTGATACCCAAGATATCAATGTTCAATCTGTCCATTTCTCGCTTGACGATATCCAGTTTACCTTGCGTCATAGATCTTACATTCCATGTTGCTATGTGATATATCTCCTTGCAACATCGGACTTTCCGGTCGCTTCCCGACACATCCACAACTGAGCGTCCTTTTGGCTTTAGCCCAGCCGCTTCATTCGTCCTGGAGCTACTAGGAATCGCCCTTTGTTCATCCCCAGTAACATGTGGGACGCCTTCCAACCTGGGGGGCTCATCTTCCGGCGCCATATCGATAATGGTATTGTGACTGGCCAATACCGCAGTCACAATACCAGTCAAATGGCCGCAGTCACGGCAGAGAGTTCTGACAAAATGTGATTCACTGGAGAAGGTAATGGCAACCCACTCCAGTATTTCCTGCCAAGAAAACCCTATGGCCAGTCACAATACAAACAGTATTGGGAACCCGTTTTGTTTTTGCAGTTGAGTTATTAAAAAATCGCAAACTTTGGTTCAGGAGTGATGCGCTGTAAAAATATGCATTTTTAACCTTGTATACTGGAATGTGATGCATTAGGTCGGTTGCACTAAAATATGTTTCCACTTCCTAAGGCATGTTCTTAATTCCAGGCAATATTTGGAGCTCCAGACCGCTAGGTGTGTTCTACACAACGCATCAAAATTGCCGAAAATTCGAAAACAGCAGTAAAGGGTAAATTTGCTGCGATTAAAAAAAAATCTTCTATCTTCAAATACCTCTCAAGAATCTTCACTACCTCAACAATATCGCGGACTAAAAAGTGTTGCGTTATATTGTTTAAAAATATAACATTAAATATTAAGCCAAGTGCTTGTCCTGATAATGGCCAAATTCAGCCTGCATTCTTGCAACATGCAATATTATCCTGGCACTGAAACTATTTATCTGCATTATCTAAGTTCCATTCTTTATTTCTGGAAAACTTGAAGCTCTAGGTTTGTTTTTTTCTACATATAATATTTAAATTGGCCAAAATTAAAAAAAAAATGGTAAAATAAGGAAAACTGATTAGGACTGAAGAAAATGCCGCAACATCGATGTTTATCGAAATCTCTGGAAACAATGCAAAGTACTTTGTTAATATGAGTCATTAAATATATTGAATTCTGCGAAATGCAAAATTAGAAATATAAAAATGCCTGTTTTTAATCTATAGATTTGCTTATATGACTCCCTCTTATAGAGTAGGCATCAAAACTTCAATTCAGTATATGCTGAATTTAGTTACATTTTACTGTAAGTAAAATTTAAAGCCTTGTCAGCGCTAATAAAGCCTTTGTCTGCTTGTCAGCAAGGACATAATCTAGCTTAAAATGGTATTAATTCCTCTATTTCTGTCAATTTCATGGCAGAACGCAAGTGATCTTGATTCTTATAGCGCTGGCGAAACACCACAGGAAGAACGACACAAAAGGACAGAAGCGCAACTCATGTATCACAACTCAAGATCATGTACCAACTAACCCGTCAAAAAGTCCAACGCAAGTGAAGGCTGCACTTTTTCTCTGTCTTTCATTATTTTTTATTTCTAGGTGCAGTAGTATTCAATTTAGTCTATTAATATATTATTCCATTTCTCAGCTTTGACCACAACTAACAATACTATATTTTTGAAGATGGTTTTTAAATGTGTAATTTTTTATAATGCAATCATAAGCAAATTGCTTTCCAGCGTTACAGAGGACACACATAGCAGCTTAGATCTCCAGATTCTGCCTTAAATTAACAATATAACCTGCGTAATAAAGACAGAATATTTTAGTGCAAACAGCGTAACGCATCACGCCAGTATGTAAGGTTGAAAATAAACATTTTTGTAGCGCGTTGCGCTTGAAGCAAAGTTTGCAATATTTTACTAAATCAACTGCATCAATGAAACAAGCTTTCAATACTTCTTATACAAATAAAAGTTATATTGATGTGGTGAGTAAAAAACAATGGATGACAAAATTTTAGTGCGCAAGCAGCAGGCCTCCAAACGTGCAACATTTTTAAATGACAAAAACGGGGTTTTCCAGCTTAAGTGATAGGCGTTTTTTTTTTATTTCTGAGAAAACTACGCCGCATCTTGCAAACCTAAGGGTCTTTCCTTTGTGTCGAGAGATTAGCCCACGACATAGGGAAATTTAATTAAAACAAAATGGTCATGACTCCACGATTACTGTTCCTGTCCAAAGACATCCATATTTGTTTTCATTTCGTCTCTTCAAACAGGCTGGTATAGGCAATGCGGTGAATAAAAATATCATCATATATATTAAAGATTTCCGCGCTACACGTTGTACCTAAAGCTACCTATATTGTCACAACTGTAATTCGTTATTTGTAGCTGAAACAACATCACAACAGGAATTCGATTGCAAATTGTTCGCGAGTTAAATAGGCGTACGGGCTGACACACGTGTAGTCTGCACAATACAATTTAAGAAAGAGCAGTCACAAACTATAGGCAAATAAGGCTATGATACGGAGCATATTTATTACTCCGGTTAACAGTAAAAAAGTCGACTTTTACCGTATTAATATATTCGACAAACTATCGCATGTTCACATAGGAACACAATTAATGAGCTCATTCACGCATCTAATGTCTATGGGCATTAGATGCGTGGATGACTTCGCATTATTCCAATTCGTGCGTTACTGAAAATAATTGAACGAGGAAAAATTAATTGTCTACACAATTTTCAGCCAGTATACCACAAAATATACTAAGGTGCTTCATATATAGTCACATCACCTAGCAAGTGAAGTGGGATAACAGAACTAATCAGACACTCACCCTGATCAGCATTTCGCTTTTGCGTCATCTTTGTAAGTTTTTAGGCAGGCTTTTCCACTGATTATCCTCTTGTATATACCCTTGCCCCCCACAGGACACAGATCTTCTGGGGGTACCGAACTGTTGGTTTTCACACCAGTGATACAACTTAATCGAACCATTTCTACGTAGAAAACACTCGATGCGCACCTAAAAAAAAATGAGAGCATGTATGTTTAGGCGAAATCATTCAGCCGTGATAAAATAATATGATTTGAACAATAAAATCAAATGATCACACTCGAAGCAACAACAAAGTGGTGGAGAGATAGGAATTGAAGCAATGAAAGGCGGTTGCTTACTGCAAAAAGCCAATAGCAAGAGGTCCACCGTCTATAAGAATAGGCAATAAAAATAAGGCACATTTAAAGGTGCATGCAGCAGTTACAGTGATGCAGTGCTACCTTTTGTTAGGCAGGCTTTTCCGCTGATTATCCTCTTCTTTATTCCCCTTCCAACCACAGGACACAGATCTTCTGGGGGTGCAAAACTGTCGGTTTTCGCACCAGTGATACAACTCAATCGATCCATTTCTACGCAGAAAACATTCCGATGCGCATCTAAAAAAATGAAAGCATGTATGTGTAGGCTAAATCATTCACACATGATAAAACAATATTATTTGAACAATAAAATCAAATGATCACACCCGGAGCAACAATAAAGTGATGGAGAGATAGAAATTGAAGCAATGAAAGACGGTTGCTTACTGAACAAAGTCAATAGCAAGAGGTCCTGCGTCTATAAGAATAGGCAATAAAATTATGACACATTTAAAGGTGCATGCAGCAGTAACAGTGATGCAGTGTTACCTTTTTTTGTTTCACTGCAGCGGTTGGTATAAATATTGCAGAAATTGCTAGGCATCTCAGGTAACCCCATTGAAAACCTCATCCAAGGTTGCTGCGGCGTGTTATTTGCAGCTGTTATCGGTAAGACAGGCTATCCTATGAGTGCATGTTCATTTCCTCCTTTTTGGTACCTTGAATGAAAGCGACTGAACAGTGGGTGTTGTAAGAGGTGCAGCGTCCCTAGGAATAGGGAACAAAATTAAGTTTTGCTTGTAATAAACAGAGGTACAAAAAGGAGCAAATATCCTTGCAATAATAGCATGATGGCCTACCTTTTCATCAACAGCTGTAAACAACCTGTCACTACTAGTCGGTTCTTTGGATAGGGTTGTCAATGCCAGAGCTTAAAGCTAAGAGCAATATGAGTAATATTTATTGCGGTCACGGCCGTAAAGAATTAGCACAATACTCCATTACTGTAACTATTCAACCGTCCATTTATACATATTGTTCATTAAAGAACCATGCACATCTTATTAAGTTGCTCTTTTTTACTCCCAAATGATTTCCTATACAATTAGAATACGTGGATTAGAATACGTTTAAAATTTTTGTACGATGGCTATGACGTGCACTTCATGCATAGAGTACGTGAGGCACAAAGAGCCATAATTGCCGAACAGGCGGAACTCACGTCCTGTCCCATTTAAAGTGCGCGCCGTGATCGAGCGCTTCGCGAGCTATATATCTCGGACGATATGGTCGCCTCATACCGGCCGTCAGTTTTTTGTACAATGTGTCCCACGTGCACGTTGTTTACTTTCCAGTGACAGGGGCGCAGTGCACACACGGCTGATGCGCCTTTTTGCTTGTTTTGTTATTTTCCTCAGCCTTCGAAGCGCGTCTGTGAAACCGCTCTCCTATTGTCGCCGCTTCCTGACAGCGCGCCTTCACCTGAAGGTGCGTTCTCAGAAGGGGGGCGTCGATTAAGAAACTTTTGAAAAGGGTTCACGGCTTTCAAATCCTCAATATGATATTAATCATTATAAAAGTGGAGGTTCATTATGACTTAATTATAGCCTAATCATCAAGTGGCATCCTGCACACAACGTCTGCCCCACTGTAAAATTCGCTTGCACAGACCGCACGGACAGTTTTCAAAGCATCGTCTGTACATTTCAAAACAAAAAACTGCCCTAACTCTTAACAAAATCCAAAAACTGAGCGAACATGGCTTCCTGCGCGCAGAAAAGACGCTGTCCAAAATATATGTAAAAAGCTGAGCGCGTAGTATTCGGTTACTAATTGATTGCGGCGCGCTGCGCAGTCAAAAAGCTGCGCAAATGGCTGCCGGTAGTGTTCTGTCGCGCGTTGGTGGCACACACACCTGTTATGCACGGCTTCTCTATTTTCGGCGCAAATGTTGTTCATATCGCAGCCAGTAAATAAGTCCACGCACTTGCTTGCATGTAACCCGGACGAAAATTCGCTTAGTTCTTGAAGTCATGCTACGCGCAGTTGTTTCGAGGAGATGAAATGGGAAAAAAGCTTAAGTGATGCGGAAACGCAGAATTTTCAATTATTACACTGTTTCCAGGATCATGGTTAAAAACACACACACACATATATATATATATATATATATATATATATATATATATATATATATATATATATATATATATATATATATATATATATATATATTTAAATGAGGAGGCATCATCAGTTGTTTTTAACGTAGCAAGAATACATCAAAAAAGATCAAGAGAGCCATGAAGGCATGCAGTCAAGAACAACCATGAAAAAATTGACATACATGCTTAGTGTATCAGGAGATGGAACGAAGCTTCTGCGCCAACTTCATAACTGTCGAATGGACTCTGGTGAGTGACTTCTTTCCGCCTCGCCACTTGCTTCTGACAAGAGACAGATGAACAATATTTGCCTGTAAAACAGAAATGACTTGTTTTAGTTATGTTTGTTTTACCAAAGAATACATTGTAACATGCTTGTTATGGTTGTTGCTTAGTATTCCATAAACCGTATTAAACACTGAATAGTTGGCTAAGTAGTTCTGCTAGAATATTCAAAGGCGAACAAACGTTTTCAGCGCAACTATTTAACATTCATGCAATTCTCGAACACTGATGTGTATCGCTGATTGCTTACTATTCCAAAAACTTCGGCTGCAGAAAAAGGTGAAATAGTGGCTAAACAACCTGTAAAAATTATTTTAGTTATTTATATATCTCTGGATATAAGTAAATAAAATCGTAATGTACTGTGGCATAGATTCACGTATTCTGCAATACCCCCAACAAAAGGGAATTGCAAACGCGCACAAAGTCACAGGTGTATATTTTGTTGGAGCTACGAGAGGTTGCACACTAATAGAGCTTAAATTATGTGCAAAAATATTTCGTGATTTTTTCTTACAGTAAGGAACAGATCTGGCCATCACATCGGTGCATGTCAGTAACGTGTCTATTAAAAAGCCCTTGTGCTAGGTGTTTAGAAGGCTATTGACGAAAGTGACAAGGGCACGTTGTGCGGCCTAGTCCCGCGAGGCAAGCAAAATGAGCCATGGTGGGGTTCGAGGCAAATAATAAGTCGGAGACTAGAAGTCTGCGTTGTGTGAGGCAATGTTCTATATCTGCTTATATATGTGAACAGCTAGGGCACTGTGACATGGAACAGTGTTTGTACAAATAAAGTTTGGCTGCTGTGTGAAGACGGAATTGCTGAAGGATGCACTTTTCACAGATCGATAAGGGTGAGCGTCCTAAGTGGCAAGTTAGCTGAGTCAAATCACTGGTGCGTGCATTATTCATAGCCTATCGCTTTGTACACCGTCTGCATTCACCCTCGGTGGGCTCGTCCATAGGAGCCTCAGCACCCGGTTCACAATAAAGCAGGCAAGCTAGTAGTAAGCCAGCTCATAGAAGT
Source organism: Amblyomma maculatum (assembly GCF_055883805.1). Lineage (NCBI taxonomy): Eukaryota > Metazoa > Arthropoda > Arachnida > Ixodida > Ixodidae > Amblyomma > Amblyomma maculatum. Next base: position 207,961 of record NW_028146755.1, on the reverse strand, counting down.
GCACAGAAATTATGTTTTCTTGCCTGCACCACTGCTGAATTTGACAAGATAGGGAATACTATTTTCTTAATGAAAAAGTTGAGTACTGGAAACAAGACTAGAAAAGTAGCGTTACATGCATTAGTATATACAGCACATAATTATAAACCAGTTCTAAAAGCAACAAGAAAAGTAAGGCCAGGAGGAAAGATATTTTCAAATGGTCCTTTAAAGGCACTATCCTGAAATGCTTCGCCTCAACAAGTACAATAAACGAAGAATCAAGCGTTAAATGGAGAAATGACATTCATCTCATATATACGATACAACGAAAAGAAAAAAAACGATAAGAGCCTCACCTCTGGATAAATTCCAGCGTCGTTGCCGCTGGCTCTGCATACTCAAGATTCAGGAATTATTACAGCACGAAAAGCAGGCAATCAACCTCACTGAATGATGCTGGCTCTATAAATACAGCTTCCTGTTCACAAAACACGCACTGCTTTCCATATATGGTACCTGAAATAGAATAAACATTTTTGTTTTGCTTCTAATGCAACACAGTGCCAGTGCTTTATTTAAAGTAGCCTAAAAAGTGAAGGCATCATACGCACTGGTGCTGTCATTATGAAAGGAGCAGGTAATTTGCAAAAAAAAATGAAGACAATTTTTTGGTTAATTTTAAATAACATAAATATTGACTTCAGTATTGTAAGCCATAAAAAATGCTATGCTAGTAACAAAAAAACAGAATGATGTGCCTGTCGCGCAAAATTATATAGCAATCATTATTTGAATACTCGAAGTGGCAACTTTGTCCCATTCTTTTTCGGAAGTCTATGCCTTCAAATGGTCATTTTGACTGAAATAGGAACACATAGTAATCTTGTATAATGCTCGCATATCTACAGTTTACAAGAACATATACCCATACTCATTTGTTAGATATATGACAATATCTCGTAACCTATGAAGACAGCTTCCCAAAATTTAAACCGTAATTTAATTTGATTAGTTAGCCTTTTTGTGAATGAAGAGCTAAGCAATCCAGAAAAAGGCATGGATCACTACAATTAGTCCAACCACACAATCTGCTGCCGCAGCCATATGTACAAAGCATGATAATAAATACCATCATCAAGCTTACCGAGTACAAATATAACTGGCGTGGACGGCAAATCGGAGATCCTGGATGTAATGCTCGTGCCTTCCTGATAAGAGACGGGAGTAAAATCAAATTCATGTGGTAACGAACAAGAACAGCTTATAGTGCTCCAAAACAGTGATAACTGACTAACTTTATAGCCATGTTTCTTTACTCAGCCGATGCACCGAATCCTTTGGTTTCTAGGAACATATACGCGGCAAACAATACAGCTGCGGATATTGTGACAGTCACCGGCAGATTTAACTTCAATGATGTAGCTCTCTATTTTATACTACAGATGCTAAGCATTTGAACAAAAATAAAACGGTGGTGACTGGTGTACCTTTTCTTCTTACAACTAAGAAGTTTCCTTTCTTTGATGGGTTCCACGCTCCTATTCCGTATAGCCATAAGCATCAGTCTTGCAAGTAGAGAAGAGTGGTACCATTATATGGTAGCTACCGAACCTAACAAGCATACTGAAAAGACGTAAGGGAAGTCAAACTGCAATAATCAAGGCTTCTAATAATTATAGTTCTTTCTTCTTTCTTTCATATAGTTCCAAGTTTCAATGAATAAGGCCATGAAGGCTGTTAGGTTATACCTGACACCACAATAGTTTCACATTATTTTACAATCTCCAAAATGGATTGCTCAGGATTCACTACTGAGGTACAGTGGGGTTTATAACTCACTTCAAAGATACGGTAGAGAGCACAAGGGTCGTCCTTGAAGTATGCGGCAAGGAGATGCATTACCACATCTGCCTCAGCCCTGATGTTGCTTTTTGTTTCTTCGAGCTGCCGGTCTGCAAGCAGGTACATGATTTCCTTTGAAGGTGCACTGTCAAGGTACTTCACAAGGAGTGGAGCGCATATTGCAATACTGTCCTAAAATGTGGCCTGGAATAAAATAAAACATTTTTTTTCATCATTGGCAAGCAAAGATTATTGGTAGGCTTCAATGGCAAAAGGCAAATGTTTGCTTTGACATGTATGAAGAAATTTAAATTTGCAGCAAGAAACACTGCAGTATGCTACCAATCTTCTACGGCTATCACAGTATCACCATTGAATGTGATGCGGGTCTGGCAGTCCTAAACCAAAGAAACAAATTATCGGGAAAAAAATAAACATTTAAAAGTTCTCATAAAATGATGCCCATTTACATCTTACTGATTAAATTTAGCTGCAAATCTTCACCACCCTAGGATTTCCACAACTTTCGCTGCTCTGCACAATGTCTGTGCTTGTAATGCTCAAATTTTTCATTCGCAAAAGCAAGATCTTTCACAGCATAGCTTGGTTTCCTCACATATCATTCAGCAGAACTGAATATTCACAACTCCAACTTGTACACTGCAGCCATTCTCCTTATCTTACCTGAACATCTTTCCCAAGAAAGTTATGTGCGTGACTGTAGAAGAATGGTCTGTGAAATAACAATGGCCATTCTTCTTTCACTTGGGCTGTGGTATGCACAGGGTTAGCCGAGTTGATGAACACCCGTTGGTAAAAATATGTTTCTTTCATGCACGCCATTGCAAGCGGCACGTCTATAGCTCTGAATGTTTTCCTTCCTTCCTTTTTCAAAAAATCAATTTTTTCATGGTCGTTTTCGGCAATTGGCTTTTGAACAGGCTGCCAGGTGTGACAGCCATAGCTGCTGCTTTTACTTTTCTTAGCTTGTTTTTTTTGGTCTGCTGCAGTGCCTGTGTTTCACGATGCTAATTTTCTACTCTGTTCTCTATTTGAAATGGTCCACAATATGTGCCACAAGCTTCATCCGTAATGACTCGTATCTCCCGCAGGATGGCACAGTACACAGGAAGGCAATGTTTTCTGTTTCAGCATGGTTTCTGTGGTGCCTGAAGACATGGCTTCTGAAGGTTCGGTAGTTCTTGAACGTAGCACCGCACGGACTGATTGGACATAAGGCTCCACCGAGTACACTACTATGATAAGAAAAATGTTCAAAGTAGGCCAGCCATGTAGAAAAGCTCTGCGCACATCTTGGGCATCTGTTCATCTTTCAGCACCATCCGGTAATAACGCTATAATAAAAAATAAGTTGTCATATAATTTACAAACAAGCTGTCATACGAAGACCACTCCGCGCACAACCCTCTGAACAATCAGCACCATGTCTTTTCCCCTGCCAAAGCCACGCCCGTGATTTTTCGCTGACAATTAGCCGGATTTTCTGCTAAACCGGCAACTTTAACGCTATCGCATTAATTATTGCATACTGCGGTCGAACAGCTCCAGTTGAAAACAAATTTCCACGGTACAAACGAGCGGCATAGTTCGCGATTGACAAGTGGTTTATGCCTCCTTAAATCTGATCACCGCAGCTGACCAAAATGCAAGCCAAGGTGCTGCTGTGTGCTGCTTAAGTACCGCTCAACACCGGACGTTCGTTTAGTCGGACAGTGCTATAGAATAGTTTCGATATGGTCCGAGTAGCTCCTCTGTCTGGACTCATCATGCGGAGAAGCGAAAATCATATGAGCAATGCAAATAAACAAGTTTGTAAAGAGAGCTCGCCCTGTATCGAAATTGTTCACTGAATAAAACGTTTGCACTGCCTGAATGGCGCCTTTGCGAAGCGCGCAGCACTGCTCTTAGACACCCGTATGAAGCCAGTCACGAGTTGCACCTCAAAGACAATTTTAAGATTGTTCTCACCTGTTAGGCGAACAAGTTGTCTTTTTTTGCTCGTCGGTGATCCAGATGTATTCGCAAGCGCACAAGATGGCTGGGTCGTCAAAGATAAAAAGTTGCAATGCAGTATCGCAGTCCAGACGTTCAGCTCCACACGTCCACGCCCTGTGCTCACTTGAAAAAGGCGCGAGAATGCAGTGCGCAACCGCTACGGCGCATGCGTCATTGCCCTAGCGACGAGGGGACGAAGCAGTCGTCGGCGCGGGCGCGGGCGGCTTTATGCAGCAGACGGTGCGGAGTAAGCGCGAAGGCGTGAGAACTTTGTTTTCCGCTGGGAGATGACACGTACAAGGCGTGATTAAAAAAAAATGGCTTACATCGAATCGGCCAACACGGCGACAACCGAAGAGCCTAGGAACGCCGACTTCTAGAGCAGTTTTCTATTTGTTTTTAGGCGCAGTACCCAAGGTCTATGTACAATACCTCTCACTTGTCGGTGGGCGCAGCGCCGGGAGGGAAGAGGTGAACGAAGGAAAGAAAAAAAAAAGTACGTCAGCGGAGGTTTTGATCTCAACTTACACTGAGACCGCATAGCAGACAGGCGCTCCTGTATTTTGACTCCATTGCAATACCGCCGCCGCGGCCGCAATGAAAGCGCTTCTCCGATCACCGGCCGAGAGCGCTTTGCTTTGCGCGTTAGGTGATGCTGCTGTGTGTACTATGCTTGACAGCAGCAGCATCCGGCCAGAGGAGAAACGATGCGCGGCTTTGGAATGGTGCAGGTGGCTCGAGAAGCCCAGCCCGGCGGGAAGGCGTGGGAGCATGTACAGTGTGCATGCTTGGGGATCTTCCATACTTGAGCATGCGGGCGTCGCAGTGGCGTGAACTCCTCCTTCATCCATGCCCGGTTCACGTATTTTCAATACGTATTGAATAAAACGGAAGCGCCTGAAATTCGATTCACGGATGTTCAATACTTATTGAGTAAAACGGAAGTGTCTGAAATGCTTATAAGGACATTCTCCTTCATCCGTGCGCCAATTCTCGGATGTTCAACACGTATTGATGAAAACAGTACCGTTTGACGTTCTTTTAAGGAGGTTGTCTGCGTAAAATTACGTTTTTTTTTTTACAGTGTGGTGCATCGACAAATGCGCACGTCATCTTTCCCCTCCCGCTTCCACCTATGATCGAACAAAAGACGGTCGTTTGACCTTTTATATTTACTTCAAAATATTATATATTGTTGCATGATGACTGAATTATAATATCGAAGAGGCGGAGTTCCGAGCTTCTCTGCTGTTCTGGCCAAATTTAGTTATAGATTACACAAACTATGTTCAAGTTAGCTAGCTGAAGATTATCTGATTGAATATATACATGTTTTTATTTGTATTCAGTTAATTTCCGCTATTTGGATAAGAGTAGATGTTTTTATAAAAATTCTCAAGATCGGCCCAGGAAACGAAATTTTCCTAAATTGAAGGCCTTTGTTTCAGAAAAGGTTCATGGTAGAGCAGCAATAATTCCACACTATGTTCTCAGCATAGTTATCCGCAAACAGGTAAAGCTTATATTTTTGTGACATTTGAATAGATACGATCGCGCTAATTTACAGAAAACAGCGAACATTGAAAATTTCTTAGGAAAATAAAAAAAAAACTGTTTTAACACTGTTTAAACTTTTTCCGCCTATTCTATACTGCCTCAGCTTAAAAAAATATTAAAAACACCGTGCATAATTTTGTTGCGCTAGTAATTATGGCCACTTTGATAAGGCCTTTGTCCAATTATAGCGCACCGCGCAGATCTGAAGTTCTCCCGAATTTGTGAATCGTTCAAGGTTTTTAAATTTTGGCATATTATTGTAACAGGGAGAAATACATTTATAAAAGAGGATTAAAGATATATGCATTGAGAAACAGCCTAGGAGCCAGGCAATGAGGGCCCCCAGTTCGACGCACTTCTTTTTCTTAATCTTCCACAAACGAGCGCGCCACTTCGTCCTCATCATTCTCCACCTATAAAAGTATTTCTTCGGTTATTGTTTGTCTCGACTTCGCAAATTGACGGTGACAGACACAGCAATGAATAATTCAGAATCAGTTTTGTACGCGTCAAATTCCTGATGCGCTGTGGCATCAGGCACCACACAGACGTTTTACGCAATCACCTTCACCTTAACGCGAATTACAGAAGGAGACGATAATGTTCAATGAGCAAGCAACGTATTCCAAATCATTTCAGTAGAATGGAAAAATTGTGAAGGGCATGGAAAACTGCCTCAGTAAAACACAGTTTTTCTGGGCTGCATCCGTTTTCTTCGAATGACTCGACAGCGCACATTATTTTCATTCCTGTACAGTGTCTTCCATGCAGTCCTGGCTAGCGGGAACGCGCGGCAAAAGGCCCACTTCAGGCCGTCTGGATGCAGTCATCTGAGAGAGGCACGAGCATCCGGTTACCAATTGTTTTTTTTTTCCCTTTTTTTTAGCATTCCATACCTTGCTTTGCCACTGCAGCACCAGTTATGCTTTCCACCGATAGCATCTGGCACAGCAGTTTCTCATGCGGCAGAGGCTGTCGCCCGCACTGGTGAAGCGGGCTTCCCGACAGTGGTCGCATCTCATTAACTTCACCCCGTGTTATTGGCGTCCGGTTGCGGTGCGAAAAACAGGCGGATAGAATAGTGAAGCTCTAGTGCCGATGCGTTGAACTGCTACAAGAAAGTATTTTTTATTAGTTTTGGGTAGCTTCACCATAATATATGTATCGAAGTCTGTCGGTCTGAAGACGCAAAAACGAGCTCTCACTGCTCCGCCTCTTAAAACGAACGTCTAGGGTGAGTATACCCCCGCGCTCATGGCCGCTCCGGTCATCTCAACATCTCAACCTTACTGTCCTCATTTCCGTCGACATCTTTTCCCTACTGCTGGACATACTTTTAGAACCTGAAATCCAATCCTGCTTGCATTTTATTCGCTTAGTGGCCAAGAAGTCAGACCTACAGCAATTGCAAATTCCTGTTTAGGGGTCTCATTGGACTGGTCGTAACTACTAGTGCATCAATATTGTGCAATGTGCTTTTATTGACGTTGTAAATTGATGTAGAGAAGAATACGCGAACAAAGTTTAAAAAGATATCAGAAACGGTTTTTTTATTCTCCTCAGAAATTTTCATTGTAATAATGGTGAAGGTGATTGCGAAAAACGTCTGTGGGCTGCCCTATGCCACAGCGCATCAGGAACTCTACGCATACAAAGCTAAATCCGATTCATTCAGTGCTGTGTCTGTCACAGCTAGTTTGCAACGTCGAGACAATAAATGACAGAGGATGATGAGGACGAAGTGGCGCGCTCGTTTGTGGAAGAATAAAAAAAAAAGAAGTGCGTCGAAGTCATTGCCTGGCTCCTTGGCTGAATACAAGTACCTTCGCACTTGTATTCAGAACTCGAGCGTAACCACGGAGCCATCACGCCTTATACGCTTCAGATTCGGATATCAATTTTGTGGACATTTTGCGGAATCCTTGTGAATTGTGGGCGAATGTTCTACTTATCATGGGTCCCGAAAGCGATAGCGCGCATGCATAGGCGGAATTTCTCGCCGTTCTTCCTAAGGCTGAACAGGCCTCACTCTGGAAGCGACAGACCAACTGAGCATAGACATTAAAAACAGTTGAGCAGAGGCAATTTACGAGACTTTTGTGGCCACAGGCCGACAAAAACGACCTTCTTTTTGAGACGTGTGTTAGCGAGGTAAGCACACCTGCGAGAAAAAGTGGAGAGGCCACGCGCTTTGAAAAGTCTGCACGTCCGCCTTTTCTGACGGTGAAGCGGTTATTTCTGTTTAAGGTACTCACCTAAATGTACTTGCCATCTTGCCCAAAAAATTTTGTCTGGCGCATTGTTTTGTATAAAATAAAAAAAAGCAATCGTAGCGGTTTGCTCGAAGCTGTACGTGTTGGTTCAATGCTGGGAACTAAAGCTGGAACGTGAAACCGAAGGAGGTTCTTGCCTCTATCAGCCTCTCTCGCCTCCCTGATGTTCACCGGTAGTCTGCGCAGAGCGTGCGCAAGCCAACAGCGCATGTGAGACGCGCCAGCACAGTCGGTGGGAAACAGGTGTCTGTTTACTCTGCGGGCGCGTTGAGGCCAAATTACAGGCGCCGAGGAACGCGTTTCATCGTACTGGGCGCGCCGCTTTCGAACTCGCACGATGTCGACAATCGCCGAACCTTTCGCTTTCGCCGTAGTCCCTTTATGTTCTCTCTCCGAGTGCGTTTTTTTTTTTTTTTTTTGTGTAGATATATAATCTCGCTATTACTGCCTGTAATATATAGATATTGATGCTTATTCGCTTATTTAGTCGAGTTTGCATTTTTCCTCCTTTTCGCGTTTCAGGGTTTGAACTGTTGTCATATTACTTTTATGGATTCCGTTACGCGTGTTGTTACGTTACGTTTCTTCGTGACAGCAAATAAATGCATATTGTAGCGCCCGAAGAAGAAGCGCGATCGCTTTGACAAAGACGGCGACGCTGCTGCCGTGACTCGCACGCGTGCGCGGTTCCGCTGCTGTTGTGCTGAACTGTGCAGTTGCCCCGACTTCGAACCATTCTTTGCTGTGTCTGTCACAGCTAGTTTGCAATGTCGAGACAAAACTTTACTGGATGATGATGAGAATGATGAAGACGAAGTGGCGCGCTCGTTTGCGTAAGATTAAGAAAAAAGTGCGTCGAACGGGGGGCCCTCATTGCCTAGCTCCTTGGCTGTCTCTCATTGTATATATCTTAATTCCTCTTTTGTAAATATATTTTTCCCTGTTACAATAATATTGTCACGTCTCGGTAGAACGCCAAGGAGGGCCTAGCGTTAGATGGTTTGGATGGTCGACCAGAGAGAGTCTTGCGTTCAAGCTTCTTTCTCTTCCAGGCTCGCGCTTGTCGTCTCATATGTCATCTTTTGCTTCGACTTCTATGTGTCATTTGCCCCCCTCCTCAGGAAGCATCGTCTCGATGAGGTCGTGGGCGATTCACAAATGCCGTACAATCTTCAGATCTGCGTGGTGCGCTACGCCTTGCACCAGGGCCTTATTGAAGTGGCCGTAATTACTGTAATGATTTCGAAAGCTGGGGTATAGTGGAGAATACGTAGTAGAAGTTTAAACAATGTGTAAACTATCTTTACTTTCCTAAGAAATGTTCAATATTCGCTGTTTTCATTAAATTAGCGCGATCGTATCTGTGTATTGAAAAGTTATATAAATATAAGCTTTAGCTGTTTAATACATAACTATGCTGAGAACATAGTGTGGATTTTTTGCGGCTCTGCCATAAACCTTTTTTGAAATAATTAGGTCTGCAAAGTAGAAAAATTTCGTTTCTTCGGCCGATTATGTGAAAATTTATAAAAACATCTACACTACCTTGAAAAGCGAAAAATAACTGAATACAAATAAAAACATGCATATATTTAGTCCGATAATTTTCAATTAATTGTAACATATTTTGCGTAATTCAAAACCAAAGTTGTCCAAAAGAGCAGAGAAGATAAGCGCGAAACTCCGCCTCTTCATTATTAATTTCGTGTGGCCGGAAAAATGTTTTGGCAGCAAAACCAATTGCAGATCTCTTCTTTCCATTTATCTGACAATGTTATATAAAGTTTGGAAATTAATATAAAAGGTCGACCGACAATCTTTTTTTTCCTACGTGGAAGAGAGAGGGAGAGAGAAAACTTTTGATGAGCATAATAATCAGTAAAAATTCCCAGGAGCTGGGTGGTCGGTGCCCCTAGTCCAGGGCTCCACCTAGCGCGGTTAGAATGATCGGACTCTAAGCTAATAGGCGGAACAAACTAATTTGTTATTTATTGCCGATATATATGTTGCGCGTCATATAAATGTACCGGGGCTTGTCATGCTCGCAGTCTGAGCGAAAAACTGCCATCTTTTCTTCTTTTTTGTTACCACGGTGTGAATGCCCAAAACTAAAATCGCAAACTCGGGTCTTCCGGCTATTCATTTTCCAGGGATTGCGTCTAGAATGTACACACATCGTATTCGTTCCTTTCCCCAGGTAAACAGACGATGCTGCGCGTAGTTCCTTATGGATAATGCAAAAGCACTAGGACGAAAAACGGCTGAGAAAATGGTCATTTGTTCGATCAACTTGCGGCAACGTTTTCTTTCTCGGCAATGAAAAAGCTACCTTCTAATCACTAATTTAATGTCACATAATCGTGCTATGGCCACATGGTTTCGCTTTGTATGCGCCTTCTCACTAACAACCCACTCCAGTATTTCCTGCCAAGAAAACCCTATGGCCTGTCACAATACCATTATCGATATGGCGCCGGAAGATGAGCCCCCCAGGTTGGAAGGCGTCCCACATGTTACTGGGGATGAACAAAGGGCGATTCCTAGTAGCTCCAGGACGAATGAAGCGGCTGGGCTAAAGCCAAAAGGACGCTCAGTTGTGGATGTGTCGGGAAGCGACCGGAAAGTCCGATGTTGCAAGGACATATATCACATAGCAACATGGAATGTAAGATCTATGACGCAAGGTAAACTGGATATCGTCAAGCGAGAAATGGACAGATTGAACATTGATATCTTGGGTATCAGCGAGCTCAAGTGGACCGGAATGGGAGAATTTAACTCCGGCGACCATTATGTCTTTTATTGTGGGCACGAATCCAAGAGAAGGAATGGGGTCGCTCTCATAGTAAACAGAAGAATGGGCAAAGCAGTGCTAGGATACAACCCCAAAAACGACCGAATGATTTCACTTCGGATCCAAGGTCACCCTTTCAACATAACAGTTATCCAAGTCTATGCACCGACCACTGCTGCTGAAGAAGCTGACGTTGAGAGATTTTATGCGGACCTACAATGCCTTTTAGACCGCACCCCATCATCAGACGTCGTTTTTCTCATAGGAGACTGGAATGCTAAGGTCGGGAGTGAAGAAATATCCGGAATTACAGGCAAGTTCGGTCTTGGTGAGCCAAATGAAGCTGGGCAGAGGCTAGTAGAGTTCTGTCAAGAAAACAACCTGACCATAGCGAATACTCATTTTCAACAGCACAAGAGGCGCCTGTACACATGGATTTCACCGGACGGTCTGTACAGGAATCAGATCGATTATATTATTTGCCGGCAGAGATGGAGAAGCGCTATACAAGCAGTAAAAACAAGGCCTGGGGCCGATTGTGGCACCGATCATCAGCTTCTTGTTGCCAAAATTAAGCTTCGATTGAGGAAAACGCAGAAAACTAGAAGGCCTTTCAGGTATGATCTGGATCAGATTCCATTAGAATATGCTGTGGAAGTGAGGAATCGATTTTAAGAATTAGATCTCGAAGACAAAGAGTCCGAAGAGATGTGGACTGATGTTCGTGATATAATACAAGAAGTTGCTACTAAGGTAGTTCCAAAGCAAAAGAAATGCAAAAAAGCAAACTGGTTATCTGAAGAGGCTTTGCAAATAGCTGAGGAAAGGAGGATGGCAAAAGGTATGGGGGAAAGAGAAAGATACAAGGTTCTCAATGTGGATTTTCAGAAAATAGCAAGGAGAGATAAGAATGCCTTCCTGAACATACAGTGTCAAGCAGTTGAGGACAACAGCCAATTAAGGAACACAAGAGCTCTGTATAAGACAATCAAAGATATCAAAGGAAGCTTCTGTGCTAAGCTGGGCGTGATAAAGGACAAACGAGGCAAGGACCTCACTGAAGCCTCAGACATAAAGAAGAGGTGGCAGGAATACACAGAAGAACTGTACAAGAAGGACCCGGATGTGCAAACCCAACATAGGACGGTTGTGATTACTGATCTCGAGCCGGGCATCCTGAAGAGTGAAGTTGAATGGGCCTTAGCCAGCCTTGCTAAGAACAAAGCTAGCGGAATTGATGGTATTCCAGCTGAGTTGCTTCAAAACCTCAACCACGACGCTGTTAACACACTGCATACATTATGTCAAAAGATTTGGACAACCCTGCAGTGGCCACAGGATTGGAGGAGGTCAGTTTACATCCCCATTCCAAAGAAAGGCAGTGCCAAAGATTGTTCCAACTACCGCACGATCGCGCTTATTTCGCATGCTAGCAAGGTGATGTTAAAAATCCTGCAAGGTAGGCTGCAGCAGTATGTGGATAGGGAGCTTCCGGACGTGCAAGCTGGGTTTCGCAAGGGCAGAGGAACTAGAGACCAAATTGCCAACCTTCGCTGGATCATGGAAAAAGCAAGAGAGTTCCAGAAACCCATTTACTTCTGCTTTATTGATTATGCGAAAGCGTTTGACTGCGTAGATCACAGCAGATTGTGGCAAGCTCTCCAAGAGATGGGAGTTCCAATTCACCTCATCTGTCTCCTCAGGAACCTTTATGAAGGGCAAGAGGCCACAGTCAGAACTGGGCATGGCCTTACTGATTGGTTTCCGATTGAGAAAGGAGTGAGGCAAGGCTGCATACTGTCGCCCTGCCTATTTAACCTATATGCAGAGTGCATCATGAGGAAGGCCGGTCTGGACGAGTCTTCAGCTGGAGTGAAGATTGCTGGAAAACGTATCAACAACCTTAGATATGCGGATGATACCACTTTAATGGCAGAAAGTGAAGTGGAACTCAAGAGACTTGTGATGCGCGTACAAGAAGAGAGTGAGAAGTTTGGGCTTAAACTGAACATTAAAAAGACGAAGATCATGGCGTCTTGCCCTATCAAGTCCTGGAGCATCAATGGACAAGAAGTGGAAGCTGTGACAGATTTTCTGTTCTTGGGCGCCAAGATTACCTCAGAAGGAGACTGCAGCCATGAAATTAGGAGACGCCTGCTTCTGGGAAAGAGAGCAATGGTTAGCCTTGACCGCCTAGTAAAGAGCAGAGACATTAGTCTACCAACCAAGATCCGTATAACCCGTGCTATGGTCTTTCCAGTTGTGATGTATGGATGCGAGAGTTGGACTGTGAAAAAGGCTGACCGCCGAAGAATTGACGCGTTTGAATTGTGGTGCTGGCGAAGACTCTTAAGAGTTCCTTGGACTGCCAGAAGATCAAATCAGTCGATATTGTCGACCATAAACCCTGACTGCTCATTGGAGGGTCAAATTCTAAAGTTAAAGCTCAGCTACTTTGGTCATCTGATGAGAAGAGAGGAGTCGCTGGAGAAAGATTTGATGTTGGGAAAGGTTGAGGGTCGCCGGAGAAGGGGTAGGCAGCGAACGCGATGGTTAGATGGCATTCTCGAGGCATTGCAGATGAAGCTATGTGATGTTAAGAAGATAGTGAGAGACCGGAAAGCGTGGCGTGACATGGTCCATAGGGTCACGAAGAGTCGGACACGACTGAACGCCTGAACTGAACTGATCTCACTAACAACTGGATTTGTACTAGAGGTTAAGTAGATCCAGGGATGTAATCGGCGTCCACTACAAGCATATTGGGTCGGGAGTGCTAGCCGGCTTCCTGGCCAACATGGCACGCGGCCGACCGTGGGCTGCCAAATGCCCGAGCAACCGTTGCCAAACAGGTCGGCATTCAGTTGGGGTTACAAGCTCGGGCCATGGTTGCTGGCCGACTTCTGCCCAACCTAGTACATGGCCGACCATGGGCCGCCCAATGGCCGAGCTACAATGGCCAAATTGGTCGGCGTTCAGTCGGGTGCTCGAGCTCGGGCCTTGCTTGATGGCCGACTTCCACCCTACCTGGCACATGGTCAACCATGGGCCGTCATTCGACCGAGCCCCGAATGCCGGCAGGTCGGCTGCCGACCAGCTGCCGATGACCGGCCATAGGTCGGCAGTCGGCCAATGCTGCTTGGGATAGGATTACAAAGAACGATGGCTATCCTCTTCCGCTCATAGACGACGCGAAGACCTGCCTCTGCTATTTGGTGGAAATCGTCGTCTTTTCTTCTGACTACGACACCCATTTCTACAGCCTGAAGCACGTTTTGACCTGCCTTTTTGATCCTGGCTTGAAGCTCAACTTAAATAAGGGTCGGTTTGCCGCCGATCAACTGACCATTTTAGGGCAAGTTGTCTCCAGAGAATGGGTTTCTTCAAACCCGGCCAAACTTCGTGCCTTTCCCAAGCCTAGATCCATCAAAGACCTTCGCAGCTTCCTAGGCTTGTGCTCCTACTTTCGTCGGTTCATTCGATACTTCGCCTCTATTGCTGCCCATTTGAAGCAGCTTCTGTCGGGCAGTTCCGACTTTTCGCTCTTATCCCCGCAATGCGATTATACCTTCAATACAATTCTCCGCTTCCTCACGGCACCGCCCGTCCTGCGCCACTACGACCCGACGGCCCCATTGAAGTACACACCGACGCCAGTGATGTCGGTCTGGGCGCTTTACTAGCCAACCTTAAATCTGAATTTGCTGAATACGTCGTCGCCTGTGCAAGCCGAACGCTCCCGAAGGCGGAGTCAAATTACTCGGACACTGAAAAAGAGTGTTTGGCATTAGTTTGGGCCGTGGCCAACTTCCACCTTTACCTCTATGGCGGCCCATTTGAAGTTGTGACCGGCTACCATGCGCTGGGCTGCCTTTCCTCCTCGAAATACCCCTCCAGCCGTCTTGCAAGCTAGGTGGGCTCTTCATGTACATATGTAAAAGTACTCTACCGCTCTGGCCGCAAGCATAAAGACGCCGGTGTCCTCTCGCTGCCCCATCCAACAGACATCGCCAGCCTTTCTACCTTGAACGCCTCGGCAATGCCACTTCACATCAGTGACATGCCTTATGCGCAACGTAGAGACTCCATTTCATTCGTCCTCTTGAACTGAGAAAAAAAAAGCATAAAAAGAAGAGTAAACCCGGACACGCAAAAGATTCGCCAGGCTTAAAACCAATTAAAAAAATAAAAGGGAGCAATATCTCGAGATAAAAAAAAACTTTTTTTAAAGCGATATAAGGTATAACAAAAAAATACGTGGACCATGTCAGAAGGAGGCACACGCTGGCTTAAAGAATAGAAAAAATCCAGAAGGTAGCATCCAGACCTGCAATAGAACAAAAACAGGAGCCAGAGCCGGAAAAGATGGGAACAGCATCAAAACAACAGTCATACAAAAATGGAAAAGATCGTACGGAGAGAGAGGCAGACGTACAAAACCCAAAACAAGAAAAAAAGAGAGGCTGAGGTAGAGTAGTAAACAGGACAGTCCCCATTAACAAATTAAAAAATCGGGTGGACAATAGAGAATTGCAGTATCCTACGGCATTGTAATAGGTGGTCTACAAATCCACAAGCGAAAAAAATAAAGTAAGGAGCAGAAGAATAAAAAAATAGAGAAAGTGCTGACGCCAAAGGCAAGAGGGAGGGGATGAGAAAGAATTGTAAAACCTAGACAAAACAAAACAGAAAGAACTATTAAATCCAGTCTGATGCGAAAGACGTCCGTCACTGAACCAGGTTATATTACCGGCAAAATGCTCGATAAGAGAAATTATGGAGGAAAATACATAAATAAAAATACTTCACCACTCTACCGGACTCGTCTGGCAACCGCAGCAGAACAAGCAAAACGTATCATATCACAGGGGAATAAAAAAAATAATAGCTCCGCTCATTTCATAGCAGTATATGCATGCTGCCTATGCTGAGCTGGCTCTGTAGGCAAAAGTGACCGCAGTCACGAGCACATCCAAAAAAATGGAAGACATGCCTAAAGCACTCTGCTCAACACAGGAGCACAGAGCCCTCCCCTGTGGAGAGCGTGGTAGGGGGTTAGCAGGACCCTCCGACGAGACCCTCGCCCCCCACCCCCCCCCCCCACAAACCGCCAGGCTCAAGCACAGGATCAGCAAGCCACCCGCTGGTGCTTGTAAAAACGAAGATGGAGAGTTGGCGGCATCGGAGGGCACGCCACGAAGAACTACCAATGGACACGTAGAAACGTGATCAAGTAAGCATAAGTGACCTGCGCACTACAGCCATAGGCGCCACCATGCAAGCAAGTGGGCGTGTCTGAATCAGACAGGCTGAACGGAATATTCTTTCTTCTCTGTACAGAGCGTGGTTGGGGCTCGGCAGGATATTCCGGAGTCCCTCATCCACAGACAAAAGTACAAAATCTAACGGAAATCCGCTGGTGTTTGTAAAGCCATGGATGGACTGTTTGCAGCAGCAGCGTGCTTCTCCACAGCGAGAAACAGGTACAAAATGCACCCTAGTAATAAGGAAGCCAGAAAAAATAATTTAAAGACTGCAAAAAACGCAAGCAAATAGTTTACATAAGAGAAGAATGTCAACGGCAATAGTCAGGTATCGTGCTCCTTCAAGGGGCCCACAAACATCTCCTGAGCATTGCTCGCAAACTATCTCTTTCGCTAGGTTATGCTGTGATACACATCTGAACGTAATAAAACACGTCTACGCGCAGCACAGGTCCCGCAATCCTATTCGAAAGTTGGCGCTCTCTTTCCTTCCACTTTTGCGGTCCCCCTTCTCCTCCGTGCAACGCGTCTACGTACACGCGTTTTCGAATGACTATTGGTCTGCTTCTTTGAGACGTCACGCATCCATAAAACTACCACTCATGCCAAAATAATTGTAATACGCTTAACTTTTAGTTATCAGGAAAGAAAATTAGAATGTTTTTTTAGACAGAAACATGTATTGAAAGCTTTTTTCCTTGCACTTCCGGTGTCACGCGGGCACCGCGGTAACCACGGTAACCACGGCGCGGTCGCGCGCGGCGACTGACCTCGTTTCAGTTCCCGCGGGGCGCTTTCCGCCTGTGTATGCTCTCGTTTCTTGTGTCTCCCATGCGAAATGGACTTTGAGATCGGCTTACTGGTCTCCAGCATTAGGTCGGTGCCTTAAATGCCGTGCCCCAGTGCACCGCGCACTATGTCGTGCAGCAAAATTTCGGAGGCAACCACTCCGTTCCCGTGTCCACCAAACCAAAATACGCACCTCGGATCGAGTCAAGGCGACAACATACGCTGGTAAGTAATGTGTTTACTAGCCTGAATATAGCGCACAGATAAACGACGGTTTCACGGGTGCAATGAGTTAGTCATTGTTGTGATGTATCAATACTATGGCGGCTTTTAAAATCCTACCGCTTCAACCGTTGACTTGATTGCATCAAACTTGTTTTGTCAAGTAGTAAGTTTGTAGCGTATGAAGTTTTGTCTTATAGTAAATTAGCTATGAGAACTGTACCTACCTGGCTCGGCCGCGCGCGATGCGCGAACCCGTGGTATCATGTGCCGGCGTTGGCAACTTTCGGCCCCTGATACTGGCGCAGATTGCGGGTTCGCATTGTACGCAGCAGCAACGAATTAAGCACCCTTACCTAACGTACTGCGAGTAAATAAAGGTTACCGCAATATCAAAGCTCCGTGTGCAGTTTCACCACAAACTACTGAGCGGTTAGGCCGGAGAGAACAAGACGCCGCGTTAAACACGTATTAGGATTCGCATGCGGTATCTGCACCTTGCAAGGTTTCACATGACGTGCAGTGATGAGGAGGCACGGAAGAAACAAAGAAAACAACTTTATTTCGAGAGAAGGCCTACAGCATTTCTCTAGATAAGTCCTAGAGCATATTCCATTATGTCCTGAGGCAGTAAACAATTGACGTTATTAAAAAAAAAATCTTCTCTCCGCAGCGAAGCGTTGTGCTTTCTTAGTCGCTCAGCAGTATAAATTACCGCCAAGAACACAGTATTATATCTCGCACATAATAATAATAATAAGCGCAGTTACACTGTTGTCTTGTAAACTGTGGACCTTAACGGATGGGGAACAGCGAGCCTTTGAAAAGAGAGCTGTGACATGGCCACTTGTGAAGTCGGCTCACTTTAATTACTTCCATTTACTTCCAGCTTGACCTCAAGAAGCTGTACAACTCTGATCTGCATATATATTCGCTATCTAGCTTTACACACACCCTGAACCCACAGTTGTTCTGTCTTTCCTACTTTTTGTTTCAAGCGGCAGCTTTGATGCAATACTGGAAGGTCCTGCGAGCGGTCGCACACCATGTGGAGTTGCCGCGATAAGAAAACAGCAATATGTTTTGTGTGCACGTTTGCTTAGCCGGAGCCAGAAGCGAAACACAGAGACATGGGTACAAGACTGCACTCACTACGACAAAAAAGTCATATGAAACTGCGCTTGAGCTATTGTTAGTCGCAGTAAACACATTGAAACAATTGTTTTGGCTTCAGCGGCCAATGCTGTGCCTCGCTGACTCCAGTCTGTTGAGCATTTGGGTTAAGTACACTGACAGTTGTGCTGTGCTTTTGAATATCATGATGAAGCACAAACCTGTGCCTGTGTGCAGCAATTTGTTCTTCTTTTGACGGTCTTTCATAGGCATCAGTCATAAGGTGGCGCTTTGAAGCTATGCTTGCAGCTGTTTCTCTGTGTGAAGAGCCCTGAGACTGTTTACCCACCTCCTGGACGAGCCTCTGGACGTACGCTGCGTCAAATAGTCATCGTGATTACAACTGTCACCTAGTTTTTTGTGTAATAATATAAGTAAAACAAAGTTTTGACTTACAAACAGTATGCTCTATTTTCACTGGAGCAGCACTGAAATATTCTTTTCTTGATTTTGCCATTTTCACTTTCCATCCGTTCTGTCCTTTCTTTTTCTGTTCCTGGAGCTTAGAAGAATATTCATTGAAGTGAATAACAGCCAGATGTGACCTAAAAAGAAAGTAAATATGAATGAATGTCTCATACTTTGGAAAAAAATGTGTTTCTTGTTGCCTGCTAGCAAAATTATGCCAAGTAGAGGCTACTATAAGACACCATTATGCATTATATTCACATCACTTCAGCAGAGATTGCTTCTGTTTTACCTTCTATATCCAGCTCCTTTATATCAAATTAAGAATGTGATGCAATGATCTTCAAGCAGCAGAATGAATGTATGACATGGACTATACAACTTCATATCGTGGATCACCAGTGTTCTCCCTGGTGTTGTATTCTAGCAATCATCATTAATCCAAGTGATCAAGTGAACCTTGAACATTCTTTCAGTTTCAATACATTAGCTTTGGGACATTCTAGATGGTTCTAGAGGGGTCGGAAACTTACGCTGATAACTTCCAGTTCTTTAAAAACTACCTTTGTCTTGCGACTGCACTAAGATGAGGAGCACAGAAGAGAGACGAGGTGTTTTTCCAGCCAGCCCTCCATGCTTGCCCTCAACTTTGTGTCATTGCAGTGTCTCAGCTCATGTCATTTCTGTCTGTATGTACTCCTGGTGCACTGTTCTTTATCTCATCCCCATCTGCCCATTCTAATATAACAGCAATGACTTTCAATGAGGACCCTTGGTGGCCTGTGCAGTGCGTCTATAGCCTCCTGTCTCACTTTTTACATGGAAGGGGATTACAGAATGGCTAGTGCTACCATTCTACCAAATATGTTTTTACCATATTATATGAAGCATCCTTGAATGTCAGAAGTGTGCACAGCAGTTTCCTCCAAATGTATGACAACTACCTTTGACATGGCAGTGTTCCAAGTTTCGAAAAAAAAAGACACAAGATAAGTCCAGCTAATTTTACAGCAGTGTATTTACTATCAGGATGGAAGGATTGTGGAAGTTGGCTCATAAGTGCATTGAGTGCCTACTTTATGAAGAAGTTGGGATTAAGCTATTTGGTGGGCACTTTTTTTGGCAGATGTCAGGGTCGACTCCTGTGAATCGCAATTGTAGGGTCTCATTTTACCTGACCTGATAACATGAGAGCTCCAGATCAAGCACTGCACTAAGGAGACTGACGTCAAGCCCAACTTCCATAAAAAGAAGGTGCCAAATGCATTCAGTAACACAGCAGCTTCCCCATCCTCACATTAAAAAAAAAAACAAAAAATACCTTTGAACTCTTTTTCTCTAAACCTCAGCACTAGACCATGAGAAAGACTGTTTTGAGGTGCTTGAAATTGGTCACAAAGCAATTTTTCAGCCCTCCAGGGCTATTCCATAGCATGAACTAAAAGCGATCTGCTTAGCTGCAAGTTCCAATGGGCTGCTTAGCAAGTTGAAGAATCAAAAGGAGCAAAAGGAAATGGAGCAAATGATATGAACTTCTGTTTTTCTTTTTCGCACTGCGTTCTATTTCCTATGGTGTCTGTTCATTTTATAATGACAATATTATGTACATACATTAAAAGCTTCATGCAAGGACTTATTGTTTGCACATGCCATGCAGAAAGGTGGACTACATAGCCACACTGGAGTGCAAAAATAATTTCTTAGTCTTCTCTTTCATTCAACAAACCTTACTTGCATCCCACCATCCGAGTATGCAATTGATTTGGGAGGAAACTTGATGAGAAAGTTTTGAAAAGATTCAAGGGAAGATGTTTGGGCTAGCTAGCTGCTAGCTAGCTAGCCCAAAGATGCTAGCTGAAAACAGTTCTAGCATCATATTCTTAAAAAGACCCCAGTTTTTTTACTACTATATTAGGTGAAAAGAAATCTAAGAGATGTTGTCGAGCAAACATGCTACACTTCGTCTTCTTTAAAATTGTCAGTATTGGACAGTATGGAAAACCCCCTTCTGTTTGTGTTCCACACTCGCATGTATAACCAAGCTGCCTTAATATTAAAATATTTTGTAGTCTCAGCACTCACATTTACGTTATTTTGTTTCTTCACTTCATTAGGGGTTTCTTTCTCGACTATGTCATATGTGAACTTGCTGTTATGTGCGGATGTGTACAAAGTGTTTTCAGTGAAGTTCTATTTGCATTATCTATCTCTTAAATTTATCATTGCTTGACAAATGCTACTAGTGTGAGCCGTGCACCTTCCAAACAACATCAACGTGAAAACTTTACAAAAAACCAATACAAAACAGATTATCTCTGCTCACCCATTTCCTGTTTGCAAGGAGCTAATGCAGCATTTGCTGTATGGTCTATCATGGCCATCACACTTATCGCATATGTGGTTCAACAGGCTGCACTACATACTTATGATCAGGTCACCATTATCCTGGCCCAGGGCAGCAACATAGACTTGTGATTGTCTGGATCCATGGTTCTATTGCTTCACAGCCCTTTGACCTGCTAACAGAATCCAACTTCTTATATGCAGTATAGAATAATGTTATTACAATGTATTCACCCTAATTATTAAAGCAAGCAACTTCATGCATCTTTAGTAATGCCCCAAGCATCAAAGTAGTGCTGTATGGGCGATTTGCTGCTCTTGCAATATGTCCAGATATCTGAGTGGCGGTCTGTAGATAGATGAAATTAAAAACTAATTACATAATAATGTATGTCAGCAAATGTATCTCTTCCCCAATAGTTTGCAACGATGAAACATTTTGTAATTAAATTGTTTGTATTATATAACGATTAATTTGATTCTTTTTATGTATAGACATGCAAGCAGCACTTGCCAAGGACACTCTTGGTGAGGCTGAAAATAATTTCTCCTAATAATATGCAGAAATTGTCGCCTTTTGTTAAAGACTGCACTGAGACTCGTTAAGTTGAGGCCAGGCCCTATGCTCACACTATTGGGCAATGCAGCTGACTTCACACAGTTAATATGAATTGCAGCCTGGCAATTTTCGTATCGCAGCATTACCTTACCTCTCCTATTCTTACCTGTTCCCATTGTAGAATATGGTCAGTCTGAATGATAACAACGTTGTACGTGCAGTACTTGGCACTGTAGCCCGGGGAGTCGCAACGCCCATCTCCTGCGAGGTACACTTCCATTCCATCCAGCTGGCTGATGATCTGCACATCCTATTCCTGGAAACGCTGGGACAAAAATAAATGTGCATTTGTGAACCACTTGTAACATTGTACCGAACTGTGTCACTCGTTCGTTGCACTACTGCATGCGCGCGGTGTTTTTTTCTTTTTTTCTTACGCAATCTTGCCATAAGGCATACAATAAGAACCCATGCAAATTATTTTCCGTTAGAAACCGGAGAAGGCTCCTGCTCTTATTGCTATCGGTGAGCCATTTGGAGACGTACTCTTCCCTTATTGCGGTTTATCTCCCCCCCCCCCCCCCCCTTCCGCAGGAAAAATCTAGTTGTGTATAACTCCTGTCTATGCTCCTGTCAAAAGCAACTCTTACACTTCCGATCGGCAGCTGATCGCTTAGGGATAAGGAGGCACATTTTTGAGCGACTAAGCCAGTTGACGCGAGTGGTAACGTTTCTTTCGCGACCCCCCCCCCCCCCCCCCTCCTGCTGAAGGGTAAAGCCTCTCGGCACTTTTTGTTTCTGTTTCCATCTATCATTCCTGACAGTGTCCCTCCTTTCTTCTCTTTTGAAATGTGGATTTAATAGTTGGTGCGAACGTCTAGCGCTGGCAATAATTCGGGCACAGCAGGGTTGAATTGCCAGCCGCAGGGCACAGCTTCAGCACGAGAGATGGGCGCCGCAGACAAGCGATGGTTATGGCGATGCCGCAGCGTTTTCCGTTCTTTGTCTTCTTTACACTTTCTTCTTATCAACGCCCATCTCGATTTTGTTTCTAATTCCTGGCCACCTCGGTTGGTGAACTTGGACGCGGCTCCATCCGCGCGACATTTCAGGGTGCGCTCTGTACAAACACCAAACGGCGTAAAAAAAAGCTACAGGGCGGGAGTCATGCTGCGATAATAATCGGGCACCGAACAGATTACTTCCTGTCGGCGCGCGCGTTTGCCGTTGCAGTCAGCTGACGCCGAACCGCGGCTGACAAACTACACCACAGCGCACAACTACACAGTCCCCTTCTCTTCATCCCCTTCCTTTTCTTTTCTTTACAATCGATCGTTATCTTTCACGAAGGGGCATCGTATAGTCAACAGCAAGAGGAGCCTAAACACGGAGGTTCCAAGGTTCGGGCAACGCTCGGTAGGCCACTCTCTACGATCTCAATTCTGAATTTCTAGTCTTTCGCTAACATCTCATGCCCTTGCTGCGTTACGGATATTATGGACCCCGAGCTCGAAAAGCGACTTCGGCGAATGAGTACCAAGATGGGACTCGACCCCCATAAGTACACGCCGTTGAAGAATCCGCTGCTGAACACCGACGATGATAGTATACGGCTTATATGGGTGCATTGGTGCGTGGGGCGACTAGAATAACATTAAAAAATAATAAAATCCCATCGTAAGCTCTCCACTGGTTTATTTTGAGCAGTGTAATTCACAGTGATCATGACAAATTTTGCTATATGCATGTCACAACGCCGAGCAAGATCGCCTGAGTTAAAAAAAAAACAATCCACACTGTACTGTGATAACGCGTCTAAAGCTAATATTATCACAATCTTTTCACATTACACTTACCGGCAGGGTTGGAAGAAACAGCGTTGGTACCACTCCTTCACGCAGACTCAGTTTTGTTGGGATCCCCAAATCGCGAACCACATATCCGGGTAAAGCAAACGTAGATAAACGCTGTTTTCACCGATGCTGGCTATCCGATGAGCTGTAGCCAGTTTCCGGGGTTTGGCGTTTTGAAGCACTTGATGCAGAATGTTTCTCCTGCGGTACTAGCAATACCTTCGCAGCCAGGGACTGCGCACTGTAACAACCTTTCGCTCATGTTCCGTCAACAACAACAGTTCAGCGCTTCGATAACTGCCTTCGCGAACTCAAGAGAGTGACCATTATAGCCCAGAAATGTCCTGCATCCGTCGCGCACACGACGTAACACAAAATCGAAAGTGAGGTCAACGCCAGGGATGTACAGCGTGGCAACAAAACTTGCGAGTTGTGCCGGAGGGCGATGACGATGAAGCAGACGACGAGAGGCCCCCGGCGGCGCGTCGGCAAGCAAGCGCGACAAAACGGAAGTTGCAGCGTGCGGCGCTAAGCAAAAAAAGTAAAAGCGCAGTTACGTCAGTTGTGACGTGCCAGTGGGCGAGGCTTTAGGGGAGGGCCAGCCTTTGCGCGCGCTAAAACGTTGGAAAGTGCAGGAAAGCCGCGAAGGTACAGATATTCAAATTTTGATTGCAAATAACTCTGCTTCCAAATGCCGCATTTAAAAAATATTTGCGGGAAGGTTATCTTACATCGACATTCTTTCACATACTAGGCATAGGAAAACTGTATTGCTATGGCTGTTTAGGGCCCCTTTAAGTGTTGAATCATTTGAACTGAAATTACACAGACGACAGGATTCCGAAGCAGCGTCGGGTAGTGAGACGTTGTATTATCTGTCGAGCAAAAAGACTTCAGGAAAGAAACAAAAGGAGCAGTAAGAGAACAAACAGTCTTGGAAGTAGTGCCGGACGTCATTACACATCTTGCCACAGGAACAAACTGAAGAGTAAAATAGACGCGCTTAAAAAAACAAAATCTGCCAATTGCCCTGTATATATAGTTGTAATCGCTTTACGGGGCGGACAAATTCGTGGTATATCGAGTGTATCAGAACAAAACGATGCGGGCTAGTTGGTTCATCGCAAGGGGGAAACAGCGCAAGCTAAACACGGACAAAAAGGGGAGGACGAGACACACACAGCGCTGACTTACAACTGAAGGTATATTTCAGACACGTCGGTAAATATACAGTAGCAACAAGAGATACAACAGCAACCAGGTTGGGAGCAGTCATCGTCATCAGAAAAGATACAGGGAAGCACAGATCATCCAGCTCTCGATAAGAACTGAAATTCTTTATCTATAAGGGCTATGGAGGGGGTGCTGACACAATGCTGTTTAAGATGCGCAATGTTTAAAGCTTCAATAATCTCTCGCGTGGTTTTGTCACCACACCTGCTTATCACGCTCGTGTTGCCCAACTCAGGGGTGCATTTGCAATCTCGGCAATGAATGCCCAGATGGCCCGAGGTTCGTTGCGTAACATTACAATTGTGCTCAGACAATCTCTTGTTGAGGCATCTGCCGGTTTGGCCTACATATGCATGGCCGCAAGACAAGGGGATGGAATATACAACACCCTGAGCACATGAAACGAACTGGTCGCGATGATTAACTGTGCATCCTGTTTGCTTACGACCCATCTGATTAACGCGCTTGTAGAGGCTGGACAAGCGATCCGGGGCTGAAAATAAAACGTCTATTCCTACTCTTTTTCCTATTTTTCTTAAGTTGTGGGAAATCCCGTGTACGTAGGGGGTGACCGCGATCTTGCCCTTATCTCTGATTCAGCACTCAGCACAATCAAAGATAGTTAAACGCAGTATCATCAATTCATGTTTTGACAATTCATTCAAAAAATCCTGCAACCACAAACTGGAGAACAGCTTTTCAACCCAGGCGAACCGATTACTACAGGCTGGATATCCGCTAACCCTCTTAACCTCAGTGGCTGAGGCCCTGTTGAAAGCAAAATACAAAAGAATCAGAGATAAGGGCAAGATCGCGGTCATCCCCTACGTACACGGGATTTCCCACAACTTAAGAAAAATGGAAAAAAAAGTAGGTATAGACGTTTTATTTTCAGCCCCGGATCGCTCGTCCAGCCTCTGCAAGCGCGTTAATCAGATGGGTCGTAAGCAAACAGGATGCACAGTTAATCACCGCGACCAGTTCGTTTCATGTGCTCAGGGTGTTGTATATTCCATCCCCTTGTCTTGCGGCCATGCATATGTAGGCCAAACCGGCCGATGCCTCAACAAGAGATTGTCTGAGCACAATTATAATGTTACGCAACGAATCTCGGGCCATCTGGGCATTCATTGCCGTGATTGCAAATGCACCCGTGAGTTGGGCAACACGAGCGTGATAAGCAGGTGTGGTGACAAAACCACGCGAGAGATTATTGAAGCTTTAAACATTGCGCATCTTAAAGAGCATTGTGTCAGCACCCCCTCCATAACCCTTATAGATAAAGAAATGCAGTTCTTATTGAGAGCTAGATGATCTGTGTTTCCCTGTATGTTTTCTGATGGCGATGACTGCTCCCAACCTGGTTGCTGTTGTATCTCTTGTTGCTACTGTATATTACCGACGTGTCTGAAATATACCTTCAGTTGTAAGTCAGCGCTGTGTGTGTCTCGTCCTCCCCGTTTTGTCCGTGTTTAGCTTGCGCTGTTTCCCTCTTGAGTGTATCAGGTATCCAATGACATAATTTTTTGCCGCCATTACTTTCGCGCCATTATGTGCTCCATAAAACAAAGGAAGAACGACGTAAGCGAGAGCGGACATAACGTATAGTGAAAGGGTTGAAGGGTGTAAACGGCCGTACGGGTCTGCTCTACCAGCTTCTTAGTCGGTCAACTCACTGCCATTAAAACCGGAGGGTTCCCGGATATGGAATAACATGAATGGAGCAAGAGACGATAAGCGCGACAGGTTCTTTTTAATGGTAATAATTGTAGGGTTAAACAAATTTACTCAAGAGATGGCAGAAAGCAGAGACAGAGAAACTGTATTGAAATAAATAACCGCAGTGGGAGGGTCGTTAACGGCATAATAAACAGCAGAATTAAAGGCTACAAATTACACTTCATACGCACTCGATGGTGGCTGCAAAAGAAGGCGCTGAACAAATAACATGTGTTTAGGTTGAGTTAAGCACTGCAAAAGCTGCGCCCGCGGAGTGAAGTGTGAACGACCCATCAGCATAGATATGCAGTGCGCGTTGAAGAGAAAAAAATCTGGCTTCCTGCTAAGTGGCTTTTATAAAATGAAACTTAAACTTCATTGAGGGATGGCCAGTCCAGGGATTGAACAATGGTTGTTTCAGAATGGTTGTATATACTCTAGGTTGCCGAAGTGTATAAAGATTGAACTCGGCACATAACTGGTCTAGATTATAGGCCATGGAACAACAATTGCAACAACACTAAGTGCAGCTGTTAGCGTGGTTACTAAGGCGCTAGTAAGAGCGAGGAGTGGTATTCGTTGTAGTGATAGAACGCGATCTCTTTGTCGAGAAAGAGGACAGTCATACCACCATGCTGGGCAGCATATTTAATTGGGGGGAGAATGCCTACATCATAAATTTGACGCAAATGAGATGAAACTCGAAAGTGTAAATTAAAGAAATAAAGGAGCTTAGTGGTAAAGACCAATGTTTTAGTTTGCAAGTGATTTACATCGGGAATAAGTGTGAGGTATGAATCAAAAACAACCCCTAATAATGTGATAGTTGGCTCGCACTTACAGCTGTGAGATCCAAGACGTATGGCTGGCTTACGCTTAAGTAATGCTGGTACTTCATTATGAAATAAAACATAACATTTTTGTGGCTTTAACTGAGCGCGATTTTCGGTGCACCATTGAGTAGAGACCCCTGGGTCGCTTCTCTTATCGAGCTCCTCTAAGATCCATCGGTTGCTTCTCCATCACGCGCGCTTCGCCGCCAAGCATCACACTTCACCATTCACGACAACTTTCTTTATCGCCGCAACCACAGTGCTGATGGACGAAAATTATTGCTAGGCATTTCCCGCCACCTACACTCGCAAGTCTGCGTCGGCTTTCACACCGATCCAAAATACGGCCATGAGGGAGTGTTCAAGACCTACTATATTGCCTACGCTTACGATATAACTGGGGGGCATGTATAACTTTGTCCTCAAATAGATTCGCTAATGCCTCGTCTATCAACATCGCAAGTCTCCTTCTTATCCTTTTATTGGCGAATTGCAGCCGTTACCTTGCCCATCATGGCCCTTTGATCGTCTTGGTATTGATTTATATGGCCCGCTCCCGTACAATGCCGCTGGAAATTGTTGGGCCATCGTCTCGGTTGACCACCTGACCAATAATTCAGAAACCGCTGTCATTCCATCTTCCACAGCGTCACACGTAGCCTCATTCATTTTGCAGCGATATTTCCTACGCCAGGGTGCACCTGGTGAATTATTCTGTGGCAGAGGACGCGTCATTTTATCTGACATTGTTAAAGCTCTCCTGAACCAGTGCCACATACTTCATCGGACCTCTACCGCCTATTATCTGCAGAGTAACGGACTCACTGAACGCTTTAGTCATACCCTTGGTGACATGCCTCTTAAGCACGTCTCCTCCGACCACTCTAACTTGGATCTCTTCCTTCCATATGTAACGTACGCATACAATACTGCTATACAGTCAAGTAGCAGTTTCTCTCCGTTCTATCTTATTTACGGCCGTCACCCTTCTGCTCTACTAGATACCGCAGTCGTGGCCGAGTGGTTTGGGCACCCGTCTCGGCTGCGGGAGGTGGTCAGTTCGAAACCCGCCGCTGGACACCCACCGGTAAAATTGGGTAAAAGCGTCCCCCGGCCCGGCGTCCGGCTCTTTCAGGGATGTGCGTTTGGAAGAGGCTCTGCTAACCCTGCTGTGCCCCTTCGGGGGCTTAGTTTCGAACAACCATGGCCTGCAAAGGCCGTGCTGAAAAAAAAACAGTCTACTACGCTCTACTAGATACCATTCGTACCAACCAGACACATCTGTGTATACCGCTGCATCTGAAGCTGTCCGACATGCACAGGAGTGCCACCAAATAACCCGGTCTCTTACAAGTGAAACCCAACGCGACCAGAAATCCCGACGCGAAAACTATCATACGACACCGCAATTCTATTCTGGCAGCCTTGTGTGGCTCTGGATTTCATAAGGTACTCCCTGACTATCTTCGAATTTTATTTCCCAGTATCACGCCCCCTATCAAGTCCTGGAGCGCATCTCTCCTGAAAATTATATTGCGGAATCTCTGACGCCCTCACCCGACCTCCATCAACGCGCCCGCGAAACTGTTTACGTCCAGCGCCTTAAAAAGTATTACGACCCTGTCGTTTTGCCTACGCCATAAGTCGCCAGGGTGACTCTTCTTCTCCCCGGGGTCCCTTGCAAAGAGGAAGATGTAAACTTTCGAAGATGAAGCTTTCGCCCGCGGTCGCCAGTAACTTACTCGTACGTGGACTGCTCTGACGGGGTCCTAGGTCGCATCCTTGTACCTCTCATAAGCCGCCGCCGTACAATATATATATATATATATATATATATAGGCAGATCAATCAAGGGGAAATGAGGGTGCTCGTTGTAATACATGAAGGAAAGAAGCCACCAGTCGCCGAGGCCAAGGAAAGCGTTTTGGATGGTGCTTAATGTTTACTTGGATAATCACAGAAATTAGTAATGAAATCTGTTTAGGGGAAAGATAATTAGACACAAAGTAGAAGAAAAAAAGTAAAAGAAAAAACAACGTGCCGATGATGGGATCCGAACCCACGACCTCCGAATAATGCGTCCGGTGCTCTTCCAACTGAGCTACATCGGCCGCTGTCCCCCCTGCTACTTTCTTGGGTATTTATGTTGTCTGTATACGAACCTTGAGAGTGTTCACCAGCGCCACCCTCAGCCATAGCGGCTGAGGGTGGCGCTGGTGAACACTCTCAAGGTTCGTATACAGACAACATAAATACCCAAGAAAGTAGCAGGGGGGACAGCGGCCGATGTAGCTCAGTTGGAAGAGCACCGGACGCGTTATTCGGAGGTCGTGGGTTCGGATCCCACCATCGGCACGTTGTTTTTTCTTCTACTTTGTGTCTAATTATCTTTCCCCTAAACAGATTACATTACTAATTTCTGTGATTATCCAAGTAAACATTAAATACCATCCCCAACGCTTTCCTTGGCCTCGGCGACTGTTGGCTTCTTTCCTTCATATATATATATATATATATATATATATATATATATATATTGTAAGGCAACGCGAAGGTCGGACTTGGGGGATCAAGCTTTATTGCAGACCTGAAGCCTTGGTCGCGCACTGCAGCCAAACACACTCCGCGATGACGATGGGTACCTACAAGAGGGAGCAGGATGAAGATGAAGCAGGACGTTCAGCCGTGTGGAAGAAGATGCGCCACACAGTACTCACATTATTCCGCCCACGCAGTTGAAGCGGCCAGCCTGGCCGCGATTAGTCCGCAGGATTGCGCCGAATAAAAGGTTTCATACGTGAAACGTGGGCAACTTCAGTGCCACGGTAACGACAGTCCGGAGGAGGGTAAACAGGGGAGAAGCGATAGTTGACCGGGGAGGTTTTTGCAAGAACTGTGTAAGGACCAATGTAACGGTGCTGTAACTTGTCACAAAGGCCAGGAGTGCGTAATGGGGTCCAAAGTGACACCTCGTCGTCGGGACGGAACGAAACTTGGCGATGGGTTGCATCATAGCGGCACTTGCTGTCTTCCTGGCTAGCTTCCGTGTTGACGCGAGCAAGCCGGCGAGATTTGGCCACTCGGGAAAGGAACTGGTCAGGAAGAGAGGATGAGGAACTGGCATATGTACAAAGGAAAAAGGCGTCAAGAAGGGTAGCGGGAGAACGGCCATAAACGAGGAAAAACTGGGTGTAACTTGTGGTCCGCTGTACAGCCGTATTGTAGGCGAGCGTAACAAAAAGAACTATTACGTCCCAGTTTCGGTGGTCTTGGTCAACGTACATAGACATGTCAGAAAGCGTGCGGTGGAACCACTCAGTCAACCAATTTGTCTGCGGGTGATAGCTGGAGGTCAATTTGTGATGTGTGGTTGAGGCCTCAACAACTTCGGCTACAATCGTAGACAGAAATGTCCGACCACGATCGCTGAGAAGCACTTGAGGGGCCCCATGGCGCAGTACGAGCGATTCCAAAAAAAAGGTTGCGGCCTCATGTGCTGAGCAATTATGCAGGGCAACGGTCTCAGCATAGCGTGTTAGGTGGTCGACGGCGGTGACGATCCAGCGATTACTTTGTGCGGACAATGGGAGTGGCCCGTATAAGTCTATGCCAACAACGGCAAAACGAGTAGCAGGGCAAGGTAGCGGCTGTAGTAGGCCAGCAGGAGGAAAAGTGGGACGTTTGCGGCGCTGACATGGCAGACAAGAGGCGTCGTATTTTGCCACACTTGAGGCGAGGCCTGGCCAGAAGAAACGGGTTTTCACGCGGTGGTAAGTTTTATGAAAGCCTAAGTGACCGGCTGTAGCATTATCGTGGAAAGCCGCTAGGATACGAGTGCGAAGCGCTCTCGGAACAACGGGGACCCAACGGGTGCCTTCAGAGCAATAAATATAACGGGAGAGCACGCTGTTGTCAAGTTTGAACTTTTGGAGTTGCCTGCGCATCCTAGCGGTAGGAGGGTGGGAAGCACCGGTGAGAAGGTTGATTAGGGAAAGACAGTAGGGATCTGCTCGCTGGTGTGAAATAATGGCATAGCGATCTGGAGCAGCGGCAGGAGTAGCACAGGTGGTGTTTGGAGCTCTGGACGACATTGGGACGTCGAGAGTGCACACAAGAAGGCGTGAAGAAGCACTAGGTGGTGATTCTGGGAGCGGGCAGCGGAAAAGAGCATCAGCATCTAGATGTTTGCGACCCGATTTGAATATGAC
The DNA here is from genome assembly GCF_055883805.1 of Amblyomma maculatum. Classification (NCBI taxonomy): domain Eukaryota; kingdom Metazoa; phylum Arthropoda; class Arachnida; order Ixodida; family Ixodidae; genus Amblyomma; species Amblyomma maculatum. The sequence continues at coordinate 176,893 of NW_028146755.1, read as the reverse complement.
ATCGAAGTGGTATTCCTGCAAACGCAGAATCCAACGGCCCAGGCGTCCAGTCAAATTTTTGAGGGTTGATAACCAGCACAGAGCGTGGAGACCATTAACGATCGTGAAATGGCGGCCGTAGAGGTAGGCGCAGAATTTCTGAACTGCCCAAACGACGGCGAGGCACTCTTGCTCAGTGATGGTGTAGTTTCGTTCCGCTGGTGTTAGAATTCGACTGGCAAACGCAATTACCTTTTTCCGAGAAGTGGTATCACGTTGCAGAGGTACGGCGCCGATACCGAGGCTGCTGGCATCGGTGTGGAGAATGGTGGCAGCAGTGTCATCGAAGTGAGCGAGAACAGGGTCCGAAGTGAGGGCATTCTTTAGGGTTTGGAAAGCTTTTTCGCATTCTTCGGACCAATTGAAAGTAGTACGGTCGGTAAGGAGGCGGTGGAGCGGTGCAGCAATGGTAGCGAAATTGCAAATGAAACGGCGAAAGTACGAAGACAGGCCAAGGAAACTGCGTAGTTCTTTAGTCCGCTGAGGGCGTGCAAAGTTCAAAACTGCAGCAAGCTTGTCAGGGTCGGGTCGAATGCTATCGCGGCTGACGAGGTGGCCCAGGATCTTTATTTCTTTCTTGGCGAATTTACACTTTTTTGTGTTCAGCTGGAGACCGGCGGATGCCAGGCTCGTTAATACTTGATCAAGGAGGCATAAATGATCAGAAAACGTCGCAGAGAAAATAACTATGTCGTCCAGGTAGCACAAGCATGTTTTCCACTTAAGTCCTCTAAGAACAGTATCAATCATGCGCTCAAACTTAGCTGGGGCATTTCAAAGTCCAAAAGGCATGACATTGAATTCGTAAAGCCCATCGGGAGTAGCGAATGCGGTTTTTTCTTTGTCTGCTTCGTGCACCGGTATCTGCCAGTCCGGGAACGAAAATCCAGAGTGAAGAAATATTCGGCGCCCTGAAGACAGTCGAGGGAGTCGTCAATTCGTGGCATAGGGTAAACATCTTTTCGAGTAACTTTGTTAAGTGCGCGGTAATCGACGCAAAAACGCACGGACCCATCCTTTTTTTTTTCACCAAGACGACCGGACATGACCAGGGGCTAGCTGAGGGCCGAATAATGTCTCGCCGGAGCATATCATTTACATTATCTTCTATGAGTTTACGTTCTGATAAGGAAACACGGTAAGGGCGGCGGCTAACAATAGAAGTACCTTCTGTAATAATGCGGTGCTGTGCAGAAGACGTTCGGCCCAAGGTCGGAGAAGTGACATCAAAGGAGGCTTGGTGGTTTCGAAGTAATTCCTGCAAAGCTTGGCGGTGAGTCGCAGGAAGGTCAGGATTGGTGGTGCCAAAGAGGACACAGAGAGAAGCATCGGAAGGAGCTGCTGGTGAGGAAGAGGGGCGGTAAGGATGGTGAGGGACACCGGGTGAATGTCAAGGGCACAAGGAAAACATGACCCTTTAGTCAGCACAATGGGCTCTGGGGAAGTGTTCGAAGCCGCGACAAGCGCTGTGCCATGCTCAAACCGAACAAGACTTGGTGGTAGCGCTATGCCACGGGTCAGATGGCGATCAGATGGCACGATTAGCACATCTCCGTTATCAATGTCAGTGGAAGTAAGCGCGACAAGTTGTTCGCATCCAGGGGGCAACACTGAGTTAGTAGCGGCAAGCAGGCGATGACGGGGCTCGGGAAGTTCAGAAGACAGATCGCTCTCGTTCATGTAAACGACCCTGTTGCGGCACGAAATGCTGGCTGATGCGGCAGACAGAAAATCCCAGCCTAAAATAATTGGGTGAGTTCACGGTGACATCACGGCAAATTGTACATGTTGGCGGACGCCATCAACAAAAACTCGCACAGTACACTTAGCAAAAGGCCGAATTATTGCACCATTAGCTCCACGGAGTTCAGGTCCATCATAAGGCGTTTTCACTTTTCGCAAGCGGGAGCACAAGTCAGTGTGTATCACAGAAACAGCGGCGCCCGTGTCAACCAAAGCCTCAACAAATAAACCTTCAACCCACACTAAAATAATATTCCAGGGACGTTCCGGAGGATTTTTGGGATGGCCGAAGAGTGCAGTTTTCCCTCCTAAAACTTCAGTGGTCAGTTTTCCGATTGGCGGGAAGTTGTAAGTGAAGCTTGACGAAAAAGCGAGGTTGAGCGGTGAAAAGGCGAAGGAGAACGGCGTCTTGAAGGCCTCTAACCAGCAGGCGGAGCGGGGCTTTCTGGCGGGTGTGATGAACGTCGGGGATAATCAGGGAACGAACGGTGGTTAGAGCCTGAAATGCGTGGAGGGTAGTCTGCTTCAAATGAGTCGTTGCCGTGGCGTTTATTCTGGAGCCTGCGACGACAGAAGCGGGAAAGATGGCCTCGGTACCCGCCGTAATAACAAACAGGGCGGGCTTGGCGCCAGTTGGGGTAGTATGTCGGCGCCGCGGTAGCTGGTGCTAATGCAGCTACATGAGGCAGTGGTAGGCGCCGGTGGCGTAGGCGCTCCTACTGCAGGAGGCAAGGACGTGACCTGAGCGTATGTTGGCACCTGACAGATGGTAGGAACGACCGATGTTGGGGGGGAATAGGTCATTGAGGCCAGCTCTTCTTTGATAATGCTACGCAGGCCAGCACTTGAAGGATGTAGCTCAGATGCAGGGCGGCACAAATGACCTTGAGCCGAGAGCTCTTCACCAATTCATCAGCGAATAAGCGCACGGAGGTCAGCGTCGGCAGTGAAACCAAATGAAGTTGGATCAGGCTGCAGGCATATTGACTGTAGTTCGTCAAGGCGTTGACAAGTCGATATGATGGCGTCGATTGTGGTAGGGTTCTGCACGGTCAGCTCGTTATAGGCGAGTGGCCCAATACCTTTAAGGACGTGACGAACCCGCTCGGCCTCAGGCATGGTGTCATTTATGCGCCGACAAAGTGCAAGGACATCTTCTATATAAGAGGTATAGGTCTCATTAGACCGCTGAAGTCGGGCTTCTAGCTTCTTCTTGGCGGACTCGGTGCGAACAGTAGGAGGCGCAGAAAATCTGGTGTAACTTTTGTTTAAAGGTAGCCCAGTCCGGAATCGGAATCACGTTTTGGCCACATCCGTCAAATAAAAGGACACGTTAATTAGTTTAAGAGAATCATCCCAACGGATGAAAGCACTGACCCGGTCGTAGCTGTCGAGCCAGTCATCAGCGTCGTCGCCGCGGAGACCGGCGAACATCTGCGGGTCGCGCTGACGGCTACTGATACTCAGTGGCAAGGGGAGCTGGAGTCGAGTTGGTAGAAGCCGGAATTGCGGAGTGGCCCTCTTGAGTCATGACGATGGTGGTCGGGTCAAACGGCGGCCAGAACGAAGCTCCAGGTTTATGCAGGTGACGAAGCAGCGGGGAAATCAAGGCGCACCTCCACCACGTGTAAGGCAACGCGAAGGTCGGACTTGGGGGATCAGACTTTATTGCAGACCGGAAGCCTTGGTCGCGCACTGCAGCCAAACACACTCCGCGATGACGATGGGTATCTACAGAAGGGAGCAGGATGAAGATGAAGCAGCAGGTTCAGCCATGTGGAAGATGAAGCGCCACACAGTGCTCACAATATATATATATATATATATATGTTTCATAAAAGTCTGCCAGGATCCAGAAATATGTATAAGATGAGGTAGGGGCGCACAAACGAAAACAAAGGTTTATTTCCGACGTTTCGGCCGGGGCCCGGCCTTCGTCAAGGAATGCGCAGAGCAGCCTATGCTTTGCACTTAAATACATGCGCTATCGAAGGACTTGTCTATCGCTACTTGTCACATGTCCTTCGGTAGCGCATGTATTTAAGTGGAAAGCATAGGCTGCTCTGCGCATTCCTTGACGAAGGCAGGGCCCCGGCCGAAACGTCGGAAATAAACCTTTGTTTTCGTTTGTGCGCCCCTACCTCATCTTATATATATATATATATATATATATATATATATATATATATATATATATATATATATATATATATATATATATATATATATATATAAATTGGTGTGTTCCCGTAAGACTTGTAATCGAGGTCCCGAAGGAACCTTTATCTGTGGTGGGTATATGTCTGCACGCATAGGGATGAACCTAATTTGTGCGATACGCAGTAGTTTTCTTGGACAAAAAAAGCAATAGTACATGATTAAATGAGAACACCGTTTATGCCATTTTGAAACGTTGCAAGAATTAGTACTGCTGCTTGCGCACTAGAATATTGTCGTCCACTAATTTTTACTCACTTAATCTATGCAATTTTGGATTTATATGAACGATTAAATGCCTATTTTGCTGCTGCTGTTGATTTAGTAAAAAAATCGCAAATATTGCTCTAGGAGCAACGCGCTACCTAAAACGTTTATTTGCAAACTTATATACAAGCATGAGCTGGTTTGCGATGTCTGCACTAGCACCTTTTTTTTTTTTTAATAGAAAGGGAATGCTCTTAATTTGAGGCAAAACGCGGAGCTTTAGACTGCTAGGTGTGCGCTCCATTGTGCCTCAAAATCGTCCGAAATTCTAAGAGAGCAAAAAAGGGTCCAATTTTATTCGAATCCTTAGAAACAATCGGCAACTTATATTTTTTATTGATATTTCTGTCAAGAATCCTCCGCACCTCAAAAATATTACGGACAAATGTTGCAATACTATAAAAATAAATATAAAACTGAGCCTTTGTCGTGAAGATTTTCACTGTTAAGCCTTACATTCTGGGTGGGCTCAACGAAGTGTTTCGACTGAAAAGTTTCTTTTGTATTGTTCTATATTTTGTAGCCATTGCTCTCTATTCGTGGGAAAATATGACACTCTAGTTTTGTCCGTTCTTACTCTATACAGTCGTTTGTAGGACCAAAGTTCACCGAGACGAAAAATGTACAGTTTTCCTTCGAATTTAAAAACTACCAAATCTGCGATCTTTCTCGAAATCTTCCAACACAATTCTAACTTCATTTCAAATATCATGCACTAATTCTTCTGTTATATGAAATAAATATGAAACTAAACGCATAATTTATTCTCTAGTATTGCTTATGGCATCCCCTTATAGGGTAAGCACCAAAATTGCGAATATTTATTCGTTAAACGTTTTTACATTTTATCTTATGCTTTATCGCATAACTTTCTAATGCATATAATGTCCTTTCCTGCTTGTTGGCAGCGTTGACAACCGCTTAAAAAGGAATAAAAATATGCTCTTTCTGGAATTTTTCGGGAGAACGCAAGCGAGGCCAAACTTTTTATATCCGGTATTGTTTAAGCAAAGTGCATCATTATTTTGTGCACGTGTTTATTACGTTATTTAACTGCTCAGTTATGAAAAAATAAACAACGTTCTTTCTGAAAATTATTTTTTTAACCTGAATGTAAGTACAATCATAAGCAAACGGCTTTGCAGCATAACAGTTTGGCGAATTTTGTATTTTTATGACAGCATCCAAAAGAAAGCTGGGGGAGGGCACTTCAAAAGCAGTTCTTTTAAGATATCAGCCGGTGTAACCTTAATTATCCGCGAAAAAATTATCAAGGGGTTGTTTCCAGTTACATTTCAAAACCCCTGGACAAGAACAGCAGTGACTGCCATAATATTTATCGCAGAGCGCCGCAAGCACTGTGCCACTCGGCGGGCGAGTATCTGTCTTTATATTGCAGCATGGAGAATGCATTGGGCCCGGGCCACCAATCCTAACTGCTCTTTTACCTATTCCGGCGCTATTCAAGGCCGCCACACGGGGGACAAGGGTGTGCAGAATTAGGATAAATAATGGAAACGGGCCGCGAAAAGGCTGCTTTCTCAGTTAGCACTGAGTTTAGGGCAATCAAATTTCAATTGGTCATAGTTGGTGCATGATTTTTTAAGGCAAACTGATTAGCGCAAACGGTAGACCGTCCGCGGAGAATACACAAGGACAGGCGCTATCAACCGCTTTGGTCTTCCTGGCAACAGTGAATTTGTAGACCAGAGGCCACATTACACGAGCAGACCAGAAACGGGCATGTCACCTTAAGTTAAGTACGTCGCGATCATAGCAACTTATATTCGGCCCCGTAGAAAGGAATAGAATTGTCGATAATGCAGTATTTAGCGTTTTCTTGTTGTGAAAGGGTTCAAGTGCCAATCGCTCATGTTTTGCTCCTGCCTAGAATCGACGTCTTACCATATTGCGGGGTAGATTTGCATGTAAGAATATTTCTTTCTTCCTATAATTTACCGCATGTTCTCTCAGTCGCTCATTAATACAGCATCCTTTGTATGTGAGTGGCATTAGTTCTCGTGATGAGGCTCAAATATTATCACGTCGTACTTTAAATGTCACAAGGAAGAAATTACGATTCTGGATCAGAACTAAAGATGAACTGTTATATGGCTGAATTGTGCCCGCAAAAGAACTAAGCAACTCGGCGTTCGAGATAGAGACAAGAGCTTTAGGAGCCTGTAGAGCTACGAAAATCCGCTGCAATTGGCAGAACTCAAATTACCGAAAAGCGATATGTAGATAAACAGGGCAAAGGAAACTAGAACAGGCCAGACCCATTACATGATCGCGTTGCTTGGGTCAAAACGCGCGTGGAAAGCAATTCGCAGCAATACCAATTACATTGATTCCAATTAGAGAACATTATTATGCGATCTGCAAATATTGTAACTACCGAGCAAACACCTCCAAATAATTAATATTGTGTGGTGCTTAAATTATTCATATTACATGAGAACGCTTTGGCATTTGCTGCAAACTGTTTTCAACGGCGACAGACAATGAAAAGACGCCTGAGTGAGTTCATTGAAGGGGACAGCTTGAACTTTGTGTTGCCTTTTGCTTCTCTCCAAATCGAGGCTGTTCTGTAAGATGCATGTTCTTGTACTCACTTTGCCGCGCTCCTGATCTTCTAGCTATTTCTACCTGATGTATCAGCCATTGAGAGAGAAAAATATCCTCTTGAGTGTTTCTGCTATTTTCTATCAGGAGGATAAATATTTTTTGTTTTGCAATTTACGTCTTATTACCCATATGTCAACAGCATAAAGAGCGCTTTAGTGTGCCTCTGAAGGAAGTGAAACATCAGAGCGCGTGGACTATTTTAAAACCACGTGTATTTAGTTTTCACGATTATACGCCTGCATCCGAAATACGCATGGTTTAGTGCATTGTCACTGAAGTACCCGAGTTATATTTCGAAGAGCACAGGTCGCGTGGTGTGTGGTACTCTTGTGTGTTTACATTGATGCTCCCTGTTGCTAGTGAAGACAGCTTTTTGGCACTTTTCACGTAATTAGGCTCGCTCAGGATTGTGGGGCCCTGCACCACGCATCCGTGCGCGCCGCGCATTCGAAGGCCGCGCCACTATCCCAATGCCCCCTGCGCGCGTGCCTGTTTCCCTCTCCCTGCTCGCGCGGGGATAACCGGTCCCGCGCTAGGGGGCTATAAAAGAAGGCACGCGCCGCTGTCTCGCCTCTCTTGGTCCTTGGTCCCTGCCTCCTCGTTCCTTCTTCTCTCCTGGCGCTCTCCACGGAAACGACCCACATCCACCCGGCCGACGACCTAGCACCGACTTCGACGATCCCTGTGAGATTAAAGATGTTTGTCATACGGCCCACTGTGTGTTTGTCGTGCGCATCCCTCGGGTAGAGAAATCGTCCACAACTGGCACCCAACTGGGGCTGAATTAGCACCCATGTGGACGATTTCTCTGCCAGCGTGGCAGCGCACGGCAACACGACGGGCCGGTCCTTCGTATGTTAGGCGCGACGCCATTTTGAGTTTAGGGCTATCGTCTGTGCAGATGACGCGGAGTGTAGTATAGTAGTGTTTGGACAGTGTTTTAATTTTGTTTTGGGTTATGTGTGTGTTTTTTAGTGTCGGGCGGTTTGTGTTTTATTTTTTGTGCATATGTTAGTTTTATGAAGTGTTTAGCCTTTGTGACTAGCCTCTTGATGCGGGCTAGGTGGTAGTCGTGCGCGTGTAGGCTCCCGGGCGGCCTTAGTTGTTGAGTGCATTGCCTCCGAGAAAAGACGTGCCAGATAGGGCCGCCGCTTCGGATGCCAGTGCATCTGGAAGTGAGGTAAAGGACGCGGTAGAGTCCGCGCATGTTACAGATGCGGCCGCCCTGATGAGGCAGATGAACGAAGTGTTGTCGGTGTTCACCCGTCAGCTCGGTTCGGTGGCTAGCGCCAACCAAGCCACAGCTGCGGCGACAGTCTCGCGTCCGCGGATAAATGTAGAGGTTCCCTCCTTTCCCGGTTACACGGACGTGAAGTCAGTCCACGAGTTCTTGCAAGAACTCGAGGATTATCAGACGGCACTGGGTTCCCCAGACGACGTGGTGCTAGCGCAGGTAATCCCCGTGGCACTTGTTGAGAGCGCGGCGCGGTGGAGACGCTGCCAGCCGGCCTTCCAGCCGATGGCAGACTTCACAGATCGCTTCCGCGCCGAGTTCTTGCCGCCCGAATACGAACGCCGGATGCTTGAGGAGCTAGCGTTGCGCACACAGCACCCAGAGGAGAGCCTCCTCCAGTATGTACGCGCAATGCAGGAGCTCTACATGAGGGCAGATCCCACGGCAACCGATATAGAACAGGTCACGCGCGTGATGAGGCAATGCCATCCGCGCTTCAAGCCGTATTTGCGGGGACGTGGTTTTGCAAACCTCGAGGCCCTAGCACAGGAAGCGAAGGTAGTACAGGCGGATTTACTCGCTGAATTGCGCTACCAGCTACCCCCCAGGCCCGCCGAATCGCTAGAGCCGCGATGCGCCTGGGCCGGAGGGGGAACGGCTAAGGGGGAACGGCTATCGCTAAAGTGCAGTTGGCATCAAAGAGAGTGAACCTCTTGGTATTTGTGGCTGACGATGACACTTTGAGACCGAACGATGACAAACTGCAGGCAATTCTGAACTACCCCTGTCCGACGGACGTGAAAATCTTGTAGAGGGTTTTGAGAATGGTTGCCTTCTACAGACAATTCATCCCTAGTTGTTCAGAGCTCGCTAGGCCGTTGAACCAGCTGTTGCGGAAAGGCTCGAAGTGGGTCTGGGGCAAGGAACAGAACGACGCTTTTGTTGCCTTGGCTCGCGCGATAGCGAACACCGCTAGTTTGCGCCTCCCGACCTGAACAAGCCGTTTGTCTTGCAGACAGATGCTAGTGATGCCGGTGTAGGAGCTGTTTTGTTGCAGGAACACGAGGGCAAGCTGCGCCCTGTCGCTTTCGCTAGCCGCACGCTCACATCGGCGGAGCGGAATTACTCCGTGACCGAAAAGGAATGCCTGGCGATAATGTTCGCATTGTCAAAGTTCGACATGTACCTAGACGGAGCGGTTTTCACCGTGCAGACAGATCACCAGGCACTTTCGTGGTTAAAGAGGCTGCAAAAACCCGCAGGCGGACTCGCGAGATGGGCGCTGACGTTGCAAAGTTACGCATACGCCATTGAGTACCGCCGCGGAAGCATGAATAAGGTGGCCGATGCTTTATCGCGCGCACCGTTGAAGGCTGGCAGAAGCGCAGAAGAGGCGCAGACCAGCATTGCTGAAAGCGGCGTCGCCGCTAGTGGAGAGAAGGAGAGGGCGGACGCGAGTGTCGCGCCCTGCGTAGTTAAACAGAGAAAGGAGGCGGATAGAGTTGCCGCGCAGTGCTGCGAGAGAGAGAAAGCGCAGCAGCTGGTGGCGGCGACTACTCGCCTGCCAAGAAGCGAGGCAGAGAGAAATCTGTCATGGGGAGCAGCGGTCAGTAGGGAAGAGCTAATTGAGGCCCAGAAAGCAGACGGTCTATGCCAGCGGGTGCTGACAGAGCTTCCGAGTAGTGCAGCTTGCACCGGCAACGCTGAGGGCAAGTACGACGCGTATCTGCTGAGCGATGACGGCTTACTGCTCCGCTACATCCCCCAACTTGATGATGAAGAGGCGATTGCATCCCCCTTCCGAGTTGTGGTCCCGAGGAAGTTGCGGAAACGATTCCTTCAGTACTTCCATGACTTAGCGCTGGCAGGCCATGGCAGCGGCAGTAAGATTTACGATAAGTTATGCCGTGTCGCGGCCTGGCCAGGTATGAGAAAGGATGCGCTGGGTTACGCCCGTACATGTCCTGTTTGCCAGGTAGCCAAGCCTCGGGCGGGGAAATCCGCTGGCATGATGAAGCCGGTAGTTAGCAACTATACGAGGCAAGTGGTCGCGTGCGATATCATGGGGCCCCTCCCTCGCTCCGCGCGCGGGCACCAATATATCCTGGTAATAACGGACCACTATTCCAAGTGGGTTGAGGTTTTCCCCCTTAGGAAGCTTGTGTCTGAATGAATTTGGGAGAAACTGTTGGAGACATTCACTCGTTTCGGTTTCCCTTCCGACCTCATTACAGACAATGCTTCGTATTTCACATGCAAAGTCTTTGTTGATTCCTGTCGGGCGCTTCAAATCCGCCACAGGAAAACGAGTCCCTACCACGCTCAGAGCAACATAACCGAGAGAGTGAATCGGAATGTTAAGAGTATGCTGGTCACGACGACCGAGCAGCACAGAGATTGGGACGCACGGCTGTCCGAACTGGCTTTCGCCACTAGAACAACCGTGAACAGGTCGGTGGGTATGACACCTTCTTACTTGAATTTTGGGAAAGAGATCGCTTTTCCGCTAGAGAATGCCCTACTTGACGCGGCGGGGCCCACGCCCCCTCCGCTTACACAGTACGCGGCAAAGCTCCGCGAGCGCCTTGAGGCCGCGCAGCGTGCGGCTCATGAAAACCTCGATGTCGCGCGCATGGAGCAAGCGGATCAGTACAACAAAGGTCGTCGTCACGTCGTTTTCAACACGGGCGAGCTGGTACTGAAAAGAACGCACCCGCTTAGTAACGCAGCGCGTGGTTTCGCCGCGTCGCTAGCGCACAAGTGGGTTGGACCGTTCGAAGTTACCGCACGGTCTACGCCACTCACCTACCAGCTGCGGTTGTTGGCGAGCGGTGAAACCACTGGTCTGGTGCACGTCGAAGACTTGAAAGCTTACCACCTTCGCAAGGACGATAACGGCGAAGCGGGGGAAGCTCAAAGCGATGCAGCGATCTCCCCCAAAGTAAGGCGTACAGGTAGCAACCCCGTTCGCAACCGACGCTATAACCTAAGGCCAAGGTAGTGCACTACTTTGTGTAATGTCTTTGCTTCTTTCAGAATGCATTCTGATAAGATTTTGCAGCAGCCAGATAAACCACCATCGCTGGGGCGGGAAACCGCACCCAGCGCATGGTTCAAGGAGGGGCCACTTAAACAGGGGGTACCCCCCTAGTTTGTAGTGGTTTGTGGCCCATCATTGTGACCAGCGCGGCCATGCTGGCCGTCTTCAATGAATCTGGACTGGAGCTCGCTGTCCAGGCCTGGAGTACGGGCCCCAGGAAGCCAGGTGTGCCCGGGGCGGAAACGCCTGCTGCAATGTGCATCCAGCACGGCGCCACATGGAATGGGGTCAATGATGTAGAGCAGCAGCTCAGGGCCGCTGCCAGGCGTATCCGTGGCCGAGCCCAGCTACGCTGTGACCCCGAGGATGTGGCCGCTGCCGGAGAGGGACCAGTCGGAACAGTCCCGCCATGCCTGCTGCTTCTCCTGTCACACGAACCAGCTGAGAGGGCATCCCGCCTGAGCCAGGCGACAAGCCTCCCTATTTTACGCCGACCCGGGCTCGGACATGGACATGGCCCGGCTGTTGGCGTAGCCCGGGTCGGACGCTGAGGGGGGGGGGGAAGATGTGGGGCCCTGCACCACGCATCTGTGCGCGCCGCGCATTCGAAGGCCGCGCCACTATCCCAATGCCCCCTGCGCGCGTGCCTGTTACCCACTCCCCGCTCGCGCGGGGATAACCGGTCCCGCGCTAGGGGGCTATAAAAGAAGGCACGCGCCGCCGTCTCGCCTCTCTTGGTCCTTGGTCCCTGCCTCATCGTTCCTGCTTCGCTCCTGGCGCTCTCCACGGAAACGACCCGCAGCCACCCGGACGACGACCTAGCACCGACTTCGACGATCCCTATGAGATTAAAGATGTTTGCCATACGGCGCACTGTGTGTTTGTCGTGCGCATCACTCGGGTAGAGAAATCGTCCACAGGATAAATTCTTATAGCTACTTTGAGCCCGTAAACACGAACGCAGAGAGAATATAAGCGCTTCTTGTGTACTAATATTCCTTCTGTATTCGTCTTTATGCGCTCGTGTTGGCTGTGTGCCCATACCAACTCACCCATATATCTGCGGTGAGTAATTGTCATGTTTTTGTTTCCAAGCATATATGTAATACCTGCAGGCATTCGTAACCTTCTCGCCTGATCGCATAATTATACGCGTGCGTTTGACAGAATGCATTCGTTTAAACTGTTTGCGTTTTTTAAAGGCCACAGTTTCAGAGGAAACTTTCTCCTACTGTGCGTGTTACCTCAGGAGCTTTTTGATGTTCCGGACGTTTCTAAAGCATGGTCCTTTGGCTTTCAAGCAAGAACTGTGATGCGCATGCGTGGACCGAAATTGAATTAGCTGTTTATAAACGTAGTTTGAAGTTGCCTGTTTTCTGTGAGAGCTTGCTTTTTGTATGTGTGTGAATTATACTTCACTGTCATGAGTAAGAATGTTGAATATCTTGCGTTTCTGTCAAACTATGTTGGATTCCTACGGCCGTGCTTCATTTTCACGTGTTTCCTCGTGTTGACTCCTTGAGTTTGAGCATTAGGTACGCTTTATTTACTCTCAAATGCAAATTCATAGCATAGGGAATTACATTTTTGAACTCGCATTAGCTGCCAAACAGTTGTTACGCCTTACCGAATGGAAATGAGGAAGCACTTCGTAGATTTGTTCTCATGTCACTGATGCTTTTGCGCCTGAAATTAAGGAACTGTCATACTTTCTGTACTGATGCGTGAAAAGTTTGAAACACCGCAGCTTGCTGTTTAAAATATTTGCCAAACGTTCTCATGTTTGCTCGCCCTTCACTACATTTCGTCTTCACTTTCTGTATTCTGGTTATTATATACTCATGTTATAAATTCTGCACCCTATAATAAAGATCAAGCGCGTGGAACGGGTAGCAAACATGTGTTTCTGTGCCTTGAAACGTTATGCTGAAGACGAACCTGTAAATATCCCGTGTGGTAATTTTAGTTTCAGATTTATAACAAGGTCATTTGATACAAAAGCGCTCTTTACATGATTTCTAAAGTTACTTCATCTGTTCCTGGCATGGTGTGTGTAATTTAAACAGCCGTGCAGTACTGACGGTAGCGCGGTATAAAAGATTAATTAAGACGTTTTGACGGCCACCACAGTTATTTTCAAAAACGTGCGAAGGCGTGGGGAATAGATAGGCTGCCCTATACAGCAGGTATTTCTTGCTGTGTCTTCTTCTGCCTTCGCTCGTACAGAGTGGTGTTGGTGACCACAACTGCGCCCGTGGCTCAGCGACACATTGCGGTGCGGATATGAGCACCTCCCTTCTCAGACTGTACATGTTTGAGACTGTACACGTTTACACTTATTTAAATGGTCTGGTTTGGTTTGTGGGGTTTGACGTCCCAAAGCAACTCAGGCTATGAGAGACGCCGTAGTGGAGGACTCCGGAAATTTCGACCACCTGGGGTTCTTTAACGTGCACTGACATCGCACAGCACACGGGCACCTTGCTTTTCGCCTCCATCGAAAAGCGGCCGCCGAGGCCGGGATTCGATCCCGCGTCCTTGGGAACAGTAGTCGAGTGCCGTAACCACTGCGCCACTCCGGCGGGGTACTTTACGTCGTCAGATGCGACATCAAAACATAGTTCGCTAACTGCAAATGGGTGAACCTTCAGAGGTCAGAGGCTAGCAGAATCAGGCCTTGGGCTTCTTCCACACTTTAGGCCGGAGTCCCTAAAGACCTCCGTCAGCCTAACCTCCCTACTCGAACAATCCTTCTGCCCTCGACTCTCGTCTGAGCCCCACTGTCTCAACGCTCGCTTCCTTAGCGTTCCCAAAATTTGATTCTAATCCGTTGACCAATCAACGACTAGTCACTCTGTGGCCGATGACATGCAGTGTTTCAAAATGGGCTGGCCACTCAATGTACCACATATATAGCATTTAGCTCTCCTATGCATTTCAAGTAAAGCAAACACAACACACGCACTCAACAGCGAGTGGTTGCGCAAGCATACAAAGATTTGTGATTTACACTCTCTCCCGAGGTCGTCCCTCAGTTCACGCGAGAGGCGCAAAGCAGTCGCAAAGAAAAATTGCGTCGACGGTTATGCGTCCGAAAACACACACATAAAAATACACGCACAAACCTCAGGCCCAAACATTCCGATCGCTGCCCTTTTGGTCGGTTGCGCGCGAGCGGCGGATTCAAAGGGACGTTTAGGCGTCTTCTCGGGAAGATGTGTGAACAGTGGCGCCCTCTGCAGCGCGTTCTCCCCAGGCCCGCGTTACGCCGCATTTCGGGATTTATGGCCTCCGCGCCCTTTTCCCTCGAACCGGAGGTCATAGCATTTAGCACCGAACCCCTAACCACTGCGCTTATGCTGTGCTCTCTAACTGCACTGTTTTGCTTCCTTCGCGGCACGGGACAGACAGAGCCGGCAGTGTCGCCCGCTGCCATGTGTTCTGGCATCACTTCCGAAAAGCGGCCGCCTGCGCGACCGTCATAAATCAGCAGCGTTAAGCTGCGCCTTGACCTTTGTCGCCCCCTCGAAATCTCCCCCGCGACAGTGTACCGGCGATCAACACTTCGATTCTGGGCGAAGCCCGCAATCCCAACTCGTCCCCATCGACACTTGTACGCTCCACATAAAACTCTTCTAAGAAGTGGGGGGGGAGGGGGGACATTGTTGTGTGGCGTACACCAAACAAAACAGAAACAAACGCACCATGCAAAACAATAGTGCAGCACTCCGCCCAGAGGCGTGCGCGTCCTGAACCAGAATACTCCGTATGCACATTCGCTAACGGTAACTAATACATGCGCCAAAACTCTAAACAACACTGCTTGGCGTATACGACACCACACAAAGCAATAAACACAGCACTATAAAGCACAAAACAGAAGTCCATACAAGATACATAGTCCCGCACAGGAATGGCTGTCCACTCCGTGCTCAAAGTGTCTTGGATCAGTCAACGTTCCCCCACTCCCAATCACTGCCTCAGCGCGTGGTCGAGCCACAGGCGATCTTTAAGCCTGTGCAAACTGGCAGTGGCAGAGTGGGCTAAGACTGTGAACGCTAAGCGCACAGCGCGTACCATCGGGATCAAACACCCTGAGGGCTCGCATGGCACAGACGAGCCGCAGCATGCAAGTTAATCGCACGCGCCCTACTTTCTGGCTGTGCTGCTCTCCTGCATCGCACAAGACGCTAACCGATTGTTTACACAGTTCACACGCTTCCTCGAAAGCCCGAACAAATATGCACCTAAAGGGTGCTCAGACTATCGTGCCTGTCTCAGAAAGCTCATTCTCATGAGGCTCCGACTTAGCGATACGTGCTCTACGCAGGCGCTCACCGAGATCCTAAGGCTGGTCCCACTGAAGCCCACTTGACATGCCAGCCATCCTGTGGAGACCTGCACGCAACTGTCGGCACACCGCGGAGAATGTTTGCAGTGAGCATTTGGCCCTTCTACAAAACCGAGCCGGATCCGTATAATTTGGGGTAAAAGTCTGTCCATATCAGCTCCCGCGGACAGCCGTAACTACTTCGTTTTTTGGACACAGCAAATATACCCCAGATTAATTTACCACTCGCATATTTGCGTATAATTTTGTGCAAGTGTACCCCAGATCTTACGTTCTAAACCGAACCTCGTTTAGGGAGGGAGGGAAGAGAGCAACAGAGCTTGTTGCGCTATCCCTTCAGATTAATTTTCTTTCACACTAGCAGCAAATTTTATTCAGTTTTTAACGTTGACAGGAAAAATATTTCGACCTCTAACAAAATTGAAATTTTATTGTTTTTACCGTTAACTGGAAAGCACAAAATTTCGACCCCTAACAAACTTGTGCACTTCATTTTCAGAATGGCGCTATTGAAACACATTGCTGGCTGAGGCGCATTTGGATCGCCGGGGCATCAATGTCTGGAAGCGGCGTGATGGCTTAGGGAACTCTATATCGAAGAGGGCCCTGGGCAACCTGGGGCACAAGATTTTAATACTCCTACCGCAACCGGCCATGGTCATCCGATCTTCACACATCCTGGGCAGTATAGTCAGTGGCGAGTTTGGTATCCGTGAGGATCCAGCCAGTCACGAGGATCCATGAAAGCTGAAAGCGGTAAACTAAAAACCGAACCCTATGTGCACACTCAGTACGGTTCATTAAGCAGTGCCTTCCACGGATGTAGTATAGGCCAAGTAAGCAGAATATTTTGCTCAGCCTTCGTCAACATTTATGGTGTATCCTACGATACACGTTTTGGAGGGTTTAATGATTTCCTTTGGTGTTCAGGGGGTTTCGGGTTCAAAACCTATTCAGGCTATTGATGACGCCGCAGCGTAGGGTTGCACAAATTTGCACCACCAGAGTTTCTCTTTAACCTGTAGTGACATCGCACTGCACATGGGCGCCATTCCCTTCACCTCCATAGAATATATGCCGCTGTTGTCGTGACTCGATCCAACTTTGTAGGGCTCAACAGGCAAATGACCTAACCATTGAGCCTACACTAGGGGGGGGGGGGGGTGATTGCCTTCATAGGTCATCATCGCAGCAAGCCGTTACATTCTTTCTCTACTGTCTTCACCGATCTACACATCATCGTCATGTTATAAATAACATCGACTTTGACTTCTTCGTCAAACGATAGGGAGAGAGAGAGAGAGAAAAAAAAGTTTTAATGAGCATAATAATCAATAAGAATTGGCAGGAGCTGGGTGGTCGGTGCCCCTAGTCAAGGGCTCCGCTGGCAGCAGCTGACTTGCGGACTAGCTGGATAATCCAGGCTTGCTGGTCCAGGTTGTCGCTGGTCAGGGCCGCCTCCCACTGCTCGTGTGTCGGGCATGGCACTAGTAACGTTGGGTCAGGTTTGTCCTGGCATTCCCAAGAGGTGCGATAGAGTGTGGGGCTTGCACCGCACCAAGGACAGTAACTCGTGTATTTTGTTGGGCTTATCTTATTTAAAATGTGAACATTAGGGAATGTGTATGTTTGTATTTTTCTCCAGTCTATAGCGTCCGAGGAAGGAAGTTGTTTGTGTGGTGGTGAGAAAATTCTTCTTTCTAACCGCAGGTGTACCAGCCTGTCGCCGTAGGGTCCTAGGAGAGGGGTGGGGTAGGAATGGGGATCCGCCCGGTTTCTGAGAGCTCAGGCTAGATCTTTCGCTACCTCATTTCCTTCTAGTCCTTCGTGTCCAGGTGTCCATGTAATTGTGTGCGTCTGGGAGATGGAACGTAATATTGCACACGCTCTTCTGTGAGGTTTTCCGGCCAGGTAGTCCCTGCAGGCTGGTTGGGAGTCCGTCACTACGTGTGATGACTTCTTTTGGTGGTCTTGTGTTTTTATGGTGACGGCCTATTGCCAGTGACTCCGCTTCCGCAAGACGATCGCTCGGTGGCCCCGAGTAGTGTTACAGGCGATAAAGAAGAAGCGGGCACTGGCGTGGGCAGGCACGCTCGCGCTACGTCCACCGCCTTTCATAAAAGCGTCATCTACTATTGCTATCGGTCATTCTCTGTCTCGTTTCTTCATCGGCTTGCCGCCTATAGTAACAATATTTTTACCGCCTATAGGAATGGTGTACTTATGATGCGCTGAAAAAAAAACAGGCATTTGGCTAAAATTTGTTCTCTATAGTTAGAGCCATCGTTGCCAAATTCGGAAGAGTTGGAATCTGATGCCACCGCTGTCATCTGATTGTTCTTTCGCAGCAAATAACATTTTTGTCAAATTACATCGTTTTTAACGCAATATCTTGCGTTCCGCTGTGTTAGTGGAGGTTGATTTGTTCGCTATGCATCGCTGGTTCTCTAGTGTTATTCTTTCGGTGGCGTACGCTGTGAACTTCGCCTCTTCGTCTCGGCTTGCATTTCATGTCATCTGTTTTCTTGTATTGCTCACATAGCATAGAGGTTTCTATTACCACGTCGTCGTCACCTTGCTTGTGCTTTCTTGTGATTCCGACAAAATAAGCGAACGTTTGAATAACAGTAAAATGTGGACGGCAGTTACCCTGCTATGGGCAAGTTCAAAGTCCGTGAGACTCTTATTGTACTTTAGTGCAGGGCTGTATGCGGCAAACTCTCTGAGTCATACTCAGAAGAAAGTTAGTGGTAGCAGAGCGCTGTCGCAAGCGCTAACATACACGCAACATTCTCCGAGATTGTAGCATCGCAGAATGACAAGGATAGGAAAGCAAACCCTGGATAATCATTAATATGAGTATAGCGTCCTTACCGAAGCTGGCAGCGTGTTCTTTGGAGCTGTCTTTTAGGCAGCCGCTAATGCACTTCCCTCGCCAGTGTTTTTATACCATGGTAAACTAAAAATAATCATTAACGAACTAGTGAGCACGCCAATAGGCAGATAGCGTTTGGCTTTGTTTGGAGCGTATCGTGTACCGTTATGGAACTAGTCACGATAAGACAGGAGTCACTACGATGGTCTTCAGAAGTTGGGACAACTTTTTATTTCTTTATGTGCACGGACATCGCTCATACTGTGGACGCCCTCTTTGTGGTCTCTACAGGAAAGCAGCCGTCGCCGCCAGGAATGTTCTCGTGTTCAAGTTTTCAGCTGTAGACATCCTTAACTATTGAACCCTCACGGAGAGGGAGCTATTTTACATCTTGTTAAATTGAAACCGGGCGTTACTGTAACGATTAGGATGATGCAAATATCTGCTTTTTTTGCAACCTCAAAGTTTCCTCATTTCGCTCGTCTCCTTGCGTAGGTAAGCAATTTGGCTGACCATAAGCTATATGCGTAGGTTCTCAGCTCGGCTGCATTATTCATGCAACAGAATTTATACCGTTCTCTTCTTTTAATTGCGTTTGGTTCGTGTTTTAATGGAAAAAAAAATCTTTTAAAACAACTCCACGTGGCTGATAAGAAACGGCTGCCATTTGTACGGCTGCGTCGTTTATTTGCGCAGCTGCGACATCTCCCATATATACCACACGTTCCTTCAGCGTGGCAGGCTTGAACTTTACTCGGAAGGCTGCATTGCCCGCGTCTTGCGCAGCGAAGAGCGTTTGTCATCTTTCTATGTTTGTTGTGTTCTGTTGCATTTAGTGGGGCATAGGCAGCTGAGGCTATCATTCGCCAACCGCAAGGTTAAGAGTCTGAATAATTTACGTCTATGAGAATATTCGCTAAACAATCTCAGCGGGACTGCCTGAAAAGCAGAATACTTGTCAGGGTGCCGATATTGATCCCACAGCAGGCATCCGTTTTTAAAGCTGAAGTTTCACTGGGTTAGCTGCGGCGTGTTTCGCGTACGCCGGAGGTTACCCTTCAGCCGAATTTCAGCCGCATGGCAAATGGCGTGTGGCCTACTAGCCGCCCGCTTCTTCTAGTTCACACGTGTGTTGTACGCAACGGGAGGCGCTCCAATCTTCTGCTGCTGCCTCGCTTCTTGTTCTACATCATATAACTGGCAAACTGCATTAGTACCGGTACTAATTGCAGGTCTCTGCCGGATGAACCAATGAAAAAAAAATTATTTGCTACATATTTGAGCTGATTGTGACCGTTAAAGGTGACGTGAAAGCCGTGGTCGATCGTTGGATCAGGATGCCGCAATTCAATGCTGCCATTGAGACTATACGAGTAATTGTTCTGCTTCCTCGTCCTTGCTGGCTAGCAAGTTCTCTCAGTGTTCAGGTCGGCCTTAGGTCAGTCCCATTTGACATGATCTAGTGCACACTTTCCGTGACACCACGGACATTTGCGTACATATTGCCAAGGGAAATGTTATGTAATCTGCCTAGACGTTGATAAGTATCCGGTTTGCGATCTACGCCAGTCTACTGGCCTGCCTTCTGCATGGTGAAAAAACAGCGCGACAACAACGAGACACACGAGAGACAAGCGCTGACTTAGAACTGAGTTTATTGCGACGAAACGTGCCTTCTTATACATGTGCAACAGCCACGTGCGACACAACCATATCACTGAAGCATTGGAAAGAGTAACAGAATTTGTAATCATGCAGGCGCGTCAATTTACAACATGCCAAGTTCACGTTTTGTTAATGCAATAGACGGTGGGCTGATACACTTATCATTCAGCTCCGCTATAGCAGCTGCCTCAATAATCTTGCGGACTAGCTGTTCTTTGCGCTTGGCAAGCACTTTGCACCTGCTGAGTTCCGGAGCACAAATTTTTGAGGGGCAGTCTCTGCAGTGAACCCTTAAATGTTGGCAAGCCTGCTCAAAATTTCTTTTATGCTCTAATCGTCTTTCATTCAAACATCTTCCTGTCTGCCCAATGTACTCCTTTCCACAGGACACCGGCAAAAAATACACAAGGCCTTCAGTACATTCAACAAAAGGGTTTTTGTGCTTTGTCAGGCACACCTGTTTTTTTTAGCACTTGAATTAGTGTTTACCTTTCTACAGAGACTTTTCAATTTGTTAGGGTAGGATTTGGGTAACGTTTCCGCTGGCCTCTGTAATTATCGAGTACACTTGAGTACATGGGGATAACAGGGTTAAGTCCCCGCCGAGAGCCGCGAGTGACATCATCACTTAGCAATAGGCCCCACTGCACATGCGCCGTGGCTCCTGCTGCTACGCTGCCAAGTGGGATATAAGCCGTGCAGCAGCCGCTCGCTTGCAAAAGCGTATATATACGTTGAGAATTGCAGCGACTTCATAGTGCTATATCAATATGGGGAAATAACGCTTAGTGCGAGCTAACACATCACCCTTAACAACAGCAGTAGCAAGGGCGTCTATCCGCTACCTTGAATCGGTGACGCCATCGGCTGTTTAAAAGAAACTGAATTCTTTTCGTCTTAAGACCTGCGGTTAGGTTATTGGCATGTCCCTCTAGCTGATGGCTCTAGCGCAAAGATCGCTTTTTTAACACCTGATAGCCTATATATGAATTTAATGTAATGCCCTACGGCCTTTAGAATGCGCCGGCCATTTTTGAGCGCATGATGGGTTCGATTCTTCATGGCCTGAAGTGAAATACTTGTCTGTGCTATTTGGTAGATACTTTCGTCTTCACTTCAGAGTTAGAGATCCCAGTCTAACCTTCTCCGATTGAAGCGCGTGTTGAACTGTTTCACCTTATCAGTGCTCCAATTTAATCTCAAGAAATGTCGTGTTGGCGCTCGCGAATTCACGATTTCAGGCCACGTCGTCTCCAACAATGGCGTACTTCCTAATCTTGCCGTTCTTCGCGCTACTGCTTTGTTTCCCAAGCCGTCATCTATGAAGGATCTCCACAGCTTTCTCGGATAGGCTCCTATTTTCGACTTTTTTTGCGTGCGCAATACTGCTCCAAGTCTCAGCCCCTTCGCGTAGCCGTGGTGATCTTTTCAGCAGCTGAAGATGGGACGGACATGAACAATAACTATGACATGGAAAGATCGCATGCAGTTGTCACCACCTCTACTGCTTCGCCTAACCTTCCACCTCAAGGATGTTTCTTAAGCAACTCAGCGCCTACTTCATCGCTACTAAAGTCGCCGCGTCCAGCTTCAGGGGATCAACCGACTTCAGCGTCCAACAGCTTGCCTACTCCTGTGACCATTCCTATGCGGTCTCTTTCCGATTCAACAGAAGCAGCTGCAAAGAAGGTAAAACCCTCTTCAGACGATCATAATTCGTCAAGAACACCATCGAAATACGGGCTCCCTGACGCAGACTGCTCCTTCCGAGTACATATTAAGCCTACATTTCAATATGACATAACGTCAATTTCTTCAAGATCAGTGCAACAGCTTATTGACCGCGCACTGGGTACAACAGGCTACCGAGGATTTATTTACCACCGTCCCTCTAATTCAATCACAGTGCAAGTAGCCTCCCTTGGCGATGCTGAGAAAATCTGTCATATTGATAAAATATATATCAGTGACTCTCAATATGTACCTGTGCACGCATATACCTAGCATCCGGACCTGGCTTGCAAAGATGTGTCATTTAAAACCTGGATTTTAAGGCCCCTCCAAATGAGGTTATGGCGGATCTTTTATCAGACACGCACTCTGTGCTAAATGCCCGCCAACTAGGTAACCGTGGCACATTTCTTCTACTTTTGAAGGGTCCTTTAGAACTCCCTACTCATTTGCTCTACAACGGGCTGGTCGTTCATCCGAAGCCTTTCCGGCCTGCCCCAGTGTTTTGCTACCGATGCCTACGACAAGGCCACATCAAAAAAGTATGCCCTGCATCCGAGGACACTTTACCAAAACAATCAGCGGACGGCCTCCCCTCCTTCACGTGTCCGTTCTGTAAAACAAACGATCACGACATTACGTATCCCAAGTGCCCTCGCAAGAAACGTCGTGTAGTACATAAGCCTACTTTTGATGCAGTCAAGATTTCAAATCGTTTTGCTGCTCTATCAAACCACACAGAGGAGGATGGTACCGACTTGACGCCAAAATATTTACTTCCGCCCTCTCAAATCCGCTCATCTTATGCATCTGTTTCGAAGCACAGTTCCCGTACTCTTCGTCATACAGAAGATGAAATTCCACCAATTAGTTCCCTTATGCCTAACAATATTTCTGTCATAGATGAAGAGATTGCCAAAGTTCGCCAACAGCTTGATCACCTTTGCAAACGTCGGTTAATCTTACTGCAACGTTCGCACCAATCGCCTGTTGAGCATACACGTCAAGTACATCATTACTCTAATGAGTACAGTCATTTTGAGTCAAATTATGCCCAACCTCAAAAATCTGCAGCTACAACTTCAATGACATCACTGATTACACTGCTGCAGAAACTGCCTGAAATGATAGCATCTGTTCTGAAAACTAATGGCCACTAACCATAAATCCCTTCTAATGCAATGGAACTGTAGGGGTCTCACTAACAAACTACCTGAATTGAAGCTCCGTATTCAAGAAGGAAAACTTAATGCATGGGCTTTCCTTTTACAAGAGCATAACGCTATTCCACCTCTATCTGGTTACTGCATATATCACTGCCCCTCGATACCCGACCGCCGCAGTGGTCTTGCTCCCGGTAAAGCGGCAATATATGTTCATTCATCCACTCCTCATTCTCTAATAGACCTATCCCGTTGGTGCAATGCCCGTCAAGAAGTGACCGCCATTATTACTAAGCCCCAACGTACTCCAGATATATTAGTGTCATTTTACGCACGACCGATATCTACTGTACTCAACTTTGGATGGCTCACACATCTACGCACCTCATACCCAGGTGTACCCATACTTGTTGGAGGAGATTTCAATGGACCGCACACAGCCTGGGGTTATATACAAGACTCTAAGCGTGGACGTCAAATTTACGACACATTTTTTGACCAGTCGTTTACACTTCTCAACAGTTTGACAAAATGTACCCGCCCGCGTGCACCGGCGTCGGCTCCCGACCTCACGTGGTGGCTAGGCCCTGGGAATCCTCGCTGGAATTGCGAACCAGACACCTGGGGCAGTGACCACTCCCCCATTCTAATCGATTTTACCTCAAGCACACTACGTAAAATTCGCCGCAAAATTCACATTACTTCTTGGGATACTCTACGTACAGATGCTCGCCTCATCTCAATAACTCCTGATTCGGCACTTTCTACTTTCATGCAAGTTCTAAATCAGCACACCGTGTCTTCAACCATCAATGAAGACCAACCAAACCCTGACCTTCACCTCCTTAACCTCTGGGCACGGCGCAAGCAAATGGACGTATACGTCAGTCAGCATCCGTCCAATAATATTGCCATAGCAGAACTTCATAAACTAACCGCTAAAGCCCGTCGGTATTCTAAGCACCTTCTACACAAACGTTGGACAGACTGGTGTTTTCACATAAATACTCCGATCGGAAACCGCCACCTATGGCGTGTGTTTCATTCAATGGAACGAAAACCCTCAGTTAAAGACTATACCGAGAGTATTCGAATAGCCCTGCGTCTTTCACCGCAAGAATTTGCCAAGCAAGCAGCTCTTCAGTTCTTCCCCAATTTTGACTGCCAACCTGCACCGGTTCCACTCTGTCTCGACAACCATCTCCCAGAAGATAAGATCACGAACCCTATCACCATGGCTGAGCTGATCGCTGCGATTGAAGACATCCGCCCAAACACCACACCCGGTCATGATGGTGTGCCTTAGACACTATTCCGCAATCTAGAAGGTGAATCATTGACCTCACTTCTGAGAATTTTCAATGAAATCTGGATTTCCAGTGAAATGCCACCAGATTGGAAACATTCTGTCGTAGTTCCCATACCAAAGCCAAGAAAACCACCTACAACCCTTGGTGCTCTACGCCCGATTTCTCTTACCCCAACTATCTGTAAATTGTACGAAAAGCTACTTGCCATTCGAATATCCTGGTGGCTTGACCATCATCCCAAATATTCGTTCACAGATTGGCTTTCGGCCTGGTTACGGATCTGAAGATGGTCTTCAACTTTTTGCCAATGAAGTAATATATTGTTCACCTCACAGTCGTCTCGTCCGCACAGTCGTGTCAACAGATATCACGAAAGCCTACGACAACATCCTCCACACAGCGATCCTCAATACTATGTCATCACTTGGAATGCCCTTACAGCTTTGTCGTGCAATTCACACGTTCCTCTCCCACCGAACGTTTGCTATCCGTGTAAATGGAAAACCAACAGGACATTTCATTTCTAATCGTGGAGTACCGCAGGGCTCAGTTTTAGCCCCAACTTTGTTTAATAATGCATTTATTCCTCTCATACATGAACTTGCCTCAATTCCTAATATTAAAGTGCTAGCCTACGCAGATAACATTACTATGTGGTCTCCAAACCGCTCAGTGCAGGTGCAGCAAGACTCCCTGCAAAATGCCATAAATATCCTTCAAAACTTTCTCAACAACACAGGCTTATCCCTCAACCTCACTAAAACATGCTATGTTCATGTGGGCAATAAGGCCGGCCGCCGAAGTTTCAAAGCTAATCCATTCGCGTTGACAATTGACAATACACCCCTCCTTGAAGTGGAACATACCAAGGTGTTGGGTCTCCATGTACATTCTTCAGGAAAAGGCACAGTTTGGCTATCCGATGTACGCAAAAGTGTCATGAACACACTGGGACTAATTCGAAGAATAGCAAATCGTTCTGGTGGTGCCCGATCAGATACCGCTCACCGACTTGTTCGTGCTGTCTTTCAACCGCGGCTTCTATACCAGGCACAGTTTCAGAAACTGAAAAAACGGCAATGGTCTACACTCGAGGCACTCAACCACGAGACCATGCGAGTTATTACGGGACTGCCTCGATCAACTCCTATCCGTCTTCTCCAGGAGTACGCCCACCTTAACTCGCTGGCAGAATTAACTGCCCAAAGACAGACAAACAGAGCAAGAAAAGCTTCCCTTCGTGTTGAATTAGAGAACCAACCACCTGCATGGGACTACTACCACCTCACTTCTAATAAGCCTCTACTCACCAAGAAGTCGCAGCTCTCATCATCATTCCCAATAACGTCTTGCGCAACACATGATGACTGTATTATTTACACAGATACAGCCGTAACCCCAACAGGTGGTTCAGTTGCTTTTATAAGCCCAAGCCACCCTCACCTGAACACCAATCGAAGTTACCTTACCGACGCCAAATCAACTCTTGCATTCGAACTGCAAGCTATCTTAAACGCCATAGAAGCGTTACCTGCCGACCCTACGTTTGAACAAGTACTCATAATGACTCAGTCTAAAGAAGCCTTAAAACATTTAAAGAAAGTCCATGGCACTCTTAGGGTCGCACAGACTATACTTGCTGCTTGTCACCATTACCCAGTGACTATAACCGTTCACTGGGTTCAAGACAACAAAAATTTGAATACCATAGCAGCAGACGTGCTTCCTCATGCAGAAGATGTGTCACAACCTATTCATGATTCCTTTCCACCGGATCCACTCCTGACCCATTTGACATCATCAGCATCCCTCAGGCAGCGTACACGTGCTCTAATTCCCCCGTGTACGTACCCCCTTCCCCCCAATCTAACAAGGGTGGAGGAGGTATCTCTGAGACGGCTGAGGGTCGGAGTGGCTCTTAAGCCCGCCGTTCGACACCAGTGGCAAAGTACTACTATTCCAGTTCCCGACAAATGCCCACACTGCGAAGAACCGGCTTGCGACACCACTGTACGGCATCTAATATGGACATGCCCAGGAACTTCGCATATGCGCAACACCATTCTACAAAAAGCTGGACTTTCACCAAGTAATGACTCTCATTTCCAATTATGGACAACAAACAGCATTTATGCACGCAGTTTGTGTGACTTCTTGCACATGGCTGCACTCCACACATTCCTGTGACGCTATACCACCACCTTGTATGCCGTGTGGCAAACTCAGCGCCATAAATAAATAAGATGGGCTCCCGGCCGTTGGGTGGCCGCAGCCGGTAGCTACATGGACCTCCGCCGCTGCCGTCTCCATGGTAACAGGAGAGGCTACCGCTGGGCTCCGAGCTCAAGTCGTCGCGTGGCCGCGGCCGGTAGCCACGGTGCGCCGCAGATGGAGCGGCCGCTGCCGACTGGAGACGCTGCCATCGCCATGAGCAGCTGCTGTTGGGCTGTTAGCTCAAGTCGTCGCGTGTTCGCAGCCGGTAGCCACGGCGCGCCACAGATGTAGCGGCAGCGCTGCCGTGTAGGGCGCTGCTGTGGCCGCTCTCTCGTCTGCTGCTTCGGAATAAGGATTATGCAAGCACAACTTACTACGTCATAAGGTGAATCCTAAGCCTAGCCATGCTAGTATTGCTTACGTAACCTACCTGGTTTAACTAAAGCTAAACCCCAGCTAATGGTCTGTCCGAAATTTCGTCACTATCATCGCGCCTCTGAAGACCCTCCTGCGTAGGGACAATGACCTGAACACTTCGATTAAACGCATGTGACACCACGTTCATTAATTGCGCCGTTTCCTCGTCTCGCTCCCAATTTTGTGGCACTTCGATACTATTCCTTCCACTGAACTACATACCACATCCAGTTGCGTCGGCTTAGGCGCTGTTCCTACGACATGCAAACCCAGTTTTGAAGAATACATCGTTGCCTAGACGGGCCGTTTATTAACCAAAGCCATCATTTGGGTGATCTCCAGGTTTCGCCCTTACACGTACGACGGCCCTTTCGACATAATGACGGACCCGCATCCTTGTTTTGGCTTCCTCCTTAAATACCCTACAGGCAGGCAGCCCAATGGGTCCCCCGTCTCCAAGAGTGCGATATTCCTGTCGTCTATACCTTCGGCCGGAAGCACGATTCCAACACCTTGTCCCTCTCTCCCCTACCACTTCTCAGTGCCTGTCGCTCTCACATCAAATGTCATCGTTGACATATCTGTTGCACAACAACACTGGCAAGCAAGAGGATATTTGGATAGCTAGACTTATCAAGTTTCTTTTGGATCAATCAGCCTCAACAGAACCTCGTGCTCTCCGCCGCTAGGCTGCTCACTTCATTCGCGACGGCCTCCTGCACCGCCATAAGTACAGCTCTGACGGTCGAACATGGCTACTTGTCATTTCTGCAAATGTCTTATCAGGTTTCTTTTGGATCAATCAGCCTCAACAGAACCTCGTGCTCTCCGCCGCTAGGCTGCTCACTTCATTCGCGACGGCCTCCTGTACCGCCATAAGTACAGCTCTGACGGTCGAACATGGCTGCTTGTCATTTCTGCAAATGTGATGTTAGAAATCTGCACACTCTTTCGCGATGACCCACAGTACGCTCAATGGCACCTTTAACACATACAGCTTCGCCTTCGCTAAAATTGACATGGTATGTTTATCTACGTTCGCAAGTAAGTCCGATCGTACGTCAACTGCCAACGCCGCAAGTCTGCTCATCACACCTCCGTGGGTCTGATGCAGCCTCTTCCTTGCCTCTCGCGGCCGCCTTGGGATCGACCTATATATGGGCCCCTTTCACGAAGTGCTTCCGGCAACCGCTGGGATATCGTAACCAGTGATCACCTGACACGTTACGTATAAATTGCGGTGGTCTCTTAGGCTACGGCATCCCGTGATGCATCTTTCATCTTACTTCATTCTGCTGTGCAAGAGAGGGCTTGGATTCATTTTGGTGATAGTAGAATATCTATAGCAAAATGTACCATCACTCACCGGACTAATATGACATACCATCGACATACGAATGGTTTGACAGGAAGGTTAGCCGCACCATGGGCGGCATGCTCTCCATATACGTCGCGCCCGACCATTCCGACTAACACCGGCACAATGCTCTATAGCCACATATGAAATTTTCATGTATTCGAAGTAAGCAAAAAGCGTACTTTCAGGTCTAGCATTTTCGACAGATTTCAAAAATGCATTTTGAACATCAATAAAGGCTTGAAATGTACTTCAGGTAAATTATTCTGATATTTAGAAAAGTAAATTTGTAATGCGTCGCAATCATACTAAAAACGCATATGTAGTTTCCAGCTATTCTAATTGTATTCGAAGTGTACTTTCAATAGGATTTTATGACATATTTTAAAAATACATTACAATATTGCAAATATTGACCTAGAAATTTAGAAAATATATTTTTAATATATTTTAAGCGTAATCATGAATACAATATATGTTGAAAGTCGTTTTCAAATATACTGAACTGCCTTCTTGGTAGGAGCAAATACAAAATGTCAAAAACACCCCTTTGCAATAAAGACCACTCTGCAGCAAAGGTCGATGTGAGAATATACGTGGCTGAATACAATGGCGTCAGCAAAGGACGCGTTCTGCGTTTCCTTATAGACCAACACCGATCTTTGACGTAAGCAAGATGCGGTTGCGCTTCTGTCGCCAACGTGGGCCGTGTGGGGGTGAAAAGTAGGCTTAGTGCCCGTAGGAATACATGGAAGCGAATTATTCCATAGCAGTTTTATAATTTCACGGGTAATCTGTGATTTCTTTATTCGGTACAGGTCAACCATGAACACCCTGGAACAGATCTTGGCAATGTGAAATCTGACAACCGAGGCGAAGTATTTTTAAAACACCGCGAAACGTATGAGGGTGCGAGATGAGAGGGTGATCCCATCACATGGTCGATCCCATCCCGACCATGTCACATGGTCGACTTGTCGGAAAGTGCCGACCATGGTTTCTCGTTGGAGATGGGAGGATTAGTGAAATTGATACCTGCATGATCCTCCCATTCCGACGAAAGAGTGTCGTACGTCATCGAACGCGTCTAAAAGCAAATTTAATTGTTTGGTTAGGTTCCTATAATCATGTGCATGTGCCTAAGTACTTGCATTCTAGTGTTCTTCACCTTCCGTTAGATTATTGTTCTCATTTTCAAGTTTCTACAGGCAGCGACTGTGCATTTTATCAGAGACACGTTTGTTTAGGAGCAGAGCCTTCACTGAAACAACTTCACTAACATCCTCCTCCCACACTCAAAATGCGGTAAATTAACAGCCAAAGCTACATAGCAGAAGTGGTGGTGATCATTGAACTTATGGCTGTGCCCATTCATCGTTAACCCTGATTACTAAGCTCCAGACGCTCCCAAAGCGCCAGGTCAGTTTTCTGTCCTCCATTAGGATGGCTTATCTGTGTCACCGGTCAATAAGGCGGGATCTGTATAGTGACTTAGTTGCGTATGTTCCAGAAGCTTAACTTTGGTGAAGCGCCCGCGCGAACATTCTTCTTGCAGCCTGAAACTTGGGCACATCCAGATCCCCAGATTCACTGCCGCCGTTGCAGGAATATATTTCATTGTTCTTCCAGGTGCACACCGGCACGCATAAATCATATTAACCATGAAACACAACTTCAAATAACATTGTTTGTCGCTTGAACTTTGTTTTTGTCGCTACGGCAAAATATTCAGAGCTGGCCAATGAAACAGATTGTCAGGCTATTATTAAGGCAAAAATAACTGAAAGGGAACTGACAAAAATGTCAATATCAAGGTTTATATCAATAAGGAGGTTTTTAACTTATATCCTACAATCATGATTTAGGATAATATAGCGACTCCATTGGAAGATTGCAGAGCCGGTAAAGTGGGTGCTCCAAATCGGAGCTCGTTTCTTAGCTAAGCAGCAACTTATTCACTTCTGAAGAGTGCTCTGTTTTGTGTGTCTACCATTACGTAACTGTGCTGGTTTCGATAACTGCATCTAAACATTTTGTTAGTGTTCACACATTCTGTGGAATTTTTCAAGCCCGCTGTCCGCTTTGAGGTCCGCTCAAATTAGGGTGCGGAAAATCAGTCATACTTTCGTCCAGCGGTGGAGCAAAATTATTGCTTGCTAGGGTGTTGTCGCCCATATTTTCCAGTGTGCATACTGATGTAATATTTCTCCACAATGTAAAATAGCGCTTGATATTTCCTTACGACTTTCTTCAGATGTGAGGCGCAATGCTTTTTCTTGGATTCTGGGCACGACAATGTTCGTTTTTCCGAGAATCCCCCATTATATTTGCATAAACAGCGAATTCTGTTTCATGAAGAAGAAAAAAAAATTTAAATAATGACAGCATTTGCAACTTATGCTGCAAAAGGGGCATATATAAGCGGTCCTCTTGCAATTAGCTTGCATTAGTTTAACAGCAACCTCGAATATTCACTTCTGTATCACAATGCGCTGGTTTCAAATCCATATACTTATTACGCTTGCCTTCAGTACTTATGCAGTCAGGCTGGAGCACGTAGAACAGGTGAGGTAAATTCTAATATTCAGTAGAGACATAGGAATGCCGATGTGTGTTTATTGAAGAATTATAGACACAGTCCTATTTTATCCTATTTTAATGTATTCCACAAATAATACTTTTGCAGCGCACTCCATATTGCGCGTTCAGTAATGGAGACAGTATCAGGTGAGATGGGCCAAGTAGCTCCGATTCAAATTGACCTGGCGGTAGCATTGGATAAAGTTCGGCACGATGTCTTGCTCGCGGTCTTGGAAAATGCAAACATTGCGGACGTTTTTGTCAGAAACATAGGGCTGTACTATATGAACACATATACAAGACTAATTGTTAATCAGGAGCTAACGAAAGCTATACCACTGGAATCATCTGTTCGTCAAGGATGATCGCTGTCTGCATTGTTGTATGCCTTATATTTAAAATCCCTGCGTCTCCGTATAATTAACAGTGCAGCCATTCATGGTTTCTCTCTGGCTCAAAGTGAAGTTAAGATGTTAGTCTAGGCTGGCGATGTCGCCCTCTTTTGTTCTGACAAAAAGAGTGTACTTGAGGCATTACACTTGACTGAACAGTTCAGCGATGCGTCAGGCGCGGCTCTTAGTTTAGATAAATCCAAAGGCTTTTGCTTGAGCCTTTGGGGCGCTAGTCCAAGCCAGTTCGGAGGAATATGCTGGGACTGTAGTCTTTTCTGTACATAGGGGTTCAGTTTAGAGGCATATGCTGAGACTGTAGTCATATTCTGCACCTAGGTGTTGCTCTGTACCAATTTCGCAGCAGTGCAGCCTACTGGGATCCACAAATCGTACCTATGCGGCGCAGAACACAGGCTTTGATCTGTAGGGAGCTCTCAGTGTTTGCTAGGGCACAGGTCTGTAACATATTTTTGTTTACAAAGCTTGTGTTTGCCTTTCAAGTCTTGCTTTGCACAAGGAGAAAGGTACAAGTAATACACAAAATATTAGCAACATTTTTGTGGCGCTCTCAGTGGGAGCCCATACGGCGTGACAACTTGTTCCCTCCCTTAGAGTGTGGTGGAGTGGACTTTGTTTTCTTGTTTATGCATCAATTTATCTCCCGATTTTTCTTTTTCAAATCGGCAAACTACCCGTTTCTTGTAGCTGTGCTCATTAGGCGTCTTAGTCCTCGTTTGCCTAAGTTATTCGCCCCGACTGGGCAGGCTCGTGAGGGGCCTTTAAGGGGGTTGCATAAGGAGGTTTCTGATAGGTTTTATTTTCTCACTGTGCGTTTCTCGATAAAGTACCTGTATAGCCTCTGGAGAAAGCAGATGACCACGGTTCTAACTGAGTCTGTTCCCTGCAACGTTGTATCGGCAGCCTTATCTGGGTTTATTGAACAGCACTGTTCTATAGCATATTAGGAAAATGTGCATTCAGGCAGCCGCAAAAATGTTCTTCTTGAAACTACGCACAGCGACGTTGCCTGTCAAAGCATTCCTTCATGACAAGCGGATGTTCGCGCCCTGGAATGTGAACTGCCGTCTGTGTAACGTGCCTGAGACAATTGATTATAGCTTTATTCTGGGCAGTGATGCTGAGTTTTTTGGGGGCATATGACAAAGAACTCTTAAAAACAACATTGAAATGGCACAATATTGTAATTGTAAAGACGACGATGAGTTTCGGAGGCATGCGCACCGCGAGCGCACGGCGCGAGATCCTGCTGTTGAAGAAGAAGCCTCGGACTGACGCTTCAGGGAGATCTCTCGGATCTAAGATCAGGCTAAGAAACCTCGTTACAACTTGGTGGAGTGTGCTGATTTGACCCTTCCTCTACCATCCTGGAGCTACGCAGCCGCACCATCGCACCTACAATGACGACCGATGTGAGCCAGCCTTCTGCTTCTTCGCCAACTCCCGTCGTTTGCCCAGGAGTGCTCCGACAGTGGGACCCGGCCATATTCAGCGGGACTGATGATCACGATGTGGAGGATTGGCTTGCCTCTTACGAGCGGGCAAGCGGCCACAATCATTGGGACGAAGCTCTGAAGCTCAACAACGTCGTATTCTACCTGACGGACATTGCCAGTCTCTGGTACCACATCCACGAAGCAAAGTTCACCACCTGGTCAGCCTTAAAGCGTGCCTTGCATGCTATCTTTGGCCGCCCTGCTGTGCGAAAGCTGCGCGCAGAACAGCGCCTGAAATCTAGACGCCAGCAACACGGTGAATCCTTCACCAGATATGTAGAAGATGTTGTGAGTCTGTGCACATGTATCGACCCGTCCATGCCGGAAACTGCTCGTATCGGGGATATTTTAAGTGGCATCGAAGAATACACCTTTCATATGCTTGTCGCTCGCAGCCCCAACACCGTTGCTGAAGTCTTCACGCTTTGTCAGATATAAGATGAGCTCTGCAAGCAGCGCATTTCAGCCCCACCACCATCCATACAGCCTGATTTACCATCAAGCTTGGCTGTGTCGGCGACCAGCAGCACGCTGCTTGAACAGATCAAGGACTTTGTGCGCGAGGAGGCCGCCCGACAATTATCCATTCTGCAAAGCGTTCAGGTCCCTCCTTCTAACCTAGCCCCAAGCCTTCAAGCTGTGATTGGGGATCAAGTGGCTGAGGCGCTACCGATCACTGCTCAGCAGGTTCCAGTCGCAGCGGCCGCTACGTACGCCGACATCCTCAGACGCCCCAGCCCCGAATCACACAATCGCACATCCGCTACCGATCGACCACCTGGTCGCCGCTGCTCTCCATCACCGAGGCGCTCGATTTAACTGATGCGTCGCTACACCAACGAGCCTCGGGAAAACTGATTAGCGCAGTTCCCGAGGCAAGAACTGCGAGCGTGTCGAATAATATAAGGCCTCGTTTCGCCTCTGCGAATGTGATTGAAGTTGTGGAGGGCGTGACTGTCTTAGCCCTTGTGGATACTGGCGCTGCTGTGTCTGTGATGAGCCGAAAACTATGCCGCAGGCTACAAAAAGTGACGACGCCTTTACCTGACCATTCGCTTCACACTGCTAATGCTCAGCGTGTCTTGCCTTTGGCGGCTCGCACAGCCAGGGATTTCATTCAAAGCTTCCTATATAGTATAGAATTTGTCGTTCTGTCGTCGTGCTCAGATGACCTTATTTTAAGTTGGGACTTTCTCCGCAACCATCACGCCACTATCAACTGCGCTCGCGCAGAAATCGAACTTCTAACTTGCAACGCCCCTTCAGATATCGATTTGTTTCGTGCGCCCAGCAAGCTTACTATGACTGCCGACATTGAGGTCCCTCCGCGCTCATCTATTACAGTTCCTGTTTCCTGCCTCTCCGCACCTGACAGCGCCGTCATTTTCTCCCCGCCCGAGAGCTTCGCAAAACGCCACGCCCTGCTTCTACCATACTCTGTGCTCACTTTCCAAGACGGCAGCAGCCTAATTCAGGTTTCCAACCCTTTGCTGAGCCCCTGCTCGTTCCTCCGAGGTGAGTGCCTTGGTATTGTACACCTCATCGATGGCGTGATAATCCCAGACAATTGCACTGATTCCTCTCTTTCTGTCGTCTCACTTACTTTGCCTGAGGCTACTTTTTCCGATGCAGCCGAAGTCTTTGTTGGTCTTGTCGACGCAAGCCTCGACCCACAACAGCACTCCCAACTTATTCATTTACTGGAGAAGTATCGCTCTTCGTTCGATATTTCAAAAAACCACCTCGGCCGCACAGCTACCGTCACCCACGAGATTGATACCGGCACCCACAAGCCGCTACGTCAGTGCCCATACTCTGTTTCGGTAGCTGAGCGACAGATTATTGAAGACCAAGTCGACGACATGCTTCAGCATGATGTCATTCAACCATCCAGTAGTCCGTGGGTCTCGCCTTTTGTCCTTCTCAAGAAAAAGGATGGCATTATACGGTTTTGCGTCTATGAACGGCGCCTTAGCAACATCACATGCCAAGACGTCTATCCGCTAGCTCGAATTTCTGACGCCATAGACTGTTTACAAGGAGCTGAATTCTCTTCGTCGTTAGACCTGCGATCAGGATATTGGCAAGTACCTCTTGCGGATGCCGCACACGCCAAGACTGCTTTTGTAACACCTTATGGCCTATACGAATTCAACGTCATGCCCTTTGGACTTTAACGCGCCAGCCACTTTTGAGCGCATGATGGATTCGATACTCCATGGCCTAAAGTGGAAAACTTGTCTCTGCTATTCAGATGACATTGTAGTCTTCTCTTCTGATTTCGAGAGCTACCTTCTGCGTTTGGAGTGCGTGTTGAACTGTTTGACCCAAGCTGGGTTCTAACTTAACCTGAAAAAGTTTCGCTTTGTTGGCCGTGAAGTCACGATTTTAGGTCACGTAGTTTCCAAGCACGGCGTACTTCCAGATCCTGCCAAGCTTCGCGCCGTTGCTGAGTTCCAGAAGCCAGGTTGGATTTTGCTGATGGGTGCAGCGGTGAGAGTTCAAACGATATAAAACAATGCGAGCTCTGTTCAAAGAATAGAGAACACTATGCATTTAAGAGAATCGGTGATATTTCTTCCGAGGTGACCAGTAACAAATACAGTACTTCGCCGTGAAGGGCCAGCTAAGTCGTTTTTTTGTGCGACATTCCGAGCCGAATCAGTTACACATTCTCGTTTCTTAGTTGTAGCTCTACATCATAACCACACAGAGCAAGAGCCCTTCATTTCCAATATATTTGGTCAGTGGTGTGACATTTTAAACATGTTATTCTTAGGCAAACGAATTATATGATGTGATTACGATTGCGAGGTTGAAGTACTGAATTAATTAGGAAAGTTAGAGTATTTAAAAAGGTAAACATCTGACTATGAAAGGTGGAAGCAGCCAACCTGCCCCTGAGAAGAGAATTCATAGAGCTATGAAATAGTGAAAAAACATAAGGTACGTCATCTACAGACGAATTTCATATGTAAATTAAAAAGTGAATGCTAAATGAAATATTGTATGCATATGACTAGAAAAAATTGAGAAAAACACGCATACAAAGACAGAGACATATAGAGATATAGATAAAAATTTTCTGGCAGATGTAGGTTAGATATGCTAGCAAGTGGTTTTGCATAGATCTATACTGTAGGCATAGTAGCCATGACCTTAATAATAAAGCATTAATCATGAAGAGAAATAGGCAAAGCTTTAGACGAAATCTAAGATCTCGGATCATTTTGGTGCTACAAGGGAACGAAAGGCATTTGGAAGGACAGTATGTCACCGTACATAAAAAGACTTGCCCCTTTTTACTCAATATACCTCATGACTTTGTTAATAAAGGGGTCTCTAAAATGTGTTTATATTGATTTAATCCGCAAGAAACTGAACGTCGATGGATTGACAAATAGAGGCTGGTCAGCTATAAATGTGGCTCGGTGTTCAGTGCTATAAACAGAAGACGTTTTAACTAGAATAAAGCTATTACTCAGGCAAGCTATTCTACATGCTACATCACATTTGACCACATGCACACTATCATTCAGGCCATAAAGGGAATGTAAAGAACATGATAACTTTTTATAGCCGCGAATAATCGAGATAAGGAGCTTTAAGAATTGACAGCTCGGAAGTCAAGTAAGCACTGCAGATCGAAGGGGTACGATCGCCACATAAGAAAGTGATGGGTGTTTTAACAGCTGAACTCTTATAGTTAACCACTCCTTTCAAAGCAGGCTAATGTACACCAGCTCCCAACAGCAATTTTCTGTCATCGCAAATAAGCATGAAGATATATTTCACTAGAAAATTTGCGCGCAAGAATTAATGCGCAAATCTCAGTTGTGCAAAAATCACTGGTGACAATGTCTTGATAAGCACTTCAACGGACATCTCGCAAAACTTGTCCAATGATACTGACGCACAAACAACATATGCGGATAAATTATACAGCCCGGATACTAGACGTATGCAGAATAGCCTCAGAAGAAATCATCAGTTTACGAAATGCAGAGATATGCTGGAAATGGTAAAGAAGCACCACTACTTACTGGAAGGTAATAATCCCAGACATAGACCGCCCTATTAAAATAGTTTTGTTCAATAAAAAACGTGTTTAATAATTCAATTACTTTTCAGAGCATATTTGATCATTCAGCTAATTTTTATAGAAGTGCTTATAATTCAACTGCATGCTATACTGGACGAGCCTCTGATTTACTCATTGAATAAATATAACATAAGAAATAGTTTTTGACTGGATCACAGCTCTACGAAATAATGAAAAGGTGTCAATAATATTGACTTGCTTACGCAATGCGCCTCTATTAGCACATGTGGTTTTATGGTGCACTTGTGGCTCGAACAAAATTTTAACAGGCCCCCTTGAAGGGTTAATATCATCTCTGACTTAAGGCCTTAGGTACTTTATGTGCGTTGTGTAAACCACCCTTGTGGATTAATCAGAAAGGGCCATTGAAACTATTCATATTGGAGTCTCATAAAATGCACAAGAGGTGTTACATGCTTCTTGTAGCACTTCAGGCGGTGGGACGCCCGCATTTTCGGATCATGGTTCTCATGTATGTGTTCACCAAGATTAGCTATAGCATTTATAAAGGAATCTGAATGGCCGACATCCTTAGTGGCACATGTACACACCATATGAAATGATTCAAGCAAAACAAACGCACCTCCACGACGGGTGAAAGGCAGCAAGGGTGTTCAATGTGATATTTATCCAAAGTGAGGCTGTTGCTACTGCAGCTTAAAAGAAGCGATAAATACATCCAAAAACTTACACATCTTAACGTCCCGAAATGACTCAAAATAAGAGTGTAATGACATAAAGAGGGGTTTTCGTTTCGCCGCCATTGAAATGCGCCCGCCTCGTTAGACCTAAGTATCCGCTGCAATGAGGCAGGCAAATTTATGTCAGCGTTTTGTTTCCAATAATACTTCATCACAGAGGAGTGTATGCTGAATTTGCATCATATGAGTTTCCATTGTTAGAAGTTTCAAGGACTCTGAAATCGGTTTCACACTGACCTATGTCCCTATTAGTCGAACAACAAAAAGCGCTGATACGTTTGTTTTCATTCCATGGATTCAACCATGGTTCCATTGATGACACATTTGAAGAATGGCAGCATATTAGGTACTTTATTGCAGTTTATACGACGCTTCAGAGACCTGAACGACTATTTATTGTCAAACCATCCATACGGAATTAGAAACTGAAATATAACTCGAAAATAAATTCAGTTACAACGTAACCTGCGGCTGCAAAAGAATTCTGAAAATGACTCGCGTATAATGATTTCGAACGCACCACTCCAAAAAACGACCATGTGCAAGAAGGGTCAAACTACATTCCTTTAAAATACTAAACAATGATCTGACTTGACAAGCCGCTGCTGGCTCAGGACAGGGAAATTTAATTAATATGTTCCAAGCTTTCACCTGTTGCGAGTGTATATACGAGTAATAATGAAAGATAATCCTGGGGACCTCATTCGATCTTTCATCTTACCTTCAATCTTCCTTAGGCTGGAATAAGGCAAACATAGAAATCGAAATTTTGTGAACAAGTTGTCTGGTGATGATATCTGTCCGACAGCATTGCAGCATTTTCCCAGGCTGTTGAGTATTTAGTTCAGGCGAAGGGCTCTTTTTAGTTTCACGTTGGGCTCATTTTGGCACTAACAATATTTTTTATGAATCAACGTTTGTACGATTTCTGGGCTGCTGTGAACACCTGCCAGAAGTTTCCCTGATGGCCTGGTGCCATTTGCAATATGCTTCAATTGTAGCAGCCACCTTTCTATCGCATATTCGCCCTGACGAAGGGGTTAGTCAAGGCATCGCCCACTGAACAAGTGTTGATTTTCTTCGGTGATGTAAACCGCGGGCCAGACGCTCACATCAACAATCGTAGCTAAAGCAGGCCTAAAGGAAGATTCTCTTAAATTTGAGATAATATAGCTTACTTTGGGGGGATACAAAATACCCCTCATTTTCACAGCGCAAAATTAATAAATATTGTTACGGACGAGAAAAAGGAAGAATAAGCGGGCAGTACCGGAGGCAGGAGCGCTCAAGCTAGGCTCGCTAAGATATTCATTAAGCGTCTTCTCACGGCCATCGAGCATCTTCTATCTGTCCTTTGTTCTCCTGTTCTCATCGGCTTGCTGCATCGTAACTTTTCGTTGGAGGTGCTGGGTACTTCATCATCACCCCCTCATCCCGGTCCGGAGCTGCGGCGCCCTGCCACTTCTTACGCCGTCGGTGAAAGGTTAGGAGTCATCGCATGGCTGTTCCCCAGCCTGCCGGATCCAGCAAGACCGTGCCGTTCCTCCGCCCCCCCCCCCCCCCCGACCACAAGACACGACGAAGGAGAGACTGACCCGAGACGCCACACATGACCATAAGACACAAGAAGAGACCCGACAGACCATAAGTGACCTCACTGACCAGATGTGCCTACCAAAGACCCCACGACCCAAGGCACCACTACACTTGAAAACAACCTCCCCCGCCTATGTCATGCGGTGCGTGCCTTGGCCTCCGCCATCAAGTCGGGGCAACGTGTGGCTCGAGAGTGTCCTGGGCCAAAGTTCATCGGAAATCATGGTGCCGGCAAGCCGTTCTATTGTTCCTTCTTCCTCTTCTCCTTCAAGCATCGAGACATGCCCATCATCATACTATGGAATCATCAACATCGCTAAACTTCCCCGTCCACGATCGAGATGATCGCTCGGTGGCCCCGGGTCATCTTACGGACGAGAAAAAGGAAAACGAACCGGGCAGTGCCGCGGGCAGGAGCGCTCGCGCTAGGCTCGCTAACATATTCATTAAACGTCATCTCACGGCCATCGAGCATCTTCTCTCTGTCCTCTGTTCTCCTATTTTCATCGGCTTGCTGCATTGTGACAATATTGTTACGGTGAAATCAGAAAGGGGGTGTTTATTTACAGGGCTGTGGCAGCGGGTCAAGGTGAAGCCAACTAGCCCCCAGAAACCAACGCTTCTTCCTCCTCTTCTGACACATCGTCACAATCCTTCATCGTCGTCAGTAGCGTGACAATATGTTAACTCAGTAAATACATTGCCTGCATGGTTTTATTGAACACCCTTATTGTTATACATTGCTTGGGACGTTGTAAAGATGGCATCGGTGTTCTAGTTGTAAAGCTAGTGGTGACCATAATACACTTGATAAAATTAAGCATATTGTAATTTCGTTTGGAAATCTTGGATTCCTCCTTAACAAATCTTACACAGAACAGTGTATTGAACTGTGTATCTCAAGCAGGTATAGTTGAATATGCTTAAACAGGGGCTGTATGGAGAAAGTGATGAGCGTAAAACTGAGGGGCGAAACTGGGTGACTTGATAATCGGGTAATCTTATCAAGTTTAATACAGACATTGAAACTTTGTACTAGGATTATGTTTTTCATTGAAACTCGGCGTAGTACGGTCAACCAGAGAGTTTACAAACTGTTTAGAAGTCAGCGTTCATTTGGCTGCATCGGTGCAGGCAAACAAGCGCAGCGTTTACGTGCCTGTATGCATTTCCGATGCACATGTGTATAACTCTGTAATACGGGCAGGGCTCTTGACGGATCATAAACCAACAGGGAACCAAACCCAGTGCATGTACATGCTCTTATCCAAAAGGTGCTACATACTTTCGTATAGGCAAAAGCGAAACATATCAGATAATAATATGTATTATATTTCTTGCAGGCTCTAAACACCACCGAAAGAATTTACTTGTATCTTCGAACTAAAGACGATATGTAGAGGGCTGATGTAATATGCACATATATAGAGCCCACTGGGCCGAGTGAAGGGTACCGGTATTTTCTGGAACGTGGATACAAAGTCAAAGGGAAATGGTAAGCGATATCAATTCTCAGAATACATAACTCCGCAATGGTCCTTCAGCTGCACACTAGAAGGTAATTGCAAGAACAATTAGAGGCATGAAACATAAAGAAATGCCTGCAGATATTATTGTGATTCGCTCATCTGTACAAAGAAAGAGGGTGCTAAATGGCTGGGTGTTTGAACAATAACGATTAAGGCAGCTAATCGGTTTTCATCTCTGATATTGCGGCGGGTGAAGGGTTTTCGTCTTTGAACAGCGCGGAGGTTTTCGTGCATTACAAACGCATCTTTATGAGCCAGTATTAACAAAACCTGGGGGTTTCGCAGGTATACCTTAAGGTGAAATTTAAAGCACAGTAAATTTAAAGCACAGTAAACCCCTTCATGGATCACTGCCTTGTCGTGGCGGAGGGGCTTGCGAAACTCGATGAAGTCGTGAGCTCTGCTGTGTAGGGCCACCCAAGATAGACAAGTCACGGCAGAGAGTTCTGACAAAATGTGATTCACTGGAGAAGGTAATGGCAACCCACTCCAGTATTTCCTGCCAAGAAAAACCTATGGCCAGTCACAATACCATTAATGATATGGCGCCGGAAGATGAGCCCCCCAGGTTGGAAGGCGTCCCACATGTTACTGGGGATGAGCAAAGGGCGATTCCTAGTAGCTCCAGGATGAATGAAGCGGCTGGGCTAAAGCCAAAAGGACGCTCAGTTGTGGATGTGTCGGGAAGCGACCGGAAAATCCGATGTTGCAAGGAGATGTATCACATAGCAACATGGAATGTAAGATCTATGACGCAAGGTAAAGTGGATATCGTCAAGCGAGAAATGGACAGATTGAACATTGATATCTTGGGTATCAGCGAGCTCAAGTGGACCGGAATCTGATGATTTAACTCCGGCGACCATTATGTCTTTTATTGTGGGCACGAATCCAAGAGAAGGAATGGGGTCGCTCTCATAGTAAACAGAAGAATGGGCAAAGCAGTGCTAGGGTACAACCCCAAAAACGACCGAATGATTTCACTTCGGATCCAAGGTCACCCTTTCAACATAACAGTTATCCAAGTCTATGCACCGACCACTACTGCTGAAGAAGCTGACGTTGAGAGATTTTATGCGGACCTACAATGCCTTTTAGACCGCACCCCATCACTAGACGTCGTTTTTCTCATAGGAGACTGGAATGCTAAGGTAGGGAGTGAAGAAATGTCCGGAATTACAGGCAAGTTCGGTCTTGGTGAGGCAAATGAAGCTGGGCAGAGGCTAGTAAAGTTTTGTCAAGAAAACAACCTGACCATAGCGAATACTCATGTTCAACAGCACAAGAGGCGCCTGTACACATGGACTTCACCGGACGGTCTGTACAGGAATCAGATCGATTATATTATTTGCCGGCAAAGATGGAGAAGCGCTATACAAGCAGTAAAAACAAGGCCTGGGGCCGATTGTGGCACCGATCATCAGCTTCTTCTTGCCAAGATTAAGCTTCGATTGAGGAGAACGCAGAAAACTAGAAGGCCTTTCAGGTATAATCTGGATCAAGTTTCATTAGAATATGCTGTGGAAGTGAGGAATCGATTTCAAGAATTAGATCTAGAAGACGAAGAGCCCGAAAAGATGTGGACTGATGTTCGCGATATAATACAAGAAGTTGCTGCTAAGGTAGTTCCAAAGCAAAAGAAATGCAAGAAAGCAAACTGGTTATCTAAAGAGGATTTGCAAATAGCTGAGGAAAGGAGGATGGCAAAGGGTATGGGAGAAAGAGAAAGATACAAGGTTCTCAATGCGGATTTTCAGAAAATAGCAAGGAGAGATAAGAATGCCTTCCTGAACATACAGTGCCAAGCAGTTGAGGACAACAGCCAATTAAGGAACACAAGAGCCCTGTATAAGACAATCAAAGATATCAAAGGAAGCTTCTGTGCTAAGCTGGGCGTGATAAAGGACAAACGAGGCAAGGACCTCACTGAAGCCGCAGAGATAAAGAAGAGGTGGCAGGAATACACAGAAGAACTGTACAAGAAGGACCCGAATGTGCAAACCCAACATAAGACGGTTGTGATCGCTGATCTCGAGCCGGGCATCCTGAATTGTGAAGTTGAATGGGCCTTAGCCAGCCTTGCTAAGAACAAAGCTAGCGGAATTGATGGCATTCCAGCTGAGTTGCTTGAAAACCTCAATCATGACGCTGTTAACATTCTGCATACATTATGTCAGAAGATTTGGACAACCCTGCAGTGGCCACAGGATTGGAGGAGGTCAGTTTACATTCCCATTCCAAAGAAAGGCAGTGCCAAAGATTGTTCCAACTACCACACGATCGCGCTTATTTCGCATGCTAGCAAGGTGATGTTGAAAATCCTCCAAGGTAGGCTGCAGCAGTATGTGGATCGGGAGCTTCTGGACGTGCAAGCTGGGTTTCGCAAGGGCAGAGGAACTAGAGACCAAGTTGGCAACCTTCGCTGGATCATGGAAAAAGCAAGAGAGTTCCAGAAACTCATCTACTTCTGCTTTATTGATTATGC
This sequence comes from Amblyomma maculatum, assembly GCF_055883805.1. NCBI lineage: Eukaryota > Metazoa > Arthropoda > Arachnida > Ixodida > Ixodidae > Amblyomma > Amblyomma maculatum. The sequence goes on along the minus strand of NW_028146755.1, from coordinate 133,743 downwards.
GAAAGCGTTTGACTGCGTAGATTACAGCAGATTGTGGCAAGCTCTCCAAGAGATGGGAGTTCCAATTCACCTCATGTCTCCTCAGGAACCTGTATGAAGGGCAAGAAGCCACAGTCAGAACTGGGCATGGTCTTACTGATTGGTTTCCGATCGAGAAAGGAGTGAGGCAAGGCTGCACACTGTCGCCCTGCCTATTTAACCTATATGCAGAGTGCATCATGAGGAAGGCTGGTCTGGACGAGTCTTCAGCTGGAGTGAAGATTGCTGGAAAACGTATCAACAACCTTAGATACGCGGATGATACCAATTTAATGGCAGAAAGTGAAGCGGAACTCAAGAGACTTCTGATGCGCGTACAAGAAGAGAGTGAGAAGTTTGGGCTTAAACTGAACATTCGAAAGGAGACTGCAGCCATGAAATTAGGAGACGCCTGCTTCTGGGAAAGAGAGCAATGGTTAGCCTTGACCGCCTAACAAAGAGCAGAGACATTAGTCTGCCAACCAAGATCCGTATAACTCGTGCTATGGTCTTTCCAGTTGTGATGTATGGATGCGAGTGTTGGACTGTGAAAAAGGCTGACCGCCGAAGAATTGACGCGTTTGAATTGTGGTGCTGGCGAAGTCTCTTGAGAGTTCCTTGGACTCCCAGAAGACCAAATAAGTCATATTGTCGACCATAAACCCTGAATGCTCATTGGAGGGCCAAATTCTAAAGTTAAAGCTCAGCTACTTTGGCCATCTGATGAGAAGAGAGGAGTCGCTGGAGAAAGATCTGATGTTGGGAAAGGTTGAGGGTCGCCGGAGAAGGGGTAGGCAGCGAACGCGATGGTTTGATGGCGTCCTCGAGGCACTGCAGATGAAGTTATGTGATGATAGGAAGAGAGGTGAGAGACCGGAAAGCGTGGCGTGACATGGTCAATAGGGTCACGAAGAGTCGGACACGACTGAACTGAACTGAAATGTTGGAAACCATTCAGCACAAAGATAATGTTTCGTGGATAGCCGTGAAAACATTTCTTATATACGACAACGTAGAGGCTGCCATTTAAAGGAATACCTGGACTTGCACGGAGAACTAAGGATAGGTCAGAAAGGTTACAGTTTCATTAAGAGTGGCGGAATTAAAATCTCCCTCAAGCGATTGACTGAAAATATCTCCCAATTCTCAGGGCCATCTATCTACTGGCTGCTCTCGTAAAACTCTGGTATTCATGTTATTGAACAGAAAGCATAGCCCTTCATTATATTTGTGTGCCGCCATAAAACAAGGCGAAGATGACATTAGTGATCCTTCTAAGTGGTACCAGATAGAAAATATTATCACGCGGTTTTGACGATGCCGTTGGCAACAAATGAGCAGACGATCTTCTCAAAGATAACTCTTTTTTGGGCTTACTTGCGCCCGCAAGCAAACTAAGCAATCGGCGGTGGCGAAAGCAACAATCGTGCACAGCAGTCGTCGATCTGCGAATGCCAGTTTAACTTGTCAGCGTTGAATTTAACGTTTGCGAGGAGAGATCTATATAAAGCCGCAAACAGTGACTAGCATGACCTGGAACATTGTAGAAACATACGCGAGCGCCTAGAATCTTCGAGATACATCCTGACGCATCTTGCCCGAAAAAGAAAATTATAAAGCGTCGTCTTGCGAAAAGGAGCATGAACAACTACAGAATCGATGCGCGGGCTAGAATAACAATGATAAGGTCCCACGCCAGCGGTTGTCATAAAAGAACAAATGAATTTTTACCAGTTCGCGGTAATACTCCCCACCCCTCTTAAAAAGGCATTGCCTCAATGCTTATAAAATAAACAGAGATAAGTAAACAAAAAAAATAACTAGACCCTTTAGCGTGCGTAATAAGGCTTTAGGCGCACAACATGAACAATTTCTTGGCGCGCCCGGCGCCGCTGGGATGTGGTCGTGCCGTTGGAGAGAACTTCATAGGTGAGCTGTTCAATTTGCTTGGGCCGAAGTACCACCGCAAGTGCTTTTCACTCAGTCCGCGTTGCCGTGTCGGCGTCTAAATCCACACATGGTCTCCCGGCCTCTACTGTGCATCTCATCGTCAAATGTATCCTCAGGCGTCGGAGCGTTTTAGGTCCTTTAAACGCAGTTGGGAGAGTCATCGGGCTTCCTTTGCGCGCTGAAGGTGGTGGTGACAGAGGGTCGTCTTCCGTCACTTGTAGCAGCATCGTTTCGAGCGTTGTAGTGGGCTTCCTGCCGCTCACATGCTTTAACAGTGTCGCCTTAGTTGTCACCTGGACGGCCGTGTTATACGCGAATATACTTAGGCAGAATGGCGTCCCAGGTCTTGTGTTCGGCGTCGATGTATGTACATGGCAGTCATGTCCGCAATCGTTTTGTTGAGTCTCTTTTTTTAAGGATGGCACGCAGTTGTTCGTCCATGGATCGTAAGACTGTAATGTAGGATGGCTTCCGTCAGCTCTAATGCAAATGATGTACCCCTGCCTGTGATGACCACTTCATGGGCGCGTGTCAAAGCAGAATTGGCTCGATGAAGAACTCTGCGACTTCTGTCGCGGCACAATTAGGCAGGGCTTTCACTTCGGCGTAGCGGATGAGGTAGTCAGCGGCCATTATGATCTACTTGTTCCCCGCTGATGATATCGGGGCCGAATAGTTTCCCAATTTATTGAAAGGGTTTGGTCAGGGGCGGTATGGGGTTCTGTAGCCGAGCTGGTCTGGTCGGTGGCATCTTGCGCTGCTGGCACTCACAGCCCGTTTTCAAACATTGGGCAAATCGTCAGGTAATCGCGGTAAGTAATAGCTCTCTCAGTTCCCATGCAACGTGCTCGCCATGCCGAGGTGCCCTGATGTGGGCTCATCATAGAACGCTTGCAAAATTCCCCTTCGGAGTTTCTTTGGCACCACAAGGAGGTATGTGTTCTTGTTGGGTGCATTTTTTCAAAAAAAACATCATTGCGCAGCGCGAAGGACAACAGCTGACATCTGAACACTGCAGGAGTGGAGGCGAGTTTTCCTTCAATGTAGTGTGCCAGGTCCTTCAACTCAGGGTCTGAGCGCTGCTGTTCAAAGAAACTGCTGGAGCTTACCGGTCCGAAGAAGGCATCGTCATCGTCTTTTGAGGGCGCGTCCACAGGCTCCCAGGACAAGCAGTCTGCATGGGAATGCTTGCAACCTGACTTGTAGACTACTTTGATGTTGAATTCTTGGATACATAAGCTCCACCTAGCAAGGCGGCCGGATGAATCCTTCAAATTTTCGAGCCAGTGAAGCGCATGATGATCGCTCACTACCTTGAATGGTCAACCTTAGAGGTAGTGACTGAACTTTGAAGTGGCCGAGATAATCGCGAGGCACTCCTCTGTCCTCGAGTAATAGGCTTCGGCTTTTGACAGGGACCTGCTAGCGTTGCCGATTACTTTCTCCTGCCCTTCATTCATCCAAACGAGAATAGCGCCTAAGCTCGTCCTGCTTAGGCGCTATCTCAGTTCCGGCAATCTCATCAAAGTGGCCCAGGACAGGAGGGGACTAAAGGCGGCCCTTAAGTCCCTCGAAGGCTTCCGCATGCGATGCTTTCGATTGAAGTGGCACATCTGCCCTTGTAAGCTGCGTCAAAGGTTCGGCGAGGTGCGAAAACTCATTGACAAATCGTTGTATTAAGCGCACAGTCAGAGGAACCGGTTTACAGATTTCTTGTCATCGAGCTGTGGAAACTGCGATAACAGCTGTTTTCTGCGGATCAGGGCGAACTCTTTTCTTGCTACCAATATGACCCAGAAACAACATCTCTTCATGGAAGAAGTGGCACTTTTCTGCTTTCAGCGTTAAACCTGACAACTTGATTCCGTCAAGAACTGTTCTAAAACCTCTCAGATGGCTTTTAAAGTTTGAAAAGAAGACAACAACGTTTTCTAGGTATACCAAAGAAATTTGCCATTTCAAGCAAGCTAGTATGGCATCCATTACTCGCTGGAATGTCGCCGGTGCGGTGCAGAGGCCGAATGGAATTACTTTAAAATTGAAAAGGCCATCTGGTGTGATGTGAGCGGTCTTCTCGCTGTCTGTTCCATCGACCTCAATTCGCCCGTACTCGTTCTTCAGGTCCATTGAAGAGAAGTGCACAGCGTTACACACCCGATATAATGTGACGTCGATTCGAGGAAGAGGGTAATTTTTTTTCCGTTCTGCTAAGGATGCTTCTTGTTCGAAGTCGGCGACTATTTGGGTCGGGTTTCTCAAAAGGCACACAAAAAGGGATTCTTTGGCGCCCTGCTATAAAAAATTCACTTTCCTTTCCTCAGTCATTTCATGGTCTGCACGGCAAAAGAGACGCTTCCTTCCTTCCACATAATTGAGCACTGAATATTCAGAGAGTTGAATTGGGATGTGAAGGTGGACATGTGCTCTTTCTTTTCGGACGACGTTTGCAAAAGCCATTAAGAATTTCATTTAAATGCCGCCTAAACCTTCAAGCAAGTATCATGGTTTCCGACCCAGATCCGGGCAGAGTCTTCAAGAGCAGACGTTGTACGAGACACAAATTCAAACAGGCAGAGCCAGAATTCCGAGTCCTCATCTGGTCGTCCTTGGAAGCAGGGGGGCTCACGGGGATGGACAAAAGCCAAAAGTGATTTCTGTTCGGCGGGTGCCATATGGTCGGGGGTACGTCACGGTGTCGGGATGAGCACCTCCACCAGAGGTCCTATGGTGTAACGAGTGCCGTTGGCAACAAATGAGGAGATGATCGTCGCAGGTATAAACTCTTTATTGGGCTGAGTTGAATCGGAGAAAGAAGTGATTCGGTGGTGGCGATATTAGCAATGGGGCTCAGCGGTTGCCGATCTCCGAATGCCAGTTTCACTTGTCAGAGCTGAATTTAAAGGCGCCGAAAAAAGATCAAGATAAAGCCACAAACCGTGAATAGCATTACTTGGAACATTGTAGAAACACACGCGAGCGGCTGAATTCTTCGCTATTCATCTGAATGCATCATGCGCAAAACGAAAATGATAAAGCGTCGTCTCGCGACAACGGCCATGGATAAACACAGAATACAGAAATGATCCGAGCGCTAGAATCACAATGATTAGGCCGCATGCCAGCGGCTTTCGAAAAGAACAAATAAAGAAAGCCCACCTAAAAATACGCAGTATAAAATTAACGGTTTAATGCACACATTTGTAAGAGATAAATTATTTCTGCCGAGGATTCAAGTTACCAACGTTTGACGCCCAAGCTGAGCATACTAACCAGCAATAACATTGAGTAAACAAGGACGCTTATCGAGGCTCTTGGTTTAGCGAGCTGCTCAGTTTCACACTTGGCAACTTTATTTAAACTCCTGACATCGTGGTATTCTACCGATTAGTCTCTATGCACGCTGAGTGTGATTGAAAGCTAGCCCATGGCGTCTTAAGTGTCCAGCGCCTTCATTATGTATCGGTGTTTTCCAGGCTCATCTCGGAACATCCGAATTTACCACTGTAGGCTGTTTTGTGGCCGCCCTTGAGACATACAGATGGATCGGAACCCCTATTTTTATTCCCATCGTGCCTTTTAGCTTTAAGTGTGGGTAAATGAGACATCAGCGCCAAGATTCGCTTCTAATTTGTTTTCGTTAGAAATAGCCAAAAAAGCTTTAAATGAAAGATAGCTCGCAGCAAGCAATACGACACATTCATGTGGTAGTTTGAGGATATAGTTGGGTGGCCTCATAAGATTAAGAAATTTCTACAGTGAAGCACAAACTACACCTGCTCATAATTATTAGTATGAACATTATATGATCTGATGCGCATGAGAGCGCTACCCTCTAAACACTATTTAAAGATATAGTTTTCTAAACAAAGAGCGCCCGCCCTGTACTTCCGTACGTGGCTAGATTTCACGCATTATTTGGAACCCCTTGCTTTTTCTGTATTATTTTTAAACTGGACAAGTAGGACTTGCTCAATCTAGAAAGTAGTCGTGGTCTATCGGATTTGGTAGCTTTATCAGATCTTTGCACCCAAGTTCCACTCTGTAGGGTAATGGTTTGTTTCCGGTTTATTCTGCCGCATGAACATGGTATATCCGGCTTATGCTTCGTGGAGAGTAAAGAGCTTAGCTAGTTGGTTTTGCGCAGAAGTATGCGACCTAATTCCAGCGCATAAAAAAGTCAGGGACGAAGGCAATGTTGACACCAGAAACCCAGAACTTCAGCAGATGTTTATTTAATCTATGTGCTTTTTGTGCACACAGAGGGCCGCTAGTGAGCTCTGCGGCTGAAACTGACGCCCCAAAAAGGTGAAAATATTCAGGGCAGCCGAAAAACCAGCATCAAAGCCGCACTTGTCACGTTCAACTTAACGGCGCATATTTTATATTGCCTACCAGGCTTACCCAACACGTTTGCGTATAGATTAACTTTTTCCCCGTAGGCCACTATAGGGCTGCTGTCGCTGTTCTCTTGTATTTAAATATACAACATGCTTCAAAACTTTCTCGGCTCTTTGTGTAATACATCTGAGGCACACGCGGTTTATCGAAAACGCCTTGCATGCTGCTTCATGGTAGCAACGGTGAACGTGGCCAGGTTAATGACCTCCGCCACTTATTGAATGAGTTGCCCTGCAATACTATAGCAAGTAAAGCGACTCAAGTAATCCGTCTCCTTAGTCGGGCATTGACGTCATGAGTAACTTGATGCTGATACAACTTGGAAAGAGTACAGTGAAGGCATTTTTTCTATAACTCCTTGCACGATATTGGAATGGGATGATCTGTAATTAGTAATTAGTTTTTGTCCTTGGCATGTATTGCCACCAAACATGATTTTCAACAGATATGAGCTTACATAATTTAACTGGACGTCACATCCCTGCTTTCATTGGTGAGTATACTTCGTCCAAAACACGTCATAAGGAACAGTTCAAAAATTTTACACAACAACAGATCTCACCTCAGTTCATTCAAGTTCACTACCACAAGGTGGTATATAGATACCGCAAATACTTTTCTACGTTTGCGTTAAAAAGGGACGCTCATGCATGCTTTTCAATCGTAGATACTGATATTTCATTTAAATGTGGCGCTAGGTACGCGTCTATGACTTTCTCGTTTTAGAACAAAATGGCGCTCATAGCCGTATAGACGTAAGATCTTAAGAGGCCTAAAATTTTCGATCAGCGATCATGCAACCATACGTCCGTCTCGGGTGGCAGTAGTCCTTTTGCGCAAGGTTTTGGTCAATTACCCGTTTTGCAAGCATTTCACACCAGAAGAGGCGAGCATCATGCCGAGGGAAATCTTGACCCTTGAAAACAGGTGGATACCCGGAGGCCACGGGAATCGAACTTCGTACCTTCTGAACGTGAGGCGGACACTCTATCACAAGGCCAGGGATTAGTATCTTGTCTTCAGTACGTCGTCTTGTTCTGAAAGGCAATAGACCTCTTCGTGTAAAACTGCTTCCGTGGAACGATAACAGCAGGTTTGGTTATGTTTATGGGATTAAAAGCAGAAAAGAGACAAAGGTGAGGTACAGTGGTTTTCAAAAATACACAGCCCACGGCTTCAGTCCGCGGAGCGGCTGCCGGGCCGCACCGCGGCGCTGCTATCTCTGCCCGGCGCTCGGTACGAGGGTGCCCTATGTGACGACACCTTTCTCCCTCCCTCTCGCGCTGGAAAGTAACAAGCCTTCGGAACTCAATGTGCGGCGTTCGTCCGTTTTGACTTTCCTTCTCTATGGTTTCGCCGCTGGCGCTCGCTACGAAAGAGGGCATGGATTTTTGCATCACAGGTCTCGGCGGGCGTTTGCAAATACTGGTGCCCTGCTACCTTCCTCCAACATATGTTCATCGCCGTATGTGCATCGAGACGCGAAAACGAGTGTCGCGCCTCTCTCGCGTCGCGCTGTTTTCGGACCTATATCGACGGAGCGTTCAGATGCCGCGCTCTGCAGTGGCGAGACCTTGCACTCAGTCCGCTGCTCTTGTGCAGTTTTAGCGAAACTCAGTATGACTTTTTTTAGAAAAGTCTGCTCTCCTCAATAAAAACGCTTGGAGGGAAGAAATACCAAGTTTAATGGGAATAAATTTTCTACAATTGGCCATTTTGTCTAGTATAGTTGCACTTGACAAATCAGAGACCTTAAACGTCTACTGTGAATTATGTCAATGGGAATAAATTTTAACATTATGCTACATTTATTTATATATCACTGGATAGCTTGTCAAGTATAACACTGTACTAATTTTGGGTATTAATGAGTTGTCACTAATATGTAATTTGTGATTAAATATTTCGCTTTACTTTCAAGTCATAAATTGTTGGATAGCTATGCAGAGTATAATTGCGCTGGACTAGCTAATCGTACTTTGCAATTATTCATCGCTAAATTGTTAAATGCAATTAAGTATGAAATATGCTAGACCATGAAGTCATGAATGGTTGGAAAATTTGTATGAAGTATTATTGCAAATAATGACTGGTAGGCGCTAAACTATTATAGCTAATTTGTTAATTGCTATTAAATACATATGTCGCACTATTACCTCATGTTACGTATCATTAAATAGCTTACATCGAGTAATATTGCACACAACTAATAATAGGCGTTAATTAATTAGTGCTAATTTGGGAATTGCGAATAAATATATATGTTACAATAAAACCTCCAAATACATATCATTGGGTAGCTTATGTCGAGTATTATTGCACAGAACAAATAATATGGGTTAATTATTTATCACTAGTTTGTTAATTGCGAATAAATATATAATACACTACAACCTTAGCTTATATATCACTTGATAGCATATGTTGAGTATCACTGCACAGATCTACTAGTAGGTGTAATTATTGCTTATTTGTTATTTGCGATTAAATATCTATGTTAGCTACAACCTGAATTTATATATCATTGGATAGCTTATGTCGAGCATTAATGCTCGGCATAAGCTATCCAATTATTGCATAGAACTAATAATGGGTGTTAATTATAGCTAAATTGGTAATTGCAATTAAACATTGAGTGCCATGCTAAATGTTCAAGTTATATATTTTTTAATTGCTTATGTTGTGTATAATTGTACCACCTATCAAGAAAGATTAGTAAGGATTACAGTATCTTGCTCTGAATTAGGCTAAATCTGGTGTATTGTGGCGAACTGTGTCTAAGGCGATAACAAATGAGCGCTAAATAATTAACCCTTATTATTAGTTCTCTGCAATAATACCCGACATAATCTATCCAGTGATATGTATTTTGAGGTTGTAGTGTAATATATATATATATATATATATATATATATATATATATATTTATTTATTCGCAATTAACAAATTATTGATAAATTATTAACGCTTCCCATTATTTACCTGATATAATACTCTATAAATTTTCCAATCATGCATATTGCATATCTAGTTACAATTAAATAAGGGCGATAAATATTTGAAAAGTACTGTTAGCAAGTCCAGCGCAGTTACTATCCAACAATTTATGGATTGAAGGTGTAGCAAAATATTTATTCGCAATTTACAAATGAGTGACAATTCATTAGTACCAACAGTTATTACAGTGTAATTGTTCTTGACGTAAGCTATCCAGTGATATATCATTAAATGTAGCATAATGTTCAAATTTATTCACACTGAGATAATTCACAGTAGATGTTTAAGATCTCCGATTTGTCCAGAGCAAGTATATAATGGTAGAACACTTATTCCCAATAAACTTTGTATTAGAGTGCAGCTCTTTGGCGTCTGTTCCTGGGTTTCGCGTCGGCGTCGGCGTCGTCATCGGCCTCGTAACCAGCTCCGCCCCCCTTTCATCCCCCCAGTGCCAGCAGCGACCGACTGGTACCGCTGGATGCCGCTGACGCCGCTAGAGAGTCAAGATAACGTGACTGCATAGAACACCGTCGCCGCCATGCAGAAAGAGGAGGGGAGGGTCCCCCCCCCCTGTTCCTGTGTGGCGGATAGGGTGCTCTTCAGTTGCCGACGCGCCGGTTATTTCACGTAGGCCCCGGCACGTCGACGAATACGTGACCACCTTCCCACGGCTAGACCTGGTTCTTGGCGCTGCGGAAGCGAGGGTATCATATTGTTTGCGTCGGCGTCGGCGGCGTTGTCCCTGAAACTAACTCCGCAGCTGGGGTTGACTCACTATCGGCGTCAGCAGAATCAGTCAGTCGCTGCTATCTCTTCCCTCCTCTCTTTATCGCGTTGTCCGCTTGCTGCGCGCGCTTCTGCCCCCATCGATTGCCGCTGGGTGTACACGCCGGCCCCCCTCCCCCCTCTGCCTGCGAGTCCCGGTTGTCAAAGCGCCGGCTCGAACTTAATTCCTTTCTTCGCTCCTCCTCCAATGCAACCCCTGTGCGGTGGCAATCAGAGAGCCGGATCGGTGGCGGCGGATCTGTATATGTGCACCGCCCGAGCCGAAATTGCCGCTGCCGTTCTTTGTTAAAGGAATACATGTGAAAAATAAAAAAAAATTCTGTGATAGCGCATACATGTGTTGCTCGATTTCTTTGCCTCAATCTATCGAAAAGGTGGTTGGTTTGTTGGTTTGTAGGGTTTAACGTCCCAAAGCAACTCAGGCTATGAGAGACGCCGTAGTGGAGGACTCCGGAAATTTCGACCACCTGGGGTTCTTTAACGTGCACTGACATCGCACAGCACACGGGCGCCTTGATTTTCGCCTCCATCGAAAAGCGGCCGCCGAGGCCGGGATTCGATCCCGCGTTCTTGGGAACAGTAGTCGGGCGCCGTAACCACTGCGCCACCCCGGCGGGGCAGTCGAAAAGGTGAAACAGCTTATTTGCTGCGCTCAAATTTCGCATTAGGAAGTAACGTAATCGTCGGTAATTTTTTCTTCTTTCGAACAGTTTCCATTGAGGAGATCAGTTTTATCTAGAAAAGTCATACTGAGTTTCGCCACAACTGCGCAAGAGAGAGAAAGAGAGAAACAACTTTATTTGCTCGAGCTAAATACGACGTCTGCTTAGACGCCGTCGATGGGAGTGGTTCCCTCTTCACGGGACCCATATGCATCCCTGGCCGCCTGGCCCCTGGAGATCAGGACGAGCTGGTCTTCTACGGCGGGGCTGGTTAGCAAGGTCTCCCGTCGCTCGGTAAGGGAGGATTAGGGATGGGGTAGCGGGGTAGTGGGGCAGGTAAGAGGTGGGGGGATTTCCTTGATGAAGTTGCATACTCCAATGACATGTTGGAGCGTGCCTCTCTCAGTCTTGCAGAAATCACATTCCTTCTGGTACCTTTCCGGGTACATTTTGTCTTGAAGGTAAGGGTGCGGGAAGGATCCTGCGTGTATCTGACTGTAGATCGCTTGCTGTTTTCTGGTAAGCGATTTGTGAGGGTCGGGGTAACGTCGCCTCTCCGTCTTGTAATAGTTCCTAATTTCCTTACAACTAGTAATGGACTGTGGCTCACCTTCCTCTGCCCGGTGTTCCATTTCTCGGGCGGACTGGTGGGCAAGCTTGTTGCCCTTCAGCCCACATTGAGCCGGTGTCCATATCAACTCAACTTTCCTTTCAGCAAAGTCTCGTTTACTTTTGAAAATTCTTAGTGCCGCAAGAGACATTCATCCCTTTCTGTAATTGTTATATGCCTTTTCCGAGTCGGTGGCAATTCTTCCCACTTTGGGCTGAGCGAGTGCAAGCGCTATCGCGGCCTCTTCTGCCACCTCTGGAAAAAACGTTTCAATAGAGGCGCAGGTTACGAGCATATTCCGCGTCGTAACTGCCAGCGTGGCTTTCGATGAAAACATGGGTAACGAAGCGTCTGTGAAGACAGAGACACTCTGTTCCTCTTCTATTTTCTTTAATGTATCCGTCAATGCCGCTATGCGAGCCGTTCTGCTGCCATCGTTACGACCCGGCCTCATGTTTTGAGGCAGCGGCTTACTCACAATTTTATGCGCTCACAACCTGGCTAACGGTCCCGTTTCCTTCCGGTCTGCCTCTTGCCAGCCCAACTTGGCTAGAACGCGACATCCCGCCGAAGTTTGACTGAGCCGGACTCTTTGATTAGACAGATGAGCTTCTATTAACTCTTCAACGTCGTTGTGCTTGGCCATGCACAAGAGAAGCGGACTGAGAAGCAAGATCTCGCCACTGCAGAGCGCGGCATCTCAACGCTTCGTGGAAATAGGTGTGCATAACGGCGCAGCGAGAGAGCCACGAAACTCGTTTTTCGCCTCTCGATGCACGTCGCCTATGAGCGTATGATTGGAGCAAGGTAGCAGGGCGCCAGTATTTGCAAACGCGTGCCAATTGTTCACGTGGTGAGAGCCGAGATCGGCGATGCGAACATTCTAAGTGAGTGAGTGATTGAAAAACTTTATTGAGTAGAGACAAGGGAGGGGGATGTGTAGGTGGGGGTCCCTAGTGCAAGACTCCAGCGGCTGCCGCTGCTATCTGCGCCCGTGTCACGACGGCTCATTGGGCCTCTAATCCAGAGCTGGATAGGGCAGCCTCCCACACCTCAATTGTTAGCACTGTATTTGTGTCATCTGGAAGCCCAAATGCAAATATTGCGGGCGAAGACAGACCTGCACCATATGGTGTGAACCTGCCCACACAATCCTCCAGATGACCCAAACATCCTACGAACATCCAATGTCCAGACGCCCTCTTTCGTAGCGAGCGGCAGCGGCGAAACAAACGGACGAACGCCGCACATAGTGTTCAGAAGGCGTGTTACATGACAGCGCGAGAGGGAGGGAAATAGCTATCGTCACATATGGCACCCTCGCGCCGAGCGCCGGATGGATGGATGGATGGAATATAGGAGCGTCCCCTTTGAAACGGGGTGTTAGCAGTAGCTATCATGCTCATTTTTCTCCATATATCCTAATTATTGATTTAGAATGGTTAACTAAACCATCATTCTATTTATTAAATTTTGCTCCTACATTACTAACATTATGTCACTTCTCTGCTTTTAAGCCACCAATCTTCCAGTCATAATTTGCTAGTTTCCACCGCCGGTTTATTCACCCGGCCACTGTTATCTATAAACCCCAGAGCTTCAGGAACAGTGATTGCGCCTGCATCAGTGCCGAGCAAAGATAGCAGCGCCGCGGTGCGGCCTGGCAGCCGCTCCGCGTATCGAAGCCGTGGGCCGTGTATTTTGGAAAACCACTGTACGTTGTAGCGGAGGGCTCTATTAAGTTTTACTACCTGCGACTATGTAATATTAAATTAAATCGCAAAACATAAGGACATAAGGGCGCCCTGATTTTCACCTACGTGAAGAAGCGTTCGCTGCTAACCGGATTTGATCCCTCTTCATTGTGTACAGCAGTGCATCGCGGTTACAGCTGCAGCACAACAAACCGAAAAAGGAACGACAACATAGGCGCAAACTACCAACTGTAATAAAAATCAGAACCCCAACATCCTCCTTCACACCCAGGCACAACTTGCTCCTCTACTCCCAAGTACGCCGCACTCGCACACCTCTTATTTCCGAAGCAGATATGTCTGGTCGACAATGAAATAGTAACTCTCACATTCAAGGTAGAGTCCAATCAACGAATAAAAGACCTACTCGACCACTATTATCGTCCGAACAAAACAAGAACTTCCGCCACTTAGACAAAAACTAAAAACTCACCACACATCTGCAGCTGCCAGTAATGAAAGTCAGTTTCACTCACAATACATCTAAAGTTTGCGTGGTTTCTAACGAGGCTCGAGCTCTGCTCCCAGAGACAAACGCCACACCGCTAGCTCGGGCCATAGCCTTGACCGTGAAGAAGAACACACCGAGACACAGCCAGCGGGCAAAGCTGTTTATTGCGAGCGCGCAGTGTTCTTCATCGGTCTCGTATCAGCATCCGCACGCTCCGGCGTCGCGGCCTCGTCGTCGTACTGCAGGTATGTCTGTCGAATATGAGACGAGAGAGTGAAGGAGAGGCCGACCGACGCGCTACACCAGTTCTCGCTAAAACCACATAATCAACTAAAAGTAGCGCCATCTCCTCTCTCCTGCTCCGGCGCCGCCGCTCTTTCTCTCGCGTTTCGACCGTGGCTTCACCTATGCGATGCACGGCTAGCGCGTGCTCTCCTGAGCAGGCGCCGGTCGTGGCCGCCTGCCATGCGCCGTGCGCCGTGAGACGCCCATAAACACTAAAGACACCCAAAGATGCTATGAAATCTAATAAGCCACATTTGGTGACACTTTCGCCGCATATCCGGCAGCAAGAAATGGAATAATTGCTGAGATATTGCAATAAGAAGTTGAGGCTTTTCCTTGTTCCCACCGGTCGAATTCACACTGTTCCCTCCGACTACGTAGTCGGAGTAGAGTGACGCACACTATGACGTAAGCGGAGACCGTGATTGCTAGCAAGTCGGCGCGGCCCGCGGCGTCGAGCCTTTTTCAGGGGCCAACATGGCAACAGCATACTCGCAATGACGGCCTCAGCCGAAATAAATAAAACGATGAAGAGAGTAATTTACCGAGCGATGGGCCCATAAAGGAAGAGAAAAAACACAGAGCGCTTGTAATGCACAATATTTTACATGTTTCTCAAGCTTTTGCGCTCCTTGCACTGCGTATAAATAAACCGAGCCCTCGGCCATCGCAACGCTACCCGAAATGTTTACATACAAATAAGATTTAGTTACCAGCAAAATAGTGTCCTCGCTGCTGCGCTTGCCAGTTCTGAAGCTTCATCGCCTTTTTTCCTTCCCCTTACGAAAATCCCATATCTGCTCCAGATATGGAGCATATGCTGCCAGATACAAATATATAAGGCAGCAAATAAGGCCTTACCTGGGCCAGATAAGCTCATATATGCGCAAAATGTTGCCCTTATATGGCTCAGATTTGGCCATATCATGCAACATATAATCCATATCTGAACGGTTGACGGGACCTTATATGGGTTGATCAGGAGCATATATCGTATCCTCGCGGCCTTATGTGGTGTTATAAAGTGCGTATATGGCATCGTCATGACCTTATATAGACAGACCAGGGCCATGTACCTGGCATCAACAGGACTTTATATAACCTCATCGGGGCCTTAAGTATGTACGCGCCATAGTGATTGTATATTAGTAATATATGGCATTCGTCTACCTTCTGCAAATATTCAATATTGGTTCATTCATTCTAAAACAGTGCAAAAGAACAGGGACGAGAGAACGAAACGTACAACACGAGCGGTTGCTACGTTTCGTACTCTCGTCCCTGTTCTTTTGCGCTGTTTTAGAATGCATACATACCAACTCGCCCAGGCTTCTGTTTTGGCAGATTTCAATATTGGCATCATGTGGTCGAGCTTCAATTTTTTTACACTCAGCATGGCCTGCATGCTTAGTGTTAATTGTATCCAATTTAGAAAATAGCTACGACTCCTAATATTTCAAATATTCCGCAGATTTCGCTGCACTATAATTATTTTACCATGTGTTCCTTAATCCAGGAGGGCACTGGGTTATGGCTACACGCTCCACTTTCCGTCTACTAACTCGCATTTTTATTTAAAATGCGGCGGCAGTCCGGTGAACAAACGCATGGTCCGTTAAGTTGAGCAATTCAAAATATCAAGAAAATGATGGCAGTTCAGTATACGGCCCCCTCCGAGCTGTCTAGACGGGGACTCACCCTCAGAGACAGCTGGCGGTTGCTACGTGGAGGGCCGCACTGGCTAAACAGTGACTCCTCCTCTCCCGCGTTCCCCTCTTTCCTCTCAAACAGCGGCGGCGCCTCTGTCGCGGGTTCGCATTTCATCTATCCTCCTCGCTGCCACGCTCTATACCGCGTAGGCCACGAGTTCTCCATTTTGTGTGTGCTTGCTTCTTTCCCCTCCCCCTTTCAACACCGTGCGCCTAAGCACTTGTCTCGTTCCTTTCGCGGTGGCAGACATCGGAGTTAGGTGCGGCTGGCGGGCTTGCTGCATGTTGTATATGCTGGTGTGTGTGTGCCAGCGCCTGCTTGCTATTAGCTGTGTGCATGTAACAAAAATGCGACAGCAAACCTACAAGAGCTTCAGTCTGACTGCCGGCACAGAGGAAATTACTGTGTCCCACTGCGGGTAGAAGCTGCCCCCAGCCTTGGCAGCGAACCTGATGGTCGATTGAGCTTTTCGAGGCTTCTGCCCTTAGTGGCGCGGCAAAATCTTCACCATTGCATCGGGTCGCACCCTCATCGTGCCGCCTCATCTTCACGCCCGATCACCAAACCGTGAGCGTGAGACTTCTTGTCGGGAACTAGCACTTGCCAGCCTCAGGATATTGTCCACTTTATTATTTTGATGGAAAAATTTTCCAATCAGTAAATTGGATGGTAATTGCCAGTATGATATTTTTCCATACATTTCGTTGCTAATTTGTCTTTCGCTTCAGCAATTTTGACAAATTTCAGTCGGTGGATAGGGTCCTTCGTTGTTTATTATTATTATTATTTGCACTACCTAAGTAGCTTCATGCTTGATTTGGTTTAGGGGCAGAGCTGTCGCTTTCATGACAAATGCCATCAGACATGCTTTTTTTGTTTTCTCTCCTAGTTTGAAAATAAACCACGAGTTAGGTGATTCGCTCATTTTGCACTGCAGTCTCTGCTTAGGTAACACCAGTACTTCCTGACAGCCTATATGTAGTTTGCTAAAGTTTAGGTATTATCAGCAGTTCCAGCACTGTGTGTTTTATCGCCCTACGGTTTAGCGCTACCTTTTCCGGGTGTCGACAAACCTTTAAATTTCATTTTAATAGTCTAGTTCGATAAATAGCCGTTTATTTTATTTAGCTTCGCAAGTAAACCAGCTCAAACTAAAAGCATTTACTGGCTAAAGCTCTGTGTGTAAAAGAGCAGAATAAAAATGTAATATCTAATTTAATAGGTTAATGTATTTCGCTTTAGCTTCTCGTGTAGATATTATTATGTTCAGATATCTCATTAGGTTGTTATAGTATCGCGCGTAAAGGAGTAGAATCTCAATATTTACTAACGGATGAACATGTCTTTGACCCTCGGTATACACACGTAATTCAGGCCCGTCTTTGAGCAATTCCATATGGGCAGGGAAAAAAGAAAACCTGTGGTTTCAAAGCTACTTTCCTGTAAGCTAGGTTTGAAATAAAAGGGGAAATTCAGGTTTCCCTTGGCAAACTTGATTGATCATGCGTTTAGCTGGAATACTGAAATTGTCTTGCGTGTGTTGTAAAAAAGTGTTATGTTGATATGCAGATATATAGATCTATAGTTCAAAACCTACATGCCATGCGGGCTAGATCTTTAGATCAGGAATAGGGTTGATAAGGCATATCTGACCAGATGTGCCTTATCTGGTACTTGAAATCAGGAATTGGGCAGATCAGGCGTATACAAAAAGATATGCCTTATCTGGTACTCTAAATCAGGAATTGGGCAGATATGCCTTATCTGGCCTAGATCTGTCTTACTATACCATATCTGCCCAACTCCTGATATACCTGATCTGGATTTTTTTATAAGTCCAGATATGGCATTTCCGTAAGGGTCAAGCTTTGTGCTACAGCTCCGTGTTCAGCGAAAATTACGTCCACGGTAGCAGAGCATGACTGAAGAGCCGGCGCCACTAAATTTGCTAGCGCTGTGATATTACACATGTTAAGATGGATCCAGTGCACAATATAATGCGCATAGGCATCCAGAACGTTAAATGCAAGTCGTGAGAGCAGGCAGCATGCTGCAAAGATCAAGAAGTTGTAACTTTTAGACCGGCAACAGAAACATGTTCCATTGTGAATGCGGCCATGATGTAAAGTGCAGAATTATTTCAGAAGTTCCTGTGACGCGGCGTAGCCGACCTGTTTAATATGCAGGAAGCCAGAAACGATAGACTATGTTTTTTTACACTGTTGGGAAGGAGTATATTTTTGGGACGTATTGCAAAGAACGTTAATGAAAGATTTTCCTCTAGACCCGCATGGCATTCGGTACTTATGTGTCTAAAATGAGGATGGTGTAATACTTGATTTAATTATGCTCATGGGCATCCACTGTATATGGCCGTCAAGAATGGCGGGTTACCATTGCGATAAAGATGCACGGCCTGCCAGAATTTATTTTCGGGAAAGCGTGAACAGGTATTTGGCAATCCAGAAAGCTACAGCAGAACCTCACGAGTAGATCTCAAGGCTGGAGCCTTTGTTGCGTATGCGTGAATTTTAGCGTGTCATATGTAAATAGCGTCTGTAAATAACATTTGGGCGATTTTTGTATATTTGGTTCTCGTGTCAAGACCAGGCAATAAAGAAAAAAAACGCGGCGTAGCCGACTGGCTAGCGCCAAACGTTACGAAGCAAGCAGTGGCGAGTTCGAATCCAATTGCTACATTTTTTCTACAAATCGATCTTTTTTACCTTTTGTAATGCATTTGTGGTGCTTCGTTGTTTTTAGTTTTACTTTTTACCCGAGGCCCTTTTTTTTCGCCGGGCGACCAGCGCAATATATCGACGCTCTCCTTGGTATGAGCGGCGAGCGGCAAGTATAGCCCTTTTGTTTACAATGCCTGCAAATAGCACGTTGAAGGTCTTGTTGTCGCAGTATGTTGGTCAGATGTGCCATGATTTAGCAAACAATTGAATAATAATGCGTTTTTCATTCGGTATTTAGTATATGTGTGCTTTTCGTGGCGTATGTAGCTGCAGTCGAGCGGTCTGGTCAGGGTTAATGGGAACTCGCAGTCGAAGCGGCGTCGGCGGCGATATGTTGGCGCAGAAGTGTGAACGAAGGAGCGCGTCGGCGGGAGTGGATTTCGCTCGCTCGCGCCTCCGAATGCTCAAATGTGAACAATCCAGGCGCATCTGCTGCTCCAAGCTCGTAATTCAGGCGCTGCAGGCCCAAACTTGAAACTATCCGAGTGCGCACGAATGCCTGAGCCGAAACATAACCGAAACTGAAGTGGGCGCCTGTGGGGCCTCCAAGTATATTTTTGTATTTTCCTTATAACGTTTACGTTGTCTTTTCGCCGTCGTTTACTTATGAGAAAAACATGTTATCATATTCGAGACAAAACCTACTACTGCATTCAAACGGGCAACGTAATTCGCATTTGTCAGCCTCCGGGATCCGCTGCTCGTCACGTGATTTGTAGTCGCGTGTTTAGGCTGTGGCGGCGATACCTGTATTTCTGTTCTTCCTCTTTACTACCTTATAACAGGTCTGTTTTCAGTAAGAGTGGATTTTTTGTAAATATGAATTGGCATTCTATCGACGCAAGCCCACTTCAGTTTTCTCTTTAGTGTCCCTTTAAAAGCGCTAGCGCCGGGTCTCACCAGAGTATTTCAGCTTGAATTCTGTCGCAATGTTTTCAGGTAAAATAGTACTCGTAGCGGAAACATCAATACAGAACGCTGACATGAATTCTCGCCAAAATAGTTTTAGCTGTCAGTGTCTTTGACCACACATACGCAATTTCGGCGTTGGTTCAACTCGTCTTCACCTCCGTGCGTCAGAAGTTCGTCACCCGTTGGCCAAACTGAGCGACATGCTTTGAAAAAAATTGTAACTAGGCGGCAGACGGAAAGAATTTAGCACCAGTCGTTTATGATTTTTTTTGTAGATTTCGTTGGCTTGTGGGCTGCTGGTAAACTTGAGAAGCGTGGCATCAGTTGTCCTAACTGTGTTTTTAACTTCAGCTTCAAATCCTGCAGCGCTTGCATGCGTGGCGTGCGAAATCAAGTACTAGCAGGCCAAACGAAAGTAAAGCACAAAATATGCGGCTTTATCCGATCGCCTAAGAGCCGTCACTGTTTCGTTAAATGCTCCGACACACAAAACATGCAGTTAGCTTAGATTCACGATCAGAACAGCGCCTCAGAAATCATGGCTCAGTAGCTAAAAACCAAGAACCTTATTCTATACGTAGATGTATAAAGCAAAATGTGTAAAAATGAGATGACGCGCGGGCATGTGGTACTTGGCAGGACAAAAAAATGAGCAAATCCGTACAGAGTATGTGGCGACAAATTAGTTTAGAGATGAGTACTTGCGCACCTAGCGTGCAGAGCCGTCACAGTAACGTTGAGTTAGAGTCCGCCCGGCCAATTAGATGCCACGAAACCTTCCTCTGCGCTGCATCTCGATGAGCAGGCGGCGTCAAAAACTACCTTTTGTTATCATACGCAAGTGTGCTGCACCAGAAAGCGAAACAACACGGTATTTCGAACGAAGCCACTTAAAAAAAACGGCGTGAAAGAGGCGCGAGCCGCTGCAAAACAAAGGACGATACACGCCGCGCGCGCGTAGTTTTGCACCGATGGAAAGGAGGCAGCCAACACAACAAGCAAGAGAAAAGCGCACGAGAACACGTGACGGCGCGCGGCCAATGGTTGAGTCGAACACCGAAGGTGAGCGCCAAAGAGGTGGCAGGCGGAAATTTGGATATGTTGGCGCTACTTTTAATTTATTGAAGCATTTTAGTTCTCGCACCCCCACGCTTTCCGCATCAGCTCCGGGGGAAGAAGGCCGGGAGGGGAGCGATGAGAGCTCACCGTCAAAAAAGGAGTGTTAACCGCGCCGTGTGGGCGAGGAGAAAGTTGCATCCCCACACCTTCCATCACTTAACCATGACCTCCACCTGGGCGACGTTTTCTCCTTCGGAGCCGCACGGCTGGTCTCAGCAGGTGTCCATCGCAGGTCGGGAGCCGGGTTCGTAGCCTCTGCCTCTGGGGCGCGGCCAAGGCGAGGGCTCGATGTTCGGAGGCTGGAATTGTGGTGTGCCGCTCGATAAGGCAACATCGAAGCATTGAGGATTGTCAACGAAGGCCGCAGGCAGGGCTCGTTTTTCTTCTGTCATCTCCAGCCAGGGTTGAACCGACGTGCTCGAATCTGGGAAATCTCATACAGCGGTGGCAGAGTGCACTGGTATCTCCTCGCCCTCCTATTCGTGAGGTAATCGCTGGAGCTCGAATACGAGCTGCTCCAATAAACGTTTGTAAGCGGGCGCAGCCAAGGGGCGTGCCTTCTAATCATCGTCTTGGCCGCTGTCGCCGCCTGTACGCAAACGGTTTGGCTTGTACCTGCGCCCGGAGTGCCGGAGTCGTGAATAAGGGCAGTCGGCAACGTTCTCAGCACAGACTTCGCGTAAAGGAACGTAGAGGGCGTAAAGATTTTGTCTATCGACATGTGCCGGATAACTTCAGGCGGGACATCTCGTGCCCTTGCGGTTGACATTGAGCGACTTGGCTTACCTTCCGCACTGTAACATCGCGGAAAGGACAGCCTTCAGTTCAATATCCGCTCGCGCGCGCAGGGATTTGCAGCCCTCATCTGAGGGGTCATTGCCTAGCATGTACTGCAGAACAAGCTTAACAATAGCCCAGCCGGACGTCTCCAACGCACACGTAGCAATACCAGCTACAGCAGAGTACTCGAACGTCACACACACCACACGTGGCTTCACAATGCAAAAAGGCTTGAATTGTCAAGGGGTTCTCTCTTGAATAAAACTTGCGACAATTGTATGTCAAAAATGAGCCTTCCTGCTAACCCGTGACATCTCTTAACTGGTGAACGCAAAGTCAGGGGGGGGGGGGGCTCCCCACTTACGAGATGCATGTACTCTTGAGGCTTCCGCAACTGGGCGCTCCGCGGTTATTTCTCTAAACCGCTTATTTGGTGTACGGACGCTCCATGAGATATCACACTAGCGACCATAATTTACACTCCCTTTTCGAACGGCATCTGGCTGCCCGTGAACTCAACAGCAGAATGCGAGTGACGTCGCCGCATTTTCATACCACACCACTAGTCAAGTGTGCTTTCGACTCTCCCGAGCAGCTGAAATTTGAACCTGTGCTCGGCACCCTTCAGCGGCGCTTTTGTCCGCATTCTCCGAATACACGCTGCGTGCTTTTGAGTCAGCGGAAAAAAGGGACTTATCGCATCTGCGGGTGTGGGTGGGCAAGTGGGCACTTTACCGTGAGATGGACTAACGGGCTGTCTTTCCAAAATGGTTATAAATTATAACGTAGGCCACTGAAAGTACCTTGACGAGTGCCTCAGGATCTCCTTGAAAATAACTTGTCGGACCACAGCTGTGGTTTCATACGAGGCGAACAATAGTGGCGGTCGGAAGCCTCTACAAAGAGGCTAGGCTTCGCATAAGGGCCAGAATCTCCCAAATGACTTATCGGGCTACTTACTGCATGGCATTTTACCATTCTTCGAGAGCGAGCCTCCTTAAACTGGACTGTCAGTCGCCATTTTATTAGATTTCTAACAGAGCTCCGGCTTTTCTCTCTGAGCGAAACGCCTTATCGCAGCCTCGGGCCACATCCGTGGCCCGGGCTAGCGAACGCTACACGTAGGCACATCCTGCTAGCCGCTGCTTTTTATTGGGAGCGTCCCAAAACACTTTTCGGCCTCTCAGCAACATCCGCACGCTCCGGCGTCGTGACTTCATCTCTCCGCTGCAGAGATGTCTGTAGAAGATGAGTGACCGCCCGGTGCGCTACGACAGTCCCTCTCAATTCCACCGTTTATGCAGCTGCTCCGCGGGAAGATGGCCCAGAAGGGGAAGATGAGACCTTACCGTCGAAAACAGAAAGAGGGTGTTCGTCGCGTCGTGCGGGCAAGAAGAACGTTGAACCCCCCCCCCCCCCTTATAACCGAGTCCGCTTTGTGAGTTTAACAGGTAAAAAACACATTAAGCTAACTATTCTTGCAATCGCTGATGACCTTGGCCAATCTGGTCAGCTGCAACTCATTACATAGCGCGATGAATTTTGCTCTACTAACCTTCTTCTTCACAAGCACACAAGTAATTGCCTAGGTCGCCTTCTCTTTGTATAGGCCAGCCGGAATGACCACGAAGCCCCCTTCTTTGTCCGTTCGAAGAAGACGAAGGTTATTCCTCTAAAAATGGCGACTTGTAGAATATGTTCTATCGGTATCAGGTCCATCTTCCGAGAACTTTTCAATAAACCATCAAGCCCTACCAATACTCCTCTTATGCAATAGACATTCCTTGCAAAAAACTCATAAGCAGCCTTCAAGGAATAAAATTTCATTTCTGCGTGAGACCAAAAAGGCATCATTTGAACATGTGCTGCCTTCCTTTGTATGAAACACGGCTATTACAGACATTCTTATCCCCACACTAACCTAAGATCCTGACCACAAAGCAATGGCTCACATTTTCATTTTTGACAATGACGTGGTAAATTTAACCCTTTTCTCTTATCTGAACACTCTCTTTTTTTGTCACTAATAAATCGCGTGGTCTCCCCTAAATTTGCGTTTCCACATTTAAGTGGAATGTCAGACACCGCTCCCACCACACAGCCTACAAAACGCTTGCTATGCCTCGTATCACACTGTGCTATCTTATTATTCCTTACACGTGCCCACAAACTCCACAGTGCCTTCGGCGTAGAAAACATTGCCGATACATCATACCTGCCCGCCCCCTTCCTCATGCAATGCACCACTCTCTTTAGTAAAAGACTACTTGTGGGCGCTTATTTACGAACCTTACTACAACCCTTTCTTGCTATTCATTTTTGAAGGAAAATCTCTGCCACTCTAAAAATAGGCGTACCCGGGAATCCAGCTACCGGCAGCATATGTATTTGATAAATAAAACTGGCCTCACCCACTCGCCTTAGCAGCGTTGACTCCAGGCAAAGAGATGCAGTCTCTTTTAACAGTTTTTGAAACAGCTAACCCACACGGAAGAAGTTGGTTATTAGCTTGGGGACAATATTTCCAACGAAATTTCTCATAGATATTTTGGTATTTCTTTCTAAGAATTTCAGTCCGTCACGCTACTGATATTTCATGCGCAAAAGCTAACTCTCACTTATTTCCTGAAAAAAGAAAGGACACATCCCTCAGAATATGGCATTGCAGAGTCATTGTCCTTGAACACTAGGAAGTCATCTACATTGGTCGATTATTTAGAATTTCCCAAGGTGGACTATATTTGTAATGAGGGAGTAATTACTCAATATCCTCCTCCTAAGCGCAGCCATAAGGCTACAAAGGAAAGCTAGACAGCCTTCTCTGAAACTTCGTACTTAGTGGAGAAGGAAGAAGTAGAGGTTCCCGAACGTCTCAATCTAGCGATCTTCCCCTTTTCTGGACTTTTAATCTCTGTAAAATACTTGTAATCTTGTTAAACTTCGGGACGGCGGTGGCATACCCCTTGCGCCCACCCGCCGCTGTCGAGCAGGCTGCAACATACTCGACGCGTCGCCTCTACATCGGGGGTGTCGAGCTTCCAGATTCGGCGGATAAATCCACAGTGATTGAGATATACTCCGACAGCAGCTACACGCTTAAGTTTTTGTCGCATTGTCTGAAACGGAAGCTGAGTAGAACATCACCAACGAGTGAGCTATGAAAGCAGAATGCTGACAAGCAAAGGATCGTCTCCATGGCCTTCGTACCAACAACGGCGAAAGCTAATATTTATGTTATAAACAGGCAGTACCTGACCCAGGCTTTCGATTAGCTGGTTCCCGGCGAAGTAAGAGGTCATAAATAATATCAGGAAGAATTTCCTACCATGGATATCAAATCGTAGGCTACAGTGGACAAGCTGTAAGGAATTGGTGCGCCAGGCAACATGCCGGTTCGTTCCTTTCATGCACATGGGAAAAAGACTACCGCAAGTGTAATGACAGATGTTGACCCTGAGATAAGTGAAAACGACCTCTGCACGCTAGTCAAATCTACTGCGCGCATTGTGGATGTTTATCATTTCGGCTGCTCGAAGTATGTTAAATCAGTATTTAAACTGAATCCTTCCCATTCGAAATGAAAGTGGGCTATGTGAGACATCAATTTCGAATGTATGTTCCAAGGCCTGTTTAGTGCCACAAATACAATAAGATCGGTCAAGCGAGCCCCATCTGTCTAACGGGATATCCTGCTGTCAATGCGGCGGTACGCACACTCATTACATATGACAGTACCGCTTTCCTTTGATTGTGATCTGTGAGCCCTACATGCTGTCTGCTTTTCGCCTTTCTGAATATGCCCTGCGGTGGTCCCGAGAAGTAGACGAAACAAGCAGTGTTGGTGTGTGTACGCCAAAACATTGCGCACGTCCGCCATTCTCTACAGCCCCACAACACGAATCAGTACATTTATTTGGCAATAGCCCTGAAAGGAGGAGATTATTTGTGTAATTGGCGCTTGTATGCCATCGAGAGATGGCTTTGACCAGTCATATCTATTTTTAACAATCCAGTGTTGCGCAGCTCCTTATATTATTGCGGGGGACTTTATTGCTCAGCACCCTCAGTAGGGTAGTGCTATAATGAGCAATCAAGGAAGAGACCTGGCAGACTTTATGCATACGCAAGATCTCGTCCATATAAACGACAGCTCACCGACGTTCCTATACGGGAAACAACCTAAAGCAGCATATCGCTGCTGTGGGTTGACACGACTGTAGATGAGCTAAAACTCATGAATAAAACATTATGAATATAAACTCCAGCAATAGTTCGACAAAACTACCATACCATACACAATTATACATCTCTCAATGATTTAGATAACTCGATATGCGGCACCGAACGGAGCGAATCCTCTGCAGTGTTAATGTTGACAATTCACCGTGGAGCCAAAAAAGAACGCAGCAGTACAGATGGCAATGGTGAGGCAAGCTGCACGGCTGGTGCCTAATGCACGTAGAGAAAAATGCGTATTGGAAGGTGTTGATGGACTGTTGCGCCGCAGTGTATATAAAAGGAACCTCGCTTAGAAGGCTTGCTGATGTCTAAGGGAAGATCTCTGAACGCGTTACTGGCAGACAAAGAGAGTGGCTTTATTGTTATGTCAAGCCAAGCATTTCAATTACCAGCTACTGATATACTCATTCGGTCTTTGATAGGTACGAGAAAGTGTCGTTTCGCAAAGTTAATAGTCATCTTGTAAAGATGTGCTAACGCTTAAACTTGGACTAGCTTACTCGGAGCATCGATGGTGACAAGCTCTACCAAGATATAATTTTTGCGCAGACTCACAAGCCTGACTGCCCAGTCTGTTTTATTGGTTTGGATAACGGGACATAGCAGAACCATCTAAAAACGTATCTACATGCAGGCTTACCTGAAAGTGCTCGATATGGATGAACCTTCTCAAGTGAAATGTTCCGAGCAAGTTATTGATTACCTTAATCACAGGCACAGACGCTGCTTTACTTCCGTATCTGTGAATATAAAAACATTGTATTGTTCTATTCCTCATAACGACCTGTTAAGCAATTCAAAAGACTTTATCGAGGCCCATGGTTCCGTTCGATTTCAAACTGCATCAGGCATGACGGTTAGTAGCTACGTGGAGCTGCTTGACACTTACTTGAGCACCGCCTTTGCTAATTTTAAATACTACAATGTTTCTCAACAAAACGTAACTTGCAAGGATTCTTGTGTCATGCCCATTCTGAGCGATATAGTATCTGTTCCCCGTTACACAGTATACAGCGTCTTGCCCAATTACTTGTGTGCTATAGAATCATTCTCTCAAATAAAGTGCTCATTCTTTGAAACTCAAATTTCGCACAGAGATGGCCTTTGGTATCTAGCATTTTGATACCAAATTCGTTTCGAGCATGTTCCTGATTCGATCAGAAGTCGGATGTTTCTGTTGTATGCACCGGAGGCGAAGCGAGCCGCGGCACATAATAACACGAAGGCCTCAGCTCACTCGAAGGTGTAAAACGAGCTATTTTTAAGTCGTTCTTCTTAACCGCTCTTGAGAATTTATGTAGATAACATAAATAAGCCTTTCAGTGGCAAATGCATTGTCTACAGTCAGCCGGATATCCAGTGAAATTTCTAATGCAAATGCAGAGACTTACTGAAGCAATCGGAAAAGAGGTCCACGGAGCAATTAACCTCGGAGAAAGGTAGCTGCGATACCATACTTACATGCAAATTGAAAAAGAGAGGAAACGAAGCGGTGGTGTATATCTTTTTCGCGGCTCAAGAGAACTTGCATTATTCGTGCACATGTTAAGATGTGAATTTTGACATTAAACGTGAGCCTGAATGCCTGATGAGTCACCATCCGCTTCTCGTCGTTGCGAAATGAAGTAATTTATTCAATTCCCCGATCGTATATCAAAATCTACATATGCTAAACAGGGAGGTACCTCACCACTGCATTTGTTGAACATGAATAAAATCAATGGAACCTAAACCCGTAGAACTTGCCTTGCATAGTAGCCAGTGCAAAGGCTGCACTCCTGCCTTTGAAAAAAAAGCGCTATTCTTCGCAAGTGTCGGGGCAACAACACAAGGGTGGTAGTAGAGGCTCTGGCAATCTAAAAATGCCCAGATAAATGCGCCTGCAACCCGTCTGTGCGCCTTAGCGAAAACGGAATGTAATTTCTCAATACCAATGATAAGATGAAAGATTGAAGGAATGGTAGATTATGCCGATAATAAGGCTACAGATGCGAGAAGTGATATGTTTGTTCTTCGTTTTTGTTGTTTTGACCTAGCATCCATATGATCTAGTTCAGGGCAATAAATACATCAGTGCTTGAGGATGTGTTCTTATAGTATCGTCTAAGTTGCCACTGCGCTACAATCTTCAGTATGCAAAACCAACTAAACAGAAACTATAATTTATGCTACATGCAGTACAAAACTGTGGACTGCGTTCCAAGCAGTGTACAAATAGCGCGGAGTAATTTATTCCTTAGTATGATGGCTGTTCATCACAACCGCCTCTTGCAGCCATGGTGAAGCAAATTTCTGGCACGGCAGCTTGGTTATCAACGTGGTGCTATTTAGTAGTGCACAAAACGCTCCATGCGGACAAGGCTTTACGCTCTACTATTGTGCGGAGACAAACGAGGAGGGGGTGTAGAGGCAACTGTCGGGCAGCAAGATACTTTTGATTTCGTTGTCAAGAGCACCGATTGTTGACAGCACTATGCGTTCGGAAATCTCTGCAGCCACATAATCGCTCTTTGCAGGAGCGATCATGTGTGAGCGTACGTTTTCTGCAGTGAGATCCCAGTACCGAGGCGCCTGCCGCTTGTCTTTTACGAACTTAAGTGAAGAGGTTTACCCGGTAAACGAAATTTTCTAGATGACATCTAAATCCAAAGTTAAGATGTTGAGCAATTTAGAGTGAGTGGGCAATTTTAAGTGTTCTATTGGAGAGCCTTAATTTCCTGTAGAGGCGGGAATGTTTGAGAAAAAGTTAATTTTGTGTGGTCTGCAATATATTCGCTTAAATACTGCTCCATTTAACAAGCCTAAATTATGTTTACTATAAACCAAAGTGACCCGAGAAAGCTTATAAATAATTTCGGCTAAACCTTCATTGAAATTAGTATAAGAACTCCAAACGCGCCATTTTTTCAACTTTCAGTGCCAAGTGAAATAGGAAAAATCAAATATTCTTCACTCCATGAAATTACATTAGAGAAATTTAGCTTACCGTGATCCGCGATCCGCCACCGTGACCCGCTACCGTGCGTGGGCGGTGTGCACTAGCTGATTGGTCCCGACGCGGCAGGCCTATGTGCTGACATCCAGTATGTGGCGCCATCTATCGGCGTCAAGAGATCTGGGCATGCGCAGTGGAACGCGCAGTTGCGGATCACGGTAGCGGATCGCGGATCACGGTAAGCTAAATCTCTCTAATGTCAATTCATGGACTGAAGAAAAAATAATTAAAAACAAAATTGCATTATGTCACCTTCTTTCGAGTATAATTTGATTTTTTTTTTGTCCACTAGCGTTTGCCTATCTGAAGAAGTATCGAATTTCCTTTACGTTACAAAATTTTTTCTCGGGAAAAGGGCTTTCATAAAATAATTTTCTCCTATTGCCAAAACGGAGGCCACATCGCATGGAATAAGCCAGTCCTACATTACTATCAACCGAAATTAATACTGCACCTAAGACGAAATCCAAGGGTTGGTGTAAGAGTGATTACGTCGTGAAGATCGGTGACCAGCAAGGAGTGATCACATCGAACCTCTCGTCTCATAATATCAAAATGACACCTTTGCCCAGGAGAGCATCATGTTGTCCTAACTGCATAGATGGATATGCTGACAAAAGCAGCAGTGAAACTGACACTAACAATAAAATGACCATTTTTTAACCTGCACCAGCAGCAGAACAGTAGCAAAAAAAAAACTGGAGATATAGGAGATATGCTACACTGGTCTAGGCAAAAAAATAGCCCGACAGAGGTCTAAAAAATAGCCCTAGAGACAAGTTGATTATCAGAATGCTACACTTCTGAACGGATGACTGCGGGATCGCATGTGGGCCGTAGCGGCCGCTTTCCGATCATGAATCAACGCAAGGCATCCGTGTGCTGTGCGATGTCAATGCAAATTAAATAACATCAAGCGGTAAAAAGTAAAATGCATAGGTTGCATTAAGGTGTTTAACATTATGAAATACACGAATATATAAACGCAGCTGGGAACCCTAAAGCTGTTCGTATGATATCCTAAGTCGCTTCCCCATTGCTTCACGTCGGCAATGTTTCGTTTGAGAAAGGGAGAATTTTCGCATGCTGACATGGGTGAAGCGAAGACGAAGGTGGTCTTTATGTGCGTAAAGTGTTTTTCATGTGACAACGACATTGGTGTGGCCATACGTTTTTACATCAAAAACATGCTACCACTAGAAGGTAAAACGTTTAGGTCCATTCCTTTGCAGGCGTAAAGCTAATATCACAGCAACTTTGGGGGAAGCAGAAAAATTAGGTTATCCTCCTACAATCACAACAACCTGGCCCCATGGTAAGCGAAGTTCTATGACTTCATCTATGTAAACACTCCCATAATTGTTCCTCATTCCTACTTCAGTTGTTCTGGCCCAGCGCTGATATTTGTAAAAAATAAAGCCGGGCATACTGATACAAACTTTTAATACAAATGTCTGCACTACACCAGGGGACTAAGATTCCAGGAACCGTTGTATAGGTGGAGCAGGCTAAGCGCTAGTCCGCTAGTTAAAGGAACCCTGGCAACGCGATGCATGCCCCTAGGTACATTAAGGTCGCCATTAATAAAATTACAAGAATAGTAAAGAGCACGTTCTGCAGAAACAATCGCCATCGCTGTAACTCGAGTTGAGAAAAATGGTGACAGAGAAAATTTGCAATACATTTCATACCAAATGCTTTTGCGAACGCGATTTCAGCAGATTCAGGCTGCTGTCATACCATTTCCCTTAATAATTAGCAAAAATACTCTTGAGCAGACCTAAGTAAGTTTGAGAGAGTGGTTTGAACTGACTGAATAAGCCCTTCTGATAAATGCCAACATTCAATTAGAAGTAAGGTGTCGCAGTTTCATTTAAAATTCAATTTGAGTGAAAAATAAAAATTTGTTTGGTGAATAATAAGGTGAGGTTAATGGATCTTCGTTTCTATTCTTAAACAGATGCTTGAACCGATCCAAAGTTTTCAGTCATTGTTGGTTTTAGGAATTTAGTTGCAATATGCAAGGTGCGCTCAATGCAGCACAAATTATCGAATCATTTACAATCTACGGCAGTGCATGCTCCTTCAGTTCCTAGAAACAGTCACCAACATTGTTTAGAAAGGGTGTGCTATAAAGTGTGAGTGAAGCCAGTAGGATCAGCGGTGCCTATGCTGCAAATTTCTTTTCGCTCTTTATGAACACTTTATCATTTATTGCGTTTTTCACTCGCGCGGCCGTAGTATAGAACTATACCGAAAAGCTCAGATATCCGAATAAAATCTTTCTCAAAAATCTCGAAAAATTACACGCGTGTAATTTCGCATCAAATTTAAGAAACAACATCTCTTTGTGTTGTGTTTATGTTGTGTTATGTTTAGAGGTGGGACACGGAGGGACAGGGAGAAGAATAATCTTTCGCTCTTTTTCTAATAACTGACTCGGGCGCCCCTTTAAATCTGAGAGAGACAGAGAAATGAACGAAAACCGGATAATGTAGTGGACGCCGCCTGACGTTCCGTCCGTCTAGCAGCGAGCAATGCAGAGATCAGGCAATCTCGTGGAAGCAATTGCAATCAAATGCATATCCGAACCCGCTGCAGTTCAACAAGATTTACCCCGAAAGATGACACCAATACATGCAAGGTCTGCAAGACAAACATAGCATTTACTCAGGGAGTGCAAAACACAATTTAAAGGCGTTAATCCCGACATCCTCTCGACGAGGTGGTCCACAGCTCTTCGCAGCTCGATCCTCAACGACCAACTCTGGGTTATCCAGCAGGCCCTCGTTGCGGCGAAGAGACAAGATCTCGGCGTTCCCACTTGGGAAACCTAGGCTTGATCGCGTTAAACACTGCCGGACACCCAATAAATTTATTCTTCCTCCTTCTCCTTCAAAATCAAATTTAACCGTCTCTGTGGCTAAGTGGGTAAAATGCTAGGCTACTGAACGAAGTTCCCTGGTTCTAACTGGATGGAAGCGACTACGAGTCGATGGGGCAGGAATGCAAACGTTTCCGCATAGAGTGTGATGTCAGCGCAGGTTAAAATCGGCGACTGTTACGGCACCTCTTTCCCTGTAATCGTTCTCTACCAGCACCCTCCCTTACGTTCACCATAAGCACACAGCACAAG
Organism: Amblyomma maculatum; assembly: GCF_055883805.1. NCBI lineage: Eukaryota > Metazoa > Arthropoda > Arachnida > Ixodida > Ixodidae > Amblyomma > Amblyomma maculatum. The sequence continues at coordinate 102,200 of NW_028146755.1, read as the reverse complement.
CTCAGGGCTTTAGTATACAGTAACCTGCGACGGCTCAAGATGGGCGATAAAGAGTACGAATGGATATCGTACCTGTCAGCGCCGGACGACTCTACGAGAGGCGTGATTTATTATGCATGTGACGCGGAATTCCAGGTGAGGTCCGACAAGGATTCCTGGAGCGTTACCAAGAAATTGCGGTGGTGGATGCTGCTTTGGCCAGTCATTGACTAGCAAAGACAAGCAAAATTCTAGCAAAGACATAAAATTGTATTGAAAGTACGGATGTGATTGCCTTTCAAAAAACATGCGGTTTGTCGCTGAGCAATTTTATGTCCTTGCTTGAATTTTATCTTAACTCAACCTTTGTATCCTTTAACAGCCTGTATTTTGTTCAGCGTAAATACATTTGCATTGGCTCGTGTGTAGCACCAGTACTGGCTAACATCTTTTTATCTGTCATTGACAGTGATCTGGCGCGCCTTTTTGACGACGAAATAATTCTGAGTTTTTAGATAAGTCCGCAGGAAAGCCCAGCAGTTCTTGCAGGGATCAGCATTCCGGCGAAATGGGTGCTGGTGCCGAAAGTGATAAAGAGTAGAATAACGACCGCCCCATTTGGCGCGCATCTGCGATAGGCTAGGTGACGGTAATATTGATTCATTGCACGTCTTGAATTATCTCGTCCTGATTTTGAGAGCCTGTGATATTGTATATTATGCCACTGAGGACATTGTCCGGTGCGGCGGGTAAGCGATAGCACATATGCGGAGTTCCGATATACGGAGATAGAAGCTAGCGCGAGTTCAGACTCGGTGCTGAACAGAGTTGTTATAAGGATTGATCCGTGCGCGGTCGGCAGCATGGAAGGTGGCATAGTTGAGGGTGCACAGTGTCTGATGTGTGGTCCATTAGTGGTCGTGCAAAGGTCCACGCCCCCCTCATGGTCTAAAAGCGATTTTGAAGCCTTCTGCTGGGAGGCTAGGGAGAGAAGCGTTACAGTGCAGAATAACAGCAGGAGAAATGAGTGTTGACGGTGGAGTGTCGGACTTAGATGCGGTCGAGGGAGGCGGTTGTGAGAGGGTGAGCTTCTGAGCCGCAGCTGCAGGGTGTGCCTGTACGGCCCGTGCACAGTGGAAGTTTGCTTCAAGCATGGCAGGGGGATAGAGACGACTTCGCTTTGGTAGGACGTTCTGGCGGCTTCGAGGTTTGCGAACGACAGTGGCGGTGGCAGCGACCAACGCATGTGTGGCGCATAAACGCAGCAGCGCGCTACACAGGGGCTCTGTGTCGAGCTCCAGGCGATAGGATTAGCGCGCCTGTGGCGGGGCAGAGCGGAAACTGATACAGAAAAGTCGGTTATATTGGAATTGAACTGCGAAGGTGACAATGAATCCTCTCCCATTCAAGGATAAATGATTCGTGTAGAGAGTTAGGGGAGATCCGGTAAAGCAGGACAAATATCGAAAACTCATGCCGAACACGTTCGTTCTGCTCCGCGTCCCATCGGACACTCCATCCACTAGGGGAGCGCGATGTACCGCGTGAAGAGCTGTCCTCAGGCTTTTGCATTTCTCCATAAGATTCTCCAGTGTTCTCGGATTTTTGTTGCGAAAGCAACACTACGAAAGCCAAGTGACTCTTCGGGCGGCCACAGCTTCTTCGTAAAGAGGAGTAAAGAGGGATATGCCGTGAAGAGGCTTAGCAACGCTCTCCTGATGGTACTAAAATGAGCCTGCCATGACATTTGAATTCACGTCTCTCCGATGCCACTAGCAGGAGCTGTCAACTCGGGTCGCTCTTTGCATGTGGGAGGATGATATTGGAATTGGCCTGCCAGAACTATTTGTAATTTCGTTACCCCTACGACACACAGGCACATCCGTACGAATTTGTTGAAGTATGACTTTATATGTGGGCCGGTTGCTTAAGCTTTCTCTCCATACGCTTAAAGGGTGAGCTTAGTGTCCCCAATAATGTAGCTCCTTACAGTGATATGACATGATAGGGGATTTATGCAGCATCACAAAGAAGCTTCCGCCGTTGCTTTAGCGATCAACTAGGACTCCCCAGAGCTATTCGACAACTAATTTTTTCCACTGCAGATGATTGGTTACCTTTCTTTACTCACTTTCTAACCATCCCACCGATTTGTGCACGCAAATCACGCCATTTCTCGCTCGTTCATGTTGAAACGATTGAAATTTCCCACCACCGGAAGGTAGGCCTACATCACTGGAAGTCGAGTACAGTCGAGTACAGTCCATTTAAATGTCTCCACTCTCTGTCGCGGATTATTTGCCGTCTAATTGACCAAATAGGCTCTAAATTATTGACCCACATGCGCATCCTGAGTTCCCATAAGGAATTCCTTGATATTTTATCCTATGCAAGCACTGTTTTATTACAAACGCTTTAGTTCCAACGTAATTGTGCGGACAAGATAGTTATGATAGAAACCGCAATTATATTTGTAGAATGCTTACGCATTATTAAAAAGCGCAGTAAGGATGATCCCAGAAGAAAGACACCACAAATATTAACACTGCAATTAAGTGGCTTTGTTTCCTACAGCGGTTAACAATACATAGGGTTACACAGCGCATGCGCACATAACACTAGGTCGATGACAGCCTTCTTAACAGAAATACAAATAGCATTTCACGTCTACAGTCGACGAAACAAGTGGTAATAAGATCATCACTCGGGAAACAGCGCCAAGAACCAACAGACACCAATGAAAACATCAAGAAAACGGGCACGCGCGTAAGATATGGTGCTCATCTTGCAGATCTCTCTCCAACAGCAAACTTGATAACAAAGGACAAACTTGACATGACAAAAAACTTAGTGACGCGTCGCTGACAGTGATTCGCTTTTTTGTCGATTTGGAAAGCATCCAGAAAAATGCTGGCTGTTATGTAAGACCTCTGAGGAGAATTTTTGCTTACTTAAAGCGATGCTCGCACTTTGCGCGGCTGAAAATGTGAAAATAAATTCGCAAGCTTATTTTTATCTATGTTAAGAGCATTGTTCCTTAACTGATCACTGAGAGTGAGCCCAGTCTGCCATAGCTTCTTCAGCCGGACAGGGAAATTATGTAAACCACTACCAGGACAAATTTCCTGGAGGCTTGTTCATGTCGCATTTTTAAAGTCTGCTGGACCTCCTCGTAGATGAGGGGACACTATTTAGGAAACATACTAGGCGTGGAGAAAACAAAAGCTGCATATTATGTCATTTGACCACATTTTGAGGTTATTGGAAACCTTACAGGAGCATGCTTTAGACATAGAAAAAGATAAACTTGCGAATTTGTTTTCGATGTACCGGCTAATAAGCTTAATTACGCTGCCTACCACCTTCTCATTAATACAATAGAAACAACCTATATTAGCAGCTCTCTCTATATTGACAAGAATCCCTACCCCTAATTCTCGTCTCTCTGGTACGCGTCGATAACACGAAACATGTACTCCCTTCGCTACACTATAAGCCTTTATTGGCCTCCTAACCTCAATAAGCAAGTAGTGTGATATCCCATTTTATGTCTCCTAGTTGCTCGAAGAGTACTGGTAAACTGGCCTCACTGGCTGGCATTCTAGCACTAAAATTTGCCAGGGCCCGTCTCCAATTGCAGGCTATCTGGAGCAGGATACCATCTACTGCGTTACAGGTCTAACCGCCACCGCTTTCAGTTGCTTCGCAGGCACGGTGGATTGAGGGCCAGGGGTTTTTGGAGTATTCGTAGGAGGTTATGGCCAATTACCATTCCAGGGTGGCCAAATCCTGTTCTTGTCAGGGAATGTGTTTCCGGAGATCGCCGGCTTAAGGTTGCGTTCCAAAGCTATTTATGCAATTCTATCGACACGCGGATATTGTTCGTTCATTTTTTAACTTATTGGAGAGATACGCGGCAACGGGATTCTACCCGCTGTTATTTTGCACGCGAGGTAGACATTCCACCTCTACGGCACCGCCGCGCATGATTAGACAACGGTAATTATAGAGCCGCGCTTTAACCAGCCATTTCGATATTCTATTTGTTGTCTTATAACTCGGATCCAATGTCCTCACATCAGATTCCTATTGGACCTTCCCGTCCTACAGTTGAGAGGTCACTTGTGCTCTAGAGTACCAGCCTATACTACGTCAATGCCTCCAATCTATATGACTCGCAAATATGAAGTGCCGTAGGTATGCATTTTCTTTTTCTCTCAAAATTTCCGTCGCGAATTCACTTGTTCGCGTACCCTATTTGTCCAGTTTCCACAATTAGTCTTCTACATTTCCCTTTTCCTTGCTGCTCCAGGCGCCAGAGCACTACCATTCCCGATGCGTGCCACAGCTCATATTGCTTGCAGTGACGTCGGCATACGCGATGCTTTAAGCCAGTAAACATGTCTTGAAGTGCATGACATGATAATTTAATGCGTCCTTCACAATGCAAAGTCTGCCGTTCAGCCGTGCCTAAGTCACCTATGTTCTGGGTGTTGACGAGAGTTTGCGGAAGGCCGAGCAGATGATTGTGTTTCAAATTTTGCCGTGAATAATTTGACAGGATGTCCAGGGCCACCCTAATGTTCCCGGGAGGTCGCAGGCGACGCCGACGGCGAGGCAGCTGAAGCTAGGCACGGAACCTAAGACTTGCTTCTTGAAACTATTTCCTACCTAATCATGCATATTGTCACGATATTCGCGACTAGGGCTAGGTAATCAGAGCCGGTGCAGGTAGAATTACACGGTCCAAGCTTTAGGTACGTCCTTCAGTCCGGAGCCGATTCACTTCGTCCTTTTTCCCCGAGCGCCACTTCAACGTCTGTCGCTCCGAGCGCCCCCTGGCACTCCTCCCTCCTTAAGCGTGACGCACACGGCACAAGTGATCACAGGTGGACAAAAGCAACCGAAAAAAAAAGTTTGCAGATGTCGTCTTTCGGTTACCGTGCAAAGTACGGCTTCAATCGTAAGACATGAACTGTCTCTGGACGAGGTAGCCGACGGCCTGTGTGCTCTGATCCATCCTGGAGCACCTCGTAATTGACGCTGCTGATGTATCGCACGATTTTATACGGTCCGAAGTAGCGGCAAATTAGCTTGTCTGAAAGGCCGCGGCGTCGAACAGGAGTCCACACCCACACCTAGTCCCCGGTGTTCTAGGAAGCTTGTTTTTGGTGGAGGTTGTACCGGCGTGAATCCTTGTCCTGTTGCTGGGCGATGTGGACGCGTGCTAGTTGGCGTGCTTGCTCAGCATCTTGGGCAAAGTGTTCTGTGTCGGTAGAAACCTCGGTATCTGTTTCGCAAGGGAGCATTGCATCCAGCATAGTCCGAACCTCCTTGCCGTAAACTAGGCGAAACGGCGTGAAGCGTTTCGTCTATTGGACTGCCGTATTGTACGCGAATGTCACATATGGTAGGATAGCATCCCAAATCTTGTGCTGGGCGTCGACATACATCGCCAGCATGTCCGCAATGGTCTTTTAAGCCTTTCCGTCAGCCCGTTGGTCTGCGGATGGTAAGCAGTAGCTTTTCGATGAGCCGTACCGCCGAGATGAAAAACTTCGGACATCATTTGTGAAGTAAAGGCAGTCCCTCTTTCAGTATTAATACAGGTCGGAGCACCATGCCGCAGCATGAACTGGTGTACAAAGAAATGGGCAACCTCCGATGCTGTACTACTAGGTAACGCTTTTGTCTCGGCATATCGAGTCAGGTAGTCTGTGGCGATGATCATTCAGCGGTTGCTCCCGGAGGATCGAGGGAAAGGACCGAGAAGGTCCATGCCGACCTGATCAAACGGTGCGCGTGGTGCTATTTGGGCACGAGAAGGCCTGCAGGCTTTCACTGCTGAACCGTCCGACGCTGACATTGCCGGCAGCTCTTAACATAGCGCTTAACGACAGTGGCAAGGTTGGGACAGTAGAATGTCTTTCGTATTCTAGCAAGTGTGCGAGTATAGCCCAAGTGGCCAGAAGTTGGTTCATCGTGGCACGCGGAAAGGATTTCCTCTCGCAGAGCTGCAGGTACCACGAGGAGGCAGGTTCTCGAATCGGATCTAGAGCTGTGCTTATAGAGTACACCACTTCTCAGGCAGAAAGTTGAGAGGCTCCGAGAAAAGCACTTAGGTATTGTGGCTGGCTGACCTTATAAATAATCGATCAGGGCTTGTAACTCTGGCTCAGCACGCTTTTGATGAGACATATCTGAAGTATCAACCGCTCCGAGAAAACTGCCAGAGTCACCTGTGTGTGGTGAAGCGAGCTCGACGGGCGCACGAGAGAGTGCGTCAGCATCTTCATGCTTATGTCCGGACTTATAGACTATAGTGAATTCAAACTCCTGTAGGCGAAGGCTCCATCGCGCCAGGCGGCCGCATGGGTCACGCAGGTTGACAAGTCAACACAAGGAATGGGGGTCAGTGACCACTTTAAATGGGCGACCATAAAGGTAGGGGCGAAATTTGGCAGCAGCCCAAATAATGGCGAGGCATTCCTTCTCAGTAGTTGAATAGTTCATCTCGGCGCGGGATAAAGCACGGCTGGCATAGGCGACGACCCGTTCCACACCCTCTTGACGTTGCACAAGAACCGCCCCAAGGCCAATGTTACTGGAGTCAGTGTGGATTTCTGTCTCACCGTGCTCATCGAAATGGGCTAGAATAGGCGGCGATTGGAGACGGAGACGGTGTCTCCCCGGGTGAGCCGAGTCAGCGGTTCAGCAAGAGCAGCGAAGTTATCGATAAAACGGCGGTAATAACTGCACAAGCCGAGAAATCTGCGAACAGCTTTCTTGTCACATGGAATCGGAAATTCCGCAACAGCAGTAAGCTTGTCAGGGTCGGGCTTCACGCCGGCAGCGCTTACGACATGACCCAGGAATTTAAGCTCTTGGTAGCCAAAGTGACATTTCTGTGGCTTAAGTGTCAAGTTAGCGGATCGAAGGGCTGCGAGTACTGACCGCAGGCGCTTAAGATGTTGTGAAAACGATTCTGCGAAGACCACCACATCATCTAGGTAGACTAGGCAACACTGCCATTTAAGCCCGGCGAGGACAGTGTCCATCATCCGCTGAAATGTGGCCGGCGCGGAACAAAGTTCGAAAGATAGAACTTTAAATTCGTAAAGTCCGTCGGGTGTGACAAAGGCCGTTTTTTCACGATCTCGCTCATCTACCTCAATCTGCCAGTAGCCACTTTTCAGATCGATTGACGAAAAGTACTTCGCACGCCGAAGGCGGTCGAGAGAGTCGTCAATCCGCGGCAAGGGGTAAACATTCTTCATGGTTAAGGCGTTCAGCTTGCGGTAATCGACGCAAAAACATAACGTGCCGTCTTTCTTTTTAACTAGAACGACTGGGGAGGACCATGGGCTATTTGAAGGCTGGATAATATCATCTTCGAGCATTTTTTTAACTTGTGACTTAATAGCTTCGCAGTCGGTCGAAGAGACGCGGTAGGGGTGCTGGTGTCGGCTGGTGGGCGCACATAATCGAACGTCACGATTTGGTTGCTTGGCAATGGGAGTCTGATGCACTTTTGACGATGATGCAAACCACTCTCTGAATTCGAGTAACAATCAAAACAGCTGTTCATGCTGGCTCACCGATAGCTCTGAGCTATTATCGAGGTTGTCGAGGGATATGGGCGGTGGCACGGTTTCTGTGGACAAGCACTCGGAGACTTCAGATATGCGTTCCGCGAAAGCTACGGAAGTATTCCGAAAAAGGTATCGATACTCGTGCGAAAAATGGGTGACAAGTACCTTGGACTGACCACAGTTAAGATGGATCAAACTGCGAGCCAAGCAGACTCCCTGCGTCAACAGTAACGAGAGGTTAGTTTCGGCTATTGCATCACCATCGTGAAGTGCATTGCATTTGACATTAACGAAGGTGCTGGTTCGGGGTGGCAGCATGACACTGTCAGCATAAACTCGAAGAACATTGAGTGGTCGCTGTGTACTGCTGAGGGCCACTGCTTTCTCAGTGGAAAACGAGACCTTAAAATCCCGGAGGTCAATTTTTGCGCCATATTCACGAAGAAAATCTACGCCCAGAATTAGGTCACGTGAGCAGCTTTTCAGAACGAGGCAGCTTACCACAAATGTCGACTCTTGAATTTGAATCCTGGCCGTGCACATGCCTAGAGGAGTAACCAGATGACCACCCGCAGTGCGAACGTGTGTGCCAGCCCACAGATTTAAAAACTTCTTGAGAATCGCGGCAGACTGGCTGCTCGAAATAGAATAATCAGCGCCAGTATTCAACAAAGCTCGAACATAGCGACCATCCAGTATTACTGGTATGTCCAACGACAGCTTCTCGCGAATATCAGGCTTCTGAGTGTTTGAGTGCTCTGCGTCGGTGTACGCGGTATGCTTCACCTGCGGTGTCCGTTCCACCGGCAATTCGTCGTCGTTGCGGGTGCGTTGTCGCCTCACCTGTTCCACCGGCAATTCGTCGTTGTTGCGGGTGCGTTGTTGCGTCGTCTGTTTCACCGGCAATTCGTCGTTGTTGCGGGTGCGTTGGTGCGTCGTCGATTCCACCGGCAATTCGTCGTCGTTGCGGATGCGTCGTGGTGACGTCGAGGTAGCGTTATAATCGGCAACCGCGGACTTTTGCAATGTCGATTCGTAGAGTTTCCGCGTCCGCGTCGATGGGGGGTCTCCCACGCAGCGATGTCCAACGAGCCTACCCCCGAAGGTCGCTGGTTTTAGTTTTCCCGCTGAGGGCTGGGCAATCGGCCCTGCGCTGCCCATGAGGACCTCGCAGCAGATGGCGAAGGGCGAGCCCTGGGCGACGGTGATTGAGATTGCCGCAGACGAGACGGAACACCACGGCGCTGGTCATTGAGGAAATCTTCAGCGGCTCGGGACGGTTCACCGTAGCGAGGCCGCGGAGAATCGGCGGAAAAACCTTCGAGGCCCAGTCGACGGTAGGGACAGCGCCGATAGACATGACCCGGTTCGCCGCAGTTAAAGCATAAAGGCCGTCGGTCGGGGGTACGCCACTCGTCTGTTTTCCGTCTAGACTGTCGGGAATCCGTTACGTACTGGATCACGGGGGCCGGTGTTGTTGTTGCAAATGACGGTCGGCGACTGGGGCGGCGAGTATTGCAGCACCTCGGCGTATGTGGGACGCTGGCACTCAGATGGCGTAACAGGAGGAGCAGGGTGAGGTTCACCGCTTGGAAACGGAGGCCGGAGCTCTTGCTGCACTTCGTCGCGGACAACGCTCGCAATGGAGGTGGTTGATGTGCGCCATACAGCAGTCTGAGTTCGTCGCGCACAATCGAACGTACGAGCTCAAGTAGCGCCGATGCGTCCATGCCATGCGATGGTAACTCGGCAGGGACGGAGGTGGCGTGGACGGTGCGATTCTGTGCCGACGCTCGCTGCTGAAGCACTTTTTCTATCGTGGATGTTTCCGCAAGTAATTCTGCGACAGTTTTCGGTGGGCTGCGCACCAGGCCAGCAAAAAGCTGCTCTTTAACGCCAAGCATGAGGTAGCGCAGCTTTTTGTCCTCGGACATTGTAGGGTCTGCCCGCTTGAAGAAGCGTGTTATGTCTTCGATATATGCCGCGACGGTTTCGTTAGGCATTTGAACCCGAGATTGGAGAGCGCGTTCGGCCCGTTCGCGGCGATCTGAGCTACCGTAAGCAGCCGCAAGATGACGCTTGAACTCAATCCAGGAAGACAGCTGGTCTTCATGGTTCTCGAACCATGTCCGAGCGCCATCTTCAAGGCTGAAGTAGACGTTGCGCAGCCGGTCGGCGTCATCCCAGAGGTTGAAGGTAGCTACCTTTTCGTAGTGCTGCAACCAGTCGTCGACGTCTTCATAGGTGTCCCCGTGAAAGGTCTTTGGGACGCGGGGGTTCTGAAACGTCAAGTAAGTAGGTGCCGCTCCAGGCATTGCGACGACGTCGTGGCTTCCGGTAGTCATAGCCGATGGGGAAAACCCAGGTGGTAGGCCTCGTTGTCTGCGGCTGGTGCGGTGAACAGGCGTTTCCTCGAATATATGACCAGCACTCCTGCTTAACGGAGGGGTACGGGATATCAGACCTGACCTCCACCAGATTTGTCACGATATTGGCGACTAGGGCTAGGTTATCAGAGCCGGTGCAGGTGGAATTACACGGTTCAAGCTTTAGGTACGTTCTTCTAGTCCGGAGTCGATTCACTTCGTCCTTTGTTCCCCACGTGCCACTTCAACGTCTTTCGCTCCGAGCGCCCCTGGCAATATTGTCACTGATAATGCTTTTTTTTTATTTTGGAAACGAATAAACTGAGGCAAAGTTCCACCAGAAAAACAACTCTAGACAAGAACTGCAAAAATGGGCTTGCGTTTACCCGTTGTTCAATTATTAAAGCATCTTGGATGTAACCTTTAGAGCAAGAGGGAACCATGCTGATGGATTCCCTGCTGATAAATGTAAACGCCTGAAAGTCATCAGCATAAAAGCTCTCGGCTTATATCATCTAAACATCAAATAGGGCACGCTGGTCTACTATACACTAAGTCAATGGTGAATTAGAATATATAATTGCATCGCAAGGTCATTTACTGCTTGAATTACTGTACTTGTCATCTGGTGTTTAAAATTATGTTCTGCCTGCAATATTGTCTTTTTTTGTGTGTGCAACAAAAATCTGTAAAAAAAAAGCGCTAGTAAAACTATATACTACAACTCTTACATCCAAGGTGTACCTTTTTATGACAATGTAAACATCTTTAATTGCATTATGTAAACTATGCAAATTTTGCATGTGGTGAATTACGCAGGCAACGAAAACTACACAAATTTTATACCAACCTCAGGAAGTAACGTCTAACAGTCATTCCTGCCAATGCGTCATCTCAAATTTTGGTTGGTGCCTTTATCACGAGCCAGTTATAATGCGGAAATGGCATGTATGACTGTTCCAAGTATGTTTATGTACTAATAACGGATACAATTATCAGATACTACTGGGGTCGGGATAACCGAATAGCATGTTTTTCTTCAGTTGTGCTCCACATATGTGAAATGGAAATGCTGTCTGAAGTGTTAAGTGTACAATTCCATTATTTTGATTAATTGCCTACGTTTTGGGTTGTTTATTGCTTTTTAATATTTATTTGCACTTATTTTACTTGACATCAGTCACATTTAAACCTTTAACCACCGCTTTGTTGGTGGCGGAAGCTGAGTCATTTTGCATAGTAGACAACCTTGCATGTGCTCAGGTAATATATAAAAAATCAAATAAAAGAAAACAAATTGATGGGCATCACAGTCAGTCGCAGAAAGCTACATGCTATCGACATTTTAGTTAATGCCGGCTTCATATCTTTCCGGTGGTACCTTGGGTGGGCACTCAGCGCAATCAATGTCTCAAAATAAACTTTCACTGTAATTGCTCTGTGCGCTGGCATGGTAATCACGTAGTGGCGGAGTGGGCGGCTTACGCACGCAGAAATAGGGCCAAATTGATAAGATCTTGAAAAGCTTCACACACTCTAGAGTGTCTACTTGTGATGTGTATAGCTGTCTGCTGTTTGCAGATAAAATAATCGCGAAGAAACGCCAAACGGCCCGGAGTGTTTATGAAATTCTGAGCTTGACAATATTCACGTATTTTTGTCTTCCAGATACAACAAAAACAGTTAAATACACAATGATTTACTGGGACGATGAAGGAAAATGTTTCATTTTGTTATATAGCCGGGATATTCATGAAAATTTTAACACCGAACATTGCTGTCTATCCATCGGACACATCTTTCTAAGCTGTCGTGGAGCTATTTTTATGAATTAGGACAATAGACTGACTGAAAAATTAGAGATGCCATAAACTGGCTAAGAGCGCAATGTGGCGGCAATAGAAACAGCCTTCCTTTTTGATATTCATTTCATAATGGGGGCGAAACATTCTAACCTTCATTTGTTGCTTTTTAACAGCCACTAGCATGCGGTCTTATCACTCAGCTCACGTTACAATTTCGTTCTCTTTGGGCATGATTTTGGTTGCGGTATGGGGTATTATGTTGCTTTGTTTCGCGATATACGTCGACATGTATCGCGAAAAGTAATAGCCATGAGCGACTGTTTCTGCAATGTTCTCGGTTATGCTAGACACATTTTACCTCTTCAAATTGATATTTCTGTTACGAATTTACATTCAGCCCTGAAAAGTGCACCGGGCAGTCGTACTTCCACGACCAACGAGTGCGCGTCCTGTTATCGCAGACGTCGAATTACGTATTTCGCGGTCGCAGATTGACTAAATAGTTCACTTCAGAGTATTATCATCCTCTTCGATTGTTGCCTACAACCTTGCCACCACTAGGTGGTGGCAAGGTTGGAGGGGCCTCCCTTAATGTGGTGGTGGGGCCTCCCCTAATGTTTTGGATTACTACCACATATCGAGATAACAGCCCTATTCGTATTCCTCCGGAAGACGTACCCACAGCCCAGGTCCAACCTGAACACGAACTGCTACCAGTACCTACCAAACCCGGAAGGAGGCTTCTGCATTAACAATGGCTCACTTTACGTGCCTGTTTCGATTGCGATCCAGCAGCGCCGACAGCCCCGAATTTCCGACAGCAGTTCAGTATAATAACTAGAGGACTGGTTCGGTGAGTATGGTCGAGTTGCCGCGTACAGCTGGGACGATCCATTGGAGCTCCAGAATGTCTACGCACTGGATAGGTCGGCTCCAACATGGAGTGAATATGAAGAATCGTCCCTACGACATAGAATGAGGATGAGGCACTGGCCTGTTTGCCCAATGTAACATATACCACAGGACAATAGGATTAATACGCCACACTAATGGGGCAGTTCACAAAGCGCGTGGCGTGTTTTGTTGCGCAGGGTTTTGTCTGGTACGTACTGCTGACCATGCGGCACATCCTAGACAGCTTTTGTGGGGCTGTTAAGACGATACAAATGCCGCACTTTCTCGCAGCCTATTTAAGGCTATGGGACAAGTTGTGTATGTAGGGCACAGGCACCGGACGTCCTAGCAGGCCGTCATTTCAGCAGCCTGCTGTCTTGCATTCCCTGTCGGAGCTATTTAATAAGGCTCTTAGCGACGGACGCGAGTATGCTGTCAGGGAAGCCAGCGCTACGCCTACGGACGCCATCTTCGTAGCGCTGGCTTCCCTGACAGCATACTCGCGTACTTATGCCCCACTACCCCAAGAACAAGCAACACTCGATTCGCTTTCTTCTTGAAAGCTACAGCGAATGTTTTTTTTTTCAGCAGCAAAGCTGCGACACACTCCGTTAGAAAAGCTTCGAATTATCACAGACGAACAAGCCCGACCTATTCATCAAAGGCCGTACCATGCATCGCATCCTGTACGCCAATCTATCCACAATCAAGTTGAGGAAATTCTACGTGGATACGTAATTCAGGCATTGAAAAGCCCCTGAGAGGCGCCAGTCATCCTGGCGAAGAAAGACGGTACATCGCTTCTGCTTTGATTACTGCCGTTTGCATAACGTCCCGAAGAAGGATGTCTACCCGCTCCCTCGCATCGACGATACTTTAGAGTCCAGACCATATCTGCAACGCTCGTACTTCTTGTCAATGGATTTGAAGAGCATGTGCTGGCAAATTGAGGTCGACGAAAGTAACCACGAGAAGACGGCGTTCATAACACCAGACAACCTCTGCGAATTCAAGGTAATGTCATTTGGACTGTGCTTCGCACCAGCCATGCTTCAACGTGTAACGGACACTGTGCTGGCGGGCTTGAAATGACTGATCAGCCTCGTATAAATAGATGATGCGGTTGTCTTAAGCTCTAACTTTTGTAACAACCTGAAAAGGCTTCGGACAGTTCTAGAAGCTATAAATTTATCACGGTTAACTTTGAAAGTAGAGAATTGCCAATTTGTTTACGAGGAACTGCGATTACTGGGTCATATCGTTAGCAGGGATTATGTTCGCCCTAGGGATGGATAACTACGGAGCGAGCCGGATCTTCGGAGCCGCTCCTTTCAAAAAGCTGGTGAGCCATTTGGCTCTGCAAAGTCGGAGCCCGATCCGCCGAAGCCCTCGAATCCGGAGCGGCCGGAGCGGTCGGAGCCATCGGAGTGGTCGGAGCCGTCAGATCTTTCGCAAATCTGGTTGCTGGTTCTCTCGTTCAGTGAACTTTTCCGCGCCGCGCCGTCTATTAGCAATGCGAGAAAGCAACCTCCTGCCCTTTCTCGCAAGACTCGCAATAATCACCTCGCGCTCGGCTGTCTTTTATTTTATTATTTGAAATACTGCGGACCGTGCATGGTACTAGCATAAGGGGCACATTCAAACATTATACAATACAAAAATTACAAGTATATGCATAGAGAAACATTAGAAGTGAAACAATATGAATTCAAGACATCATTCAGAATTGAAGATTGAGCGGAGTGCGCCGTTCTTTTGGTTTTGTTCTATAGAGACCGGATAAATGGCTGGAACGACCGTTCTTTTGAAAAGGCGATTCTCTCTCGTTCAGTGAGCCTTGTCTGTCGGAGCCAGGTGAGAGTTTTCAAAACGCAAAGCAAGAAAGCAAATATAACGCCCTTCCTTTTCATTGTCACAACGAACCCATTGTCTTCGGATCTTCCGGCGGGTACCGCGGGCGCACTCCTGCTAGTGTCCGCACTTTTTTTTATTGCGAAAGCAATACTACTCTAGGTTTCGAGCCTTTATCATGGCGCGGCCGCAACCACATGACGCTATGACTTCACACCACACCTGACCCTAGGGTGAGAGCTGGGCTACTAAATCAAGCGGTCGGCGTAGCGCGGCCGCACCCACGTGACGCTGTGACGTCACACCCCACGTGACACTACGTTGAGAGCTGGGCTACCAACTCAAGCGGTTGGCGCAGCGTGGTCGAAGCCATGGCGCAGCGTGTTACGTCATACTTCACATGGCATAAAAGAGAGATGGGCTGGCAGGAGCTGCCAAATTGGGTCTCTCGATTCACATGGAACGATTATGTCAGAATCAGCCTGCTAGGAGCCTTGCATTCAAGGCTCCTAGAAATAAGGCCAATAAGGCACGTTTACACGGCTTGGTTAAAGCGGGGCTTTATATATGGGCTGAGGATGAAGAAAAAGAGAAGAAGAATGCTCGGTCACCCGCACCTAATGGTTTCGCTCAGTTATTGGTTCAGTAGCGCTGAATCCTTGTAATTTTTATGTCCTGCAGTTTCGTGGTTTTGTTTCATGCCGACGAGTGGGGACCGGTACACGCTCTCGTCCGCTGTGTAAAGTGGTCCGCGGCAATCCTTTTGGCTCTGTATACGTAGTATAGTATGACACCCGGTGCCACTGAAGGGGGGAGTAAAGCAGCCTTATTTGG
Organism: Amblyomma maculatum; assembly: GCF_055883805.1. Lineage (NCBI taxonomy): Eukaryota > Metazoa > Arthropoda > Arachnida > Ixodida > Ixodidae > Amblyomma > Amblyomma maculatum. Next base: position 86,879 of record NW_028146755.1, on the reverse strand, counting down.
CAAAGAATAGCCCTCGACGCCCTCGAGGCAGGGGGTTAGGGGATCGAGGCCAATGTTGTACACCAAGCATACTTGGTACGCGGTGGCTGTTAGTGTCGGGAGCAGAGAAAAGCAGAGCGAAGTGGCCCGATTGTTCCGCGTTCTTTCGTAGCACCTTCCTCACCCGTCTCAACAGGCAGAAACCGCAACTGCAATCAGGACCGCTGGCAGAAAATGATGCTAAATGCCCTCACAGGCTGGGTCAAGTAAGGGCCAAAATTGATTTTCCTTTATATTACTACTGGTGTTATATATATATATATATATATATATATATATATATATATATATATATATATATATATATATATATATATATATATATATATATATATATATAGGAAAGCTTTCGCCCTCGCTCTTGATGATGTTCTACGTGACGCTGACGGCAACAAAGGACGTACCACGTCCGCCGCCATGGCTGAGGGTGGCGCTGGTGAACACTCTCAAGGTTCGTATCCAGACAACATAAATACCCAAGCAAGTAGCAGGGGGGACAGCGGCCGATGTAGCTCAGTTGGAAGAGCACCGGACGCGATATTCGGAGGTCGTGGGTTCGGTCCCCACCATCGGCACGTCGTTTTTTCTTCTACTTTGTGTTTAATTATCTTTCCCCTAAACAGATTGCATTACTAATTTCTGTGATTATCCAAGTATACATTAAAAAGAAAGACAAAGTATCATCGCCAACGCTTTCCTTGGCCTCACCGACTGTTGGCTTCTTTCCTTCATATATATGTATATATATATATATATATATATATATATATATATATATATATATATAAGATGAGGTAGGGGCGCACAAACGAAAACAAAGGTTTATTTCCGACGTTTCGGCCGGGCCCCGGCCGAAACGTCGGAAATAAATCTTTGTTTTCGTTTGTGCGCCCCTACCTCATCTTATACATATTTCTGGATCCTGGAAGACTTTTATGAAACATATATATATATATATATATATATATATATATATATTTATATATATATTGGGGGTTAAAGAAGAAGGAGGTGCAGAAGAAGGCAGCGGCGATCGCGACAAGGTGTCAACGTCGGAGTGTTTGCATCTTGATCGATAGATCACGTCAAAATCAGTCTTGAAGGCGACGAGCCCAGCGGCCGAGGCGTCCAGAAGGGTCTTTCAGCAAGGCCAACCAGCAGAGGGCATTGTGGTCGGTGATGATGTTGAAGCGGCTGCCATAAGGGCGAAAATTTGTTAAGGCCCATACGATTGCAAGAAACTCCTTTTCCGTGACGGTGTAGTTGAATTCAGCTTTCGTTAGCGCTCCGCTAGCGTAAACAACCACATATTCGAAAAAGCCGGGTTTGCATCGAGCGCGGACAGCACCGACGCTGATGCCGCTGGAGTCAGTGTGCACCTCTGTAGGAGCGGATGGGTCGTAATGGCGGAGATTGGGCAGTGAAGTTAGTACACGTAGGACCATAGTGAAAGCATCGTCGCACAGTAGGGTCCATGTCGACAAGTCGGCTGGACAATTCAGCAATTTTGTAAGCGGTTCAATTATGGTAGCGAAATTGCTGACAAAACTGAGAAAATATGAGTATAGGCCGACGAAGCTGCGCAGCTCTTTAACAAACGTCAGTTTCGGAAATTCAGTGACCGCACGTAGTTTGTCCAGGTAGGGCAGGACGCCATCTTTGGACACAACATGACCCAGTATTGTGAGCTTCCGGGTGCCAAAACGACATTTCTTCAGGTTAAGTTGGAGAGCAGCGCCATTGAGACAGCTCACGATTTGGTGCAAGCGCAAGAGGTGCATCGGAAAATCTGGAGAAAAAAACGATGATATAATCCAAATAACAAAGACAAATGCTCCACTTGAGACCGCGTAAGATGTTGTCCATCTTTCGCTCATAGGTAGCAAGAGCGTTGCAAAGACCAAACAAAGGCTGTTTAGGGTCGGTCAGACTCAGCCATAGGTACTTGCAAATAGCCAGAGCGCAGATCCAGGGACGACAGTACTCTGCTGCTTGTAAACAATCGATGGCGTCGTCAATACGGGGTAGTGGGTATACGTTTTTACGTGTAATTTTGTTAAGACGGCGGTAGAAAACGTAAAATTTTATGGAGCCATCCTTCTTTTTCACAGGTACTACGGGAGGCGACTACAGTCTAGATGAAGGCTGAAATACACCACGTTGTAGCATCTCGTCGACCTGTTCAGCAATAACACGGCGCTCCGAAGGCGAAACACGTTAAGGGCGCTAACGAAGAGGGGCATGAGTGCCGGTGTCAATGTGGTGAACAACCTCGGTCGCACGGCCCTAGGAAGTCGTCTGAGCGTCAACCGAAGAACAGAACTGGTTGAGGAGAGCAAACAGTTGCTCTCGGTGAGTCAGGTCGAGGTCACTGGCCACAGGCGATTGAAAAAAGGTCCGAACTCCGTTTATCGGAAGACGCAGTAATATGCGTTAGGAAGGATATACGTGGGCACTCTGTGGTAAATATCCATCAACTTCAAACGGCGAGATGAGGTCAGCAACTTCTATATGTCCAAGGCATTCGCCACGAAGTAGCGGGCCCACAGCGGTTGAGGTATTCGCAACAACAATGTCAGCGGCACCTGAGGTAATATCGATGATAGCAAAGGGAAGAAGGAGGTGACGGCGAGAGGCGAACTTGGGAGATGGCGAAAAAAGAACATTCGCATTTGGAGAAGTAGGTACACACACGGGAACAGTCACAGCACAGTTGGGCGGAATGTCAGTATCGTCGGCGACAACAAGTTTGGCGCAAGAAAAAGACGGCGCATGGTCAAGAACCGCATCACAGAGCGCAGAGAAGGCGACGTGGGCGCGGGCGCAGTCAAAAACAGCATTGTGACGGGAAAGGAAATACCAGCCAAGAATTAAGTCATGCGAGCATGACGCAAGCACTAAAATCTCGACGATGTATAAGACGTCCGCGATAACTGCACTCGCTGTGCGAGCAGCAGACGGACGAACGGAATCTGCGCTGGCGGTACGAAGAGAGAGTCCAGAGGCGGGGTAATAACTTTATGAAGCGAGCGGCCAAAACCTTCGCTAATGACGGAGAGAGTGGCCCCTGTATTGAGGAGTGCAAGTGCACGAACACTGTCAACAAAAATTTCGAGAACGTTCGGCGGAGACAGACGAGGACTTGTGGTAAGCGAAATGTGCGCAGTTCGTGCCCCAGGAACTGCGGCTGCTAGTTTTGCGAGTCTTGTGTAACGCTGCGACGCCGCATTGGCGACAAGGACTGACGGCGAGGGGACGGCAAACGGTGGAATGGAATGTGCTGGCAGCCCGATGAGCTGTGGGCTTCCATGGAGATGTCACCGAATGTGGGTGCATGGTGTTGTACTGATAACTGCAGTCAGCCAAAGTCCGTGCAGGGGCAGGACGCAGAGTACGACGGCATAGGTGGGACGTTGCCTGGAATTCCGCAGGCGTAGCAGTTAGGCCGGTTGTCATTCGTGCGCCAAGGATTGTAGGGAAGCGTCGTTGATCGGAACCGTGAAGAGATAGTCGGTGGGGCCATAGTCGGCACATACGCAAAGGACTGTAGCGGCGGAGGGCGAGCGGTTACTTGTGCATATGTTGGAGGCTGGTTGGTTGGTTGGTTTGTGGGGTTTAACGTCCCAAAGCAACTCAGGCTATGAGAGACGCCGTAGTGGAGGACTCCGGAAATTTCGACCACCTGGGGTTCTTTAACGTGCACTGACATCGCACAGCACACGGGCGCTTTGCTTTTCGCCTCCACCGAAAAGCGGCCGCCGAGGCCGGGATTCGATCCCGCGTCCTGTTGGAGGCATTTGTACTGGTACAGGTAGAGGCGGCACGACAATAGGGGGGTTATAACTCACTGGTGCAGCAAGAGGTGCGGGCTGCAGTGGGACAGGGTCGATAGTTTTGGTGCTGGCTGGCCAAAACTGGAAAGTGCATCGGCAACTTCCTGTGTGATGGTGTGTCGGATCGCAGGGTTAAGTAGCTGGGCTGTAGACGACGGGCGTGGGCCAGAAAAAAGCCCAAGTTGTCGGAAGACCTCATCTCGAATAAAATCTTTGTTGGGAGACAAAATGTCGCTGCTCACAGCCAGGCCAGAGATGGACGCAGCAAGTGCGGGAGAGCGACGAGTGTAGAGGCGTTGCTGGAGCATTTCCTCGAAACTTTGGCAAAGGTTGTACGCTGAGGTCACCGTGGTTGGGCTCTTTGCCTACAGCACTAGAAATGCATCGGCATCAGTGCCTTTCATTATGTATTTTATCTTGGCAGCCTCATCCATAGACGGGTCGACACACTTGCATAAATCCACACAGTCTTCAATGTAGCTTGTGAAGATTTCCCCTTCATGCTGAACTCGTACGCACAGGGCTTCTTCAGCGCGTAGTTTCCGAACTGTGGGGCGACCGAAAACGTTCGTGAACTTTATGAAGTTTGGCCACGTTGGCATGTCAGTCTCATGATTTGATACCATAGGTTAGCAACGTCACTCAGGTAGAAGACGACGTTGTTGATATTCCTGCGGTCATCCTAATTGTTATGACGACTCACCAGCTCGTACGAGGCCAACCAATCTTCAATGTCCTGGTCGTCCTGCCCGCTGAAAACTGCAGGGTCTCGCTGCCGAATGGCACCGGAGCATGAGATGGACTGCGAAGGGCCTGTCACCTGCTGTTGGCTTACCTCGTTTGTCGCCATAGGTATCGTACGGCTGCGGAGCTCCACGGTGATCGTGTAAGAGTCGTTCCCAGACGCGTTCCACCAAATGAAGAGGGGTTATTCCAGAGGCTGGAGACGGTGACACAGTCGATCGTAGAGCGAGCGCAACCTCTCCTGAACAATATAGTCCGAGCTCTCAATGCACGCGTCAGCTGATCGGTGTCGTCATCGTCGTTCGTGTCGGCGGTGTATCATCGTCATCCTTACAATATATATATGCATATATATATATATATATATATATATATATATATATATATATATATATATATATATATATATATATATATCATCATCATCATCAGCCTGATTATACCCACTGCAGGGCGAAGGCCTCTCCCATATCTCTCCACTTAACCCGGTTCTGTGCTAGCTGCATCCACTTGACCCCTGCGAACTTCTTAATCTCATCCGCCCACCTAACTTTCTGCCGCCCCCTGCTACGCTTTCCTTCCCTTGGAATCCAGTTTGTTACCCTCAGCGACCATCGGTTATCCTCTCTTCGCACTACATGTCCTGCCCATGTCCATTTCCTCTTCTTAATTTCCACTAGAATGTCGTTAACTTGCGTTATTTCTCTGACCTACTCTGCACGTTTTCTATCTCTTAATGTTACCCCTACCATTTTTCGTTCCATAGCTCTCTGGGTTGTCCTCAACTTAAGTAGAACTCTCTTGGTTAGCCTCCACGTTTCAGCCCCATAGGTGAGTACAGGCAAGATGCAACTGTTGTATACTTTACTCTTGAGCGATACCGGTAAGCTGCTAGTCATAATCTGCGAGTGCTTGCCAAATGCGCTCCATCCCAATCTTATTCTTCTTGTTATTTCCTTTTCATGGTCCGGATCTGCGCTTACTACCTGTCCTAAGTAGTTATATTCGCCTACTACTTCCAGTATTTCGCTACCTAATGTAAACTCCTGTTCCTTCCCGAGGCTGTTGAACATTACCTTAGTCTTCTGCATATTGATTTTCAAGCCTACCTTTCTACTTTTCCTGTCTAGGTCATCAATCATTATTTGCAGTTTATCTCCCGAGTTGCTTAGCAAGGCAATGTCATCAGCAAATCGCAGATTACTGAGGTATTCTCCATCTACCCTTATCCCTAACTGCTCCCATTCCAAGTCTCTGAATACTTCCTCTAAACAAGCTGTGAATAGTACTGGGGAGATTGTGTCTCCTTGCCTAACACCTTTCTTTATGGGAATTTTGTTACTTTCTTTATGCAGAACTATGGTTGCTGTGCAGCCACTATATATATCTTCCAGCACTTTCACGTACGGCTCGTCTACCCCCTGATTTCGCAATGCCTGCATCACCGCCGAGGTTTCAACTGAGTCAAATGCTTTTTCGTAATCAATGAATGCTATGTATAAGGGCTGATTATATTCCGAGCATTTTTCTATCACCTGATTGACGGCATGGATATGATCGATAGTAGAGTACCGTTTCCGAAACCCTGCTTGATCCTTTGAAAAAGAAAAAAAAAATATATATATATATATATATATATATAAATCATCATCAGCCTAAATTATAACCACTGCAGGGCGAAGGTCTTTCCCACATTTCTCCACTTAACCCGGTTCTGTGGTAGCTGCACCCATTTGACCCCTGCGAACTTCTTAATCTCATCCGCCCACCTAACTTTCTTCCGCCCCCTGCTACGCTTTCCTTCCCTTGGAATCCAGTTTGTTAGCCTCAGCGACCATCGGTTATCCTCTCTTCGCACTACATGTCCTGCCCATGTCCATTTCTTCTTCTTAATTTCTACTAGAATGTCGGTAACTTGAACTATTTCTCTGACCCACTCTGCACGCTATCTCTTAATGTTACCCCTACCATTTTCTGTTCCATAGGCATTTGGGTTGTCCTCAACTTAAGTTGAGTTTTCCTCAACTGGGTTGTCCTAAGCTGGGTTGTCCTCAACTTATATATATACATATATATTGTTACAGTACGCAGTGAAAGAGACGATGACGAAGTGCTAGACTAGTGGAGAAAGACGACGCTGCAGCTGCGTCTGGTTCTCCTGTGAGTGTCCTTGATGGTGAACTGTTGCGGCTACGACGTACCATCGCCTCGTAACATCTCGACGTGCCTCGCAACATCTTGGTGGAGCTGCTGGGTAAGACACCAATACCACAAGCTGGATCTCAGTAGTGGCTGCCAACTTGGTGCTAGCGCTATGCAGTCCGACGCAGCTACCTCTACAGGGGCACAACCAGCGCCCACTGTCGTCTTTGCGCATCCTCGTGATCCGGGAACCTTTTGCGGCACCGATGACATCGACGTCGAAGACTGGCTCGCTATGTACGAGCGAGTCAGTAAGCACAACCGATGGGACGCAACGTAGATGCTTGCAAATGTCATTTTCTTACTGGCTGGTACGGCGCGCGTCTGGTTCGAGACGCACGAAGATCTAACATCCTGGGACATGTGCAAATAGAAGCTTCGGGATCTCTGGCAAGCCGATCGGACGCAAGCTCGGCGCTAAAAAGGACCTGGCATCGCGAGCACAGTCGTCGACCGAATAATATCTGTCGTACATACAAGACGTACTAGCTCTATGCCACAAAGTAAACAGCGCCATGCCCGAGTGTGACAAGGTGGGCCACATCTTAAAGGGCAGTGCTGACGACGCTTTTAACCTTCTATTTTGCAAAGATTGTACGACGGTCGACTCCGTCCTCGAGGTATGCCGGCGGTTTGAGCAAGCTAAACATCGTCGTATTGCTCCCCGCTTCGACAACTTGGCAAACACAGTTGCTACGTCTTTGTGCGAAGATCTGCCAACACTGCAGCAGCCGTCCCATGAGCCAAACTTGACCAGGATCGTTCGCAGAGAGCTGGAGACAATGGCCCCCGTCGCATTCACACCTCAGCCGGCGGATACTACTATAGCACTGATCCAAGCTGTCGTTCGCCAAGAATTCGCGAACGGGGGCCTTAATGCGAGCGTAAGCCTCAGCTCTGGTCAGCCGTCCACACAGCCATCTGTCCAGCCCACCGTTCCGGTGGTAGCTGCTGCGGCTCCGACTGCGCCATTCCCGACGCGATACCCCGAATCTAAACGACGCTACTGCAACCCAGAATGGAGGACCTTGGAGAACCGACCCAACTGCTTCAACTGCTCACGCGCCGGCCACTTTTCTCGCCATTGCCGCAGCCGTTGGGGTCCGCCACCTCGACCTCGCTACTATCATGATCGCGGCACCGCCTACGGACCACACCCAACCTCTCTCGTGATACGCCCTCTCGTGACTTTAACCCGCCATCCCCGCGCATGTCCAACCGATCGCCGTCTCCCCAGACCCGCCGTTCTCTCTCGCCCCTACCTCACCGTTCCTCGTCCCCTCACTTCTCTGGCCCGCTCCCAGAAAACTGATCAATGCAGTTCCCGGAGGTGAAGCTGCATTAACGACCCGGCCCGAAAATCCTCTGCTGACCCTCGCTCATCGCCGCAATCTTCTAGATATCTGTGTAAATGGTATGCCTGTTACCGCCCTCATTGACACTGGTGCCCAAATTTTCGTCCTCAGCTCTTCGTTTTGCCGCCGACTCAAAACAGTTGTCACACCAGCCTCTTCATCAGCCGTTCGCGTCGCCGATGGAGGCGTTGCTGCCGTCGTGGGACTTTGCACTGCGCGCGTGAGCATTTGTGGTCGAACTACCCCTGTGCTCTTCACTGTAATCGGCCGCCGCCCTCACGATGTGATCCCAGGCATCGACTTTTTAACGGCGCACTCTGCCCTGATTGATTGTTCAAGTGGCCTCTTTCGTTTAAACCTGCCTTTCTGCTCTGACCGCACAGATATCATGCCACGCCTCTGCTCCGTCTAGTTTGTTCGCCTACCGCCCGAAGCTGCCATGTATGTTCCTTTGGCCCCGTTTCCTGCTATTCCGGATGGTACATACGTCACTTGTCCAATCACCGATGTTCTCCACCGTAACGTCATACTCCCTCACACTGTCCTGACCGTCATAGATAACAGAACCTATCTTCCCGTCCTTAACTTAAGCCGCTCTGTCCAAGTTTTGCCCCATGGCATTGCACTCGCTGACTTGCTTCCTTTGGCTGACTGCGAAGTTTCTGCCCTTAAGCCTGTCCCTCTGCCTGCTTCTATCAGCTTCTAGTTCAGCTGCTCGTTCGGCCCCTTTTTACTCCCATGATAGCACCGGATTTGACACCTCAGCAAGCCAGTGTTCTCTCCGACCTTTTATTTCGTACAGCGACATTTTTGATTTTGGCGACCGACCTTTGGCCCAGACATCTGTCGTTACCCATCGCATCAATACTGGTGATGCACGCCCTATTCACAGAAGGCCTTCTCGAGTCTCTCAGACTCTCTTGCTGAGCGACACGCGATACAGAAGGAGGTCGACAAGATGTTGACAAATAATATTATTGATCCTTCCTGCAGTCCCTGGGCGTCTCCTGTTGTTTCAGTCAAAAAGAAAGATCCAACGTGGAGATTCTGTGTAGATTACCGCCACCTCAATCAGATCCCTAAAAAAGACGTTTATCCGCTCCGAGAATTGACGACGCCCTCGACTGCTTGCACGGTGCCAGCTATTTTTCCTCGATCGACATGTGTTCCGGCTACTGGCAAATAGCTGTCGACGAACGGGATCGAGAGAAAACCGCATTTGTCACCCCTGACGGACTATACCAATTCAAGGTCATGCCATTTGGCCTTTGTAACGCTCCTGCGACCTTCGAGCGCATGATCGACTCGCTTCTCCGTGGCTTCAAGTGGACAACGTGCTTATGCTACTTAGATGACATTGTCGTTTTCTCTCCCACGTTCACAAGTCACCTTGGGAGGCTTTCTACGATACTGGCAGTCTTGCGCCGCGCCGGTCTTCAACTCAACGCAATAAAATGCATCTTCGGCCGCCACCAGATCAAAATCCTGGGACATTTGTTTGACGAAAATGGTGTGCAGCCCGACCCTGATAAAGTTCGTGCAGTCCGCGAGTTCCCTACACCACATAATACAAATGATGTGCGAAGTTTTCTCGGGCTCTGCTCCTACTTCCGTCACTTCATTCGGAACTTCGCTGACCTAGCACGTCCCCTTACCTCCCTTTTGCAGAAAAACGTGAATTTCTCGTGGAGCCGTGAACAAGCTCAGGCCTTCACAACGCTCATTTCTGCGCTCACCGCTCCTCCTGTACTGGCGCACTTCGACCCGTCTGTGCCTACAGAACTGCGCACCGACGCTAGCGGACATGGTGTTGGCGCCATCCATGCCCAGTACCAGCACGACCACTCTCGTGTGATCGCCTATGCCAGGCGCCTTCTATCTCAGTTCGAACGCAATTATTCCATTACGGAGCGCAAATGCCCTGCACTTGTTTGGGCGTAGACCAAATTCCGCCCTTATTTGTTTAGGCGGCCCTTCACCGTAGTGACGGACCATCATGCCTTGTGTTGGTTGTCTTCACTTGAGGACCCTACTGGCCGCTTAGGTCGCTGGGCCTCGCGATTACAAGAATACATGTTTACTGTTGTATACAAGTGAGGCCGCCTACATCAAGACGCCGACTGCTTGTCCCGCCACCCCGTTGACCCTCTTCAATTCCTGACAATACTGCTGACGACTGCGTTTCGTCCATTTCGAACTTTCTCCACATCGGCGTCGAACAGAGTCGTGATCCTTCCCTGCGCCCCATTATTGATCACCTGCGCAACGACAGCACCGATCCGCCCAATTGTATGTTTGTGCTGCGTAATAACACATTATACCGACGCAATATGCGCCCAGATGGTGTAGACCTTTTGCTTGTGCCGACACATCTACGCTCTGCTGTTCTTGCGCACCTTCATAATGCTCCTACAGCAGGGCACCTAGAAGTGTGCCGCACATACGACAATGTTCGACGGCGATTCTACTGGCCAGGTCTCTACCGCTCTGTTCGTCGCTACGTCGCCGCCTGTGAGCTGTGGCAGCGCAGGAAGACCCGTCTCTTCACCCTAGTGGGCCCCTGCAGCCACTCCCAGTTCCAACTGAGCCCTTTTCTCGAGTTGGTCTCGACCTGCTTGTCCATTTCCTACATCCACTTCAGGGAACAAATGGATTGCCGCAGCAGCCGATTACGCCACCCGGTATGCCATAACCAGAGCTATCCCCACCAGCTGTGCCTCTGACGTTGCAGACTTTCTTTTGCATGACTTCATCTTGCTTCTTGGTGCCACTCGTCAACTGCTCACCGATCGCGGTCGCTGCTTCCTTTCTAAAGTTGTTAATGACCTTCTGCGCTCATGCGCTACGCGCCACAACTTCACAACGGCCTACCATCCACAAACGAACGGTCTTACTGAGCGCCTTAATCGTACCCTGACCGATATGGTGTGAATGTTTCTGACCATCACCGTGACTGGGACAACCTTTCATAACATTCGCTTATAACTCCTCACGGCATGATACCGCCGGATACTCTCCCTTTTATCTACTCTTCTGCCGCGACCCTCTACTTCCCTTCGACACCTTACTGCCTCTTGACAATTCCTCCTGCAATTACGCTTCTGATGCCATCGCCCGCGCTGATGCCGCCCGTCATATTGCTCGAGACCGGCTTCGTGCGTCCCAGCGTTCTCAAAAGCACCGTTACGATCTCCAGCACCATGACGCCTACTACCCTCCTGGCTCCCTTGTACTCCTCTGGCTCCCTGCTCGACGTGTAGGCATGTGCGAGAAACTTCTGCCCCGCTACGTGGGCCCTTGCCAGGCCTTGCGGCAACTTACCGACGTGACGTACGAGATTATCCCTGAGAACCGCCACTCTCCTGCAAACCATCATCCAGAAGTCGTGCATGTCGCCCGTCTCAAACCTTCTCGCGCTCACCTGTGTAGTCTACGCACCGGGACTGTGCTTCTTCCGCGGGGGGGGGGGGGGGGTATTGTTACGGTACGCAGTGAAAGAGACGAGGACGATGTGCTGGACTAGTGGAGAAAGACGACGCTGCAGCTACGTCTGGTTCTCCTGTGAGTGTGTCCCTGACGGTGAACTGTTGCGGCTACGACGTACCATCGCCTCCTAACATCTCGACTTGCCTCCTAACAATATATATAATCTACGGCCCCTCCTGAGTGACCCACTCACTTCTACAGATGTAGGTGAGCCAGTGAGCTTTCTCAATTGAGCCGGCGCACTTTATTGAGCAGAGCTGCTCCCACCAGACACACTAAAGTGAGCCGTCTTGCCATGGGCAAGACAGTTCGCCCAGACACAGACAAAACATCTGCGAGTGCACTGTTACCGCCCCCCGGCCGGCAGAAAAGCCGAGCGCAGGTTCCTTGGGCTGTACGCTTACTATCGACGAATTGTCGGGAACATTGCGCGCATCGAGAAACCTTTGACGCAGCTTATAAAGACCGATATTTCTTCCAAATGGGAAGCGCCGCAGGCGGAAGCTTTCAAGTAACCTAAGCGCCGCTCAGAGGCCCCTCATATCCTCCAGCACTTCGACGAAAACGGAAAAGCAGAAATACTTACAGACGGTACCAGCGTTGTTCTAGACGCAGTCCACGTTCGGGTAAGTGAAGGTCAAGAAAGGGGTATAGCGTGTGCCGCCGTATTGAAAGCCAAAGAAAATTACTCGATCACCGAAAACGAGTGCCTCGCGATATTCTGAGCAACTTCGAAGTTCCATCCGTACTTATACGGCTGACCATTCAAGGTGGTAAGCGATCACCAAGCGCTCTTCTGGCTGGCAAGTTTGAAAGACCCTCTAGCCGACTTGCGCGATGGAGCCTACGTCTCAAGAATTCGACATCACAGTCTTCTACAAATCCGGGAGGAAGCAACCCAATGCATACTACTTGCCACGAGCCCCCTTAATGCGCCAACTAATGAAGACAACGAAGACATCTTTTGGCGACCGGTAAGCGCCAGCAATATCGCAGAATAGTGATCGGAGCCTGAGCGGGAAACGCGAGGTGATTCCTTACAAAGAAAGACCGCTTACTTTCCTGCTGTATTCAAGCTTCGGCCCTCGTCCTTCGCATTACAAAATGAAGGCTTTGCGAAGAACCTTGCATACATGAGGTTCGCACACTCTTGTGCTTATAAACATTAGTGAGGCAATCAACAGGCGTGCCACAATGAGCCAAAGACGGGAAATCTTTGCCTTGCATGCCCGTTGCACCGAATCCGGGAGTATTATTGGCCACGGTCAGATGTCAATATTTCCAGAAACGCAAGACATCTCCTGCAAGGCCTGCTGGTCTACTGACCCAGAGAGCACCCCCAAAAAAGTCCTTTCAGAAAACAGAGAGGAACCTCCTCGGACCCTTCCCAAATTCATCGACGGGAAGGAAGTAGATCATTGCGGCCACTGATTCCTTATCTCATCACGCCAAATAAAAAACCTGGTCTAACGGTTCCGTAGTGGACGTCGACGCATTTTTCGTAAACCAAATTCTCCTCCTACACGGCGCCCCCGAAGTGCGTATCGCGGACCGGAGAACAGTATTTATGGCGGAGCGCATTGAAGCAATCCTGAACTACAGCCAGACAAGCCACCGGAGGACGATTGCCTACTACCTGCAGACAAACGGCTTTACAGAACGTCTGAATAAAACTATTGCGGACATGCTTGCTATGAAAGTTGATGCCGAACATAAAACTTGGATCGCCATCCTGCTGTACGTGGTCTTCGCGTATAACACAGCCATCCAGGAGACAAACAGCGCGATGCCATTCAAACTTGTGTACAGCAGAAAGCCCACGACGCTGTTCCACGCGATGATGCCACACGTGGCAGAAGACAGCCGCGAAGTCGCTACCTACCTGCAACGTGCGGAGGAAGCAAGAAACAGACGCCCGGCGTTACAACTTGCGACGACGTGACGCAGAGTACAGGCCGGGAAGCTAAGTGTATGTTTGGACGCCGGTACGCCACCGTGGACTGAGTGAAAAGCTCTTGCGACGGTACTTCGGCCCATGCAGTCATTCGGCACATCGGACCGCTTAGTTACGAAATAGTCCTGTATGATACGACCACACCCCAGCCACGCAGGGCGCGCCCAGAAATCGTCAATGTTATCCGTCTAAAGAGGTATTACGCGCGCCAAAGGCCCTAGTGGCTTTATTTTCCTTTATTTTTTGACCGTTTTATGTTCATGTTGTTATATTCACCTCCTAAAGGCATCGCCTCGATACCTTTTAGGGGGTGAATAATGTCGCGATCTAGTCAAACAGTTATTTGATCGTTTTTCGACAGCTGCTGCCGTGCTGCCTTATCACTCTGATTCTGGTACGCGAATCAGCTCTGTACTTTTTTAGTTCATGCTCTTTGTTGCGATCAGCTACTTTATTAGTTTCGTGCCAGTATGATGCGCTGAGATAGTTCTCGAAGAATTCTGCCACTCGCGCATGCTTCTGCAATGTTCTAGGCTGTGCTTTGTACCGTTTGCGGCTTTTTCCAGATGATTCGTTCTCGTCTTTAAATTGAACGTTTTTCGGCATGGCGGCATTTGTTCGACGACCGCCGAGCACGATTGTTGCTATCACTGCCACCGAATCGCCTATTTCTTTTGCGGGCGCAAGTCAGGCCGATAAAGAGTTTCTTCAGTGCACTCACAAAATCTTCATTTGTTTCATCGGATTTGTCACTACCACGTGACAATATTGTTAGAATGGGTCTTATCAACCTGTAAGAAATTACGTAATTGGGCGTCAGTTACGTTTCCATAGCAGGAGAAATATTGAGATAAAATTGAGCTCGGCACTGGTGCATCACTTCTGGACGCACACGAGTCTGTAGTACCATGAAGGGAAAAACAAGATCACATCAGGCATTCAACCACCCTGGCGTCCCTAGTCTGCGCCATTTACGCAAGTGTAGACATTTCATTGCTGCGCCATTCGAAAAGTGCATGTGCACCTTGCAGGGCCAACTCATCGCACGGGACCATGAGTTGGAGGCCCTCAGGGTCCGCAGCGCCGAGGTACCCACCAGCGTCTCCGAGATCCAGTCACACCTTCGCGTTCTCCGAGGAAGAACGGGCGTTCTTCGGACCTTTGCAGCAGTCCTGCTCGGCAATAGTGTCCCTATCCCATCTGTACACGCTGATCCAAGTGCCTCGGATCCCACCTGGAGACACCCAGAGCCGCTCGCCCCCGGGGTCTCTCTTCCGGCCCAAGAACCCCGTCAGTGCGCCCCACGTGAAGCTGCTGGGCGCCCCTTCCTCTTCCGCGATTGCGGTTGCTCCTTCTATTCTTAAATTTTACTCTGTATTGCTCTGTTGTTACCCGTTACCAGTGGCGTCAGCAGCCTGTACTCTTTCACCTTGTTTGTGCCCCCACAGCATCACTTGATCCCTGTGACGTTCTTTGTCTTCTTTTTGCTACCCGCGGCACCTTTTATTCGCTTTCTCTACATTTTATCTATCGTGTTACGACTTCATTGAGCGATTACCCAACCTTCGTTCTCTTCTTCTCAAGCCCGATGCATGATTCAATACATCATCAATGTGTCGGATGCCTGTCACGTGCTTGGGTACTTTCATCCCCTTGTAATTGCTAAGTCCGCACTTTTAGTGGTTACAGGTTTCTTTTGCCACCAGCCGATAACTAATCCCCTTCGTCTTCTTGCCTTTCACTTCCCAGGCTCTGCTTGCTGTCATTTCGACTGCTTTTCCATGCCTGTAGGGTTGCTTTCCACGTTACCTTTATCCCATCTATCTTCGGGCGTTATCAGTCACCGCGATTTCGGCCCTTTTCACCTTTCTCGCCTCCAGGGTTACACATCGCTGCCTAATCTTGTTCTCTCCCTTTGTTTTTCTCCCTCTCCCCCATCTTCCATCCATCGGCGGTTGGCGGGCCTGTTATAATTATTTCACGCTCGTTTATATTCTTTATTGTATCACCATGACTAGTTTTAGTTTCTTTCAGATAAACCTTCGCTACACCTCGCCTGTGATGGCTGCACTCTCTAGTCACTTTCTTCCATCTTCTTTCTCCCTGTCGGCGGCGGAGGACTTTCTTTACATGCTAGGTGGCTTGGTTTCAGCCCTGCTCAGTGATGTTGGCGTCGTCTTTGTTTTTGCAAAATTTTTTGCCTCAAGGTAAAAAAGTATGGTATGGTGGATGAAGGGTGTGGCCATATAATTGAATAAAGGTTGGGTGATGAAATGAAATCGAGGAGTGAACGATGATGCGGTCCCAGCGTCCAAACTGCATATGACACCATCTCATCCGCGTTCGCTAGACCTTACACGGGATCCTCCTTTTAAGGTATTCCCTGCCTATTTCTCACAATAGTCGTGTCGTTGGTGAGCACCTCTTCGTCTGCTTGCTTTCTTTTAGTCTCAGTTTATTCTCCCCTGCCCGCTGTATTTGACTCATCTTTAGAAGAGCTGGACGAAGTGATTACCTTGAATGCGGGCCTACCTATAATTCTGGCTGGCGCCTTTAACGCCAAACATGAATTACGGGGCCCTGCGTCCTCTGACTAACGTGGCTCCAAATTGGTCTACTTTGCAATGGCCCATCAATTAATGTTTTGAATAATCGAGCTTCCGTCCCTGCGTGTGACAACCATTACGCCGAGTCGTGAATCGATGTCACGCAAGCTTCCCTGTCCCTTCTCAGCTCAGGATACAATTGGATCGTCTAGGACGCCGAATCGATGTCCAAACGCTGTTATATTTAAGCGACCATTGGTCCTCCTCTTCCATAGACGTCTAATGGTTGCGTCGAGAGCTCGTATCCTCGACTCTCTCGCAAGAGACACATAGTTTTCTCGGGTCGCTGGAGCTGACTTGCGTTCCTCTGACGTACTGGAGACCGTGGTCACACGGTTCCATGAACGGGTTATTACGCTGATTGAGCACCACAATCGTACACCTACGATTCTCAAAGCTATCGAAGCCAGGTGGTCGCCCAACCTCGCCATCGAGCGACGTCGCGTTCCAGCCTTGTGCCGGCGCTTACAGCATTGTTCAGACCTGCCGATGCGTCCTGTATACCGCACCGCGTTTCAGACGGCACTTGCATGTTGCCGGCGAAGAATCAAGGAGGCCAATGGGGACACGGTTATACAGCAGGCATGCCGCGATGCGACCTGCAAAAATCTTTTCGGCGCACCATTTAATCTAGTATTCGCTGATGTTTGCGTACGCGCATTACTAGCGCCCCTGGATATCGATGAAGACGTCCTGACGGCCACCCACCCTCGAGTCCGCAGCACTTTTGCTCCACACACAGGTAGCCTGTGATGATATTTCAATTTATTCAGAGCTACACGCGTCTATCCGTGCATCTGTCGAGTTGCGTTACAACCCTTCCTTACCTATTGATGTACCGTTCTCGCGTAACGAGCTTCCGTTACGGTTGAACGCATTCAATACGTGCACGGCTCCCGGACTGGACTCTCTGACTGTTCCATTGCTACCGGCCTCTGACATGCCCACCCATCCTTCTTCATCTTCCTTTTCAACAGTGCCCTCCGTATGGGCAACTTGCCCTCGGCGTGGCGCAAAAGGCAGAAATTCTTCCTTTCTAAGCCGGGCCTTCCATATTATCTTTCTACTTTCAACCGGCCAATAGCAATAAATCAATACTGGGCAAATTATTCCAACGCTTACTACATTGTTGTCTATACTATTTCTTGAATGCCAGGGGCCATCTCCAGCCTAACCAATTTGGGTTCACACACCACGCAGTGCTGTTCAAGCCCTCGCCTCGGTGCGGACGGCTCACGCCCTGGTGCTCATATTCCTGGATTTTTGGCTACATTTGATAGCGTTTGGCATCTCCTCGTCCTTTGCTACTTTCATGAACGCGTTCTTCCATCCAACCTCTATCAGCTGTTACGTTCCTTCCTGTTCCAGCGAACGGTGGTCTACCGCACACGCACGGGCGAGGAAGTGTCTGCTAATCCTATTCTTAGCTGGCCTCAAGGATGCCCTGTTTCCCGTTGTTGCGGAATATATGTCATAGACGTTTTCGAGTATGTAACACTTTCTGGTGTTTTCTAACAGAATGCGCCGTGAATTAGAACAATTGTGTGCAGTCGTCCTAGACAGAATAGCCAGCTGGGCCTCCCGCTCCCGTGTGACCATCTCGTGGGAACAAACTTTCTGTATGCTACTGTCTCATGGCGTGGGCGTAACGCGTAAATGCGTTGGGGTAACGCGTGGAAACGCGTTACTCCAACGTGCGCTTTGCGGGCCGGCCGCTGAGCTTCAAACAAGAACTCAGAATTTTAGGTGTTATGTTTGGCCGCCATCTCGCATTTTACCTCATTATAATTTCCTACGCGGCAAAGCAGATGAAGTCATGTGCTCTGCTGGCTCGCCAGTTTCGAAGACTCTCAAGCAACTTTGTACAATGGAGGTTACGCCTCCCAAAATTGGACATTACGGTTGTCAACAAGTGCGGTCAAAGCATTCTGACCCAGGCTGCTTGCCAACGGCCCCTGTTGATGCGTCTCTGATGGGAGACGACATCGACGCATTCTTGAGACAGGTAAGCTTCAGCCCTTTGACAAATAGCAGCGTTCAGTCCCTGTCTTCAGAGACCTAGTGGATTAACTAGAAAGAATGCTTCCCCTCCTACTGCATCCAGGCGTCAGTTGTCGTCCTTGGCGTTTCATAGCGACGTGCTTATACAGGACTTCACATCCAACGGAACCACATGCCTCTTTGTCGTGTCTAACGAATGCCTAAAAGAAACTTTGCAGTTTCCACAATGAGCCGACAGCAGGAAATAGCACGTACATCGCATCAAGCTAAGAAAAGTGTAATTGGCCGCAGTTACCTTTTGACGTTGCTCATTACGAGAAATCTTATCGTGAGTTTTAGCAAATCAAAGCGCCTCCGATCAGTTCTGCTGGGATACAGAGCCCCATACCACCCCGACCAATCCATTGCAGAAAACGGGAATGGGTCTGGTTGGTCTCTTTCCAACTTCATCAACAGCTAAAAAGCGGGTCATCATGGCCACCGATTACCTTTTGAACTAGGCGAACGTAACTCACTGCCTTATTTTACAGCAGAAATAGCCAAGATTTTTTAGCGCATTCTCCTGCGCCAGGTTGCTCTTCAAGTACTCATCATTGATAGGAGGCCAGTATTTACAGCGGAGTTCACTCAAGCTTTCTTGAAGTGCAGCCAGACTAGCCACCGCAGAACGACCGCCTACCACCCTCACACAAACGGACTTACAGAGAGTCTGGAAAAAAACATCGTGGACAGAGCCATCCTGAACATCGACGCGGAACACAAGACATGAGGTGCCATCTTGCCCTATGTCACCTTATTCTATTACAGCGCCGTTCAAGAGAGAATAAGGTCGACCCTATTCAAACAAGTAGATCGTAGATCGACAACCACCGAGCAAAATTGCTACTATCTCTGCCGCAGGTTGTTTAGTTTTTTTGCGGAATCAAGTCCGCCCAAATATAGAGTGAAGTTGAGCGAAAATCCAGTGTTCTCATTTCTCGCCAAAGGCATTCTCTTCACTGCGCTACAATATGCTGAATTTGATTTAATCCATTCCGTTCCTTAGTGAATTAAGCTCCACTTATGAAGCTAGGTTCAACAATTCGCTGTTAGCTCCAGTTGTCTGTATCAAAGCCAATGAAGAGACCTTACCTGAAGAAATTTGTTTCAAGAATCAGACTGAAAATGCAACCCTTTCTGTTTCCCGACCTTGGTTGGTGTTGAACGCGTAATAATTGTGTCAGTAATCGGGCGCCCTTATTACTTCAGCGTTGTGAACGGATTCCTTTCGGATGACATTTATTGATGACACTTTGGTGTGTGCTGAATTTGTAGCAACTGTTCTTGCTCTTTTAAAATCGTTTTCATTCCTTTTGCAGGTAAAACGAAGTGTGAGATGTACCAATGGAATGAAAAAGTTGATGAGCGCCGCGGGCCTATTTTCAGCCCCAAGCCTGTCAATCGGGAAACTGTCTTTCGCCCTTGCGAGAAAGAGTACTATGATTTCTGCAAAGACCCTAAGCCTTCTATTGTTTATGATATGACAAAATGCAAAGGGACTAACCCCCCGTTACCATAAATGAGGGGTTTCAATGTGTTGCTGGCTGTTCAATCGTCATAATTGTAAATTGCAATCCAAATAAAATATTTTTGTACTGCTTGCGATGAAGACATAAGGCGAGTGGCAGTCTCAACATTCAGGGAACATTAGCTGGTTGTGAAGCCCATAGGGGTAAAATTTGGAGGGTCAAGCATTTCGCAATATACTACTTCCCTGTGCAAGCAAATATTTAGCATACATTGAGTTTCATTTTTACCTCCACATTTTTATACACCACAGATCTACAACTGCTGGGTGTGCGCTGATAAATACAACTCTTATACATATTTAAATTCCATTTTCTTGGTATAGGACAATTCTCCGATTCAGAGCCCAGACAGCATTGGCCGACTGCCGACCTATGGCCGGTCATCGGCAGCTGGTCGGCAGCCGACCTGCCGGCATTCGGTGCTCGGTACAATGACGGCCCATGGTGGCCATATACCAGGTAGGGCGGAAGTTGGCCATCAACCAAGGCCCAAGCTCGGGAACCTGACTGAACGCCGACCATTCCCGCCATGGTAGCTCGGCCATTGGGCAGCCCATAGTCGGCCATGTACTAGATTGGGCAGAAGTCGACCAGCATCCATGGCCCGAACTTGTAATCCCAACTGAACGCCGACCTGTTTGACAGCGGTTGCTGCGACATTTGGCGGCCCAGGGTCGACCGCGTACCATGTTGTCCAGGAAGCCGGCTAGCACTCACGACGCAAGTTGCCTGTAGTGGACGCCGATTATATCCCTGGATCTACGTAATCTCTAGTACAAATCCAATTGTCAGTGAGAACGCGCATACAAAACGAAACCATATGGTCATAGCACCATCATGTGACATTAAATTAATGATTAGAAGGTAGCTTTTTCATTGCCGAGAGAGAAAACGTTGCCTCAAGTTGATCAAAAAATGGTCGTTTTCTCAGCCTTTTTTTTGTGCTAGTGCTTTTGCATTATTCATAAGGAACTACGCGCAGCATCGTCTATTTACCCGGGGAAAGGACCGAATACGATGTGTGTACTTTCTAGACGCAATCCCTGGAAAATGAAAAGCCGGAAGACGTTTTGGGCATTCACACGGTGGAAAAAAGAAAAAAAATTGCAGTTTTTCGCGCAGACTGCGAGAATAACAAGCCCCGGTACATTCATATGGTGCACAACATACATATCGGCAATAAACAACAAATTAGTTTGTTCCGCCTATTAGCTTAGAGCCCGATCATTCCAGCAGCGCTAGGCGGTGGCAAAGGAATAAAAAAGTAGAATTTTCCACATAAGATAAAAAAAATTGTCGGTCGACCTTTTACATTAATTTTAAAACTTTATATAATATTGTCAGACGACTGGAAAGAAGAGACTTGCAATTTGGTTTTGCTGCCAAAAAAGTTTTCCGGCCACAGGAAATTAAGAATGAAGAGGCGGAGTTTCGCGCTTATCTTCTCTGCTCTTTTGGAAAACTTTGGTTATGAATTACGGAAAATCTGTTACAGTCAATTGAAAATTATCGGGCTAAATGTATCCATGTTTTTATTTGTATTCAGTTATTTTTCGCTTTTCAAGTTAGTTTAGATGTTTTCAGAAAATTTCAGAAAATCGGCCCAAGAAGTGAAATTTTCCTACTTTGCAGACCTTATTATTTCAAAAAAGGTTTATGGCAGAGCAGCAATAATTCCACACTATATTCTCAGTATAGGTATGTATTAAACGGCTAAAGCTTATATTTATATAAGCTTTCAATACACAGATACGATCGCGCTAATTTAAAGAAAACAGCGAACATCGAATGTTTCTTAGGAAAGTAAACAATAAAGTTTCAACATTGTTTAAACTTTTTCCACATATTCTCCACTACCCCAGCTCTTGAAATCATAAAACGGCTTATATAATTTTATTGCGCTAGAAACTACGGCCACTTCAATAAGGCCCTGGTGCAAGGCGTAGCGCACCACGCAGATCTGAAGATTCTACGGCATTTGTGAATCACCCACGATTTTGAAATTGCGGCATATTATAGTAACAGTAAGAAATATATTTACAAAAGAGGATTAAAGATATATACAATGACAGACAGCCAAGGAGCTAGGCAATGAAGGCCCCCCATTCAACGCACTTCTTTTTCTTAATCTTACGCAAACGAGAGCGCCACTTCGTCCTCATCATTCTCATCGCCATCCAGTAATGTTTCGTCTCGACATTGCAAACTAGCTGTGACAGACACAGCATTGAAGGGTTCGGAGTCAGGGCAACTGCGCAGTGCAGCACTACGGCAGCGGAACCAGCACGCGTGCGAGTCACGGCAGCAGCGTCGTCGTCTTTGTCGAATCGATCGCGGTTCTTCTTCGGGCGCTACAATATGCATTTAATTGCTGTAAAGAAGAAACACAACGTAAAAACACGCGTAACGGAATCCATAAAAGTAATATGACAACAGTTCAAACCCCGAAACGCGAAAAGGAGGAAAAATACAAACTCGACCAAATAAGCGAATAAGCATCAATATCTATATATTACAGGCAGTAATAGTGAGACTATATATATATAGACAAACAAAAAAGAACAGAAAAAAAACGCACTCGGAGAGTCAACAAAAGGGACTACAGCAAAAGGTTCGGCGATTGTCGACATCGTGCGAGCTCGAAAGCGGCGCGCCCAGTACGATGAAACGCGCTCCTCGGCGCCTGTAATTTGGCCTCAACGCGCCCGCAGAGTAAACATCCACCCTCTTCCTCCGCCTGTTTCCCACCGACTGTGCTGGCGCGTCTCACACGCGCTGTTGGCTTGCGCACGCTCTGCGCAGACTACCGGTGAACAGCAGGGAGGCGAGAGAGGCTGATAGAGGCAAGAACCTCCTTCGGTTTCATGTTCCAGCTTTAGTACGCAGCATTGAACCAACACGTACAGCTTCGAGCAAACTGCTACAATAGCTTTTTTTTTATTTTATACAAAACGATCCGCCAGACAAAAATTGTTTGGGCAAGATGGCAAGTACATTTAAGAGAGTACCTTAAACAGAAAACACCCTCAGAAAAAGCGGACGTGCAGACTTTTCAAAGCGCGTGGTCTCTCCACTTTTTCACGCAGGTGCGCGTACCTCGCTAATACCCCGGTCAGACGAGCAAGTTTAGTGTCACTTTCAACGAGTGCACTGGCCTTTAGTGTCATTCGCATCGTGTCACACGACGAACTTGAATGACACTCGCTGCCGAACACACTCGGCGGGAAGTGAGTTTGGCGAACTCACTACCCTTTGTCCCGCAGGCGAGTGTGTAGTCTCGACAACAGGGCACTTCATATTACTTATACATTTTTTGAGAATTACAATGTTTTGAAATGTTTATCGTAATTTCATGAGCGTTTCTATTAATAGGCAAAGGATTTAAACTGTCACCAACTAAAACAATGCGTACACTTGAATAGCTACCCTCGCTCTCGTGCTTGCGCTAAAGCGAAGGGGTTCGTCTGCTGCTGCCCCTCGATGGTATGCGGTATCTCAAGCTGCATCATCGAAGTTGGAGTTATTTGTAACCCAATCTCTAGAAAGTCGTCACTTGACGCGGCAGCATTTCGCTCGGGCCGAAGGCAGCGCTTTTGCTCCCGTAAGCCGCCAGCTCCAAGCCAGCACCTTTACGGCCCATCCGGCCCCGCTGTCACCGGCGTCAGAAAAGTGTGCGAGAATTCGTTTTTGCCAATCCCTGGAGTAAAGCAATGTCACAAATTAATCCTTCTTGGGGATCGTTGACCCGTACCGAGTCGCTAGCAGGAGTAATTGCTGCGATACAAGCAAATTTCTGCTCACTACTTCATAGCCATCGTCGCCGGCGGCGCGGCGCAACTCACCCTTGTAGTAGACGTATACGCTAGCTATGCTCCTAAGGAGTCGTCGATTTGAATAGCACATTTCTCTCATTATTCTAATTTCTCTCAAGGCAGTACCACAAGTGAGCCATATATCCTATTAAGCTGGCCATACGAAAGCGCCGCCCACTGATACTTTGATGCCAAACAAACTATGGGCCTAGCGACGACCACGGAGGAGCGGCCCGTGCGCTCTGCCGTTCACGGGCGCTCACGGGCGGCATTACAGCGAAAAGCTAGTAGTATCCGGTGCTGTGAACGCTGCGAACTTCTCGCCTACTTTCGTGATGCTGCGGAAACTGGACATTTTTCGACGCTGTGTACGTACAACTACACGCCAAGCAAACGCTGTGAAGACGTGACGATGCTGCCATGCGTGGTGCTGCGCCGCTTGGACATTTTAGGCAGCATAGAAGCGCCGTCGGACATGATTTCGTGCGAAAAATGCACACTGCTCTGAATCATACAACTCGTGTAGTTTTCGCGCTCAAACACCGGTGGCTGCGTTCCATACGTAGGCGCTACCGGCATTTTATCGGTTAACGATGCAAATCAAAGTCGCAAAGCTACGTTCACGATAACCGCAGTTAGTAGCGTAACTATATAGAATAAACGAGGTCGGTTTTGCTTGTAAACAACAGTAAGCATGCATGTTTTAGCGAAAAGCGCGCATGACGTAAACATCGCAATGCTTTTGTTTTTTGTGAAAACCATATACTGAAGTGCACAAATAAACTGAATATTAGCTTAAGGTAATAAAATTGAGTTTTAAGGTATTTTTGTGAAAAATAATTAATTTCCACATAGGGCTGCAGCATCCGCATCGCCAGTGCCGTCATGTAAAAATGACACTTGATTGTGCCGTATGACAGCGAGCACCGAAAGTGTCACTCTTCCTATGAAAGTGCACTTCGTGAAAGCGTCACTAAACTTGCCCGTGTGACTGGGGAATAACACACGTCTCGAAAGGATGGTCGTTTTTGTCGGCCTATAACCAGAAAAGTCTCGTAAATTGCCTCAGCCCAACTTTTATTTTAATGCCTATGCTCAGTTGGTCCGTCGCTTCCAGAGTGAGGTCTATCGAGCCTTAGGAAGAACGGCGAGAAATTTAGAAAGAAAGCAACAAAATTCCCATAAAGAAAGGTGTTAGGCAAGGAGACACAATCTCCCCAGTACTATTCACAGCTTGTTTAGAGGAAGTATTCAGAGACTTGGAATGGGAGCAGTTAGGGATAAGGGTAGATGAAGAATACCTCAGTAATCTGCGATTTGCTCATGGCATTGCCTTGCTAAGCAAATCGGGAGATGAACTGCAAATAATGCTTGATGACCTAGACAGGAAAAGTAGAAAGGTAGGCTTGAAAATCAATATGCAGAAGACTAAGGTAATGTTCAACAGCCTCGGGAAGGAACAGGAGTTTACATTAGGTAGCGGAATACTGGAAGTAGTAGGCGAATATATCTACTTAGGACAAGTAGTAACCGCAGACCCGGACCATGAAAAAGAAATAACAAGAAGAATAAGATTGGGATGGAGCGCATTTGGCAAGCACTCGCAGATTATGACAAGCAGCTTACCGGTATCGCTCAAGAGGAAAGTATACATCAGTTGCATCTTGCCTGTACTCACCTATGGGGCTGAAACGTGGAGGCTAACCAAGAGAGTTCTACTTAAGTTGAGGACAACCCAGAGAGCTATGGAACGAAAAATGGTAGGGGTAACATTAAGAGATAGAAAGCGTGCAGAGTGGGTCAGAGAAATAACTCAAGTTACCGACATTCTAGTGGAAATTAAGAAGAAGAAATGGACATGGGCAGGGCATGTAGTGCGAAGAGAGGATAACCGACGGTGGCTGAGGGTAACAAACTGGATTCCAAGGGAAGGAAAGCGTAGCAAGGGGCGGCAGAAAGTTAGGTTTGCGGATGAGATTAAGAAGTTCGCAGGGGTCAAGTGGATGCAGCTAGCACAGAACCGGGTTAAGTGGAGAAATATGGGAGAGGCGTTCGCCCTGCAGTGGGTATAATCAGGCTGATGATGATGATGATGATGATGATGAGCGCTATAGCTTTCGGGGCCCAACATAAGTATAACATTCTCCAACAATCCACAAGGATTCTGCGACTGGCCAACAAATATGACATTCGAATCTGAAGCGTAGAAGGCGTGATGGCTCAGTGGTTACGTTCGAGTTCTGAATACAAGTGCGAAGGTACTTGTATTCAGCCGAAGAGCCAGGCAATAAGTTCGACGCACTTCTTTGTTTTATTATTCCACAAACGAGCGCGCCACTTCGTCCTCATCATCATCTGTCATTTTTTGTCTCAACGTTGCAAACTAGCTGTGACAGACACAGCAAAGAATGATTCGAAGTCAGTTCTGTATGCGTAGAGTTCTTGATGCGCTGTGGCATAGGGCCGCCCACAGATGTTTTCCGAAATCACCTTCACCATTATTACAATGAAAATTTCTGAGGACAATAAAAAAAACGTTTTTCATATCTTTTTAAGCTTTGTTCACGTATTCTTCTCGACATCAATTTTCAAGATCCATAAAAATATATTGCGCAATATTGAGGCACTAGTAGTTACGACCAGTCCAATAAGACCCTTAAACAGGAATTTGCAATTGCTGTAGGTCTGACGTTTTGGCTACTAAGCGAATAAAATGCAAACAGGATTGAATTTCATGTTCTAAAAATATGTTCAACAGTAGAGAAAAGATGTCGACGGAAATGAGGACGGTAAAGTTGAGATGTTGAGATGACCGGAGCGGCCATGAGCACGGGGATGTACTCATCTCAGACGTTCGTTTTAAGAGGCGATGCAGTGAGAGCTCGTTTTACGTCTTCAGACCGACAGACTTCAATACATATATTATGGTGAGGCTACACTATAACATAATATGCCTCTGCCCGTGCTACTAGGTATAAAGGACTTGTAGTAACTCTCTTGTAGCAGTTCGATGCATCTGCACTGGAGCTTCACTATTCTATCCGCCTGTTTTTCGCACCGCAACCAGACGCCAATAACACGGGGGGAAGTAAATGAGATGCGACCACTGTCGGGGAGCCCGCTTCACCAGCGCGTGCGACAGCCTCTGCCGCATGAGAAACTGCTGCGCCACATGCTATCAGTGGAAAGCATGAATGTGGTGCTGCAGTGGCAAAGCAAGGTATCGAATGCTTATTAAAAAAAAATATTGATAACCGTGAAGAAAACATCTCGAGTTAGTTTGTTCATCACAGAGCAAAACAGCGCAAACTTCCCAATGGACAGAGAAGGACAAGGAGAAGCGCCTGTGTCTCGTCTGCCCTTCTCGGTCCATTGTGAAGTTTGCGCTGTTTTGCTCATTGATAACCGGATACTCATGCCTCTCTCACATGACGACATCCAGAAGGCATGAATTGGGCCTTTTGCCGCGCGTTCGATCTACTGTTCGCACTTCATGCAGGCACGCTAGCCAGGACTGCATGGAAGAAACTGTACATGAATGAAAATAATATGCGCTGCTGAGTCATTCGAAAAAGCGAATGCAGCCCAGAAACACTGTGTTTACTGAGGCAGATTTCCATGTCCTTCAAAATTTTTCCATTTTACTAAAATAATTTGGAATACGTTGCTTGCTCATTGAACGTAATTTTCTTTCTCTGTAATCCGCGTTAAGGTGAAGGTGATTGCGAAAAACGTCTGTGTGTTGCATGATGTCACAGCGTATCAGGAACTCGACGCGTACAAAACTGATTCTGAATCATTCATTGCTGTGTCTGTCACCGTCAATTTGCGAAGTCGAGAGAAACAATGATCGAGGAAATACTGCTACAGCTGGGGAATTATGAGGACGGAGTGGCGCGCTCGTTTGTGGAAGATTAAGAAAAAGAAGAGCGCCGAACTGGGGGCCCTCATAGCCTGCCTGGCTCCTTGGCTGTTTCTCAATGCATATATCTTTAATCCTCTTTTGTAAATATATTTCTTCCTGTTACAATAATAGGGCAAAATTTAGAAACCTTGAACGATTCACAAATTCCATAGAACCTCAGATCTGCGCGGTGCGCTATAATTCGACAAATGCCTTATCGAAGTGGCCATAATTACTAGCGCAACAAAATTATGCAAGGCGTTTTTAATGATTTTGAAAGCTGAGGTAGTGTAAAATAGGTGGAAAAAGTTTAAACAGTGTTAAAACTGTTTTTGTTTTCCTAAGAAAATTTCAATGCTCGCTGTTTTCTGTAAATCAGTGCGATCGTATCTCTGTATTCAAATGACATAAAATATAAGCTTTATCTGTTTGCGGATAACTACGCTGAGAACATAGCGTGGAATTATTGCTGCTCTACAATGATCCTTTTCTGAAGCAAAGGCCTGCAAATTAGGAAAATTTTGTTTCTTGGGCCGATCTTGAGAATTTTATAAAAACATCTACTCATACCCGAAAAGCGAAATTAACCTAATGGAAATAAAAACATGTTGTAAGAATGGGGGGTTTATTCAGCGGATCAACAGGACTTGATCAGCAGGACTGAGCAGATCAGCTTCGAACACAGCGGCAGCGAACACAGGCAGATCCAGCACGCGCAGCGATCACGATGCCACTGACTGGCATGTTCCTTGTGCACTTCTTCCTCTTCACAATGTATATATTTAGTCAGATAATTTTCAGCTAGTTAACTTGAACATAATTTGTGTAATCTATAACTAAAGTTGGCCAGAGCAGCAGATAACCTCGGAACTCTGACTCTGATAATATTAATCCGTCATCACGCAACAATATATAATAATTTGAAGTAAATATAAAAGGTCGAACGACCATCATTGGTTCGATCGTAGGTGGAAGCGGGAGGGGAAAGATGACGCGCGCATTTGTCGATGCACCAACTATATGGATTTACGCAACGTTGAGGATGGTAGTTGGGGAGGCTTTCTATTTTTTAGAAAATGTTATGGGGCGGTCCGCGGTTGGCTTGAGGAAACAATGCTTTTGCGAGCACAAAAAAAACTATTTATTAGAACTCGACTCGAGCGGTGCGCGCAAGCGGGCGCTCATCGGCGCGGTCCGATCTCTGGGCACGGCTGGCCGATGCAGACAGGGGAGGGCTGGGGTAATGGAGAAATGGAACGTCAAGAAGGTTGTTGGTCTTTCGTTCCCACGCGCAGCCCTGCGAACACCACAACGCGGCGGGAATCGACGCGCACTGGTTGAGAAATTCATTGTTCCATCTCGTGTACGCATGCCAAGCTGCGCGGCTGTGCGGCCTCCTCCCGAAGCATTCATTTCAGAGCTTCATGATGACGCTACAAGACTTGTGACTGCTTCTTATACCTTTCTTTAATTGCTTCCCTCGTTAATTTTCTTATTCATTGTGCTGTGTATAATTTTTTTTCTTGCGCCTATATATGTGACATGTGCTCCGGTTTGTGCTTGCTACATATCTGTGAATAGCAGAGCTGTGAAATGTCGCCGGAGTACGGATTACAGCAACGGCGGGAAACCATCGCACTGTCGGACTCAGTGAACGCCGTCTTCTTACACCGTGAGTATATACCTTTGCAGCATGCCATTGCTTCATAATTGGTTCTATATAATCTCCTACCACTCCCAAATGTTCTCTTTCCGTATTCTTCTGGAAACAACTGCGCGAAGCATGACTTCAAGAACTAAGCAAGTTTTCGTCCGGGTTACATGCAAGCAAGTGCGCGGACTTATTTGCTGGCTGCGATATGAACAGCATTTGCGCCGAAATTAGAGAAGCCGAGCGTAGCAGGTGTGTGTGCCACCAACGCGCGACAGAACACCGCAGGCAGCCATTTGCGCAATGTTTTTTGACTGCGCAGCGCGCCGCAAACAATCAGTAACCGAATACTACGCGCCCAGCTTTGTACATATATTTGTAACAGCGTCGTTTCTGCGCGCAGGAAGCCATGTTTGCTCAGGTTTTGGATTCTGTTAAAAGTTAAGGGCAGTTTTTTTTTATTTTCAGATGTACAGACGATGCTTTGAAAACTGCCCGTGTGGTCTGTGCAAGCGAATTTTACAGTGGGGCAGACGTTATGTGCTTGATGCCACTTGATGATTAGGCTATAATTTATTAATAATGAACCCATACTTTTATAATGGTTAATATCATATTATGGAATTGAAAGCCGTGAACAGCGAACGTGAGCTCCTTTCCAAAATTTTCTTAATCGACGCCCCACTTTTGAGCACGCGTCTTCAGGTGAGGGCGTTGTCAGGAAGCGGCGACAATAGGAGAGCGGTTTCGCAGACGCGCTTCGAAGGCGGAGGAAAATAACAAAACAAGCAAAAAGGCCCATAAGCCGTGTGTGCACTGCGCCCCTGTCACTGCAAAGTAAACAACGTGCACGGGGGGACACATTGTACAAAAAATTGACAGCCGGTATGAGGCGACCATATCGTCCGAGATATATAGCTCACGAAGCACTCGATCACGGCGTGTACTTTAAATGGGACAGGATGTCAGATCCGCCTGTTCGGCAATTATAGCTCTTTGTGCCTCACGTACTGTATGCATGATGTGCAAGTCATAGCCATCGCACAAAAATTTTGAAACCGAAGCAGCGATCCGCGTATTCTATTTCTATAGGAAATCATTTGGGAGTAGAAAAGAGCAACTTAATAAGATGTACATGGTTCTTTAATGAATATGTATAAATGGACGGTTGAATAGTTGCAGTAATGGAGTGTTGTGCTAATTCTTTACGGCCGTGACTGCAATAAATAGTATTCTTATTGATCTTAGCTTTAAGCTCTGGCAATGACAACCCTATCCAAAGAACCAACAGGTAGTGACAGGTTGTTTACAGCTGTTGATGGAAAGGTAGGCCATCATGCTATTATTGCAAGGATATTTGCTCCTTTTTGTACCTCTGTTTATTACAAGTAAAACTTAATTTTGTTCCCCATTCCTAGGGACTCTGCACCTCTTACAACACTCCCTGTTCAGTCGCTTTCATTCAAGGTACAAAAAGGAGGAAATGCTCATGCACTCATATGATAGCCTGTCTTGCCGTTAACAGCTGCAAATAACACGCCACTGCTGCTCGGTACCATGGATGAGATTTTCAATGGGGTTACCTGAGATTCCTAGCAATTGCTGTAGTATTTATACCAACCACTGCAGTGAAAAAAAAAAAGGAAACACTGCATCACTGTAACTGCTGCATGCAGCTTTAAATTTGCCTAATTGTATTGCCTATTCTTATAGACACAGGACCTCTTGCTATTGACTTTGTTCACTAAGCAACCGTCTTTCATTGCTTCAATTTCTCTCCACCACTTTATTCTTGCTCCGGGGGTGATCATTTGATTTAATTGTTCAAATCATATTGTTTTATCATGTGTGAATGATTTAGCCTACACATACATGCTTTCATTTTTTTTTTAGATGAGCATCGGGAGTGTTTTCTACGCAGAAATGGATCGATTGAGTTGTATCACTGGCGCGAAAACCGACAGTTTGGCACCCCCAGAAGGTCTGTGTCCTGTGGTTAGAAGGGGAATAAAGAAGAAGGTAATCAGTGGAAAAGCCTGCCTAAAAACTTACAAAGGTGACTCAAAAGCGAAATGCTTATCAGTGTGAGTGTCTGATTACTTCTGTTATCCCACTTCACTTGCTAAGTGATGTGACTATGTATGAAGCACCTTAGTATATTTTGTGGTATACTTGCTGAAAATTGTGTAGACAATACATTTTTCCTCGTTCAATTATTTTAAGTGACGCACGAATTGGAATAAAACGAAGTCATCCACGCATCTAATGCCCATAGACATTAGATGCGTGAATGAGCTCAATAATTGTGTTCCTATGGGAACATGTAATACAGTTTGTCGAATATATTAATGTGGTAAAAGTTGACTTTTTTACTGTTAACCGGAGTAATACATATGGTCCATATCACAGCATTATTTGCCTATAGTTTGTAACTGCTCTTTCCTAAATTGTATCCTGCAGAGTATACGTGTGTCATCTCGTACGTCTATTAATCTCGCGAACAATTTGCAATCAAATTCCTTTCGTGATGTTGTTTCAGCTACAAATAACTAATGACAGTTGTGACAACATAGGTGGCTTTAGGTATAACGTGTAGCGCTGAAATCTTTATATATACGATGATATTTTTATTCACCGCATTGCCTAAACCAGTCAGTTTGAAGAGACGAAATGAAAACTAATATGGATGTCTTCGGACAGGAACAGTAATCGGGGTGCCATGACCATTTTGTTTTAATTAAATTTTTCTATGTCGTGGGCTAATCTCTGGATACAAAGGATAGACCCTTAGGCTTGCACGATGCGGCGTAGTTTTCCCGGAAAAAGAAAATGCCTATCGCTTAAGCTGGACAACGCCGTTTTTGTCATTTCAAAAAGTTGCAGGTTTGGAGGCCTGTTGCTTGCGCACTAAAATTTTGTCATCCATTGTTTTTTACTCACCACATCAACGTAACTTTTATTCCTATAAGAAGTATTAAAAACTTGTTTCATTGATGAAGTTGATTTATTAAAAATCGCAAACTTTGCTTCAGGAGCAACGCGCTACAAAAAAGTTAATTTTCAACCTTACATAGCCCCGTCGGGGTGGTGCAGTGGTAAGACGCCCGACTACTGTGCCGGAGTTCCCGGGATCGAATCCCGGCCTCGGCGGCTGCGTTTCGATGGAGGCGAAACGAAGTGGCGTCCGTGTGCTGTGCGATGTCAGCGCACGTTAAAGATCCCCTGGTGGTCGAAATTACTCCGTAGTCCTCCACTACGGCTCCCCTTTCTCTCTATCCACTTTCACTCCCACCTTCATCCCTTCCCTTACGGCGCGGTTCAGGTGTCCACAGAGCAAGTGTGACAGATACTGCGCCTTTCCCTTCCTATGAACCAACCAACCAACCTTACATACTGGCGTGATGCGTTACGTGCACTAAAACATTATGTCTTTATTACGCAAGTTATATTGTAACTTTAAGGCAGGATCTGGAGCTCTGAGCTGCTATGTGTGTTGTCTGTAACGGCAGCAAAATTATTATGCTGGAAAGCGATTTGCTTATGATTGTATTTATCAAACATTACACATTGAAAAATCATCTTCAAAAATATAGTACTGTTAGGTATGGTCAAAGCTGAGAAACGGAATAATATATTGATAAACTAGATTGAATACTACTGCACCTAGCAATAAAAAAGAATGCAGGACAGAGAAAAAGCTCAGCCTTCCTTGCGTTCGGCCATTAAATTGACAGAAATAGCGAATTAATATTATTGTAAGCTATATAATGTATTTGAAGACAAGCAGAAAAAGGGATTATAAGCGCTGACAAGGCTTTAAATTATACTTAAGGTAAAATGTAACTAAATTCAGCAAATACTAAATTAAGTTTTGATGCCTGCTCCATCAGGGGGAGTCATATAAGCAAATCTATAGAATAAAAACAGGCCTTTTTATATTTCTAATGTTATGTTTCGCAGAATTCAATATATTTACTGGCTCATATTAACAAATTGCTTTGCATTGTTTAAAAAGATTTCGATAAAAATCGATGTTGCGGCCGTTTTTACAATTCTAATCAGTTTTCCTCATTTTACTATTTTGTACTTTTGGCCAATTTCAATATAATATGCAGAAATAAACACAAATTTAGTGCTTCAAATTTTTCCGGAAATAAAGAATGGAACCTAGATAATGCAGATAAATAATTTCAATGCAAAGATATTATTGGATCTTGCAAGAATGCAGGCTGAATTTGGCCATTATCAGGACAAGCACTTGGTTTAATCTTTAATGTATTATTTTTAAATAATATAACGCAACACTTTTTAGTCCGCGATATATTTGAGGTACTGAAGATTCTTGAGAGGGATTGGAATGAAATCGAAGATGATCTTTTTTTTTTTTTTAATTGCAGCAAATTTGCCCTTTACTGCTGTTTTCGAATTTAGGGCAATTTTGATGCGTTGTGGAGAACACACCTAGCGGTCTGGAGCTCCAAATATTGCCGGAATCAAGAACATGCGTTAGGAAGTGAAAATATATTTAGTGCAACAAACCTAATGCATCACATTCCAGTATATAAGGTTAAAAACGGATATTCTTGCAGCGTATCGCTCCTGAAGCAAAGTTCGCGATTTTTTAAATAGCTCAACTGCAAAAACAAAACGGGTTCCTAATACTGTTTGTAAATGTAAAACCTGCATAAATTTAGTGAATAAAAATAGTAGATGACAAAATCATGGTTTTCAAACTTGCAACACTTTGAAATGGCAAAAACAGCGTTTTCTACCTTTAAAGATATACCCTACAATTGTTTTTGTTTTCGAGGAAACTACGCCGTATCTTGCAAAACAAAGGTTAATTCCTTTGTGTCTAGATATTTGCCCACCACATATAAAAATTTCTTTGGAAACGAAAGATGGTCATGGGACCTCGATTATGTTCTTTGAGAAAGCCACTATCAAGAACTTATTTTTAAAATTACATATTTAGAACGGTTGTGCCATCTAAGAAAATTTGAAAGCTAGGCACACCTTCTGTGTCACCAGCACTTACTTTCTGGTAGAGCTGCACTTGCGAAGCTGAATTAATACTTGAGTACTTTATTTTAGCCACAAATATTGCACTGCTACGTGTCAACTTTAAAGAAAGACCGCAGTGACGCGATTCTCGTAGTATTTGTAAGTGAAATCTGTAAAGATTACAAATATACCCATATATATGATCTCATGCAGGTTTTGTTCAAGCTACATTACACCTGCTGTGCCCGACAGCTTGAGCCAAGGGTTAGAAATAAACCATTAGAAACAGGCGATGGAAACCGGTGGTGCATTGCTGGCAGCCACTTAGGACAGCGCAGTAAATTTTTATTTTGTACATAGGGAAGTGGAGGTTATTCGCTCCAAATAGTAAATATTCACTTTAGACAATAAATAGGACTTACAGAGTCGGTGAGCACGTTCGGAAACCTCTGTTTCAATATTTGCGGTTAGAAACCTCATGTGTACCTTTTTGTTCTATCTGCAGAAAAATTCCGGGTTATGTAGATACCGAAACCGTTACCAGCCCATTCGCGCACCTCAATTGTGCTGCTTACAACATGACTTTGAGCGGACAAAACAACCTGCCGCTATTATGGCTGGCCCCATGCATGAGTAAGGGTGATATGCTGGCGATGGTTCCTTTGCGTCGGCCCTTTGGCGCACATGTAGGCGCGAGTTACAGTGAGCGTGCCGAACTTTGCAATGCGGATAATTACTACAAAGCGGTAAGGATATAAATGATTGGAACTATATTTTTCAGCTGTAAAGTACAAATACAGTCTTGTTGACGGTAGCGCTGGCGCGAACAAAGAAACCATAGGCAACTTATAGGTCTAATGCTACACAGGGCTGTCGAGCCAAGCCAAGGCCGCAATTGTATTGTCCAGCAATCTGATTTTTGTATTTTCGGGGTTTCCTATTGTATCTGGGGAACAAAATGCAGACGTGAGGGTTCTTTATCGCAAATAATGAAACGTGGTTTGTGCCGGTGCGCTTCAAAGTAGCAACGCCATTTATTGTGTAAGTCATGAATCAGTAATTTAGGTAAATAATGTAAAATAAGGATTCCAAACAAAACCTTCTCTGTGGCGCTCAAGGTAGCTTCCAGCAATATGTATCTGGTTTCCTTCCCTTGCCTCGGAAATGTATTTTTTATCCCTTGGATCAAATTTGCTTGGACAAGCAGTATAGGTGTAAAAATGGTGCACCTCATATTTCAAATGACTTCAGATATCATCCGATGGCATCACCACTGATCCCACTGATGGTACTTATAATTGTTTGAGTGATAGCCTTTTATCACTTTAACGGGCTAGAAAATTCATATAAATACGGAATGAAGGCTGATATTTTTTTTTTCGTATATTTTCTAGGATGCCTGAGGAGAGGCAGCGTTCACCAGAGGGACGTCCTCTCGAGAAAGACCGCGGCAGCACTCAAGCGATGGCTCGTAACAGTGAAGTAATGGGACGGCGGGCACAACGAACAGGGAAACGTGACATCTTTAACTCAGTCTTGCAGGGTTAGAGACCCAGTACCGGTGCAGCAGGAGTGTGCCCCCGGCCTAGTCGGGTCGTGAAGCGCTGGCAAGCGCCAGCGGAAGACGCTATGCAGACCTTGAGATAGCGCCCCAAGACGCTGGAGCACAATAGCGAATTAGAGTTAGAGTTAGCGGTAGCAGCACATTGACGAGCGAGGCAGTCCGGAGGCTGAGACACGTGCGGCGAGAGCGGGCGCACGCGAACCCGCCGGAGTGGCTGGCACACCCGCTCCCGCCGAGGTCTGAAAGGCGAGTGAGCGAATTAGTCCTCAGGGGCGCACGAAAGCGATAACATTTATGGGCTCCTCTGAAAGGGTCCACAGGCCAATAATTTATTAATATTGTTGCGCCATTGATGCACCCACTGAAGTGCTTAGGCCGTCCCTCTTTCGCTACCCCTGTTCCGGGCGATTCCCCACCCCCGACCTCCAAATTCCGAGCGTGATTTGATGGCTATTCCCTACACATCCAGAGATTGAGGGTACTATTTTCTTTCAATAAAATGGCTGCAACGCTTACGTCGCCTCCCCCATCACTGCTCAAGAGAGCCGATATTTGTCGAATATATTCTGAACTAGGCAACGAGCGATGGTCGCTCTGCAAATCAGCGAGCGAAGCTGCCGATCAAATGACGCCGGTAAGGTTTGGTGTGCCATATTTTTAAATTTCCTTGGTTTTGATCTTGCTTGCAGATTTAGTTAGCATTGCATCACTGTCACTCTAATTTCCTAATAACATTTATATAACAATGAACAATAATTTCTGAGGTATCATTACTGAGTGCGCTGTAGAATTAGGCGGTAGGATAGTTGCAGAGAATACCTGTGAGCTGTCCAAGGAGACGAATAATTTGATTAAGAAACGCAAAGTATGAACGTTTCCAATCCACCAGACCAGACAGAGTCGGCAGAGATATCAAAGCTAATCAATAAGCGCAAAGTGGCCGTTATAAGGAAGTATAACATGGAGCATGCTGTAAAGAACGGGAGAAGACTAAAAGCGATGAAGAAGAAATTGGGCGTAGGCAAAAATCAGATGTATACGCTAAGTGTTATTCTACTAGTTATTTCCCTTCCATGGTTCAGATCTGAGGTTACTATCTATCCTAAATAGATATATTCGCCTACTACTTCCCGCTGCTGCATGCTATTTGGTATTGCGTTTGACGCGCTTAACGTGTTACCTTGAGCTACACAAGTGGTCGCGTGACCATTTTTTTAGTTGAGATTACACGTTCGTTCAATCCATGAACCATTGTTGCGACAAAGCTAGAAACTTACGCGGCAAAGCGCAATCATAAGGCAACACTGCAAAAAAAGCATGCGAAATGAGAGGCAGTGGCGTACGCTGAGCGTACGTCACTGCCATGTTTGCACTTGATGATGGCGCATGCACTTTGGGGCGAACGAGTGAAATTTTCTATTTCGGCACATCCGAGTGATGAGCCAAGCGACACATGCCCATTTGCGATGCGCGCTGCCGTCGCGCTTGCGTAATGCGTGTAGCTCAGCCTTAAGAATGGTTGCTTGCAAGCTTTTACATTAGTTCCTAACCTTTTTGCGACTAACAAGGTCGCAGCTGCTGAAATATAATCCACTCTCGCATTATTCCTTTATACAAATTAATACTTCGAAAATGCTGCTTTTCGCGATCCAGCTTTCGCTGCCGCTCCACGTCACCTACCCTGGGAAGCCGCCGAGCGCCGCCCGCGATGTACTCGGAGGCGGGGAGTTTTCAAACTAAAGCTGGTTCTAGTAACGTTGCGGTAGAATGGCGTCTCTGGTCTTGTGTTTGCCGTCGATGTACATGGAGATCATGTTTGCGATAATTTTATTCAGACGCTCTGTAATACCGTTTGTGGGTGGTAGGCGGTCGTTCTCCGGTGGCTTGTTTGGTTGTGCTTCAAGATAGCTTGAATGTGCCCCACCGTAAATACTACACCCACCTCCGTAAGGAGCACTGCTGGGGCGCCGTGTCGCAGTAGAATGCGCTCGACAAAATCTTGGCGACTTCTCCTGCGGTACCATTAGGCAGTGCTTTTGATTCGGCGTAGCGGGTAAGATAGTCGGTGGTTTTTGATGACCCAATTGTTACCCGTTGATGCACTCGGGAAGGGGCCGAGGCGATACATTCTAATTTACTGCAACGACTTGGGGTTCATTACCGCAGCAGGGCTGATTGGAATCGTCTTGCGCGCTCTCACTCATGGCACGACTTCACGTATTGTGCAACGTCGAGAGGCAGCCGCTGCCAGAAGTACCTCACTCGCACCCGATGCAACGTGCGTGTCACCCTTAGATGTCCTGCTGCAGGCTCATCGTGAAAGTCTGCAAAATTTCCTTTCGTACTTCTCTACGCACGACAAGGAGGTATGTGGTCCAGTTGGGTGCGAAGTTCTTCACAGGAATGTCGTTGTTCAACGCGAAGGGCGACAGCAACGTCTGAATAGAGAAGGAGGAAAAGCATCGTTCCTTCAAGGTACTCCACTAGGTATTTCAACTCAGGGTCCCAGCGCTGCTGCTGTACACAATTGCTGGTGCCTACTGGTCCCAAAAAGGCGTTGTCGTCGTCTTCATCCTTTGACGGCGCGTCAGCAGGGGCCCTGAACAAGCAGTCCATCAAAATGCTTGCGGCCAGACTTGTAGACCATCGGCAAAATCGAATTCTCGGAGGAGTAAGCTGCACCTTTAAAGGTGGCCGGAGGGGTGTTTCAAACTGGCGATCCAGCAGAATGCGTGGTGATCACTTACTGCATTGAAAGGTCGACCGTATAGGTATGGACTGACATTCGACGATTTCGAGGCATTCCTTCTCAGTCGTCGAGTAATTGGTCCAGTCTTTTGAAAGCAACCTGAAGGCGTAAGCGATAAAATGTTTTACTCCAGAATTTCTCTGAACGAGGACAGTGCCTATACCCACGCTGCTTGCGTCGGTATGAATTTCAGTGTCAACGTTTTCAACGAAATGACCAAGGACAGGTAGTGACTTTAAGCGGCGTTTGAATTCCTTGTGGGGCTTTCCACTCGAAGGGCGCTCTGATTTGCAAGAAGCATAAAAGGTTCGCAGAGGCGCGAAAAGTTAATGACGAAAAGTCGGTAATAAGCGCATAATCCAAAGAATCGGCGCACAGCTTCAATGTCCTCTGGCTGTGCAAACTGCGCGATCATAGCTGTTTTGTTTAAGTCTGGACGAACACAGTTCTTGATTGCGACGTGTCCCAGAAAGAGCAGCTTCGCATACCCGAAGTCGCACTTCTCTGCTTTGAGCATTAGCTCAGACGACTTGATTGCGTCAAGCATTGTCGAAGCCTTTGCACCTAGTTTTAAAGGGCGAAGAAAAGAGCATGACATCGTCTAAATACACCTGACATATCTGACACTTCAAGCCAGCCAGGACAGTGTCCATTACTCGTTGGAGCGTGGCTGGTGCAGAGCATAGGCAGAATGGCATTACCTTGAATTCGAAGAGACCGTCAGGTGTTATGACCGCCGTCTTCTCAGGGTGCCTGCCGTCGACCTCAATTTACCATTACCCGATCTTGAAATCCATGGACGTGAAATGATTAGCTTTGCAGAGATGGTCTAGCTTGTCGTCAAGGCGGGGGAGCGGGGAGACATCCTTCATTTTAATGTTGTTCAACCGGCGGCAGTCGACAAAGAAGCAAATGTGCCGTCTTCTGGACCAAAATGACTGGTGCCACCCAGACTCTCTTCAATGGCCGAATCATATCACGAAGATTTTTCTCAACTCGATCGCGTATGACCTGGCATTATCGCGCCGATATACGGTACTGGCTTTGAAGTACCGGTCAGTCGTGCTTCCGCGATGATGCGGTGCTTTGCCAACGGAGTTTGCCGCACCGTCGATGCTGAAGAAAAGCACTCACTGTAGCTTTCAAGAAGAGTGCGAATCCAGTCCTGTCTTTCCCGGGGTAGTGATGCGTTGATGTCGAACATAAGCTCCTTGGCTCGGTTGGATTTACTGTCTTAAGTATGGCTGGGGAGGGCGAAGACATCTCGAGTGTCCACTAGCTCGTCAAGGAAAGCGACCGCCGTGCCCTTGCTCAGATGCCTGTATTCGTCTGTGAAATTTCTCCTCAGCACCTGAGTGTGTTCTCTCAGGAAGTGAATAATGGCTCTTGCGGTGCCGAGACATTGTTCCAAGTGCAACTGGGTGTTTCCTTTGACGATGACTTCGCTGGTTTCAATGTGTGGAATCCATGCAGATTACGACGCTTGATCGTGTCGGCACGGTCATTTGTTCGCAGAGCACATGAGAGGGACTTGTTGCGTCGATGTCGTCATAGAGGGATATTTTTGTCCGTCGAGAGCTTGTGGAGCTTAGATCGGAGGCCGATTATCGCGAGAATTTCATTCTGAAAATCCATGCCCGGAATCAGGTCACGAGAGTACTGCAGGACCACAAATCTGGTAGGATAAGCTTGTCCATTCACTGTCACTCGTGCGATGCATCGCCCGGACAGCGTAATGAGGTTTCACGAGCGGTGCGGATTAGCGGGCCATCCCAAGTAGTCGTCACTTTCTTGACATCGGCGGCGAATGCTCCACTGATTACAGAATAGTCGGCTTCAGTGCCAGTTAAGGCGGTAACTGTACGATCGTGGACAGCTACTTGAAGGTAACTTGTTCATGTCCTCGTATTCCATCTACGGCTCGAAGCTCAATCTCAGCTTCGCCTTGGGACGAAGTCGTGGTTGGGGCAAAGCTTAGTGATGATGCAGTTCGGAGCTGCCACTTCGATGTCTGGATGCCTGATCGTCTTGGACTTCTTGGTAAGGAGCGTCGGCGTAAAAGCGGCGTCCGTCGTCGTCACTCGTCGATGGCGGCATGGAATCTCGGGTTTTCGCTGTTGAGCAACATTACCTCCAAAAGGTGCTGCCGTTAGCTTGCACTGCAGGGGCTAGGGGACCTTTCGTGAATGTAACCGCGGCCCGGCGATGCAACTAAGGCATTGTACGGCTAAGGAGAGCATGACAGACGTCTTGGCTACGCGTTATCTTCCCCCGGAGAATGTCGTCTATTTCCTCTGGTAGGTCGCCAGGACAGTGTCGTGGGGCGCCGATGGCGAAGCCACGGAGATCGATACGCCTGTACAGACAGTGACGGAGGATGTGTCCAGCCTTACCACACAGGAAGCATAGCGTTTGGTTGTTGAACGTGCTCCAGGCGTCGCATTTGCTGAACCGGAAAATGGTTCATAGACGTGGCGGGTAGGTACCAAGCGGCAGATGTTCGGGTGAAGCTTGTTTGCGTCCAGGCTGTTTTGTGGGTCATGTCCGGGTGCACGACGGCGTGCGGAAGAGACGCAGTTCAAAGCTGCGGGTTACTGCATCGTTTCCGTAAAGGTAGGATTATCAAAGGCTTCTGCATTTCTTCGCGGACGATGTCAGCAGTGTCGCTACTTGATGATGTTCGAATAATGGAAGCAGCCGGCGCCGCACTACCCGAATGCCCTCACGGGTAAAGTCTCATAGGCTATCTGCACTT
The DNA here is from genome assembly GCF_055883805.1 of Amblyomma maculatum. Taxonomy (NCBI): domain Eukaryota; kingdom Metazoa; phylum Arthropoda; class Arachnida; order Ixodida; family Ixodidae; genus Amblyomma; species Amblyomma maculatum. Next base: position 45,652 of record NW_028146755.1, on the reverse strand, counting down.
GTAGGTGAACCGTCTTAGGGGTTTCTATAAACCGCTTTTAGCGGTCTATAGAGTGGAACATAAATCCGAAGTTCGGCATGTGTCGCAGTTGAGCCGCCACGTTCACCAGATTGAACGGAATGGGGTACAGAATTGCTCCTTGGATCATGCATCTCGCGTTACTTATTTATTTAGGAATACTGTCAATCCCGGGCGGGATCGTCACATTTTCGGTTCTCACCACAGGGTGAAGGCGCAGTTTCCGGAGGAAACCTGAAAACTTCCGTTCACATGGACGACCGCGCAAAGTTCACAATCTGTGTGAGCCCTGCATCCTCTACAGCAACAAGGATTGCCTGGTGCGTAATGGTCAACTGCTTTCGAAAAGTTCACTACAATATACCGGGAGTCTTCAGACGGGCTCGTCGACCGCCACCAACGAGCCTGCAAAGCTGGAGGAGGCTATCTTGCATGAACAGGCCAAGCCAGAAGCTATTCATTGAATACCCGAAGTAGTCGCGGTACTCTTCATCCGGGTGGTAGACTAGCCAGTTCAGCACCATGCGCTTACAATGGACCTAACCTGTGTCGAAGTCAGTAAAATCGGCCTGTGTTTGGCGGTAGTTAATGTTTTTTCACTGCTTTGGAAATCGGGCAGGTGACAGAAAGTTTCCACTCTGCAGGGCGCTCGCCAGTTTCGTTAAACTACATTCAGCTGTTCAATGTGTGAACGTTTTTCTGGTTCGTCACGTTTGTTGGTCATTCGGTCAGAGTTAGCACCTTAAGCGCGAACGGATAGTTTTGCCGGCAGTCGTTGTTTAGTGTTTAGGCGTCCTACAAGGGGGGGGGGTTGCATGGTCGGTAAAGGGAAAAAAGCGTTTGCAGCATCCTCCTCGAACTCTTCAGCGGTGAGGTCAGCGATGCGCTTGATGTTACGCGCAATGTTGGTTTTTTGCGCTTGGCGGAGATTGCCTGATGTCTTCCAGTGTCTTCGGCTCCCGGTTCATTCGTCGACTGATGTACGTCCAAGAATGACCCGGACTCGTCCTTTGAACGTCTCCTTCTGGACTGCTATATTGGGTAAGCGAATAACAGCGGTGCCGCAGCGCATTGCCGAGAAAAATTTCACTATAAGAAATTTCACAAAGAATTATATTTAAGAGCAATCTGATTGATGTTTGATTTTATAGGAAGGGAAAGGCGCGGTAACTGTCTCACTTGCTTTCTGTGGACACCTCAACCGCGCCGTAAGGGAAGGGAGTGAGGTGGGACTGAAAGTGGAAAGAGAAAAAGAGGAGCCGTAGTGGAGGGCTGTCATGATTACGGTGTGATCAACTCGGTCTAATGCTTTAGATAAATCCAAAGCCAGGACGGCCTTTGTATGGCCCGGGATAGCCGGGTCAAAAATGTCGGTGGTGCGCTGCAACATGCATCCTGCGCGGACAAACGGGGGCGGAAGCCAAACATGCTGTGGGGGTAGAGGTCATTGTCCGTCATGTGCTGAGTGAGTCTCGCCAGCACGACGCGTTCGACAAGTTTTCCCTGACAGGAAGTGAGGGGGAAGGGTCGGAGGGTTGCTAGTGTGAGGGGTTTATTTGGTTTGGGAATAAATGTAACTTTGGCATGACACCAAGACTGGGGGAGGGTGCCTTCCGCCCAGCATTTGTTAAAGTAGTCCGCAATCTGGGTGATCGGTTGATCATCCAGGTTGCGAAGCATGGAGTTGGAGATTTTGTCAACACCAGAAGCGGAAGAGGTGCGAAGAGTCAGGAGGGCCGTTCGGACCTCGGCTTCCGTAATCTCAACATCGAGAGTAGAATTTGGTTGGCCTGTATAGGGAGGAAGGGGGTCGGATGTGCCGGCTGATGTATGTGTTTGTTTTAGATTGTCCAAAAGGACGTCCGAAGTCCGTGTTGTGTATGAGCCGAGTGACGTGACATTGCGTAGCTGTTTTGGATTGTGTAGAGTCGGTGAGGTGTCGAAGGAGTTGCCAGGCTCGCTTGGTGGACAGATTGCCGGCCATGCTGTCACAAACCTGTCCCTAGTTGGACCGACAGAGCTCCTTTGCATGTTGGGTGATCTGGGACTGCAGTGCGGCCAGTCTCTTTTGCAGCTTGCGGTTAAGTTTGTTCTTTTTCCAGCGCTCTAGGAGGCTGTGATAAGCCTCCAAGAGGTGGGCGAGTCTAGAGTCAAATGTAGGAGTGTCCTGTGTTGTTTCGATGTGTTGGGCGTGTGTGGAGACATCGGTCATGAGTGAGCTCACCCATTGGTGGATGTCTATTATGGTTTAATCTAGGTAGTCAATTCGCATTTTGCGGATGGCATCCGAGTTTGTTAGCTTCTGTGTAAAGAATTTCTTACGAGGTTGTGTAAATGGTACCGCGAGAAAGATAATGTAGTGGTCGCTGCCTAGTGGATGGTGTGTCCTGTTCCAGGTGATGTCCACGAGGTGGCGGCTGAGCGTCAGATCTGCACTGGTATCCATGCAGACGCTCTGCCGATTCGCGTGGGAGTGAAAAGTATTGTGCACAGTGAGACGGAGCCCACGTACCAAGGAGCAGAGGCGTTGCCCTCGGCTCGAGTTGGCCCGATAGCCCCAATTTGTGCACAATTGAAGTCCCCACCAATGATCAATGGATGCTTCCCTGCGAGTCGTTGGAGATCTTGCAGGAGCGTTTCCAGTGAGGACATTGGGTGTGAGGGGGGATGGTATATGTTGGCTATAAAAATAGATGGCATAGTGTGTGTGTGGTGTATAATCACGGTGATGACGCAATGCACGTCCGTTGTTATGTCATGGGTTTGAAATGTGAGCGAGCGGTGTAAGAGGGTAAATGCTCGAGGGGTAAGGGTAGTGTCGGAGTAAACTGAAACATGACTAGGGAGCGTGGCGGGTGTATTGGTGTCCTGGAGGAGGAGGATTTGGGGTGTGGGGGTGAAGGTGGGGAGGAGAAACTGAAGGAAAGCGCTCTTGCCCCGGAAGCTGCGACAGTTCCGTTGCAGGAGAGGTAACATGTTGCCATTAAAGGTCTGCCCCGCCATATTGGAGCGTGGGGGATTCAGGATCGGGGGTTGGGGAGGTACTAAGCTCATTTCCAGCATCTGGAGCATTCGGGTGAATAATTCTTCCATCTGCTGTTCAAATCGATGGGTGAGCTAATTTATGATGGAGCTGAATTTTGCCTCGAAGCGCGCCTCCATCTCTCGTAATTTTTCGTTTAGTTTCTCTTCTAGGTTCCTGTGATTGTCATGGGTGATCTGAGGAGATTCTGTTGTGTATTTCTTTTTGGTGGGTGGGGGGTTGGGTTGAGAGGTTGGTTAGCTAGGGACGGCTGATGAGAGAGCTTCTGTGGGATGGGATGAGTGAAGAGTGGTAGGAGAGTGTGGGGGAAGGGGTTGAGGGGATGAGGCAGTTTGTGTTGGAAGGGGTGGGGGAGCAGTGGTATGAGAGTGAGGGGGGAAGGGTTGAGGGGATGAGGCAGTTTGTGTGGGAAGGGGTGGGGGAGCAGCGGCTTGAGAAGGTGCCGGGATCAGGGATGAGAGGCATCTTACCTCCATACTTAGGGCCCGTCGCTTCTCGTCTCCGGGATCCGCATGGGATTCGCTGGGTTTCTTGCATCAACTCGGTCGGCCCATGAGAGTTTGTGGGACGCAGTAGATGGCTTTGAAGGCTTTGAAGTGTCCGTTCTCAGGTGTGATCGTGATCTTGAGGTACTGGAGCGATCTCTGGCATGGATTTTCTCTCGTTGCTGTGGAGTGTCCTTGGGGGATGTGATGGCCGGTTGTCCAGCTTGGGTGACACGGCGACCACGAGCCTTGCACCCATCAGTACCCGTCATGTGGGGTCCCTCACAGAGGATGCATACTGGCATGCACTGATGCCTGTTTTCTCGGGTGTGTGGAGTGCCGCATCAGGGGCAGTTGCCCCTGTGGGGCAGTGCGCAGACGTCTGTTCGATGCCCTGGCTGTCTACAGTTAGTGCACACGTCCATATGGCCTCGGTATGGGGTGCACAGGTGCAAACCTCCTCCATATTTATTTTTTTTTGCGGACTGGCCTTTGCCGAAAGGTGATAAGAATGGAGGTTGTGTTGCCCATTCTTCTAGCATCCACTATAGGGACCTGCGGGTATCCTGTGACCAACTCATCCAGAAGCTCAGTAGGGGTTTTTTTCCAGAATGCATTGCTAATTACCCCACGTACTGACATATCGGGGGGAGCAATGTATACCGCTACTGCATAGCTAGCGGCTTGGAATTCAAGATTTATTATGGTGACCATAGCTATGGCATCTCCTTGAATGGGCGTGCTCGCCGTGCAGGTATTGTTAGTAGGGTGAATGCGTATTTGCACCTTCTCTGGCGCCTGGAGCTCTGCTGCTGCGAGGAGAAGGGCGAACCCTAGTTGGCGGGGGGGCAGGGTGGTGAGTTGGAGGCCTCCTCTGGAGCGGAAAACCACCTTGAAGTCAATAGGCGGGAGTGAAGGCTGCTGTCGCGACCTTTGGGCCATTAGGCGTGCAGCACGCAGCTTTTCTGGTGTTGGAATCTGGGACGCCGCGGGTGGCAATCCGGCTGTCGAGCCAGCGCTCACGGCGGCGTTCGAGCCAGCCGTCGCACCAGCGTTCATGGTGAGAGCTTCTCTTGACGGCGCTGTCTGGCAGGCAACCCGTCTGGCCGGGACACTCAAAATATGTGTCCAGTCCCAGGGGTCGTAGTTCCACTGATCCAGGGTTTCACCTGGCACATGCACCTTCATGTTTGCGGCTCCAGGTACAGGCGACGATCACAGATCAGAGACGGCGGCAGTCGCCGGGTGCAGGCGGCAGCAGGCCCTTCTTCACAGCCACGCCAGCGCGAGGTTCGCCAGACGCAGACGATTTTCCAGGAAACTGTCGCGCGCGCTGCGCAGGGGCTCGGTGGCGAACGCCGGGTGCTAGGCTTAGTGCGTCGGTGGCGTGGCAGAGTACAAACGTTGTCCAGAAAGTTCAGAGATGGATGGAATCGAACACCGAAGGTGACCAACGGATCTTCTCATCTTCACGGATTCATTGGTGGAGACTCGGTTGGAAAGGTTGTGGAGAACCGATAGAACAGGTCAGAAGTCCTGGAGCCCATGTAAAGCACGTCCGTTCAGCTCCGCGTCTGGAACTCCTCTCCTGAAAGGAGGAAGGTGGGAGTTCAATTGTTAGCCTCTTGTAGGAATTCGTTTCAGTGCTACATATAATTATAATTGGTTTACACGAAAGGAAAGGCGCAGTATCTTTCACACACTCCGGCAAGTGTGAGTTTGGACGTACACTATCGCTCCTGTCGGGTGGCGTTCCTTGGCGCACGTCCAAGTGTGTCATTGCAGATGGCAGGAACACATCCCGCCTCAGCCAATCAGAACGCCGCAAAAGCGGGACACACTTTGTCCACGACAGCATGAGCCATTAAAGGCTTTCGCCTTAAAAATATCTTCGATATCTGATAGAATTCAACTATTATTGCGAAGGCACTACTACGAGCACTCTTCTGCCATCGGTGGAGGTAGTTCCTTCGCTTCGTGACGTCCCGACGAGAGGAGAGCAGGGGCCCCAACTCGTCTCTTCGGCCGTAGTCGCTCCTTCGCTCGGCGCGGCGGCTACCACGTGACGGCCTGCTCGGCCCGCCGCGTGAGGGCACTCGCTAGGAGAGAATAAACGGAGCGCCGCAGGCGCGCTCCGCAGGCACGTTCCGCAGTTGTACAAGGCGTCGCTGGGAGCGACGTGCTGCGCGCAAACGCCGGCGCCGTGCCGAGGAGAGAGACGAAGAAAGGCAAGAGCGATTGGCTAAGCAACGCGCCTATGCCGCAGAATGGCGAGCCCGGCGGCGCTCTACAAGTTAAGTGAGCGAGAGTAGTGTCATGGACTCCTGAATGCCGAAAAATCGTCTATGAGTACTGGAGAGCGATATAATTACCACAGAAGAAAGCGCCGTGTATAAGAGCGCGTTCATTGGAATAAACAAACAGTAGAAACCATGTTGTGTCCAGAGTAAATCCTTTATTTGCACAAAAATTGAAGCCATACCCAGTCGGAAAAAACTGCAAAAATTTTTCTAATGTTACGACAGAATTTCTGTGCGGTTTTTGACGGCAAACCTGTTGTGACAACAGAACATTTTGTAGTAACATTAGAAATTTCAGTCGTTACAACAGGAAAGTGCTACATAACTACAAACAACAGAAATATAGTAATTAAAAATTATGGATTTACAGAAACATTTGATGGTTACGACAGAACTTCAGGATATTTTGCCGTATTTTTGACACGGTTCTGTAGTTTTTTCGACTGGGCATGCCAAACCACCAGCAGAGCCAAGCGCAGCCAGGGAGATATTGCTTTCGCAATCACTCAGGCTTAACCAGAGCTAAGCCACAGCTAATTTTTTATAGTGAAGACCTGATTATGACCAAGGTTTATTGAGTTTGTGTCTCAGTTCGTTTCGTTTAGCGCCTGTATATTTTCAACACAATCTGAGAACTTATCAAAGACAAAAAACTTCCTCTCTGCAATTTGCTTACTTAAATTGTGCTTTAGGAACTGAAAGCATAAAAAGTGTTGTATTGAGTTACTGGTCAGAAAACTGAATTTAAAGCACAGCTTTTCACGAGGACAACCAACCAGACTTCCATGTGGAACTGTATTCTTGATGACCGTACCTAATCTTCCATTTTCAATAATAATTCACTCTGCGAAAACAAATACATTTCAATCCTATTTCAATTTACAAGACTTCGCTATATTGTTAAAATTTGGAATGTATTTACGAACTAATGTTACCCTGATCAAGACAGATATTGTACCCTCGTATCTCGGAGCATCGAGGCATTATATAAGTTTGGTTTGCAGTTTGTGGGATTTAACGTCCCAAAGCAACTCAGGCTATGAGAGACGCCGTAGTGGAGGACTCCAGAAATTTCGACCATCTGGGGTTCTTTAACGTGCACTGACATCGCACAGCACACGGGCGCCTTGCTTTTCACCTCCATCGAAAAGCTGCCACCGAGGCCGGGATTCGATCCCGCGTCCTCTGGAACAGTAGTCGAGCGCCGCAATTACTTCGCCACCCCGGCGGGGCTTATATACAGTAATTCTCTGTAAACCGCACAAACCAGCGCACTGGTTATAACCTAGCTACGACTTTCTGCAACAGTTATTCCACCAACGTCTGCCAAAAAAGAATTCTATTTTGTTTGTAAGCAATTAATTGACGGGTTGCTTTTATAAGCGAAAGTGTGTGAGCGGGGTTTACATGTTCGGTATAGAAATGTAACTGCCAGTGCATGAAGAAAAAAATTAGCTGTGGCTTAGCTCTGCCTAGGCCTGATTGATTGCGAAAGCAATACCTCCCTGGCTGCGCTTGGCTCTGCTGGCGGTTTGGCATGGCTTCGCTGTTTGTGGAACTGAATGATTTACTCTGGACAAAACATGGTTTATACTGTTTGCTTATTCCAATAAACACACTTTGGTGGTCCGTAAAATAGCGACTCTTGGTCTGAACACTGGTTGAGCCATAATGTCGCCGCTTCGGTTCAGCACAACGTTCTGCTTCTTCTTTGCATACGTCTTTCTTTTAGCAAGCCGTTCTTCTCTCTGGTCCGGTGGCTCTTCTACACGGCGCTTTCTTCTGTGGGAATTATATCGCTCTGCACTACTCATAGAAGATTCTTCGGCATTCAGAGAGTCCATGAAACTACTCTCACTCACTGAACTTGTAGAACGCCGCCATTCTGCGGGATAGGCTCATTGCTTAGCCAACCGGTCTTGCCTTTCTTCATCTGTCTCCTCAGCACGCCGCCGGCGTTTGCGCGCAGCACGTCGCTTCAGCGACGCCTTGTACAACTCCTCAGACATAAGTGATGGTGGTAGAACCATTTTATTGCCATTGAACAAACAGTAGGGGTGAAACCCCCTGCATGGCACTTGGGGGTCCATTACTATGTGGGAGACACCCTTATAAATCCAAAGAAAGTGCATGAAGAGCAATCCTCCTCAAACAACTGGAGATAATCCTCCGTTGTTCTTGACTTGAAGGGCTCTTCATAAGAGACGGCTCCAGTAGGACTCTGCGACGTTCGGTGATGGGGGATGAGGAAAGGTGGGGCATGTAAGAAGGATGTGTATCAAGTGACCTGGTTTGCCGCAGAGTCTGCATGATGAGAAAAACTGGTATGGGTATCGGGCATTTAGAAGTGTAGGGTATGGAGCCGTCTGAGTCTGCAAGCAAGCTTCGCCAGTGTACGGCCTGCGCTATGGTGAGAGAGAGGCCTGGGGGTGTGTATTCCCTTCGTTTGTCCCGCTAGTACAAGAGAATATCACGGAAAGAGAGAAGGAGCTCCCCGGCCTGTAGAGAGGGCTCAGTTTCACTAGCCCGGAATGTAAGACCTCGGGCTAGGGAATTAACCTCTTCGTTGCCAGGGAGGCCGGCATGCGCTGGCGTCCAAATGAGGCTTATGGTGTGCCGGGGCTGCCAGAAGCGTAATATGCGAGCAGCGGTGAGGGATATATAGCCGTTGGCATAATTTAGAATATCAGATTTGGAGTCAGAGATAATTTTTGTGGCAGATGTAAAGATGAGAGCAAGCGCGATGGCTGCCTCCTCTGCCTCTGTGGTAGAATTGGTGATTATAGAGCTGGAAGTAAGCAGCTTTGCTTGGTTGTCGGCTACAGCCAGGACCATACGGTAGCCTGAGGTATATTCTGCTGCGTCCACGTAGACCACTTCTTAATCCTCACTATATTGTCTGTGAAGGGCATGAGCCCTAGCTATTCTGCGGCCCTGGTCTCGCTCAGGGTGCATGTTTTTAGGGATTGGAGGTATGAGGAGATTAGAGCGGAGGTTAGGACAAAGGAATACACCGTCAATGGGGTGTGTAACTGGGCTTAGGTTTAAGTGGAATAATTAAGTGCTGCCAGCCGCCGAGTTGGATAGGTGGGCTATTTGTGCCAATAATTTAGCCTCTCCAAGTTCCTTGAAAGTGTTGTTTACACCGAGTTTAAGGAGTCGGGCATTAGATGTGCTCGGGGGAAGTCGTAGAGTCGTTTTCGTGCAACTTCGTATGAGCACGTTCACCCGGTCTCTCTTTGTTTGAGGGGGAGGTATGGAAGGACATATGTGGCGCGGCTTATAATGTAAGCCTGGATGGGGCGAAGCGTGTTTCGCCCCCGTAAGCCAGCCCGACGGTTGGCTATGCGGCGAATCAATCGGGTGGTCTGTTGACTTTGGGTATGGAGAGTCTCTATGACTTCTCCGTGCGCACCATGATAGTGAAGAACTAGACCCAGCACACGGAATGTGGATACTAGTGGGATCAAATGGGTACCTAGCTTGAGGGAAATAGGCGGACTGCCTGAATTGTATTGTTTGGGGCGGTAGAGAAAGAGTTCTGATTTTGAAGGGGAGCAAGTTAGGCCACGTTCCCTTACATAGGTGTCGATGGTGTTTAGTGCCAATTGTAGATGTCCCTCTATTTCGGCATCACTGCCGCGGTAGCCCAGACAGTGATGTCGTCGGCGTAGAGGCTGAAATGAATGTTGGGGATTTTGGCTAATTTTTCGGGTAGGTGGAGAAGTGCTATGTTGAATAGTATAGGGGAGAGGACGGCGCCCTGAGGCGTACCTCGTGCACCTAGAGTGATCTTTGGAAGGCAGTGGTCGCCTAAGATAAGTGTGGCTGTGCGCTGGCTGAGGAAGTCTCGGACGTAATTATACAACTTGGCGCCGACTCCCAGGGTTGTAAGATTCTGAAGGATTGCTGAATGTGCAACATTATCAAATGCTTTGGTAAGATCCACACCTAGGATGGCTTTGGAACCATAGGTTTGACAGTCGAGAATGTAATGTTTTATCTGTAAGAAGACATCTTGTGTAGAAAGGGCAGTACAAAATCCAAACATGCAGGTAATCGTGAGATTTTTGCCATCTAGATATTGAGAATTTCTGGTCTGGAGTACATGCTCCATTAGTTTGCCGATCGAAGAGGCGAGAGAGATGGGCCTAAGGTTTGATATTTGCAGAGGTTTCCAAGGGTTAAAAGTTAAATTGGTTCACAGGAAGGGAAAGGCGCAGTAACTGTCACACTTGCTCTGTGGACACCCGAACCGCGCCGTAAGGGAAGGGAGGAAGGTGGGAATGAAAGTGGAAAGAGAGAAAGAGGAGCCGTAGTGGAGGGCTACGGAGTAATTTCGACCACCTGGGGATCTTTAACGTGCGCTGACATCGCACAGCACACGGACGCCACTTCGTTTCGCCTCCATCGAAACGCAGCCGCCGAGGCCGGGATTCGATCCCGGGAACTCCGGCACAGTAGTCGGGCGTCTTACCACTGCACCACCCCGGCGGGGCCCAAGGGTTTGGTACAAACACAAATTTGGCCTCTTTCCATTTCGGCGGGAGGGTTCCCCGTTTCCAGCACTCGTTAAAGTATTAGGTAAGGGCGGCAATAGATTGGGAATCGAGATTCCGGAGTGCCTTATTATGCACTCCTTCTGGACCGGGGGCTGAAGATGTGTTAAGCCTATGAAGCTCAGCCTGCACCTCTGATACTGTGATGGGTTGGTCGAGGAAGTCGTTAGGGGGCCCTGAATTGTCGGGGTGTAATATAGAAGGGTACATGGGGAAGTAGTGATCGCGTAGTTCTTGGAGAAGTTCCAGTGAAGGTGTATCGCAAGTATGTATTAGTCTAGTGAGGTTATCTCGTTGGGTTGAGTCTTACTAGAGTCTATTAAGAGCCTAAAAAGGTTCCCAGTCTAAGATACACTCATATTTCCATCTAGCTTGTTGCACAGCGATTCCCAATTCTGTCGGGAAAAAGTCGCTGCATGCGTCTCTATCTCTCTGTTTAGACGGGCGAGGCGGCGTTTCAGGATCCGGTTCCAAAGCTGCCGTTTCCAGCGTCGTTCTAGGCCGCCTTTAGCCTCCCATAAATGCAGGAGGCGGGAGTCAACCATGTCGCTTGGGCAGTCGGCTGGTAGGGGACAAGTTACTGATTGGACATCGCTTTTTAGTTGTTTGGACCATTCGGTTATGTCATTAATGGGGGCGTGGGCGCGGGGTGCTCTACACGTTGTTAAAGAATCCCGCTTTGTGAAAGTTGAACCTCTGGAAGGCCTACAGGGCAGCTGAATGCTCAGAAGAATTTCTATGGTGAAATGATCACTTCTTAGATTCTCTTTTGTGTTGCACCAAGATGCGTGAGGGAGACTACGTGCGAAAGTGTAATGTCTCTAGAGACACTGGCTCCCGTGCGGGTAGGAAAGGTAGGGCAGAGAGAAGAGGGAGACCGGTTTGTTAAGCGGCTAACCACATGCGACGTCCTTTAGGTGCGTTATGCGGGTAGCCCCAGGCTTTATGTAGAGCGTTAAAGTCACCAACAACGAGTAAGGGACACTTGCTAGCTGCGCGCTTTGCAAGTGTAAATAATCGTTCATAGTTGTTTTTATAGCACTTAGGAGGACTGCATACATTTAAGATAAAAACGCTCTTCGCTCGAGTGTGTTGTGGCACAAGTTCAATTAGAAGATTATCAATGTCGGTAATCGCTAGGGGATGTGAGATGGTGGTGAGAGGGCGATAAACTAAAAAGGCTACTCGAGAGGGAGCAGGAGATGTATGCTAGAATGGGTGTATAGCCGGGGAGGGTGAATAGGCTGAAGGGTTCCTGTAGAGCAAGGATGTCGGGTCCCGTAGCGCAGGACAGCAGTTGGTGGACTACACGACGCTTCTGGCCAAATCCCCGGCAGTTCCACTGACAAACAGTAAGATTACGGTTTCGATATGCCATCATGAGAGCATATCGGAGGAGTAGTCGAAACAGTGGGGTGGAATTCCTGACCTATAGCAGGGAGAGGATTTTCTTGTCTTCCTGCTGCTTTGTGTTTCTTGCTCTCGAAGACGCGATGGGCTAGTATTGAGCCGAGTCTCAATATCCATATAGCGGTTAGAGAATTCTTGCGTTAGGGCATCTAATCTGTGATTAATAATAGCGTTGCCTTGCGTGATGCGGATTATCGCATCTTTGAGTGTAGCACATTCCTGATTGATGTGTGTTACAGCTTCCTGCAACTTTGCCTCAAATCAAGCAGCCAATGACTCAAGTATGGCTGGCAAGCCACCTAATGAGCGGGGGGTGGAGGGAGGGGTCGTTATACACGGAGTAGTGTTTGTATGGGGTTCCGTGTCAGCCTCTATTGGTAGTGAATCAGGAGGACAATTAGAGTTTTAGATTTTGGACAAGGTACCGACGGCGAATAAGTTAGGTGAGGAAGACTTAGATACGGTAGTAGTGGGGGCAGGAGGAACTGGAGATGCAATGGTGATGGCACTTATCTGAGCTTCCAGTCTGGCAATGTCTTGCCGACGGGCGGCGGCTTCTGTTTGCGCTGCAGTAGCTTCCGCTTTCGTCGCCGCTGTCTGTTCCTGAGATTTCGCAATAGCGGGTTGTAGACTGGTAGTCGGCGTCGTGGAAGTTTGATTGGGTGAAGAGGCAGAGGAGTTTCAAGCTTGCTTTAGCGGCACTGCTCAGGCCTGCTTATGCTGGTTGAGCTGGTTGAGTTCGGATAACTGGGGAAACTGGTCCTTGGGTGAGTCCGATCACTTGTAGCTGTGTTAGTTGCTGGCTTTATTGCTTGCGTGGCTGTTGAAGGCTGCGTCCTTTACACGATCCCGTGCCGGTAAGGTAAGGACCCTCGCACAGAATGCACATGGGTGTACAAGGCTGGTCTTGCGGATGCTGCGTTCTACAGCGGGAGCAGAGATTGTTCTTGGGACTTGGGCATATACGTCATGACGGTGACTGGGCTGTCTACAGTTGGTGCAGGCGTCCGGGCTGCCGCTGTATTGGGTGCAGCGGTGGATGGGTCCCATGTATTTGATTTAACGCGGCACTGTGGTTGCGTCAAAGGTGATTAGAATTGAGTGCGTCTTGCCTTTGCGCCGGGTGGCTAGTATGGTGTGCTCTGGATTTCGTCTGACCAGATCTTGATATAGCTCTGTTGGGCTCTCGTCGTCATAGGCGTTTGTGATGACACCTCTGGTAGCACCCGGTGCGGGTGCCACGTAGGCCACGCATGGGTAGGCTCGCTCTCCAATGGTGAAGGTCAGTGTCTTGAGTGTCTCGACTGTTGGGATGTGTGTCGTTGCCACGGTGAACCTATTGTTGGTTGGGAGAATGTGTAGGCAGAAGTCCTCTGGTAATATGATTTTGAGCCCGGTCTGCACTGCTTTCCCAAGGTGTTGGAATTTGTCGAAGTAGCAGTTCACCGCGCGGTCGAACAACTACTCGAACAGCGTTCGGCGGCAGGGGTGGCAGCTGTTTGCTACGCTGCCCAGTGATACGGGCCTCCTTGGTCGCAGGCGGAAGGCGGGCCCCCGTCCTGCTGCTGCCGGTTGTGGTCGCACCTCCATGGAACACTTGCCGAGCGTTTAAGGTATGCGCCTCGCTGGTAGCGTTGCCGGAGTGATGAGGTAGGCTCGTTGACGTGGCTGGTCTTGAGACGTAGGCTTTGTATATAATTGGCGTCCAGTAGCCAGACTCGAGCACTTCTGCGGTTGCGGTGCGACCTTCAACCGTTGCTCCCATGGTAACGGCCGGTGTTGCCGCCAATGTCGGCTCGGTATTGAAGATGGGTTAGGCTTAACCCGGCGGCTGAGCGTTTCAGTCAAATAATCACTTAGATGGACGAGGGGAGAGTACGCCGGAGTGCCAGCGGCGATGGACGCACTCCACTTGGGCTCCGCAATTTTCTTATCGTAACCCCGGACAGGGCGACTACAGCGTACTATCATCAATGCTGCTGGATTCCTAACGTCGTCAGGATTCTATGGACACCATTGCGAAGTACGTACAACGATTTTTGACCGTTTACAGTCGATTTGTTCCGCGACCACACCGTATGCTCTGCTATGCCTACCGCCCCTCACCGCGGCTGCGCCGCCAGCTGTATCGGGCGCCGAGCGAACCCACGCGCCGCCGGCCGCCATGAATGTGACTGTGGATGGCGTAGAACTAACGCCCGAAGAATTTGCAGCAAGTGAATGGCTGACTAAAGTGAACAAGCTACGGGAAGCTAGAACAGTGAAGGGGACACCCGCACCCGACGTTTCCGGCTCTCAGGATGGAGCACCAGCGTCCCAAACAACCCCCGATGCTCCGACCGATTGTGAAAAGATAGCAGACGCGCTTACGCCTCGCCAACGTGGACGCCAACTCGCTAGACGCTCGGGAGCTTCCGAGCAGCCCCGCCTGCCTAGCAACACGCTCAAGCTCATCGTCCGCCCCAGAGGAGGATTACTACTCTCCAAGACAACTACATTTCAACTGCTCGAAGCGGTCTGCACGGCAGCAAACTTCAACCGCGATTCCACCCTGCATGAGGACATTATACAAGCCAACTACCTACAAAACACTTTTGCCTACTGCACACCAAATGTCGAATGCGCTGAGCGCCTCATACATCTTAAAGAGCTCGTCATCGACCGACGATCGCACGAGATATCTGTGTACTGTGCACCAGACGACTGTTAAGGAAGAAGAGTGATCAGAGGGGTTGATCTCCGTCTCGATCATGCAACTATCCAAGCAGAACTCCAGGACAACCGAAACCCTCCTATCGAGAACTTCAGAAGACTCGGCAACACCACTGCCGTGCTGATCACCTTCGCCCAACCTAAGGTCCCTGCATGGACCTATTTTTGTAACAGCAGACACCGCTGTACTATCTGCAAAAAGAAATATGAGGTATTCTATCGCTGCACCGAGCTCGGCTACCGATCCGACGTATGCGTGAGCACAGTTACCAAATGCCGAGGCTGTGGGCTTCCCAACCCGGCCAGTGACCACTCCTGTACGCCGACCTGCCGCCTCTGCAGGAAAGAACACCTCATGGGTGACAGCCGATGCAAAAAAATATTTCGCACTCCCTACGCCATCAAGTGTGTCTAAAGCTGCTAAGCAACAAGAACAAGCCTCCTCAAGCCGGGTACTTTTACAACATGCCAGCCGCTGGGACCGCCAATGTTCCAGCAGCAATCAACGCAGGCTCGGGGACCGGTCGGACTCCTTCCCACACCTCGGGCCAAATACCTCAAGGCTATCATCTCTGGCGCCGTCCAGAACGCGGCCAGATACGCCAGCAGCAGCAGCAGCAGCAGCAGCAGCAGCAGCAGCAGCAGCAGCAGCAGCAGCAGCAGCAGCAGCAGCAGCAGCAGCAGCAGCAGCAGCAGCAGCAGCAGCAGCAGCAGCAGCAGCAGCAGCAGCAGCAGCAGCAGCAGCAGCAGCAGCAGCAGCAGCAGCAGCAGCAGCAGCAGCAGCAGCAGCAGCAGCAGCAGCAGCAGCAGCAGCAGCAGCAGCAGCAGCAGCAGCAGCAGCAGCAGCAGCAGCAGCAGCAGCAGCAGCAGCAGCAGCAGCAGCAGCAGCAGCAGCAGCAGCAGCAGCAGCAGCAGCAGCAGCAGCAGCAGCAGCAGCAGCAGCAGCAGCAGCAGCAGCAGCAGCAGCAGCAGCAGCAGCAGCAGCAGCAGCAGCAGCAGCAGCAGCAGCAGCAGCAGCAGCAGCAGCAGCAGCAGCAGCAGCAGCAGCAGCAGCAGCAGCAGCAGCAGCAGCAGCAGCAGCAGCAGCAGCAGCAGCAGCAGCAGCAGCAGCAGCAGCAGCAGCAGCAGCAGCAGCAGCAGCAGCAGCAGCAGCAGCAGCAGCAGCAGCAGCAGCAGCAGCAGCAGCAGCAGCAGCAGCAGCAGCAGCAGCAGCAGCAGCAGCAGCAGCAGCAGCAGCAGCAGCAGCAGCAGCAGCAGCAGCAGCAGCAGCAGCAGCAGCAGCAGCAGCAGCAGCAGCAGCAGCAGCAGCAGCAGCAGCAGCAGCAGCAGCAGCAGCAGCAGCAGCAGCAGCAGCAGCAGCAGCAGCAGCAGCAGCAGCAGCAGCAGCAGCAGCAGCAGCAGCAGCAGCAGCAGCAGCAGCAGCAGCAGCAGCAGCAGCAGCAGCAGCAGCAGCAGCAGCAGCAGCAGCAGCAGCAGCAGCAGCAGCAGCAGCAGCAGCAGCAGCAGCAGCAGCAGCAGCAGCAGCAGCAGCAGCAGCAGCAGCAGCAGCAGCAGCAGCAGCAGCAGCAGCAGCAGCAGCAGCAGCAGCAGCAGCAGCAGCAGCAGCAGCAGCAGCAGCAGCAGCAGCAGCAGCAGCAGCAGCAGCAGCAGCAGCAGCAGCAGCAGCAGCAGCAGCAGCAGCAGCAGCAGCAGCAGCAGCAGCAGCAGCAGCAGCAGCAGCAGCAGCAGCAGCAGCAGCAGCAGCAGCAGCAGCAGCAGCAGCAGCAGCAGCAGCAGCAGCAGCAGCAGCAGCAGCAGCAGCAGCAGCAGCAGCAGCAGCAGCAGCAGCAGCAGCAGCAGCAGCAGCAGCAGCAGCAGCAGCAGCAGCAGCAGCAGCTACTGCTGCTGCTGCTGCTGTTGCTGCTTCTTTTTTTTCTTCTTATTTTGTGCCTGAGTGAGAATATTTTCATGCTGCTGTATTTTTTTAATACTAACCTGTGTAGCTTTGCAGATTCACTTTTTTGTTTATTTTCGTTTCTTTCTTCATGCTTGTGCTTTATTGTATTGAAAGCATTGCCATTGCGCACTGCTGCTGCTGCTCAGGACTCCGTACCTGAGCAAGCAATCCGCGACTATTTAAAATGCTAATTTTGATGCCATTAACCATAAACTCTCTGTTTTTCTAGATGATTACTTACCAAGCTTTCACGATCGTTGCGTGAATACAAACTGGAGCTTGTTTAAAGAAAAAGTTGCTGCGCTCAGTGAAAAATATGTTCCACGTTTAGTCATCACCTCTAATCGACAATCACCATGGTTCACTCAATCGTTAAAACGGCTTTGCAATAAGAAAAAACGCATTTTCCGCTCTGCAAAACTAACCGGTTTACCAAGAACGTTGGACTGCTTATCAGGCCGCGGCCCTTGAATATAAAGCTGCACTCAAGCACACTAAGGATGTATTTTTCAATGACACATTACCTTCCCTCTTAATCAATAACCATAGACAATTTTGGAGCTTAGTTAACAAAAACGACACTTCATCCATCAGCCTTAAAGACTCTAGGGACGAGCTAATTCACCCAAATGAGTGTGCAAATGTCCTTAACAGTGTATTCGTTTCATCGTTTTCTAAATATGTGCGTTCTGAAACCCCTGCATATACCAGTGCTGACTTTTTGCCAATGGATTCTATTGTCTTTGATTCTGTTGGTGTGGAAAAAATAATCGAAAAACAAAACATTTCTTCATCATGTGGTGTTGATAATATTAATTCCAAGTTCTTGATTAAAACCAATGTGTACAGCGCAATAATACTATCTAACCTATTTCAGCAATCGCTTCAAACGGCCTGCTTACCGGGAGACTGGAAGGTCGGGAAGGTGATTCCGTTGCATAAGTCCGGAGATAAACATTCCCCACATAATTATCGATCAATCTCACTAACAAGCATTCCGTGTAAAATCATGGAGCATGTTATTTACTCTCACCTTGCATCATTCCTTGATTCTAATAATTTGTTTACTGACAGTCAACATGGGTTTCGAAAGTTGTTTTCTTGTGAAACGCAGCTTTTAACCTTCACGCATGATCTAAATTCATTCCTTGACAGGGGTTCCGTTGTCGACTGCATATTTCTTGATTTTTCAAAGGCTTTTGACAAGGTTTCTCATCAACTGCTTTTTCTGAAACTAAGTAAACTTAACCTTGACCCTAACGTTCTCAGGTGGCTGCATTCTTTTCTAACAGATCGTTCACAATTTGTCACTGCTAATAACACATTATCCTTCACTTCTACAGTTGGATCAGGCGTGCCTCAAGGCTCTGTGCTAGGGCCTCTTCTTTTTCTTATATATATTAATGACTTACCTGAGAACTAATGCTCAGCAATAAATCTTTTCGCGGATGACTGTGTCATATACCGTGAAATTAACAGTGATTCTGACATTGCTCTCCTTCAATCCGATATTGATCATGCCCTTGAATGGACTAACAGGTGGAACATGGAACTAAATATTAACAAATGCAAGTATATGCGTGTCTCTCGTCATAACACTTTATTACCCTCATACCTTCTTAATAATAGTATCCTTGAGTCTGTGCCTTGCTATAAATATTTAGGTGTATTTATTTCCCATAATCTTAACGGAAGGCTCATATAGATCACATAACCAACAACGCTAATTGCATGCTAGGCTACATACATCGTAACTTTGGTCTTTCCTCCAGTTCTGTAAAATTGCTCCTTTACAAATCGTTGGTTCGTAGTAAACCGGAGTATGCTTAATAAATCTGGGACCCTTATCAAGAGACACTAATCTATGAACTTGAATCTATTCATAACCGTGCGGCCCGTTTCATTCTCTCTAACTATCATCGTAATTCTAGTGTAACTGCTATGAAATCAAGCTTATCACTGCCACTACTGTCTCAACGTAGAAATATATTCCGTCTTTGTCTATTTCGTAAGATCTACTATTATAACCCCATCCTTAAGAGAAAATTCATTACGCCTCCTTGCTACATGTCTCCTCGGATCGATCACCGTCATAAGGTTGGTATTCCTTCGTGCCAAACAAATCCCTTCTACAACTCATTCATCCCCAGCACACCAGCACAATGGAATCGCCTTCATCCATCGGTTGTTGAAGTGAGTGACCATTCTGCTTTTAAATCTGCTTTAGCTAATCTGATGTTAACATAGAACATTGAATTCTCCCACACTGCCATTTGTTTATTGTTTTTAGTTCATCTGCTGTTTTTATAATCTTTTTTCTCTTTTTCCCCCCGAATCGTGCTGCTGATTACGTGTATGATGGTATATTTCAGCAACTTTGTTTCCTTCCTGCTAGTAAAATTGTTTGTTTTGCTCACGTGGTATATTTTGTGTGCTTGTACAATTCGCTCATACGTCTATGTCAATAGCTAATAATTTGTATTCTTATTTTGCTGTAACTTGCTTATGTGTTTCAACCATACTACTGTTCAAATTTGTTGTAATACTGATTGCTGTTCTTTTCCTTTTTTTTTCTTTTATTGTACCCCACTCCCCTCTGTAATGCCCTCGGGCCCTGAGGGTACCGAAATAAATAAAATATATCTCGAAGGATCCCAGCCGCGCGCTTGCATTTCTGCAATGTTCCCGGCTGTACTTGTCACTGTTCACAGTTTTATCTAGATGTTTCTAAGCCGCTTTTGAATTGCGCGCTGAGGAATAAAATGAGCATTCTTAGTTCGATAACCAACAAGCACGTTTGTCGTTATCGCCACCGCCGGTAGTCGTAGTTATATTGCGGGTGCAAGTCCGCCCAATAAGGAGATTGATTCGAGTGCTACGCCAGTTTCTCTATTTGTTGCTACAGGGCTTATCACCATTACGTAACAATAAAAGGAATTCTTAGATTCCTTTGCGCTAGACGTGATCACACACTTTGCGAAATTTGGCGTAAGGTTGCTAATGCACGCTTTTCGTCTTCTGTAAACAGAACGTCAAGGTAACCCGATCTACATTTGCTGCTTTGATAAATGCAGTCGAAATTCAATTTAGTCTTTGGATGTAGATTCTCTTTATGTGCGGGCTTAGAGTATGTCTAGTAAGTAGTATTCAATATTTGTTTTGCAGGATGTAAGCAAAAGCGGTGGCATGCGCAAACGATATGCTTTGTTGCAATGCATTTAACGATGATGACGATGCAAGACGCTACAAGTTTTGCCTCTCACAACATGCAAACGGGAAGCCCATGAGAGTCGCAACAGCAGCGTCCTCTGGCATTTTACGCGGTTAGTTTTTAATGCCGTCTATTCTCAGGCTAGCTTTCCTCTGGCTCTCAGGGATGGTTGATCTTATTTCCGCCATGGTCGTATCCGCATTAGTGGCTGAGGTTTGTAGTCCTTCTAAATATTTGCAAATAGTATGTCGTCCTTTCAAATAGTACGCAAAGGTTTCTGCTTCATTGAGTGCCCATTGTTTCTGAAAGATACATAAGTCCATGGCTTTGCAGGCCATTGCCACGAGTCCATATCACACGTGTTGAGCAATGATTTCCTCAACAATTAAAATTTAATTTTGGCCTGCAATAGGTATGCTTTCATTATTTTGGTGATTGACTTCTCGAGCCTTTTTTCTGGGAGAATCCATGTGCTGAGAAAGCTAAGCCCAGAGAGTACAGTTTGTTTACTTCTTACAGTTTCAGTTATACAAATGAGGGCAATGTTTTCGATCGCCTGAACTGAACTGTCATCATATTTCATCTTTATTTTCACTGTGAGGTACATGTGCATGAATGATCAGTATTACAGAAGGAGGTCCCGAAGTATAAACTGTCCGGGGGACCTTCTATGACAGAATGGTAAAGATTAGCAGGTAACATACTAGGCAGTGAAGAAAAAATATACAGGCGTGCAGAGAAAAACTATAATACAATATAAACGAGAAACAGTGCAAATAAATTCCAAATAAACAGGAACTTTAAACAAAAATGCACGAATTGCAGAAATTAGCGCATTATTAGTACAAGAAAAAATAAAATGTAAACACGGAAACTATGATCCAGAGAAACATCTTTAGGCGGTGGAACAAAACAAGGCAGAAAAAAAATAGGTCTTTATTGAACGATGAAATGAATGAATAGCACGCTGGGCTTTAATTTCAGGAGGCAGTGAATTCCAAACAGATATGCCTGAGAAGTACGCAGTTTGTTTCCTATAATTGGTCCTGATTTTCGGTAGTAGTAGATTATGATGTTGAGCAAATCTGGTGTTATTTTTGTTAAAAAGCTTAGATGACTCAAAACCACTAATGACGACATGTTTATTACGCGTTTTAAAGATGATAGATGCCAACCTAAAATTAAGCTGTAGCGACAATGCCAGATGTTAAGTGTACGATAATAATTGAAAACGGATGCATGGTAAGGGCTGAAGGTAAGTATGCGGAGTACTTGATTTTGAAGGTGGCGAACACATGAAAGGTGAGTGTTCTATGTGTTACCCCATGATGATATGCAATACGAAAGGTGACTATGTATGAAGGAGAAGTACAACATGCGAATATAGGTAGGTCAAAGTAATGTCGGGCTTTAATTATTACGTGAATGCCGAAGGCTGCTTTAGATTTAATGAATTTGGTATGCTGAAGAAACTTTAGTTGATTATTTAGGACGACACCAAGAAATGTAGTAGATTCTGATTGTGTCAGTGCCTAAATGTACCTGAAGAGGAGGAACTGCCTCTTTATTGCGTGAGTGAAAAATCATAAAGGAGGTCTTTTTTGGATTAATTAGTAGACGGTAATTTTGGCACCAAAGGTGAATACTCATAAGGTCAGCGTTGAAATTAGCGGTTAGTACAGAAACATCGCTAGCGTGAGAAAAAATGGTAGTATCGTCAGCGTAAAGAATTGAACTAGAGTAGTTGAGGCATTTTGGCAAGCCATTAATATAGATAAGGAAGAGAAGAGGGCCTAAAATGAATCCCTGTGGAACACCGCGGTTAATTAGCTTAGGGTCAGAAAATGTGCCACTGAATTCCACAACTTGAAGTCTGTCAGTGAGATAGCTACGTATTAGTTTAAGCGCAGGACCAGAAACGCCAAGGCATTCTAATTTTTGAAAGAAAATGTTATGGGTAATTGTGTCGAATGCTTTTGTGAAATCTATAAAAAGGGCGCCAACAAAGCAACCACGATCAAGGGAATGTTTAATTTTGTCAGTGAATTCTATTATTGCAAGTTTGGTGGAGTAGTTCGGACGAAATCCAAATTGGTATGGAGTTAAGAGATCGAATTTAAAAAGATAATTTGTTAGCCGAATGACAATTAATTTTTCAATCAGTTTACTGAAAAACGGTAGTATAGTAATGGGAAGGTAGTTAGTTATTACACTGCGGTCGCTTTTTGAAAACTGGTGCAACTTTTCCTCGTTTCAGCTGATTAGGAAAACTACCAGTTTTAAACATTGAGTTAATTAAGTGAACCAAAACAGGTGAAATGTCTTCGGCAATAAGCTTCATTTTAGCTGGGGCGATCCCATCTATCCCGGGGCCTGTATTTTTTAATTGCCTAATGGTTAAAAGTACTTCGTTAGCAGAAGTTGGGTAAAGGAAGAAAGAATGGGGGGTGCGAGTACACACTGGTGAATGAGTTAACGACAGCTGTGTCAGAACTGAAGATAAGATTAAAAGCATTGGCGATATCTATAGCATTTCAGAAAGTGTCGGTTCCATCGCTAAGGTTAGTCATGGTAGGTTCACGGGCAGCCAGATTTAAGCACTCTTTAATTAGTTCCTAGTTTTTACGCGTGTTGTTTTCATTAGCTTTAATTTTGTTTTGGTAATAAGCACGCTTGGCAGTCTTAAGCACAGCTGTTAGAGTGTGACAATACTTTTTGAAGCGTTTACGAAGTGCGAGGCTAAATAGCTGCTTATTAACTTTTTTCCTAAGATTATCTTTTTTGTGAATGGAACGCAATAACCCTCCCGTAATCCATAGATTTCTAGGCACGGAGAATTTCTTCTCCTGTTTAAAAGTCGTTGTAGAAGAGCTAAAGCATTCTGTTATTAAACTGATGAACTTGTCAAACGCTGCATCAGGACAACTTTCATTCAAGACGTGGCTCGTGTCTGCGAGAGTTATATTCTGAGCAAATTTGATGTTATCAAGCGACTGTCTCGTAATCAATGTTTCTTTAATGTTCCGAACACCATCCGGTATAACAAAAATAGGAAAATGATCAGTTAAATGAGTATCAACCACTCCAGCAATATGAGATGAAATTATGTTCGTTAGAATGTGGTCGATAAGTGTGATTGAGCCGCCGGGAATAATGCGCGTAGGTGAACTGATAAGTGATTGTAGACCATGACCAAGGAAACAGCTGTTATAACTCAAGCTGTAGACGTCATTTTCGTCAAAAATGTTTATGTTGATGTCTCCCATAATGATAATGTTTTTTTTTTCGTGATTCAGCATGGTAAGTATTCGGTCAAGCTCAGAGCAGAAATCAGAATAGGATGAGGAAGGAGAGCGATATATTGTTCCGATTATTGTGTTCCTGTTGGAAAGGAAGGGTTTGTAAGCTTCTATCCAAACAGATTCAGAACTGTCAGTAGAAAATGCAATGTCATGCCAGCGATGATATACTAGAGAACTAGAAATAAAAATGGCAGACCCGCCATAACGGCTATCGTGGCGATCAGCGTATTCTTCTCGGTAATTTTGAATATGAAAGAGTTTATCAGTAGCGGGAGAAAACCAGGTTTCAGAAAGACATAAGAGAAAATGCATGATCAGTAAGCGCTAAGAAATTTAATTAATCATCGTAATGACAGGGCAGGCTGCGCATGTTCAGATGGATAATAGATTGCGAAAAAGGAGCGGTGTCACGAAGAAGTGATTTGAATTCTTCGAGAGTATAAGATGCCGTAGTTAAGGGAAGAAAACGCTAGATAGATTAGGTGACGATAGAAAGGTCACTGTGGCTGGAGATACGAAAAACGTGGCTATCTGCTGTCTTTCGTGCCTTGATCCGGCAGTTGTCCACCCAGACAAACTTCAAGTCTTTCTCTTTAGTTTACGTGCTTTTGCCAGCAATCGTTTGTTGTGAGGGGTCAGGTGGTCGTTAATGAAGATAGGATGGCTCAGTTCAGCGCTGAATCCGAGAGATTGTGTGGATAAGCGTGCCTTCTTCGCTTTCAAGGTAAACGCAACCTTTGCTTCTCGTGAACGAAACCTAGCAATTATGTTAGGCTCACCATTATTTCTTGTTGGGACACGGTGTACAACATCAATGTCAGTCTCTGCAACAGGGCAGCCAACCTCATCACCGATACGCTGAAGAATCGCGGTGCAGCTCTCACCCCGAGTTACTGGTACTCCTTTGATTTCGACGTTGTTCTGCCGAGAGTACTGCTCGAGCTCAGAAACTCGTTGCTTGAGCTGCTCATTTATGTCAGCCAAGTCTTTGTTTTCTTTTATGAGAGCCTCTTGTCGTTGCTAAATAGTTTTGTACCGGTCATTGAAAAGGGTGAGACTGCTACGCAATGCCTCAACTTCCTTGCGTAGTTCATCTACGTCTTTGGCAAGTTCCGCATTTGTGGGCATTTTCAATCACAGAAGTATGTACAATAGGCAGCAAATGGCACGGCAGCAAAAAGAGGGACGTGGTTTGAAAATGCAGTTGTAACAAACCTGTGTGTAATGACAGGATGCAGTTAGAGCGTTGCCGCTCTGCCGCGTCCACTGCTGCCTAGTGAAGGCTTTCCGGGGGCGTATCGGCTTTAAATAGCTCAGGCGGTGTGGTAGCGGTGGCGCTCGGTGTCCACGATGATGTCGGCGACGCTGGTCCAGAGGAATCGGGAAGGGAGGCACATGCGCACCGCGTCCAATGATCTGGCGGCACGTGGGCTGCTTTTGGCTATGACGGGGGGTTCTCGTACAAAACCTGCGTGGAATGACAGGATGCAGTTAGAGCGTAGCCGCTCTGCCGCGTCAACTGCTGCCTGTTTAAGCATTGTAAAGTTTCAATGGACTATTGTCACGGAGAAACGTCGTTGTATGGTGTAACTTGGCACAATTGATCAGTTCACTGGTAGCCGGTTCCGTCTTGTTTCCGCAGTGCAATTGAATATGAGCTTGCCGACAGGCGTTCTTTATTAGTATGGGCCTGCATTTCCACTGCCAAGTTGTGGTATGTTTAGGATAGATCTTACGTATTAAGCCAAAAGCCTTTATTGGCTCATGCTAGCGGCCGTTATTGTGCCCGACCTTCCAAAACGGTTTTGTTTGATAACGTCATCAGCAGTTTAGAACGTCGTGCGTGTCTGGAAATGAGTGATGACGTCATAAGTAGAGGTATGTCTTACCTCGAAATAATTGATGATGTCATCAGTGATGAAGCATACCACGACTTCAAAGGTGTGTGACTGTGACGTCATCACATAGTGACGTCGTGATTATGATGACGTGGCCAGGCGATTCACACTTATACACGTCGGCTCCACCAATTTTGTTCGTAAAGTTTGATTGCGTATTCCTAGATCTCCCTATTGTGTCTGGCAAGCCTCCTTCTGAGGTTGCGATTCCACCTTTGCTTTTTTAGCCTGCGTTCTATGCTGTTTGGCCTCCTACAAGTGCAGTAGTTTGCTATCGGCTGTTTCTGGAGCGCCTTCCCCTTGGCACGTTTTCGGTGCCTCTACAACATGTCGCTTGAGGGTTAGTGTCCATTTCTCTATATTCGTGATTCTTCCTGTGAATATCCTTCTCGTATCTCTCTGAACTTCTCCCATTCTGTTACTTTCGGTTGACGCTCCCCCTGACCCCCTTTTCGATAACCGAGGCTCGGAGGAAGTAGTCGCTGCCAAAATTTTACTCCGAGTTATACCAATTTAGATTTGCCGCATTTTTGGGAAGGTTAGGTCTGGGGAGGTATCTGTACATAGGCTATTCCCGGAGTTCGTGTGTAGGGTGAGTCCTAGTTCTTGCGCGTCCTCCTACAGTTGCCTGCCTTTAGGTTCGTACAACGTGTTGTGTACGAACACCACACATCGTGTGTCTTGGTGGTGTCTAGCGTTAACGTCTCCTACTATTGCCGCGAAACATTCAAAACTGTATTTGTTGTTTTTCAACAGCCGCCGGCATACAGGCTTATCACTCTGATTCTGAATAGCGTATCAGTTCCGTAATCTTTGTTTGTTAATGCTCGATGTCGCGCGTCACACCTTTATCAGTTTCGTTGTAGCGGAAGATGCACCGAGATCTATCTCGAAGATTCCGGCCACTCGTGTGTCTTTCCAAAATGTTCCAGCTTGTGCTGGTAGCTGTTTGCGACGTTATCTAGATTATTCTGTGCAGCCTTTAAATTGAGCGTTGCCGAGTGTGACAACATTCTTTGTTCGACGATCGACCAGCACGTTTACTGCTATCGACGCCACCGAGTTGCTTAGTTCTTTTGCGGGCGCAAGTCAGCCCAATAAAGAGTTAATTTCAGTATCATCAAGCCTGTGTCTTCTTTTGGTGTCAACGGCCTTGCCAAGACTACGTGACATCTGGTGGAGGTTCTGCCTGTGATCCTTCAAGCGAAGACCCCAGCCTTGTTCCTGTCGCCCTGGAAAACCAACCTACAGGTCACCGAGCCAGCCGCCGACTCCAAGGCCTACAACCGGAACACGGTCTGCTGCCTGACCCCCTTCGATCTCGGAAGGCATCGGCGCTGACAATGGCCCAGCCTACAGCACCGGTTGTTTTCGTCCAACCCCGTGAGCCCCCCTGCTTCTATGGACGACAGAATGAAGATGCGGGAGACTGGATGGACCTTTTCGACCGTGTGGCAGAATTCAACGGTTCGAACGACGCTGCGAAACTCAGGCAGGTCTACTTTGTTCTTCAAGTACATGTCCGAATTTGGTTTGAAAATCACGAGACTTCTTTCAAGGATTGGGAGATATTCAAAGCACAATTCTTAATGGCCTTTACAAGTTCTGTTCGAAAAGAAAGAGCTCAGGCCCTCTTCCAGTCAAGAATTCAACTACCAAACGAGCCCGTCCTGCTCTACGTAGAGGAGATGAAACGCCTGTGTCGCCGCGCCGACCCTAATATGACCGAAGGTGAGAGAGTGAAATTCCTAATGCGAGGCGTTAAATAGTCGCTTTTTGCGGGGCTTATCCGGAACCCACCGAGAACTGTGGAAGAATTTGAAAGTGAAGCATCGACCATCGAGAAGACGTTCAACACCCGGATGCGCCACTGCGAGCGACCACTTCAACCAGACTACTTAAGCCACTACCCCAGCGCATCTGCTAGCGGGGAGAACCTTCGGGACCTCACTCGGGAGATCGTGCGAGAGGAGCTCCGCCGATTGATGCCATCATCGTAACAACCGCAGGTGGCGACGCTCTCGGACGTCGTCCGTGAGGAAGTCCAGCAGGCGCTGGGCGTTCCTCAAGCGATGACTGCGACTGTTCCAGCACAAGAGGAGAAAGCGGTGAACTACGCTGGTGCATTATGTCGCCCTGCGCCCCGACGTGATGACTTTCCAAGCCCTCGCCGCTACCGTCCTGTTCCTGAAAACCGCCCCTTGGCCCCCGCCCGCCAAGCTTACCAACAACCCCCAAGCCCCAGGAGGTGCGACGCCTGGAGGACAACAAGCAACCGGCCAGTATGCTTCCACTGTGGTGAGGCCGGCCACATTCTGCGCCACTGTCCGTACCGACGAATCGGTCTCCGCGGATTTGCAGTCGACGCTCCACGACCACGCCCAGTTGAACGACCGCAAGAAATCGACAACTATCTGCGTAGCGGTGAGGTTGCGCCAGCAAGCCGTCGGTTCCGGCCTTCTTCACCGTACAAAGCCCGCTTTGCGTCGCCAAGACGTAACTATAATGATAGTGTGAGCGGAAGGTCTCCAAGCCTTGGCAGGGAGGTGAAGGTGAGGTTGCTCAACGGCGAAAAGACAAAGATCCTCCACCGCCGACGACCACTAACGACGAAACCATTTCATCGCCGCTCCACACGACGACATCGACGACAACACGACCAGAGTGCAAGCCGACACCGCCGCCCACCGAAGTAACAACGTTATGCCCCAGCCATGACTGAATAAACGACGCAGCCGAGATCGGACACCAAGGCCCACATGCAATGCGAGGACGCGAACAAGCGACCTTGAACTTGATGCGACGGTCGCAGAGTCATTGCCCTAGTAGACGCCGGAGCTGACTATTCAGTCATCAGTGGATTGTTAGCCTCCCAGGTCAGAAATGTTACGACCGTTTGGGATGGCCCGCTAATTCGCACCGCAGGTGGTAACCTGATTACTCCATCGGGACGATGTACTGCAAGAATAACCGTAAATGGGCGCACTTACCCCACTAGCTTTGTGGTCTTGCAGCAGTGCTCCCGCGACATGATTTTAGGCATGGGTTTCCTAAATGAAAATAGGGCTATCATTGACCTCCGATCCAAGCTCATCAAGCTCTCTGCAGAAAAAGCCATTCCTGCTACGACGACGTCGACGCAACACATCGCTCTAAACGTCCTCGATGGAGAATTGACCGTCCCGCCCCGATCAAGCATCGCAGTCTGCGTAGGTAGCGCAAACATCGAAACCGCTGAAGGCATTGTCGAAGGAAATATCCAATTTCTCTTAGAACGAGGTGTCGCCATCGCAAGAGGCATCGGGAAATTTCGGAGAGGTCAAACTCAGGTGCTGGTAACAAACTTCTCCGAAGAATACCGCCATCTCAACAAGGGCACGACGATCGCTTTTCTCGACGAATTAGCGGACCTCAAAGATGTATTCGCCTTCCACGACCAAACGCTGGAAGACACACTGGACCTATTCCGTCAGCCCACATTCGACATCAACCCGGCACTGACCCATAGCAGGGAAGACCAGATTCGCAGTCTTCTTCGAAGCTACGCGGAGTGCTTCTCGTTATCACCGAGGGTACGACAAACACCACTGGCCAAGCACCGCATTATAACTGACGAACACTCCCGACCTCTGCGCCAAAGCCCATATCGTGTATCGCCGCGAGAACGCCAGGCCATACGCGATCAAGTTCAGAAAATGCTGCGTGATGACGTAATCCAGCCATCGAAGAGCCCCTGGGCGGCTCCAGTCGTTTTGGTGAAGAAAAAAGACGGCACACTTCGCTTCTGCGCTGATTACCGCCGCTTGAATGGTATTACTAAGAAGGATGTCTACCCGCTTCCCCGCATCGATGACACTCTCGACCAGCTCTGCAATGCAAGGTACTTCTCATCGATGGACCTGAAGGGCGAATAATTGCAAATTGAGGTCGACGAAAGAGATCGCGAGAAGACAGCATTCATCACACCGGGCGGTCTTTTTGTGTTCAAGGTGATGCCATTATGCCTCTGCTCCGTACCAGCCACATTTAAATGAGTAATGGACACAGTTCTGGCAGGCTTGAAGTGGCAAATTTGTTTGGTATATTTGGAAGACGTTGTTGTCTTCTCGTGAAACTTTGAAGACCACCTAAAACGACTACAGAAAGTGCTGGAAGCCATCAAGTCATCGGGACTAACGCTATAAGCAGTGAAGTGTCACTTCCCCTACGAAGAACTCCGGTTCCTAGGTTACATCATTAGCAAGGACGGTATTCGCCCAGACACGGAGAAAACAGCTGCAATCGCACAATTCCCATCGCCTGCCGACAAGAAAGCTGCGCGCCGATTCCTTGGGCTGTGCGCTTATTATAATCGATTTGTCAGAAACGATTCGCGGGTCGCCGAACCGTTGAACATCTGCATGTTGCACTTGCATCCTTGTTTTCCACAGGCAGTGGAGGCCCAAGACCATGACTAAATCCAAAGGAATACCCTCACTACCCACTGGATGGAACCGTATGCCATACGGATCTAACGGAAGGTCTTTCTTTAGTGTTCTTTAGGGATGTTCTGGAGAACATCCCAGTGAAAGACTGGGTCCCAGCATTCCAGAAAGACGTGCTCGATTGTCTCTGGTTTTTCTTCTTTAAGCTACATTCCAACACATTACCTGTTGAAACCTCTTTACATGAAAGAGGCTTATTCGTTCCCTGGACAACAGACTGTCTTGGCCACGGCAGCTAGATGGTTTGAAATGGACAAATGCGCGTCTATTGATTGCGGTGTTGTCTCAGAAATCTCCCTTAGAGAAGTGTATTGTGGCGTATAATATTAATTATGATCATGTAAATTACAGAATTCCAGAACACGCAGTTAAGCGATTTACAACTTACTTTTCCGCTATACTTCCTCTTCGTTTGGCGTGCACGTAGCGCCATCATACGTGTGGCACAGGGAATAAGACAGGCCATGGCCTCCGAGATCCTCATCGCGCCGGCTCGGATCGGCAACGATGTTGCCGACGAACTAATACAGCAACTTGAGTCCCGCGCGTTTTGGCAAGGTGGCTGGTAGCACTTATAAGTCCCAGAATCCCGTTTCAGAACAAGTAATTACCAAACAGTCATGCTTTGGACAAGTTAACGAGTGTTGTATCTTGTGAACTACGTCTTTGTGTCACGCAAAAGAGCGACAATCAAATGAATAGACGGTGCGAACGGGGCGCGATAACGCTATCCCATTCCATTCTTAAATGGGAAGCTTAAGCGTCCTCTAAATTTTCTTTTCCTTCTTCCTACAGCCACAAAAACCACACTCACATCCCACCGCACACGAACACCACTTCGTTTTGCTTTGTTTGGTTTAGTTTGTGGGGCTTAACGTCCCAAAACAACTCAGGCTATGAGAGACGCCTTAGTGGAGGACTCCGCAAATTTCGGCCACCTGTGGTTCTTTAACGTGCACTGACATCGCACAGCACACGGACGCCACTTTGTTTCGCCTCCATCGAAACGCAGCCGCCGGAGTCGGGATTCGATCCTGCATGCTTGGGCCCAGTAGTCGAGCGCCGTAACCACTGCGCCAAACCGGCGCGGCAAACCCACTTCGTTTTGCCTCCATAAATCTGCAATAATAAAAATTCTAGAGGGCACTTTGGACCCCTAAAGTGCGGTGAGGCGAAACCCATTATAGTGCTGTGGATTGTAG
This sequence comes from Amblyomma maculatum, assembly GCF_055883805.1. Lineage (NCBI taxonomy): Eukaryota > Metazoa > Arthropoda > Arachnida > Ixodida > Ixodidae > Amblyomma > Amblyomma maculatum. Next base: position 15,092 of record NW_028146755.1, on the reverse strand, counting down.
CCATTGATTACGGTAACTCTATTTCCCTCTCTTCTTTAGCTCCCACTTTCTTCTCTTCCTTTACGGCGTGGTACGTGGCCGCTTACCATCATGACAGGTACTGCGCCTTTACTATCCAAAAATAAATTTAAAACGCCGCTCTTGGATGCTTTACTAACGCCTTCTAGACATCTGGGTCTGCTTCTGTTTGGTGTGTGGTGCAGCTTTCGAGGAAATCATGATCAGTCTTGACGGTACATATGGCGCCCCTTGTCGAATACAACCAGCATTATATTGGACGCGTCGTTCTAGAATTCGCTAACAGGAAAGGAGAGGCGCAGTATCTGTAACTCGCAAAATGCTGCTAATATCTTGGCGGTAGACAAGGAAAAATTATGAGGAGCGTTTCGTGATATTACAGGCAGGTGATCGAGAGTGTTAGATTTCATTGGTGAACACTCTCAAGGTTCGTATACAGACAACATAAATACCCAAGCAAGTAGCAGGGGGGACAGCGGCCGATGTAGCTCAGTTGGAAGAGCACCGGACGCGATATTCGGAGGTCGTGGGTTCGGTTCCCACCATCGGCACGTTGTTTTTTCTTCTACTTTGTGTTTAATTACCTTTCCCCTAAACAGGTTACATTACTAATTTCTGTGATTATCTAAGCAAACATTAAAAAAAAAGACATAAAAGTACCATCCCCAACGCTTTCCTTGGCCTCGCCGACTGTTGGCTTCTTTCCTTCATGTATTATAACGAGCACCCTCATTTCCCCTTAATTGATCTGCTTGTAGCTTACGGGGGTCTCGGTTCTGGCAGTCTTGAAGCCATAGGTAGTGTAAGAGGGTTCTAGCACAGCTTTCGCCCTCGCTCTTGATCACGTTCTACGTGACGCTGGCGGTAACAAAGGACGTTCTACGTCCGCCGCTATGGCTGAGGGTGGCGCTGGTGAATACTCTCAAGGTTCGTATACAGACAACATAAATACCCAAGCAAGTAGCAGGGGGGACAGCGGCCGATGTAGCTCAGTTGGAAGAGCACCGGACGCGATATTCGGAGGTCGTGGGTTCGGTTCCCACCATCGGCACGTTGTTTTTTCTTCTACTTTGTGTTTAATTACCTTTCCCCTAAACAGGTTACATTACTAATTTCTGTGATTATCTAAGCAAACATTTAAAAAAAAGACATAAAAGTACCATCCCCAACGCTTTCCTTGGCCTCGCCGACTGTTGGCTTCTTTCCTTCATGTATTATAACGAGCACCCTCATTTCCCCTTAATTGATCTGCTTATATATATATATATATATATATATATATATTGCCACCTTGTGTCCCCATGTTCTTGCTGCGTCTGGAAGACGAGGACACTGAAGTTGACTCTCGCGTGCTGTACGCCGCGCTTTGCCTGCTGGTACAGCTTCGTCCCGTCGTTTTATTCAGGTCTAGCCCTGTTGTCCGTGACATATTTTGGTGCCGGCGCAGGGTATCGGTCCCAGTATATGTCCCGCACTCCTCCGCATACCCAGAATTCAGGCCCTGTGCTAATCGATACTCCTGTTCACCGCGCTAGCCGTAGGAACCTAGGCCTACCACCCGAGCACGGGCCGCTGGAATTCACCACCGCAGCCGCCCCTCGACCTGTCATGCAAACTCCAACGAACTACACTCTACAGAGCCCACGAGTGCCTAAGGCTTTCCACGGCTGTCAGACGGAAGACGTCGAAGACTGGATCGCCAAGTTTGAACGGGTCGCCGCATTTAATCAGTGGGACGACGCCGCAAAGCTCAGGAACGTCTTCTTTAGCCTGGAAGATGGCGCTCGTACTTGGTACGAGAATCGCGAAGGCGCCTTAACATCCTGGCGCGAGTTCTGCCGCTGCATCCTGGACACCTACACCAGCCCGGATCGCCGAGAACGAGCGGAAAGGTTTTTACGCTCTCGGATACAGATGCCGAACGAGACCATAACCATGTACGTGGAGGACATGACTAGGCAGTTCCGACGATCTGACCCGGCCATGCCCGAAGAGAAAAAGGTGCGCCATCTCATGCACGGCGTTAAGGAACAACTGTTCACTGGGCTCGTGCGCAATCCGCCGAGCACAGTTGCCGAGTTTCTTTCGGAAGCAATCACGATGGAATGGATGCTCCAGTAGCGGTCTACGACCACCGACAGGCCGGTACTCACCGCTTCGCTCACGGAGCCGCATTCGGCATTCGGGGCTAGTCCGGATCTTCTTCGCGACATCATCCGCTCCATTTTGCGTGAAGAGCTCCAGAAGCTTATCGGTGCTCCCCAGCCGACGGTCGGCTCTGTCGCTAGTATTGTCCGAGAACAACTCGAGCAAGCACTTCGGCCTTCGGTACCATCTGCTAACCCGTCATCCTTTTCCACCGAGTCCTGTCGGCCAACGTATGCGGACATCTTGCGACGTCCCCCAACTGATTCCACACAATTACTGCCACCCGACCAAGGCTCACTGTATTCAGCCCACCCCGAGCCGTACATCGACAACTGCCAACAACCCCCGCAAAAGGCAGACCTGTGGCGTGCGCCAAATCTGCAGCGCCTGTGCTTCCACTGCGGAGAAGCTGGTCACCTGTATCGACAGTGCCCATATCGACAACTGGGACTAAAGGGTTTCCCCATCGACATGCGTAGCCCTCCTTTAGGCCAACGACCCCGGGATATTGAGGACTACGTAGCCCAGCAGCGCATGGCGCCAACCGTTAGACGACAGTCACGATCTGCATCTCCACGCCGACTATCCTCGCAGCCCAGCTCCTCCGGGATGGCGCAACGACGGTCACCTAGTCCGAGCCGGGAAACCTAAAGACAGCGACCTCAGGGGGCGAGGCCGCTTCAAATCGACGCGACGAAGACCCCCAGACAACGCGACCTGTGAGCGACTGCGACTTGACGGCCCCGACGACAGTTCGTACACGTGAAGATAGACTCTCGCTGGATATACCCGTGCTCCTCGACGGCTATAAGGTTAGCGCATTGGTAGACACTGGTGCTGATTTTTCGATTTTAAGCGGGAAGCTAGCGGCGCTTCTAAAGAAAGTGATGACGCCATGGTCTGGCACGCAGATTCGAACCGCTGGCGGACATGTCCTACCTCCGAGCGGTCAGAGCACGGCGAGAGTCCAAATTCGCAACTCCACGTTTGTTGCCAGCTGCCTTGTGATAGCTGACTGCTCCCGCGACTGTATCCTTGGTGTCGATTTGCTCCGGGAGTATAGGGCCATTATCGATCTCCGGAAGCGCACCGTGACCTTTTAGACCGAGAAAGCTGACGATACTGACACCGCAGACCGCCAAAGCCGTGCCCCTCTTCGAATTTCTGCCGAGAGCGTTTCTATTCCGCCACGTTCTAGTGTTTTTGTGACTGTTAACTGCGATGAACTACGTGACGGAACGGCGGTCGCTGAGGGCAACCAGTCCCTTTTGCTCACCCACGGCGTCACCTCGGCGCGGAGTCTCATCCATCTGCGGAACGGCCGATCTAAGCTCCTGGTGACTAACTTCACGAACGAACCGCGCCATCTTTTCCGCGCTACCGCAATCGCATCCGCCGACGCCTTAGCGGACGTTTCTGAACGTTTTCGGTTCGGAGAAGTTGAAAATGTGCGCCCATCCCTTGATCGTCTGGATATTAGTATCGATCTCCCGGGAACACAGCAGCACGATCTGCGTTCTCTCCTTCTAAAATGCAGTGCTTGTTTCGCGACGTCATCGAAAATTCGGCAAACGCTTCTTGTGAAGCACCGCATAATTACTACCGACGATGCCCGCCCTATACGCCAGCAGCCGTACCGCATCTCAACGATGGAATGTGAAGCGATTCAGACACAGGTTCAGGAGATGTGCTTCGTGATGGTGTCATCCAACTCTCCAACAGTCCGTGGTCGTCGCCTGTCGTGCTGGTGAAAAAAAAAGGATGGTACCCTTCGCTTCTGTGTTGATTATCGAAAGTTAAACGACATCACTAAAAAAGACGTCTACCCGCTGCCCCGTATCGACGATTCGCTCGACAAGCTTCGCCGTGCCCAGTACTTCTCCTCCATTGACTTGAATAGCCGGTACTGGCAGATTGAGGTCGATGAGCGGGACCGCGAAAAAACAGCTTTTGTCACCCCAGATGGACTGTATGAGTTTAAAGTGCTGCCATTCGGCCTATGTTCAGCGCCGGCTACTTTTCAGCGCAAGATGGACACCGTTCTCGCCGGCCTCAAATGGCAAATCTGTTTAGTTTATCTCGACGACGTTGCTGTGTTCTCTGAAACCTTTGGAGAACACCTCGAACGCCTTCGCGCAGTATTAGATGCCCTCCGGTCAGCTGACTTGACGCTCAAGCCCGATAAGTGCCACTTTGGCTACAAAGAGGTGAAGTTTCTCGGTCATCTTGTGAGTGCCGCAGGCTTTAGGCCAGACCCCGACAAAACTGCCGCTGTCGCCAGATTTCCCGTTGCTGCCACGAAGAGGAGTTTAAAACGTTTCCTGGGTTTTTGTGCGTACTACCGCCGCTTCATCGCCGACTTTTAGAAGATATCCCCACCCTTGACCCACCTCACGCGGGATGATACACAGTTCGTGTGGGCCGCCGAGCAACAGGAGGCTTTTGCGGAGCTGCGCAGACGACTGCAAACTATCCCTGTTCTTGCGCAGTTTTATGAAGACGCTGTCACCGAAGTCCACACCGACGCCAGCAACATCGGCCTTGGCGCTGTACTCGTACAACACCAAGCTGGCGTGGAAAGGGTCATTGCGTATGCCAGCCGCACGCTCTCCTGCGCTGAAACAAATTATTCGACTACGGAAAAGGAATGCCTCGCGGTTGTGCGGGCAACTATGAAATTTAGGCCTTACCTCTATAGCCGTGCGTTTAAAGTCGTTACTGACCACCATTCTTGGTGTTGGCTATCCAATCTCCGTGACTCATCGGGGCGCCTAGCACGATGGAGCCTTCGCTTCCAAGAATTTGATGACTCCATTGTGTACAAATCTGGTCAGAAGCAAGAAGATGCTGACGCGCTCTCCTGGGCACCCGTCGGATTTGTCGATAACGTCACGGATGACAGAGGTTTTTTTGGACTAGTGAATGCCTCAGACATAATGACCCGACAGCGAGCTGACCCAGAACTTCGACCTGTCATTGACCACCTGGAGGGTCGCGCTGCTGACGTCCCCCGTCAGTTTGGAAGGCACCTGTCTGCATTCTGTCTTTGCAATGGCGTTTTATTCAAGAAAAACTCCAGCACTGTTGATCGAGCGCACCTCCTTGTCGTGCCGACCGACCTTGGCGACGATATCCTTTTTGCTTGCCACGGTGAGCCCACCTAGGGCCACTTGGGCTTTGCACGCACACTCGCTAGAGTTCGTCAAGCCTATTATTGGCCTAAACTTTCTGACGCCGTCCATCGCTACGTCAGAGGATGCCGCGAGTGTCAACGTCGAAAGGTGCCTCCTCTCAAGCCCGCGGGTTTGCTCCAACCTATTATTCCACCTCGCACGCCGTTTGACCAAGTCGGCATCGACCTACTGGGGCCATTTCCGCTGTCATCGATGGGTAACAAACGAATTACAGTCACGACCGACTATCTCACACGTTATGCGGAAACCAAGGCAGTGCAGCGGGGCACATCAATTGAGATCGCCCAATTCTTTATGCAGCAAATCGCGTTACAAGTCGTAACCGATCGCGGCACCGCCTTTACGGCACAGCTCATGCACGACGTGCTCAAGCTTAGTCATACCAGCCACCGAAAAACTACTGCGTATCACCCGCAGACGAATGGCCTCACGGAGAGACTCAACAAAACCATCGCCGACATGATCGCAATGTACATAGACTCGCAGCGCAAAAACTGGGATGAAATTCTCCCCTACATCACATATGCCTACAACACGGCCACCCAAAAGACGAGGCCTTTTACACCATTTCGCCTAATCTACGGACGTGACGTTCAGACGATGTTGGATGCCATGCTTCCGAGCTGCACAGATGATCATCCACTCACGCCAGACGCCGAGCAGTTTGTTCAGCGCGCTGAGGAAGCACGTCAACTTGCCCGCATTCACATTCAACAACAGCACGGCACGGATGCAAGCCGCTACAACCTCCGCCGTCGACACGTCGCATACCATCCTGGAGAGAAAGTTGGGGTGTGGACCCCGGTGCGTCAGCCCGGCTTGTTTGATAAACTGATTTCCCGTTACTTCGAACCTTACGAAGTTCTGCGCCGAGTCACGGAAGTGACTTACGAAGTTCTTCCAGTGGGTACTGTGCAGCCCTCGCGTCGGCAACAACGCTCCGAGGTCGTGCACGTTGTCCGCATGAAGCCCTATTTCACGCGGTAGTGCGCTATGCGCTTGTTTCATTGTCGCGTAGGACACCGTACCCCGCCTCCGTTATCTATGCTGTCCATGTGCTGATCTTTCTTTTCGCTTACATCGGCCATCGCTCGCGCTCCGTCACTTATTTCTTTTTTAAGAGGGGGAGCAATGCCACCTGGTGTCCCCATGTTCTTGCTGCGCCTGGAAGAAGAGGACACTGAAGTTGACTCTCGCGTGCTGTGCGCCGAACTTTGCCTGCTGGTACAGCTTTGTCCCGTCGTTTTAGTCAAGTCTAGCCTTGTTGTCCGTGACAATATATATTGGCACGGACAACAAGGCTAGACTTGAATAAAACGATGGGACGACACTGTACCAGCAGGCAAACTTCGGCGCACAGCACACGAGAGTCAACTTCAGTGTCCTATATATATATATCCAGTTTTCTAAAGGGCGCAAAAAGGGACGCCATTGGCTTCACGGAGACCAGGCCCATCATATGGTGTCGTCACTTTTCGCAAACGGTAGCACAAATCAGCGTGAATGACAGAAATTGTAGCTCCTGTATCAATCAATACTTCGACCGGTAATCCTTCAGCGAAAACAGAAATCACATTATACGGGCGATCTGGAGGACTTTTGGTAAGTTCGCAGAGTGCAGTTTGACCTCCGGAAACTGCAACGCTTAGTTTTCCGGATTGCGGACAGGGAGAGTTGTTGCGGGTCGGAGAGGGGAAACTGAGCGGCGTTATGGGGATAGGGACCGGCGTCGGGATACATGGGTCCCACGAGGCTCAGACGAGGATTCTGGAGGCGGGGATGATCTGCGAGGTGGGCTTGGAATAAACCGGCGTTGATAATATGGCTTTGAGGGCATGTCACTTTCGAAGGTATCGTAACCACGGCGCTCGTTCTGGAGGCGGCGACGACAGAAGCGGGATATATATCCTCTAATGCCACAGTAATAGCAAATTGGTCGGGAGGGGCGCCAAGGTGCGTTATAGTGTGGTGCAGGTTGAGCCGTCGCTATTGCATTGACGTGATTGTAGGTTGGTGCCGGTCGGGGCGGGGGAACCAAAGGAGGGGGAGATGCTGGGACGTGCGCGTAAGTCAGTACTGGGCGGGATGCCGGAGGGTCAGATGCCATAGGTTGGGTGATTGTTGCCAGCTCGTCTTTGATGATGCTGCGGACACCGGCGTCATTAGATGTTGCGGAAGAGTGATCGCACCCGTGTCGACAGACAGGCTTGAGGGCCTAGAGCTCCTCGCGGATGATGGCTCGAATAAGCGCCCGCCGATCGAGATCAGCATAGGTCGGGCCAGTAGCGTTCGCGGGCTGCAATCGGGACCGCAGCTGGTCGATGCGTTGGCATGTCGTAATAATGGAATCAATGGGTGAAGGATTATGAGCAACTAGGATGTTATACGCCATAAAATTGATTCCTTTCAAAACGTGGTGTACTCGTACTGGTTCCGCCATGGTAGGACTAATGCGCCAGCAGAGTGCAAGTATCACCTCTATGGAAGACGCATATCATCAGGACCTTGAAAGTGTGAAGCGAGCTTGGTCTTCGGGATCTCAGTCCGAACTGCCGGGTCGGCTAAGTACTGTCGGAACTGCTGTTTGAAAGTGGGCCAGTTAGTTGTGTGGGGCTCGCGGTTGATGAACCAATCCCTGGCGACCTCAATAAGGTAGAAACAGACGTTGAGAAATTTCAGAGCATCGTCCCACCGGTTGTAGGCACTGCAGCGTTCATAGGTGTCAAGCCAGTCATCGACGTCCTCATCGCGACGACCAGCGAACAGCGGCGGGTCGCGCTGTCGTGTGGGCACAGTCGGAGGGGGTGGTGCAGCCGAGGTAGAGGGTCCGGCCTGTTGGTGGGTACTGTCGGTAGACATAGCTATGGTGGCAGTTGCCAAACGTCGTCCGGAACGTAGCTTCAGCGAGAGGCAGGGCCTAAGGCAGCATGGTGATCAAATTTCACCTCCACCACTTGTAAAAGAAGGCTAGGTCGAGACGGCGAGGTCGTGATGGCAAGGACAACAAAGCCTTGTCAAGCGTTTTAATCCGATCACGAACCCAGGCGCGCGCCGGAGCCGGCGCCGCCGCGGGACGACGATGATGGTATGTACAAATGAAAGAAGATCCACAGAAGGCTCACAATATATATATAAAGGCGTCACAGATCTTTTCCCATTGTCGTATTTTTAAAGGAGATTTTCAAACGATGGGTCGTTCATCGTAAGAGCGAATGTGAATATTATAGACGAGATTTTAATATAAGAATATAGAGTCTCGTCTACTAACTCAAATTCAAATTTTATTCTGCAAACAAAAGTTTACGTGGAGGACAAGAAAAGAAGCTGTCAGAACAGCTTGAGGAGCCCTGACCCCAAACCACACGGGCAGCACAGGAGCGCGCGGCTAAGGGAAAACAGTATAATGACAAAACCATACAGAATTGAAGGAAAATCGTTTGAAAAAGGAACATTATAAAGCAAAGAAAGTGAAGTTGCTGTGTTACATCTTTGTACAAATATTGAACGCAGTTCTCTTGGCGATATACGATGGATGTCAGTGTCTGTTTCTTGGAATATTCCATTTAGAATGGTGGGTCATTGGAATTTCATCATCTGATGCACATAACTTGTTCTACATTTGGCTACATGCCGCATTTCAGGATGGCGTACGTTATAAAGAGGGAAGGTTTCTCTTAGCCGTGCGAGGCTTGTTATGACATCATTATTTTTTATTACACAAAGTTTATACATGCGGCATAGCTTGTAATCATACATTGATGAAACAGGAAGTATGTTGTGGTTCCTAAATCAACCTGCAGTGTGAAAACGATATGGAAGTTTACACGCTTGGCGTAAAGCTCTTTTTTGTAAGACAGGTAATTTGCTGATGTTTTCCGCTGTTGTTGACCAAACAAGAAACGCGTGACTTAATAAAGAAGAGAATAAAGAATTGTATATGAGAATGTTAACAGAGGTAGGGAAGAAGTAGCAGTGACGGCGCATAATGCCGATCTTCCTTGACAGTTTGTTAATAGTGTAGTTCACGTGATCATCCCATGTCATGTTTTGTGAAAAGTACACTCCCAGTGATTTAAAGTTTTCAATCACTTCGATTTCATTGTTATTTAACAAAATATGGGGCAATTGTACATGTGTGTGGCGAGGATGAAATAAGACGGCTTTCGTTTTATGATTGTTTACTTTTGGGCAGTTCATTTGAGCCCATGCATTAATTTTGGAAAAAGCGCTATTGGCTTGAATACCCAAGTCGGCACATGATCTGCCTGAAAAAAAAAACAAACTAGTGTCATCAGCATAAATTATGTACTGTGCGATTTCATCAATGCGGACTATCTCATTGATGTAGAGGATAAATAGTAACGGTCCCAAAATGCTTCCCTGAGAGACTCCTGTTTTAATGTATTTTATCGAGGAATGTTCTCCTCTAATGGTGACATATTGAGAACGATATTGCAATTAGGATTCATTTAATTTGTGTGCGATACCTCTTGCGCCATAGTGATAAAGGTTTTTAAGCAGAATTTTTATGAATAATTAAGTCAAAGGCTTTTGAATATCCAGAAAAAGCCCAAGTACCATATTTCTGCATTCAAAGTTTTCGAAAATGTATTCCTTTTTGTCAAGTATTGCGAGTTCTGTAGATTTGATTTTACGGGAACCTTACTGTGAAGAATGTATGAAGTTGAAGTGATCAGTGAAAGAAGTTAGGCGTTTCAAAATTATTTTCTCCAAATCTTTGGAAAATACGGGTAAAATTCATAGATGTCTGCAACTGGACATGTCATTTTTATCACCCTTTTTAAATACAACAGTTACCTTTGCCATTTGCATATTGTGAGGAAAATGTCCTGTCGACAAACAAATATTAAAAATAGGGGTAAGACAAGGTGCCAGTAGATCGATTACATGCTTTACATGCTTCATTTGAATATTGCAGGCATCTACAGCTTTACTATTGTTCAGGGCTAAAAATTTCGCTGCAACATGACTATTTGAAACTGGTTAAAAAAATATGGTTGAGTTACTTCGGTAATTCATATACTTTAAGTAAGAGCTGTAGATGGTAGTGTAACCGACTGAAAGAAATAAATCATTGAATGCTTTGGCTAACTCAGCGCCTTGAATTTCTGCACTATATTTAACAATTTTAATTACAGATTCGGATGTATTATTAAATTGTGAGTGTAAAAACATTGTCAGTGCGTCCCTCTGTAGAGTTAGATTAAGACTGCTTTTTTGCATTACGAAGATGTTTGGTTACAAAATTTCTGTGTTTTTTGTACTCTTTCACTCTTTCAACGCTTTGGGGTATTTGCTGACTACAAATGCTTTGAACAGTTGGTCCCTCTTTTTATAATTTTGAGACTTTATTTGTTTTTTCATGGATTCCGACTTTTTTTGCATGTTTTAAATGTCTTCAACGGGAAACAAGCACCGTATATTACACAGAACTTTTCCATAAATAGGTCATATGCAAAACTGGGCATATGACATTTTTATGAAAGAGACGATGATGAAGTGCTGGGCTAGTAGAGAAAGACGACGCTGCAGCTACGTCTGGTTCTCCTGTGAGTGTGTCCCTGACGGTGAACTGTTGCGGCTACGACGTACCATCGCCTCCTAACATCTCGACGTGCCTCGTAACATCTTGGTGGAGGTGCTGGGTGAGACACCAATACCACAAGCTGGATCTCCGTAGTGGCCGCCAACTAGGTGCTAGCACTATGCCGTCCGACGCAGCTACCTCTACAGCGGCACAACCAGCGCCCACTGTTGTCGTTGCGCAGCCTCGTGATCCGGGAACCTTTTGCGGCACCGATGACATCGACGTCGAAGACTGGCTCGCTATGTACGAGCGAGTCACTAAGCACAACCGATGGGACGCAACGTTGATGCTTGCAAATGTCATTTTCTACCTGGCTGGTACGGCGCGCGTCTGGTTCGAGACGCACGAAGAAGATCTAACATCCTGGGACATGTGCAAAGAGAAGCTTCGGGATCTCTTTGGCAAGCAGATCGGACGCAAGCTCGGCGCTAAAAGGGACCCGGCATCGCGAGCACAGTCGTCGACCGAATCATATCTGTCGTACATACAAGACGTACTAGCTCAATGCCGCAAAGTGAACAGCGCCATGCCCGAGTGTGACATGGCGGGCCAGATCTTAAAGGGCATTGCTGACGACGCTTTTAACCTTCTATTTTGCAAAGATTGTACGACGGTCGACTCCATCCTCGAGGTATGCCGGCGGTTTGAGCAAGCTAAATATCGTCCTATTGCTCCCCACTTCGACCGCTTGCCAAACACAGTTGCTACGTCTTCGTGCGATCTGCCAACACTGCAGCAGCCGTCCCATGAGCCAAACTTGACCAGGATCGTTCGCAGAGAGCTGGAGGCAATGGCCCCCGTCGCATTCACACCTCAGCCGGCGGATGCTACTATAGCACTGATACAAGCTGTCGTTCGCCAAGAATTCGCGAACGTGGGCCTTAATGCGAGCGTAAGCCTCAGCTCTGGTCAGCCGTCCGCACAGCCATCTGTCCAGCCCACCGTTCCGGTGGTAGCTGCTGCGGCTGCGACTGCGCCCTTCCCGATGGGATACCCCGAATCTACCCGACGCTACCGCAACCCAGAAGAATGGCGGACCTTGGACAACCGAACCATCTGCTTCAACTGCTCACGTGCCGGCCACATTTCTCGCCATTGCCGCAGCCGTTGGGTTCCGCCACCTCGACCTCGCTACTATCATGATCGCAGCACAGCCTATGGACCACACCCAACCTCTCTCCGTGATACGCCCTCTCGTGACTTTAACCCGCCATCCCCGCGCATGTCCAGCCGATCGCCGTCTTCCTAGACCCGCCGTTCCCGCTCGCCCCTACCTCACCGTTCCTCGTCCCCTCACTACTCTGCCCGCTCCCGGAAAACTGATCAATGCAGCTCCCGGAGGTGAAGCTGCATTGACGACCCGGCCCTAATATCCTCTGCTGACCCTCGCTCATCGCCGCAATCTTCCAGATATCTGTGTAGATGGTGTGCCTGTTACCGCCCTCATTGACACTGGTGCCCAAATTTCCGTCCTCAGGTCTTCGTTTCGCCGCCGACTCAAAGAAGTTGTCACACCCGCCTCTTCATCAGCCGTTCGTGTCGCCGATGGATGCGTCGCTGCCGTCGTGGGACTTTGCACTGCGCGCGTGAGCATTTGTGGTCGAACTACCCCTGTGCTCTTCACTGTAATCGACCGCTGCCCTCACGATGTGATCCTCGGCATCGACTTTTTAACGGCGCTCTGCCCTGATTGATTGTTCAAGTGGCCTCCTTCGCTTAGACCTGCCTTTATGCTCCGACCGCACAGATATCAAGCCACGCCTCTGCTCCGTCGAGTTTGTTCACCTACCGCCCTAAGCTGCCTTGTATGTTCCTTTGGCTCCGTTTCCTGCTATTCCTGGTGGTACATACGTCGCTTGTCCAATCACCGATGTTGTTCTCCACCGTAACGTCATACTCTTTCACACTGTCCTGACCGTCACGGATAACAGAACCTATCTTCCCGTCATTACCTTAGCCGCTCTGTCCAAGTTTTGCCCCATGGCATTGCACTCGCTGACTTGCTTCCGTTGGCTGACTGCGAAGTTTCTGCCCTCAAGCCTGTGCCTCTGTCTGAACCCCCCGTATCAGCTTCTCGTTCGACCCTTTTTACTCCCATGATAGCACCGGATTTGACACCTCAGCAAGCCAGTGCTCTCTCCGACCTTTTGTTTTCGTATAGCGACATTTTTGATTTTGGCGACCGACCTTTGGCCCAGACATTTGTCATTACCCATCGCATCAATACTGGTGATGCCAGCCCTATTCACAGAAGGCCTTATCAAGTCTCTCTTGCTGAGCGCCACGTGATACAGAAGGAGGTCGACAAGATGTTGACAAATAATATTATTGAGCCTTCCTGCAGTCCCTGGGCGTCTCCTGTCGTTTTAGTCAAAAAGAAAGATCAAACTTGGAGATTCTGTGTAGATTGCCGCCACCTCAATCAGATCACTAAAAGAGATGTTTATCCGCTCCCGAGAATTGACGACGCCCTCGACTGCTTGCATGGTGCAAGCTATTTTTCCTCGATCGACATGCGTTCCGGCTACTGGCAAATAGCTGTCGACGAACGGGATCGTGAGAAAACCGCATTTGTCACCTCTGACGGACTATACCAATTCAAGGTCATGCCATTTGGCCTCTGTAACGCTCCTGCGACCTTCGAGCGCATGATGGACTCGCTTCTCCGTGGCTTCAAGTGGACAACGTGCTTATGCTACTTAGATGACGTTGTCGTTTTCTCTCCACGTTCGCAAGTCACCTTGAACGGCTTTCTAGGATACTGGCAGTCTTTCGCCGCGCCGGTCTTCAACTCAACGCAAAAAAATGCAGCTTCGGCCGCCGCCAGATCAAAATCCTGGGACATTTGGTTGACAAAAATGGTGTGCAGCCCGACCCTGATAAAGTTCGTGCAGTCCGCGAGTTCCCTACACCACGTAATACAAGTTATGTGCGAAGTTTTCTCGGGCTCTGCTCCTACTTCCGTCGCTTCATTCAGAACTTCGCTGACATAGCACGTCCCCTTACCTCCCTTTTGCAGAAAAACGTAAATTTCTCGTGGAGCCGTGAACAAGCTCAGGGCTTCACAACGCTCATTTCCGCGCTCACCGCTCCTCCTGTACTGGCGCACTTCAACCCGCCTGTGCCTATAGAACTGCGCACCGACGCTAGCGGACATGGTATTGGCGCCATCCTTCCCCAGTACCAGCACGGCCACTCTCGTGTGATTACCTATGCCAGCCGCCTTCTATCTCAGTCCGAGCGCAATTATTCCATTACGGAGCGCGAATGCGTTTCACTTGCTTGGGCGTTGACCAAATTGCGCCCGTGTTTGTTTGGGCGGCCCTTCAGCGTAGTGACGGACCATCATGCCTTGTGTTGGTTGTCATCACTTAAGGACCCTACTGGCCGCTTAGGTCGCTGGGCTTTGCGATTACAAGAATACACGTTTACTGTTGTGTACAAGTCAGGCCGCCTATATCAAGACGCCGACTGCTTGTCCCGCCACCCCGTTGACCCTCCTGAACTTCCTGACAATACTGCTGACGATTGCGTTTTGTCCATTTCGAAATTTCTCCAATCGGCGTCGAACAGAGTCGTGATCCTTTCCTGCGCCCCATTATTGATCACCTGCGCAACGACAGCTCCGATCCGCCCATCAGTATGTTTGTGCTGCTTAATAACACATTATTCCGACGCAATATGCGCCCAGATGGTGTAGACCATTTGCTTGTTGTCCCGACACATCTACGCTCTGCTGTTCTTGCGCACCTTCATGATGCTCCTACAGCAGGGCACCTAGGAGTGTCCCGCACATACGACAATGTTCGACGGCGATTCTACTGGCCTGGCCTCTACCGCTCTGTTCGTCGCTACGTCGCCGCCTGTGAGCTGTGCCAGCGCAGGAAGACCCCGTCTCTTCACCCTAGTGGGCCCCTGCAACCACTCGCAGTTCCAACTGAGCCCTTTTCTCGAGTTGGTCTCGACCTGCTCGGGCCATTCCCCACATCTACTTCAGGGAACAAATGGATTGCCGTAGCGACCGATTACGCCACCCGGTATGCCATAACCAGAGCTATCCCCACCAGCTGTGCCTCCGACGTTGCAGACGTTCTTTTGCATGACATCATCTTGCTTCATGGTGC